>NW_024546167.1:10625000-11250000 GCF_018152505.1 Drosophila elegans | reverse complement strand
ATGTTTCTCATTTTAATTTTGCTAAGCAAACCGCCGGAAATCGCAATCCTTATCCCTTATTCATTCGCCTTTTTCGGGTGTGAAAACTTTATTTGTCTGGCTTCCTTTTGTTTGGTCTTATCATTTGTCAAAAAAAAACTTCCCCAAATTGAATATTTGCATAAGTTTATTGAAACAGCCATCGGGAGGGTAATGTTTGACAAAGGGAAAGGAAAACATAGAAGGAGTCTTCCCAGCCTTAATTCTGGCTTTCTGTCCCTCTTTGCGGCATCTGTTTGATTTGTGTGCTGAAGGCTTTGCGTTGGCTAAATCCATTTCCTGAATTTTTGCCTCGGCAAATTTAATATGGTGTATTAAAACTCGACAAGGAATATAATACGTATAAAAATACTTCTTTGGCTAAAACTTATTTGTAAATATTATTGGTAAAATTTTTTGTATTCATTAAATTCAAAACAAAATATGTAGACATATCTTTAAATTAGCTTATTTGTATGTGCAGTATGTAATACTTATCAGTTTCATTGGTACATTTTTGTGTCTATTTTTTTCTTGTATGCCTTTTTTTTGGTAGAAACAAACCAACTTAAGTGAAAATCAATAAGATCATTATTTTAGTATTTCATCCAGTGGCCATAGGAATACAGAAAAACATAAATATTTATCACTAATTCGCCCATCAAAGTTAATCAAACTAGACCAGAGCCTCGAAAACAATTTGGCGACGTTTTGTTGACCGCAAGTACATACACATAACCATAAATATTTATACATTTAACTGCGAGTGTGTGGGAATACGACATGAAAAGATATTTCCTGTGCGAGGACATAAATTTCAACGGCTGCTGAGGCATAAAGCCACTGGCTTAAGTGTTGGCCATGTGTCAACCAAGGATTGTCATTACATATATGGTTATAGATTTATTTGTATAAATGTACTTGTATCCGAAAGCATTAATCTCAACGACACTAAAATTCAGAAATGGCGAAATTGTATCGTTCGCGCCGCTATTAATGTCGTAATATGAAAGCAATTTCTTAAATTTTTCGCATATTAAACGTTTTTGCCATTAATAACTTTTTGGGGGGATATTGAGGAGGATAAAGAAGAAAGAGAGAAAATTCTGTGCATGTTCCAAATGATCGCTTCAATAGCCACAAAGGCCATAAGAAACAGGCAAAACAGGCGAAACAGGCCAAGTCCTGTGGATGGAGATGTGGCCGTGGATGTGGATGTGGAAGTGGAAGTGGAAGGAAGTGAATGAATGAATGAATAACTGAATGAGTGACTGGCGGTCGGAATGAGGTACCAAGTGCATGGCAGATTGAAGTGACGGACTAGCCAGAGTCCGTTGGAGATTGTTTGTTCTCCATGGCCCCATGCACAAGATAAAAATTTATTTAGACCAAATAGAAAAGAATGAGGCTGGCGGGAATAATAAACTACAACAGGCAGGCCGTCGAGCCAGACACAAAGTGAGAGGCCAATCGAGGGTCAGGAAGTGCCAGGCAGTCATTGACAGCAGGGAGGGGCTGGGAGTGCCACAACTATTGTCTAGATGGCCTGTGTATGAGTTTTCTGGTTTGGCTGCAGGAGATCGTTGCCCCGGGCCCTCTGGTTTGCCAGTCCCTCCAGTTTGCTGCCACTCAGCCACTGAATAGCAGCAGCGACAGGCCACTGACGACGACTGCATGCAATAAAATGTGTCTATCAAATGTATCCTTTCATTCTTATTCCAACGTTACGTATGCTTAATGCGCCCTTTTGGTGCAAAGGGCTCACTTAACTTAGGCCCTTATTTTGTCGGTGCTGGATATTAGCTTTATATAAATAAATCTTTATATTCAGTCAGATACTCAACCCTATATAAACATATTTAAGCAGTCTAACTAACTAACCTATCAATGTCTTAATTTTTTTTTAAATAAGAATTTTTTTTTATATTTAATTAGGTAAATATAATTGTTTAATGGTCTATTCAATAAAAAATAGTATTAAATGGTTTTCTTTAAATCACTTTGATTATTTATCTAACATCAAATAATAAAGAACATATTTAGGCTCGATAAATGTGCAGTTTTAGTTAAACTGAGACTAGAACAACTTTTAAATTTAAGTATAAGTTAAATTATGAACACGATTGTACAAAATTGTACTGTACTTTTTAACAAATCTTATCTTATAAATTGTTGATTTACAATAATTACTCACTAACAAATCACAAATATTTAAAACTGCAAACGTAGTAGTGTAACCACTATTCGTTGATAGTTCTACCTACTTCGTTTTCTAACAATAGTTTTTATTTTGTTTTTGGTTCTCTGCTACTCTTCCCCGCTTAGCCGACCAGCCCCTCTGTGTTTGTCTATTGGTTGGATGGTTCTGTTGCTGGTCGCTAGCTCGGCCGGCCGACGTTTCCGTTTCCGCTCACTGTACGCCATGTTGATTTTGCCATTTCTCCATTGTTGCTTTTGTTGTTCCCGTTGTTGTTGCTTGTTTTGAAGTGTATGTGAGCGTTCTTTGTGTGGGTTAATGTGCGCACTCGACTGTGCGCAAATTGCTCAAGTGTAGTTCAAGTTAAGCCTCCCCCCCCCCCCGCTTTCCTCTTACAGTTTATTTATTTCCAACCATTTTTCGCCAGAGGAATAAAAAAACGCTACGCAAATTTCGTTTTTCATAATTGCCAGCCGGACCATTAGTTTTATCATTATTATTTTCCTGCGGAGGGGTGGGTGAGGTTCTTTTGTCATTATTATTATTATATTGCTTCACATTGGCACCTTTCCGGCAGTGTGCCCTTTTTGCTTATCTCTTGGCCATATTTTTGGTCGCTTATTGCGCTGTCTTACATTCTTATCATTATTAAGGACAGGTTCCACACTCCTCCTCCAAGTTGACGACACTCGACGGACACGTTGACAAAATGACAATGGCAGCTGGAGGTGGAGCAGGAAAACAAGTGTGGGAATTCTTAGCCCAGAGAACTTGAAAATTTTCGACCCAACTTTGGGTTGATTTTTCGCCAGCGCTTTGTAGCCTATTGATTTGCCCCTTTTTTTTTGTCTAGGGCTGACATCTTTTCCATTTCTCCGGTTTTTGTAACTCTTATGCTTACCTTTTGTGTCTGTTTATTGGCGCTACCTTTTCCTCCTTTGTCAGCATTTTGTTCCCTCGTTTCACCTCTAAGTTTCGTACATATCTTGCCTTTTATATATATTTGCAAATCATTATTATTTGCTGAGGATATTTTTCCCGAAAGAGAGATTGTTCTTCTTTTTTGTTCTTCAGTCGTGTGCCAATTTTTTTTTACCTTTTATTTTATGTTTTAGGGTAAAATACAATATTTCTCGTCCTTTCTTGAATATTGCTTATGGCGAATTTTATCGTTCGCTTGCAATCTCGGGATGGTAAGAGGGGAGATATGAGGATAGGGCAAAGGTAGGGTTGATGAACGGAAATGGCAACTTTTTGTTTGCTTCAATGTCTTATCTTCAACTTGAGCAAACTGTTATGTTAAATTGCTGTGTAGAATGCTAGGGTAAAATTTAATTTCTTTTTCGTGCAGGACTAGTAATTTTTAAAAATTTCACAAAAACAATTAAAAATAATAAAAGTAATCAAAGTATAAGAGTAACAATAAAATATTTATTTCCAAAAAGAATTTGCCTTACTTGTAGGGAAGAATTTGATTGATTAACATTTTTATAGTGGAAACCATTTCCTACATTAAACTCGTGTTATGCAAACCACGGGCTCCACCAAGAAAATTAAAAGTTTAGGGCTCGTAATATTTTATTATTCCACTCTAACCTCTTGCTTCAATAATTACACTCCTTAAAATCCATGACTAATGTTGTCAAACCACCTTTTGATTCACCCTCCAAATCGTCCAAACTTTCCGGTAAGGTGACGAACTTGCTCATCTCTTTTTGAGAAACTTTCGTGCCCGAAAATTGAGTTTTCCCCCACCCTGTGAACATGAACATCTGGGTGAGGTCTTAACAGGGCGCGTCGCCTTACAACTCGATAATTGCGGCTTCAACTTGACTTAAAAAAGAAAGAAGAAAAAATAAATTGAGAGTGGAATAAAAGAGCAAAAGAAACTTGTTCAACTTTTTAACTAGCCTCCAAACTAAAAACTTTTCAATACTCAAACCAATGGAACCAATGGATTCAACCCCCACCATTTTCTTTTCTCGATTGCAGCTGCTGCCACCGGGAAAACGGAGACCGGGGAAAATCGAAATGTGCTTCCATTAGGAGGACGAGAAACTGAAACTGGAGAAGTCGGAGAGAAGAAAGAAAAACTGCAGCGCCAAATCTGCAAACCAAATCCAACTTAAGTCACATCAAATTAAAATCAACAATCCGGCGAAGGGTGAACGGAGAAACGGAGCCAAAGAAAAATTATAAGAAAAAAAATATATATATTTATATATATAGAGAGAGACAGAACGGGGCGAAAACGAACGGGGAATATGAAGTGCAATAAAAGTCAAATGGCCACGTTAACAATGTGGAAAATTTTTATGGTCCTGCTCCTGGCGATGGCTCTGCTAATGCCGCTCACATTAGCGCGCCTGCATTCCACTTCCGGCGTAGGAATGTCCGGCGGAGTCAGTAGCATGGGTCCTGGCGGAGGAGGAGGAGGATCCGGCGGAGGCCCATCCTCGAAAGATTCACACGGTAAGTCCACCTCAATCCCTCTTAGTTATTTTACTACTTCTTTTTTTATTATTTTAAATGGCCGTGGCTGCAGCGAGTCGAGGGCGACTCCGGACAGGGTCCAAGCCAAGTCCAATAAATAAATTTAAATATTTAACTAACTTGCATTCGGAATGCGAACCACTCGCGACTCGGCGGGACTTGCCAAAAAGTCCAGAAAGAAGAAAATAGTGAAATTTGGTGGGTGGGGGTGTTAGGGTTGAGAAAACTTTAACACCTCGTTGCAACTGGAGGCACGTTGTCCTGGCACGTGTCCTGGCATTTATGATTTCATTTCGCTCTGTTGTAAGTTTGGCCCCAGAGCAGCTAGTTCCACAGTACGAGTAGCTTCTCGTTTGGTTGCCTCTCTAAACTGTCCATTAGCACCCAAGCAAATGCTTATGGAATTCTGAACAGGATGGGCCAGTGAAATCGGTGGAACAGCACATGAAGGGCGCTGTAAAAAAACACGTACTTTAAAAGCAATGCGATCTGAGCTAATGTACAGCGATGCCGAAAAGTTTGGACGTATTGATACATATTTCGTTACACGTTATTATGAAAGTCTAAGCCCCACGGGAATAAATATATTATTAATTTTCTGTAGAGCTGGGACATCTTTTGTTTTCCTTAATAAAAAAAACACTAAGAAAGGCAGATTTCCTGATTGATACCTATTTTGAGTTATAAATGGATTCATTAAAAATGGAAAATAAAAATTGATCGTTGATGAAAATGCTAGCTAATTGTAAAAAAGTCGGAATATTTTTTAAACATTTTATAAGTGATTTAATACACCTATTTAAATGTATTACAAATTAATTTTTCCTTATTATGCTCAAATGCAAACATTAATCATTTTGAGAACTTTTTTTGAATAATTTTGAAAAAGGTTAGAATTTTTACTTAATGCATTAAAAGTAATGACGAAGAATATGAATATACAATGTGTGAATTGCATCAGAACTAGTTTATAAGGAAGCAAGTGCAAAAAAATGCCACAAATCAAAGCCATGATAACTTGCGCAGTTGATTGAAAAGTTTATTCCCAAGAATTTTGCACTTGTCCCAGGCATCCTGTTCTTTTCCACCGAGATTCCCAGCTAAGCTCTCTTCACGGCAAGTCTTGGACCGGCAGAAAAGAAAAAAAAAAAAAAAAAAAACAGCTTTCAGGTGTTTTGAGCTCCGAAGAGCTATTTGACAAAACTGCCAGACCAAAAGCCGGGGCTATTTATTATGCCCACAGGATGTAGGAAAACACACACGCACCCAGAAACAAGGTGAACTGCGTAAATCATTTCCACTTTATGCGCTCTCTAAGCCAGACAGTGTCAACAAACTGCAGAGGACTGTGGACCAGGGAAAGGGATAAGATACCTGGAGGTGGGTTGTTGCGAACAGGCATTATGGGGCATTAAAAAGTACAGGAACCGAGGGACTGGAAATGGCGAGGTGGCATGGCTAAGATCGAGCGGAGGGACAATCTCTTGGCAGTCAAAAAGTTTGGCCGTTTAGAAAAGTGTCAAGCATTTTATCACACTGAACCTACCCGAAAGTAGCCAACAACAAGAGCAACAACGGCAGCCATAATAAATCTTTAAGGAGCTGGGTGGTAAATCCTTCGCCTGTTTTCTTTCCCTCTCCGTCAGCTAATGCATTTCAGCTAAACAGGCGGCCAAAAGTATGCAACGAACTGGGAAACTCGACTGACATTGTGACTAACTGACGAATGTCTATCTCCCTTCTAACCTCCCTCCAAAAACTTGTCAACGTGTTGAGTGCAGCCGTTACCCAATGCTCCAGGGAGCGGGAAAAGAATGTGGACGACGGGACCAGTCATCGCATCACCTTCGCCGCGTTTTCGGTTGGCAAACTTTTGTGACTAGCAACACGTTTTGTCCCACAAAAAAAGAATGAAAACACTTTTGCCAAAAACAAACACGCGGAAATGTGCTAAGAACGAAGGAGCTGGCGATTGACGTTTTTTGTTACGCCCGGAAAACATGTCCCTCCGAGAAGGTTGAAGGATTAACCCTTCACGCGATGTCCAAACAAGTCAACCGCCAAAATCGCTTTGTGTGGCTGCAAATTGAATTTGTGTTTTATAGTTGACTTGTCGTGTGTGTTAGTGTGGTTTTAGGAATGCAACTGTGGGATTTTAGTGGTAGCTTACACACAATGTGTGTGAGTTGCAGCAATCTTGAAAAAATAACATTATTTGTCTCATTTTATTATGTAACCAAAAAATAAATTTAGTGAGTTTTTATTATTATAACAAATTTCCACAAAAGATGGAACAGAAAAATAATATATCTGACTATTGAAATCAAAATGTTGTAATAATATTAAATTTTACTTATATTAAATTGCATGACTTGTTTGAATTACAAATTTCAAATATTAATATCGATTCCAAAATAGAAATAAGAATATTTATATATTTAAAATAATTAAAAAACACAATGGAAGAAAATCAGGCGAAATATATTTAAATAGAGTACAACATATTTTGCTTTAATACGTTTTTTTTTCCACCAACGTGTATAATATATATAATTATTATGGAGTTCCCTTAATTAGGTTTCTTTAAAGGTTACATTTCTCATTAATTTCTTGAAAGTTAATTTTCTGATATCCCCCTCCCTATTTCTAAACTAAAATAGTTATTTGCCACACAAACCACAAATTAGGCCTTATAAAAATACCTTTGGCAATTAAATTGCTTGCGTTTGAGTGAGTGACAATCCCGTTGAGTGAAAGTTCTATGGTTTTTGCAGAAGAGCGGAAAACTTGTCGTAGTATTTCTAATTACTTGGAGGGATGAACTGACAGCAGGCTGACAGGTGAGGGAAGGAACTGAAGCACGCCCACCAAACTGTGGTTTAATTAATTAAGAATGAAAAGGGGGAATTTTCTATTTTTATCACTTTCAGTATAAGGGCGATGTAAATATTTTAGCAAGGTGTTTATTTGTCTTTGTGTCCGGTAAGTTCTTGGGATTTTCAAAAGATTTCAAGACAAAGTAATATCTTAGAACGTTTATCACCGAATATTTTCCACGGTTTTGAGGCTACTAATGGGGTGGCTGTGGTGCATTTTTGGCTCCTTTGTGAATTTCGTCGCGCAATTTTCGCCAAACATCAAAATGCAGCAGCGCAGAGGCAACAAAATTCAAAGCACGCGCTACAAAAGCTTTTAAAACAAAGGCTTGACTGAAATTCCCCAAAAAAATAAAAGGAAAAGCAATGCGGACGACAAGGGGCGTGGCAGGGAGGCTAGACGAATGATCATAAAAGCCTTGGTAACAGCAAAGCATATACCGTGTATCCTCCTTGCACCTTCTCTCAAATTTTTAGAGGGACATTTTTGGCCAAAAACGCAAAGAAAATGAAAGTTTTCATGTTCTGGCCAGGCGTGTTTTTGTAAATGTGTGTGTGTGTCTTGGTTCGCCCAAAAATATAGTACGGCAATTTCAAAAGAGTCGCCTTGGAAAAGGGTTTACTAAAGTCAGCGAGGGAAAGGCCAATAGAAAGCTGCCTGGTGAATGGCGCATGAAACCAACTTTTAGTTCCGTTGCCTTGCCGCCTGGTCTCGCATTTTTGTGACTTTCATTTGCCATAAATTATTTTATGTTATTATTATACAATACATAGAAAATGAGAAAAGGCCAGAGAAATGTGGCTCAAAAAGGATGGCGACGGTGGTAGAGCAACAATCCAAAAAGAAAATATATCTTGAGCTGGGAAATATGCTTACATTTGACACAATTTAATGAACAAGAAGCGACATAAATTTTATTTAAGGACTAAAAGACTCTTAAAAAAACTTTATCGAGAAACGTTATTCCATTTAAACCAAATGATTGTTTTTTTGATAATAAGCCTGCCAGTCTTTCTAAAATAGATATTACAACGAAATTAATTAAGATACTTTACTAATTAATAGTTACAGGAATATAGAATATAATTGTCTGTCGTTAAACTACTTCAACAACAATTTATTAGACGCCTAAATTAAATATTCGATTCTTGGAAATTCTTTCAATGTTTACCTGAGAACCTGATTTCATTGATGAATAATTAAAAATACTTTGGATTCCTTGCCAGGAAAGGCAATTTAAAAGTAGGATAAATACTCTTACCCATACAATAAAAAGCTTAGCCTATTTAAAGGCTCGGCAATAGGTAATTTACCACGACTTGAGGTTATATAAAACTTTTATGCACAAATTGAGTACTGGGAAAAGGAAAATTTTGTCGGCCGATGCGAACAACCCCTTCAGATTGTTACTACTGTTGATGATGATGATGATTTCGTGCCTGAAGAACTGTATAATGGATATCGTGTTTTATAATTAATATTTATGGCCGGCAAACATACGACGACGTGGGGGTCCGAGGGAGATTGAGCTGGAAATAAAACAATATAAATGTGAGAAACACAAATAAATTTATACGGCGAGTCAATGTACTTGACTTGACCATAACTATAGCTACCGGTATTCCGTTCCTCATATCGGCGGACTCCGCCTCATTTCGTGCTGGTCAGTGATTATGTAATAATTAACTGTACATTAACTATTTGTAACCATGAAATTCCGTAAGGCAGGCAAGCTATCTGCATAATAAAGGATTTTGGTTCGTGTTCTGACTTCAGCACGATATCAAAACAAAATCAGAAAGCATTTATGTTATTTGGTACGAACTACTGATACGCTACTCCTTTCGGTCTTTTTTTTATAAATTATTTTCCCTCGTTGTCTTAAGTGGGGTAACTTTTTAAGTAACTTTTTCTGCAACTTATTAAACAGTTTTGCAAGATTGACAGTAAGTTAGTAACTCGCTCAACTGTGAGAGTTCCGCTTAAAAGTTGCCCCCAACTTGTATTACAAACTTATACAACTTGGTTTCAGAGTATTTTAATGGCCCTAAGCAAATATTTATATTTAATTTTTAGTGCAATTTTTACGTGAAATTTAACACCAATAACTAAGAGGCCAACAGCTGGGGCCGCAGCCAACTCGTTTTGGACATTTGGACGCACACGCTGCGTATACGTAATGGCAATTGAAACCAGTCTGAGCGCGGTGCGTGTGTGTGAGTAGGTTGTGTGAGGTGGTGGAAAACTATAACAATAAATCTTATTTATGTCTTTTTGTGCGATTTTTATGAGCTGATTTTTGATACCAGCTGAATTTTTTGGGGGTTCACTTTTGTCGAATTACTGGAATCGAGCAAGAATAGTTTAAATAAATTGCGCCCAGAAAAATGTGCGCTATAAAATACAAATGCCAGGCGAGAGAAGCGGGGAAGTTGCAAATGCGTTGGTCACGGTTGGCACTCCACTCCATCCGAGTCTTCTGTAATCTAATTCAAGCTGCCATTAGTGTTTAACACTGGCATGGCCGACGAGTTTCTCCCAACGAATTGCCTCTTCATCAATCAAAGGCTATGAACTCCGGCGGTTGGGGGAGAAAGTGGGAGAAAGTTGGAGCCTGTGCGTGTGCTCGCTGCGTAATTTAAGTTGTGAACTCGGGCAAAACACGCGCCGGGAGCCTCAAAAATATGCTTTGAATGTGCCCCACAAACATTCATTTGCGGCATGTGTTTCTAATGGGGCAAAGTTTTAGGATGGGGAAAACAGGAAGTGGTAGCAAAGCTTTCGCTCGAGCAATGTTTGTTCATCTAAATTCCCCAATAGCGAATTGGCAGGAGGGCAATAAGATCAAAGAGAGCATACGAAAATAGTTAATTAGAATTCAATATATAGCGCTGAGGTTCTTACTTTTTTTCGAATTCCAATTCCACTTCCAATTCTTTGGCCACTGATTTGTACCATTATCAATTTGGGCTATCTGCGAGTACTTGCCTCCGCCAAATCGATTTAACCGTCAAAGGTCCGCCAACCAAGTTGCTTTCTATGTCAGACCCAGCAAAAGTTTGCTTAGAAAGCTAAGAAAGTTGCCCTCTTTTTGGCCACACTTTACATTTGCATACTCTGAAGTAATTGATTCCTAAACTTGACACCTTCGCCCGACTAAGCAGCTTAGCCAAGTCAAAAGTCGGCGACCCCAGGCTGATTGGCCACCCTTTTTCGAAGGGCGTAATTTTCAAACAACAATGCTCCCTTGCCATAAGGTAATGCGATCTGGCTCATTAAAAGATTTTGCAGAACGAGTTTTGGCATTTGATTAGGCTCCTTGTTGTGGCCATTTAAATGCCATTTGCCATTTAGTCTGGCTCTCTCTCGCTCCGTTGCAATTAGATTTAAGTGCGGCTGGGGCGCTGGTAAATATGAACAGTAAAATGCTTTTAATTTATTGCGACACTAATATACATTAATGTCTTGGGCCAACTGCTAAAGGACAAGCCGAGTGACACGGCCTGAGGTCACGGATCCCAGCCCAAATACCCAGCCCAAAAACCCCTAAGAGGACTCAGAGTCGGGGGGCAGACACAGTCGTAGACACAATTAAAAGTCCATGGCCCAGAGAAATGTTAATGACAACAGACTGCCACAGAGTGGACTAGCAGAAGTTTTAGTATAAGCCTCAGTCTGCGATTCAGACTCTCCTCCCGTCGCCTCGCGGTTCCTGCGAAGCCTGCACAAATTTCTCGAAACTACCGTAATTTGCATATTTTAAGTTGACTTTTATTGCATTAAAAATGGTAGTGGCTTTGGCCATTGCGGCTTCAGACCTCAGCGTGTTGGTCTTAACCGAAAAAACCCATTCACAGTGGTTAAAAATATATCATCAGTGTACAAAAAGATATAATAGTATATATTTTAACAATCGATTCAATGGTTTCACACTCTAATAAAAGACAAAATATAAAATTTGTATTTTTCCATTTAAAAATAACAATAATTAATAAATCAATTGGATTTGACACAAGTCCCCTAACCTTTACCCAGTGTGCTAGTTTATTTTTGCCTTGACTGCTGTCGCCCCTTCAGCTTTTTGCTAATACTTGCTTTTCTTTCCACACTGCCTGACCCTGTGGAAAACTTGTGAGAGACAGATTGCAAAAATACAATTAAAATGTTTTAGTGAAAATTAACTGCAGTTTAAATAAAATGCTACGTTGGCCAGTAAACTACGCAAACCAAACTGTCTTGTTGTTCCAGCTTTGGTCGTTGATAATGTTGATGATGATGATGACGACGGTAGTGTTGTTGTTGGCAGCAGCGGTGTTGCCCCGTGTTTTCCGTTTGGTGGTTTTAGTGGTTTTAGGGTTTTACGTTAAGTATACGCACTGAGTGCATAGTCAAGTTGAGCTCACCTGCCCGAGGGCTCAAAGATGTTTGCCCTGCCCGAGGTGTTACGCTTGGCGTGGCTCAGAGGGGATTTTGCAATTTGTTGGACTTCTTCTCGGTCTTCGTCGCCAACATCGTCGTCGTCGTCGTCATCATCATTATCATCAACAGCTGCTTGTCTAGTTGCTTGTATTATATTTTGTTGCTCTGTTGCGGCTGGCCTAGAAAGTTAATTGAAAAAAAAGCGAGAAGATACACCGAAGGAAAGCTGGCCAAGCGGATGCCTGTGTGTTAAAAAAGGTTTAATTTAAATAAACTACAGAGTGGGCTGGCCCTATGAGGTTGTTGTGGTTATGGCCCAGTCCAGGTGTTTCCGACCAGATGCGGCTAAGCCGTGCAACCAACGACGTTTAGACGTTTTTAGTGCCTCCTCCAAGGAAACTTGAAATTGCCAAGGTGGCCTGAGGGATTATACTGGTGGAAATCGATGGGAAATTCAGCGGAAGATGTTTATTTAGGGGTAATTAAACTTTCTTCTTAAGGCGACTTAAAACATTTTAAGTGCTTAATAAAATTCTTAAAATTTAACACATAATCTGTACAGTATATTTTTGATCCTTAATTTTCTGTTCTCCCTATGAAATACATGTTCTGATTTTTGTTAAATATAACTATCTATTCAATAGTAATGGGATAAATGGGCTTTGTTTTTCTGCTTGTTTGCATAACAACTATTTTGTATCTGCCTTTTGTGTTCGCTCGATTAATTAAAATACATATTACTTTTATTGCCTGCCTTTAGTTTCTTTGTTGGAACCCCCCGAGCCGCCTTCAAAATCCAATTAAACTTTAAAAGTCATTGCCAGACCCTGCATTTCATTTCTCTTGTTTCCTTTTTGTACGTGATGTATGCGCAATTTAATTTTTAATTGCCCAAAAAACGTGCACACACACACATCGCTTTACTAACACTTGGAAATTATCGCACTGCGCCAAATCTACAAACAAAAAGTACGAACTCAAGGCTCCACACGTCTATAACCTTGAACCTTAGTCGCAAAATAACAAGAAGAAATGGTCGAGAAAGTTGGAGGAGAAGGAGCAGAGAAATGAACAAGAGCCTTTGGCTTTTGTCGTAACATAATACAAGGACATTGTCTCCGTCTCATTCAGTCGCTGCTGATGTCGCCTTTCGGCGCCTAAGCGTTGGCAATGTATAAATATACTCTGCTATAAAAATAGGGTCTTTGATTTTCATCCAGACTTCCGGCCATAACCTTTATTGGTAGAAAAAGTATCAGTTTTCTTTATTTGAATATGTTAAACGTATGGTCTGGGTTATTATTCATCCAACAAAACAACAATTTTAGAAACAAATTTTCAAAATAAATATTAAGAAAAAAAAAAATGAACAATAAATAGCGTTCCATTCAAGAATTTATAATTCATTTAGTAATTTTTTATAATTTTATTTGTGTTGACTTAGTTTAGGGCATTCCGAGTAGTTATTCGACATGGCCAGCATATTATTTCTTGTCTTCTTGGCCAACGTTTAAATTGCGCTTTGCACTAATAAGCAAAAGTGTCTAACGTAGCGTAACTAAATGCGAAAGGCAAACATTTCATTAACAAACACGCACCAAAGGATGGGGTGGTATGGAATGGGAAGTACTGGGGGTGTATGCAGGATAGGTTGACATTTATGTGTGCTTTGTATATATTTATACCGTCTCTGTTTCTGTTTCTGCCTCTGTCTTGGTCCTTAGGTTTAGTCAAAAAGGGCTGCCATTTTGCCGAGCTCGCACACATGTTCACACCATCCCCACACACACAAATCCTTTGCGCCTTTTGCTATTTTCGTATAACGTGTTTTTTTGAGGGTGTGTTTGAAATTTCATAATATGTGTCTTTCATTTCATTCTTTTTGGCTTTACTTTATTTTAAGCTCTTTCCTTGATTAGAAGGTGTTGGCATAAATGTCCTTTGTCGCTAGCTTTGCGCCAGTGTGCACACTGAGAGAAATAATTGCGCCCAGAAAAAAGGTTATGTTATTATGTATTGTTTTCTTGATTTCGTCAAAAACTTTGAATGACTTAAATATGAATGAAAGATTTTTAACTTAAATTACAAAATGCTTTATTTTATACAAAACAGCAAAGGGATTGTACATATATTTTGATTAATATAAAAACATATTTTGAGGTTTATCAATTGATCAATTTATATATCTAAAAAATATTTTTTGTTTATTTAGTAAGAATTTTTTTATAAAAGATTGACTTTTTTTATTTACAACTCAACAGTTTCCTATTTCCTCCCAGGAACCGTAAGTGAAGAATATTTTGCCCCTGTATGATTGCTAGCTTCGAATAATATTCCGGCTGTTTGTTCATGTGAAATTTACATTTCCAAGTGTCAAGTTCTCAAGGCGGCAAAAATTTAATAAAACTTCACGGGGTTCTCTTCGAATGGGGTGTGTTTATATATGCGTTGCTATGTAAATAAGCTTCACCTGAATATGCATTAAAGGCGATGATTTGGCTTGGCCCCCGTTTCCATCTCTCTATTGGCAGGGGATACATCATCATATTGCTGCACCTTGTCGTAAAACAAACTTGGTTCAATCCATCCCGATACCGCCCTGAAATATATTCAACCACAATCAAATTCATCTGCCGCCCGCCCGCTGAGTTACATAAGCCACATGAAACTCAGCTCGCTGTGGATTTCCCCGGCCCTCGAAGCTCTCGGGGTGCGTTCAACTTTTACGTATTCAGGCAGCTATAAATGTCATATTTTATCTGCTCCCACAACTACTCCCGCTGACACTGCCCGACTCCGCCGCTGCTGCTGCTGCTGCTAAAAATAACAATTTCTAGGGCAAAACTTTATTAAAAATTTATTTAATGTTTACCAGAGCAGCTTCTGTTGGTTCTGCTGCCATTTTGCGCTTTAAAGTTCAGCTGAGTTGAGTTGATTTGAGTTGAGTTGTGAGGCTGACAAGTAGGCAACGCTCGGGATTATCCTTTTTATAGATGGACGGAGTGGAGTTTGGGGTCAGAAAAGCCAAGGGCATTTGGATTTAAAGACAATTTTTGCGGGGCGTTTGCTGAGTGCTTAGCCATAAGATCAAAGCAACTGAATTGGCCAGCGCGGATATATATTCATGCACAATTATATGAGTTAGGGAAATTTTAAATTGAAATTGCTAGATTGGCTGGAAGGAGCGCAAAACTTATATACATTTTCTGGGGAAATTGAGCTTTGCGGAGTTTACCTTAACCCAAATTCCTTCGCCAGGATATTCGTGTTGGAGCCAAGTTTGGTGACTCGTATCATAAATCTGTGTTCATTAAACGTGTGTGGCGCACACAGGACCTCCGTCTAACTTTACGGCGCCACCTACACATATACCTACAGCAGCCAACATCGTGCGACCTAAAAATGCAAAAATCAATATATCAGCAGCAACAAAAAAGAATAAAATAAAATACTGTACAAAAAAACCTTTTCAAAAACGTGCAACATTTACAACAAAATTTTATATTGTACACCGTCGCACACACATAACTATTTTGCATAAAATAAAATTTGTCGTTGTGGGTTTTTTATTTTTTGTTTTCGCCTAGCTGTAGTACTCAACCCGGCACTGATATACACAAAGCACGTATGTGGAATGTTTCGGCTGCCATTGTCCTTCCCGTATGTCCTTTTGTTGCTCGTTTGTTTGCCGCCCGGAGACAAAAGCTAAGAGGAATCTCTGTCAGTCAGCCCAGCTCCCCACATTGACCCAAATTTGAACAATTGAAACTCAAAAAGAATAAAATAATAGTATAGTTTTATAGTGGCTGCAGATATGGCTAAAAGTGTGGCGACAATGTTGACGACAGGAAAAAAGTTTTAAAAAGGATTCCAACAAGAATGGCGGATGTAAGGCTGACGAAAATTAGGTTGCACTACAAACTAGCAGAAAAGCCAAAAACGTAAAACAAAAGGGCAAAATCATAAACTTTAAATTCTAATGTTTGATAAAAGACACAAATTTGTGTTACAATTTTTTTTTTTTTATAAATTTAATTTCTGATACAAAGTTTTTCCTTTTTTTGGTCTTATGTCTGTGAGTAGTACTGTACTTTCCTGATGTTCAACCCTACTATTCGTCAACTCTTTTTGAGACTGAATATTCATATTTCTGGTGATCTAGAAAAAGTTATGAATTATTAAATATGCATACAATTATATCTTCGTCTGGTCTGAGCGACAGAGAAAGGCAAGATTCATTTTTCGTGCGAAATAAAATAACTGCAGAAATAACTGCAACTACAACGGCAACTTATATTCCATGCAAATGTGGCTCTTGTTGTTCTTCTGTACCCTATCGCTCCAACTCTCTTTACCTATCCCACTCTGTCCAACTCTAACAATGTGTCACATGAGGCGTATGTGTGATATTTGTCCTGTGCAATGATGCGTAGCCAAGTGCTGTTGTGAAATTAGGTGACACAATTTCACTCTCCTCATAGTTTTGCATGAGGCATGATGTTTTTTTTTCTTTTTTGCAAATTTAAAATGCACTCTCCGGATGGTATTTTAAATCAGAATTGTTCCATGGAAGTGTAAATTATTTGTGTATGTCCGCAGAGGCTGGGCATCAGCATGATTTTGAGATTTGAGCATGACTTAGAAAATAAATGGAATTATAAATTAAATATTATAAGAAAGCGATTTGTGGGAAATGTCTAGGGGAGTCTTTAACTTATTGTTGAGTTTTATTTAGCATACAGTTTAGGAAATTATAAATATTCTTAATGTTTTTAGTCTTAACAGTAGTCTTTGTTATAATTTATAATTTTTTTATCTCTTTTGGTAAATGAGTTTACAACATACATAACTCTTCATAGATGTCATACTCTAATCCTCCTTTACTAGGCTTATTGTTCTTGCATTCTCACAAAACATCTCTCTGAGCCGGGAAAGGGAATCCTTCTAATAAGTTCGTTTTTTTCTCTCTGTCCTAAGCTGACTTTTCCTCCTCGACTTCTGCTGCCTCTTCACAAAGCGGAAGGATAACAGGAACAATGACCTTTAACGCTCTTTAGCCATTAATGATATTCATGCCGGGCTATTTCCTGGTCTGGACCTCAGCTTACTCTTCATATCCTTGTTTTGTTTTTCTGCTGTCGCTTCTTTTATACTGCCGCTCCTTTATATGATATCCTGTGCTGATGGTGGAGAGGAAATAACTTACAATTGACCTCGTTAGTCGCTGTCTCATGTGTGTGAGAGTGCCGGCTCTTTGCTCTGGCTAGTTTGGCTTTAGTGTCGTGACCTCTCAACTATATTATATCCTGCTGGCACAGCAGCACATGTACAGGATAAACGAGCCAGCAGAAGGCGGGCAGCTAATGCTGATTCAATTACGATCTCGGATGAAGATGGAGCAGATGCAGATGACCCCATCCTTTACGATATAATTTCACTCCTTCTTTTTACGGCTCTGCACTTAACGCTAGACTTAAAGTTTAAGTATACTAAAATTAGTATTATATCCCTGTCGCCCTCTGCCCCAGTTAATTAAATTTAAATTACAATTCGTTTATACCTCCCTTCGAGAGTAAGTGTGCGAGTTTTTAAAAGGATTTCCTGCACGCATTTAAGGCTCGCAAATAAATTAAAAGTAATTGTGTTCGGGGAGTCCTCCGAGCAAATTCGCAGCTCGCTGCTACTTCAGAGCTAAACAAATCAACGCCGGCAGCAACAGCATTGGCCTCGCTGAGAGGGATCCCCCCAAGGACTCGAACAACAAAAACATAACTTGTTATCTTTTTTTTTACGACGGTTTGCTTTCATTTTTTCGTTATTTTTTCTCGCTATTGTTGTTTATCATGTATATGTTATGTATATGTACCATATATATGCTATGCTATGCCGGTGGTTCCCCGTTGGAAATGTAAACATGTCCTTATTCCTCCCATCAATGTATGAGTGCTGCGTGCCAGTGTGTGTGTGTGCGAATGTGTGTGTGGGCTGTCAAATGTCATTGCCAGTTGGTTATGTGGCTTTCGACTCCGCAAAGGCAGCGGTGGCATCGGCGACAGCGAACAACAACATTGCTGACACATAACAATAAAATAGAAGCGTTTATATTTTTGTTATTATTTGATAAACACCCTTCATCGAACTTGAGTATCGTGGAATTCTAAGTCGAATCGAAGAAATAACCGAAGATAATTATTTTCTAAAATAGATCAAGTAATTTAGGAACTCAAGAATTTTTCATAATGTGTGTTTAGAAACTTTTGATACTCTAATATTTATAGGAATAATTTTTAAGACTTTAGATTTAATTTGTAACCTTTTTGTTTTCTATTGTATTTTATTCTTATTTATTATAAATTTCCTTCCTTAAAAAACAATAAGCGAAAACACCCTTAAGTAGTGAAACGAATATATTTGTTGGCAAAAACCATATCCAGCAATGTGGCTGTCAATTTAAAGAGCATCCCAGTCCCATTTCAAAATGGCACTCGCAGGAACGTGTATACCATACCCTAGCCTTTTTCTGGCCTCCTGCCATAAGCCGTTCGGGACAAAAGCCATCATAATAACTACACATCGGTGTTTGCTGCCGGTTCTCTTTTTGATGCCAACACTGCTGGTGGTAAGGTCACAGGAAAGTAGGTTGAATATTTGTAATATTTCTGCCCCGGCCCCTTTAAACCTATAGCCGCACAAGTGTTAAAATCGCTCATCATGTCAGCTCGCACAGCTGCCGGCAGATATCCTATGGATGTGGATGGGGGCGATGAAGCGGCGAGGGTTCGCTATTGAACTTTATGGCCATAAAAGCGGGAGTATATGGAATGGATATAGGAGATGTATGTGTACAGAAGAAATTGTGTATTTATATTTGTATGCGCTCTGTCCTGACAATCGCTGTGTTATGCTGAGCTAAGCATTTCGAGGCAGCAGCTGTCTGCAATTGTTGTGGCATTTTAAGTCTGCCCAGATCATCGTCAGATTTAACACACAACAATTGCAGCCAGTGTGGACAGTATTCGTAATATTCTGAAACCTCAGTGGCCTTCATGTTGGCCCATAAAACCAATAAATAAATCGCTACAAGCTGGATATCAAATGTGGGCTACTTTGAGAGCTTATGTAAGCAAAAAATATAATTTTTATTCGGCAATCATTAGATACTTCATTGCCAAATTACAATATATATTTTTTTTCCATATTCACTAGTAGATTAGTAGGTAATTGGTTTTCTTTCTTACTACTTTGCCAATATAAATATTTAAATGTTTATTTAAACGGATGCAAATTAAGTTAAATGAAATTTTAGGTAATATTTGTCTATTTTTATAGTTCTGTCTAATATTTGTAGTCTAAAATCAGTTGTATTGCTTTTCTTTTGATTAGAGAAACATTTCAATTGTTTTCGAAATATTTCATAGCTATTTCTGTTCACAAAAATCAACTCAACCTTTGTATACACAATCAACTGCCACCAACATGAAATGTGCTTTGATTCGCATTTCTTCCACTTTTTCCCTCGCCTTAGCCCCATATACATTATACTTCAATCATAACTGGCGCTGGCCCGCAGAAAAAACTCCACAGAAATGCCACAAAAGTGTTTAAATAGCGTCAAAGCGAAATATTTTATCGACACGCACATGCCGACACCCCCAATCTCATCAGCCGCATCTCACCCCCTGCAGTCAATCCGCCAACGCGACTTGATTCGCATGTTAACAACTACGGGGCGCACCGAAAAGGGGCGGGGCTGGTCGAGGAGCAGGACCAGGACCAGGCCCCAAGACCAAATACCAAAACCAAAGGAAGCCAAAAGGCGCAAAAAATTATTACGCTTTATCTTTTGATTTAACCTTTTGTGCGACAAAAGCTTTTAATATGCAAATGACTAAATGAGCGTCTTGAGGCTATTGACATTTGCTGGTGGGGGTGGTTTTGGGGTTGGTGGTTTGGTCAATTGGTACATTTGCACATTTCATTAACGTCGAACCCAACGGAGGAGTTCCTTTTCCTATTCCACTAGCTGCTAACTAGCTGACTTAGCCTTCGACTCCGCTTTGATGTTGTGGGTGCACAGCAAAAAAACTATTTACTTAAATTGCTAAAAAAATATATATAATTAAATTTTAACAACAAAATCATTTAAATTGTTTTTAACATCTTTACATTTACCTTTTCAACAAATCAATTCATGGTTTATTGTATCGGAGATTTACAAATTCTCTTGTGTTATTACATTATTAAGATAAAGTTATAATAAAGTAATATTAAAATAGTAATTGAGTTGTTTTAACACAACAATTATTGTTAAATATTTAATTAATTAAACATTTTTGTAATGGAATGGAAAATTAATATTGAATGTGGGTTATTTCATGGAATATCTATATAATTATATATAATTACCATGACATTCAATGTGAACTCGAAATTGGAATGAAACTTAAGAATGTTTATGGTTTATACGTTTTTTTTCACTGTGTATATTTGCGTGTGTGTGTGCCTGGATAAGTGTTAGTCTGCTCACTTGGCACACTTCAGCACACTTATTCATGCACATTTGCATATCATTATGTGTGTGTTTGGCAAATGTAGCTGAGAAACCGGGCCGAAAGCCTCGTTTTTCTCCATTTAGGATTCCGAATTCTCATAGTTTCGACGCCACTCCCTCTCTTCGTTTCTTCGGCAGCGCCTTTCTCTTTCACTCATCATATTGCCCAGATTTAAGATTATGAGCTGGGTGAATTTTGTGGCTCACCACTGTAGTATGTTAGTATGTAAATCTCTGGCCCATTCCATAGCTCTTCTTGGGGCACAGGTCGCAGGTGGCTTGGGTTATTAAGTCGACTTTCCTTTAGCCAGGACGACCAGCTTAAAGACTTTGCTCCAAAGCCCGAATGAGACGGAATACGAGCTTGGGCAGATGATGACTTAAGTTTGTTTCCTTAAACTTCATTGCCCTCATACGGGGCGAGGTAAACATTAAATTTGTATTCGCCCAGTTGAAAATAAAAGAAATTAAAAAAAGTCACAGCTTAACTTGTTCTAGATGTTTTAAATAATTTTATCCAAAGGAATTTTTATATGCCTTTTGGGCCAAGTATCTTGCAGTTAAAAATCAAATTTAATGTTAAGACTTTTTGATCGTTTTAAAAGTGCCAAGCTTAAATTTCTTAACTTCTGAGTTAAAATTATAAGCTTTTTGACAGTTTATGAACTTTTATATTGAATCGGTAAAACAATTTGTTCCCTGTTTTTCTTATCTTTTCTCAGTTAAAGCAATTTCTCGACTTAAGCTTGATCATCACTTACTTGCAATAAATCTACCATCAAACCTTTTATCTTTCCTTTTTCCAATTCACATGACAAGAGTCAACTAAACAAATTATATTTAAATTTTGGTAGCATTTAGAGCACCCACAGGAGCCATAAATTGTGCGTCCTGGCCTGGTTTGCCCTGGCCTGGCCACAACAAGGACCTCTGACTTTGCTACTTTGCCACTGTTCGTGGCGAAATAGACAACGGAAACTTTTTCCTAACTGCTGTCGTCTCATTATGCCTGCCATTTAAAACAAATTCAATATTCGCTATGCTTTTTTGCCCTCAACATGGTCAACACCTTTGAACTTTCTGCCCGTACTCTCCGGGCCAAAACCAGAACTGCCCCACTGCCAGCGTTTAGCATGAAATTGAAAGCGCCCCTGTCGCCCCTGCAGACAAGTGACTTGATTTGCCCACAACTATCCAGCAGCAGGAAACCCCAAAGCCTTGTTTCAAAGTTCCAGGTCCAAAGTCAGGTCAAAAAGGCAGGGGGGATAGTGTAGTGTAGTGTAGTGGAGGGCATCCAACAGATTTCAGTTACTTTATTATAAAACTGGGCTTAGTTGTTTGCCCCGATTGCTGTTGCTGTTGCTCCTGGCACTTGGGATGTTGATGTTGTTGCTATTTATGCAGATGTTGCCCCCGTGTTCCTTGTATTGATTTTGTGGGACTTTAGATGCTGCTATAACGACCGATTGGCATTGATTCCATTTCGAATTTTGCCAGAAGTGATGTGGCTACTGCAACGATTTCCATTTAACATCAGTTTCGTTCTGATACTGTTGCACCTGTTATATCCATTTTAGGTATTTCTCCAGACCGCCCTCTTATCCCATTTGCTACTTCCATTTTTTTCTGATTCCCATTCTCGATGATTATTGCTTTCTATCTCTTATCTATCTATCTGGTTTAATGTGGTTTCACCCAAGGGGAAACTGAACAAGACTTTTGTTTATTGCTGTTTTGAACCCTGCCCTTTCGAGATAAATAGAACATAATATTGTCGTACAATTTCATAAAAGCGATTTGTTTTCATTTAATTGAATAAAAATCATATCATGTAAGCTCAGCGTTTAAAACATTTTTGTTATATATCCTGCTAATATACACTTCGCACAGAAAATATTATTTGTAGCTAATGTTTTGCCATCAAAATTCCTAGCCTCCATCAAATACCTTTGGGGCAACTTTAGCATTCGTTCCCAAATCCAATAAAAATTGTTGGGAAATTTAATTGAATTATATGTCAAAATATTATTAAATCTGAATATTTGTAGCTGCCGGACAGCGTTGTTTCTGTCCCTCTTTCCACTGCCAATTTTATTTAAATTTTATTTCATGTTGGCCGTCTGCCAATTTGTCGTTATCCTTTGTCCTGGCTAAATTTCAATTTGATTAAATTTGAAACATAATATAATAAAAGCAAACCTTTTCATTCCTTCTTACTGCTGTCTGGCGGTCTGTTCTTTTATTGCCTAGCATTCTAGTTTTCCAAATCAGCATATGACATGGATGACAATCATGAGCAAATCAGTGGGTCAGCGGCAATAAAGCCCACGAATGCGTATATATCAGCAATCCCTTCAAATAATCCAGCTCAGTGAGAAAAGTCAGAGCAAACAATCTCTGCAGCAGAGTGAGGGATTGATGGTCGTGCAGGAAAGAGGAGGTCACTCTAAAGGGATTGCCACTGGCTGCCTGACCACAGGAAACACACGATATACGTTAATTTCCAGCAGCGGACTTAATTCTCTACCATAATAGTCGTAATTTTTTTTATAATGCCGACCACTGGAAACAGACAGAAAAGCGGCTCAAAAAGTCAAACTTTACACACAGAGTTGGTCTGAAATTGCTCTTTAGTCCACGAAAAAGCAAGCCTGTTTACGGTATGCATGGTATAGTCGCCTATTTGTTTTAAATTAAGTATAGTTTTTATAATTAAGGTAAAAGAATCATATTTAAATAATTTAAACTCAAACAATGATATAATTTGTATACAGTATATTTCAAAACTCAGATGTTGTAAATTTTTGGATATTTAAAAATGGTTTTTTAAATTAAAATGTTAAGTTATGAGCACGGTTTTAAAACGTAATGTTAATGTTCTTGCTTTTGCAAATACAAAATAAATATGAAAATATGGTTTTAAACTAAAAAAAATTAAAAATAGATCTCAAATAAAATTCACCATAGCCCTTTGCACTCTGGAAAGTGTATCTCATAGTTACGACTATGGCGCTGGTACATACATTTAATTCCCGCACTCGTACCTACTCGCACTGCAATTGCCTTCAAGCCCCCATGGGTCATCATAAAAATTTTCACCGCTAATGAGGCCGACGATTAATCGAGAAATGCCAGCGTAAACAATTACCTGCCATCCCGCTGTGCTTCAGTTTGGCGACGTGTTAATGTCACCAGGTATGGCACAAAAAACAAATAAAACGAAACGCATGGAGTTGGAGAAAGTTGTGGCAGTGGTTGCGTCATGGTTAAGTTTATCATTAAAGGTAATTGCAGGGCCCGAGGCCCTTCGGCAATTATGTCTGGGAATAGAAATAGCTGGGCGACTGGAGACTCCTTGTTAAATATCAATTAGACTGGCTGACATGAAGTTAATCCTCGTGCCTAGTCCCCGCCCTCATACTTTCAAATATGCAACAAAATATGTGCAAAATGCATTTGACATAAAAGTTGCGAGAGCGTCAAGTTGTGCAAAACTATTGTCACACATGCACACAGCCAGCACAAAATTCCATTAAAGTTTTGCATTTGAAATTGCATCACCAGAAAGCTTCTGAGTGCGGGGTGTTACCAATGGGCGTGGCCGGAGGCGGGGGCGGGTACGGGTGCACAGGTTGGGTTGCCTAGTATGTGATGGGGCGTGGCACTGTGGTGGCTGTTGCGTCTAGTGACTACGTCTATGTGTGTGCGGTAGCTGATACTGATTGAGGTTACTTTAACCCTAGACTAGCCAAATCGTGTTGGTAAAAGATGAGGTTACACATTGCCATGAAATACTGCAATTTGACAGCTTTCAGCTGAAATGCAATTAGCACTAAATCTGAAATTTCAATGAAGTGCCAGATAATTTTATCTCATTAACAGCCTGTCTTACGCAGTTTACAAAAATAAACAACATTTGGCCCAGTGATAGTTGCTATTTTAAATAGCTATAAACACATTTTAAAGAGTACTTAATAAGTTCAATCTAAGCTTTAATTTGTATTTTATATACGAAATACTAAAATTGATGAGATTCTTTTTAAAATAATAATTTAATATTTGTTAATATGTTAATTTGTTGTTCTCTGTCAATTTTTACCAAAGCGACTTTCTTTGATCCCGATAAGCAAAATCACTTTAGTCGTCAATGCTCATTGGCCGTTAAGGGGTTAATTCAAGCAAAAAGGTTTTGCAGCTCCAGCACTTCACTTCTCTATCTATGTTCGTTGTTATTTCATTTGGCTCTTCTTTCCATTTTTGTCAGCAGCCAAGTCAAGGCAAGCCAAAAGCAAAAGCAAACGCAAACCGAACGCCAGTCAAGCCAAAAGGGGCAGAGATGTGGGGTTGGTCGGTGGGGTCGGAGGTCAGGAATGGCATCCCGAGATGCGAGAGAGCCCAAGTAAGCCAATCAAGGCATTCAAAGAGAGCATATTTAAATAGCTTTTAACATGCACGAGCTGTCGAGCTGGCTGCCGTAGTTAAGTGAAGGCCAAAAACCAAAGGCGACACAAAAATGCAGCCAAAAAAGTCGAGAGTGGAGCAGTGCAGACGCAGACAATTTTGAAAATTGCCAGGGATGGGTTGAGCTGTTTCCAGTCGTTTAGCAATGCAGCCAACGTTATGCATTTTGCCTTGCCATTCCTTTGATGCACCACCACCTAGAAAATGCATTGCAATGCTCAGCACACAAATGGCAAGGAGCTATAGGATTGCCAGATTAATGTACGCCCCAAAAGGTGTTCAATTTCTCCTGACATTGGTTATAAATATGTATCGTTAATGTTAAGGAAATGTCTATGAATCTATATAAATATAGTATGTATTTTGTTGTAAAGAAAAATCCCAATAATAAATTTAAATCCATTTTTATTAGTGGCATTTTTATATGAAAAACAGCGGAAGCGACACAAAAATTTTAAATACAATTTTAAAATTAAATTAAATATTGTTGAAAGCTTTTCCTAAGTTTCACTTATTAAATGGACAAAAGAAGAAATTTTATTTGGAACAATATTGATGTAAATCAACTTTTAACTTATTTTAACCGTATTTTTTCAAAGTGCCCCTGAATGGCCAATGCAAGTTCAGCCCGTTTAAATATTAACATTTACATCAGGCAAGGTCTTTTTGAATAGAAATCTTTTTAAAATGTTGAGTATAAACCCTAGCAACTTACACACACGCATTGGCATTACTCAGACGGGGCAACATGTTTTTCGATTTTCGAGTGTTTCTTGTTTGAATCGCTGCTGGTTGTGATGCTGTGAGCCAGCCTCTGTCCACAAAGGCGGCAGTGCTAAGCAAACAGGGAAAGCATAAAACATACTCACACACTGACACCCACACCCACACCCATACCCTTGCCCATACATTTGGGGGGCATTTAAGCGCATATTTATTGTACAACGTTGCGTATGCGCAATAAATTTTCACAAAATTTCGACGCATTGTGGCAATAAAATGACATTTTTTCATATTTACACATAAAGTCAACGGAAAAAGCGGCAGAAAAAAAGAGAAACAGAGAAGCGAAATGAGAAATGAGAAACGACATGGGATAGGCTTAGGGGGAGGCGTTGTGAAGGATGTCACAACGATTTTTTATGGCCTCTTTTGCTTTTGATATGATGCGAAATATTTTCAGCGCAGACATTTTTATTTATATTTATATATACTTTTATCTATACACATTTGATATGAGATGACGCGGGACAGCAGTAGCAGCAACAACATGAAAAGCAGCAGCAGCCGCAGCACATGTGACAGCTATTGTTGTTGCTGATGTGCGGCTTGATTCAATGCCAAATTGTTGTTGCAGCTAAAACGCCGCATAGAGCCATAAAATAGGAGAATTAAAGAGAGAAACAATTAAATTTCTGCTGACTTAGCAAGATAAATAAATGCAGTGATACGTCAACTAGTTCTTTAAGCGTTGTGTTTGCAATAAAGTATATTTAGAAATATAAATTCGATTTGGTTGCAATTTTTTGTCATTTAATACATATTGTATTTATTTATAAAGGAATAAAATAAATTCCAAAGCCATTACGTATATTTTCTCTATATAAAATGTAAATTAATTTCTGTAATGGGTGCCGTTTATGTAAAAGCCCACAGTATTTGCTTTAATTTTGCTAATGCTCATTTTTGACCAACACAAACTTTAACTTTGCTTGTTAAGCTTTGCAAGTTTTGATCCTATAAAAGGGCCTAAAAGCCTGTCGAATCCGAAAGGGAAAAAATGTTGGTGCACGCATTTGCACATGCATAATAAATAAACATGGACGCCGCCGGCAGGCTGTTGCTAAGCCAATGGGTGCGGAATGTTGGGAGCCGTAAAGGACGGCTCAAATTTACGCATTTGTAATTACGTAGGAATTAAGCCGCCATCAACATTTAATTGCTAAAAGCTTTACTCGAAACGAGGCAGCCACGCATGCCACGGCGAGCGTGGATGGAAACTGGAACATTTAATTAACAAATTTTACGCATTTATTTTCTATTTTCATGGCGACGATGCCGATGCTGATGCTGATGCTGACCAACCGCAAACGAAAAAATAAACCGACAAAAACCGTGACAACATAATTTGCCTGGCACCGAACCGACCGCAGTGAAAACGAAGGACATTGATGCCGTCGAGGGGAAATCAGTGTCACTGCCCTGCCCCATCACGGAGCCACTGGATAATGTGTATATGGTGCTCTGGTTCCGCGATAATGCCGGCATACCGCTCTATAGGTGAGTCCTTGGGTCCTCAGTCCTCGGTTCTTAGTCTGAAAACACAATTGGTCCATTGTCTCGGCTTAGGCACACATATAATTAAATGCAAACGAGAGTCTCGAGAGTTGCTACCTTTTTAAATCGTTTGGGGCGCTGACTCACATAAGTATGCTATGATTTCGCCCTCTTTAAGTATGCCTGTAGGTGTGCGTGCTTGTGTGTGTGTTTGCCTGCGCCGGTGTGCGTTACCAGGATGTGTGATTTAGCTTAGCATCCCCACCTGTTTTTGTTTAATTTGTTTTTTTTTTCCATTTATTTTTTGTTTGACTTTTGTTTTCTCTTTGTCTGTGCCTGGGTATTAACTTAATTATGTTTACCTAATTTAGAGTGATTAACCTCGGGGCATGACAAACCACAGGTATTATGTGCCGGCGAAAATATTCAAGTGGAGCGTCGGCTCCAACGATTAAATTACGGAAAATGGCCAAGTAAACGCAGGTCAGATCACAGGTCAACCGAAGTCGGGTCCATAATAAAGTGGCCGTAATTGAGGGCCCCTGGCTGAAAACCTGCACTGTGTTAACTTCTAATTGCATTCACGGCATTTTCACGCCACGTTGCGCCTTTTGGTTGTCAACCAAAGATTTTTTCCTCTACATAATTGCTTTTGCCTTCGTCTAGGGTATCTTGGGGTGATTCGTTAAAGTTAAGCATAATGTAGTCTTAAATGTTTTAAATTGTTTTTCATTTACTTAAATTTTATATTTAATCAAGCTATTAATACTTAAACAATATTTAAAATTGATTGAGTTCTTTTTTTTTCAATCATAATATGATAAAGTTGTCAATCCTAAGGTAATTTGTTTATATTATTTTGAAATTAAAATTGATTATAATTTTATTAACAAATCACCAAGAAACATCAAAAAGAATGTTATTACTAAGGCCGATATGTAGATCAAAATTTCTTATAGCCTTCTTTTTACGCAGTCGACTTAAAAATGTAGTTAAGTTTGAAAAATCGATTCTAGTTATGGAATAATAAAGCTTCTTTAACGCTCAACACACACAAATTTAATTTGCTAGTTTCGCCGCTTCCAGTTGGGCCAACTCGATTTGCCTTCAGGGTATTTTCAAATTCAATCAGTCAGTGCACTTTATTTCCTGCCCCGTTCGCGTCGTCCTGCTTCCTTTTCAGCGCTGCCTCCTTGGGCCGTCGGTGCATTTTTATTAGACTCAATTTGCATGCAGTCGCGCTACTGGCAACCGTGCAGCCCACCAGTCGAGCAGTCGAGCAGTCGAGCAGCCCAGTTCGTTGCGTATTATTTAGCCATAAACATTTGCTGCATAGGCTCCTGGAGAACCGTTATTAAGCTTGGCACTAGCTCTGCAATTTCGCTTTCGCACACACTCTCGCTCTCGCTTCTTCTGCCATTTAAGAGAAGTGCAACTGTTTTTTAGTTTTTAATTAAAACGGCGGTGCAAAAGGACGAGTAAAAAAAATAAAGGAATAAAATTTGGGTTAACGTTGGTGCTTCGCTGCTGCACTTGAGTCGGTCTGCTGGCCGTGCCGCAATTAAGTTGTTGCATTTGCAACGAGAGTGCTGCAAGTTCGACGGCTTCCCGCATAAATTATTGTGTGGTGCATACAAAAGGGCGCTTAACGCACAGTCCGCCACAGAAACATTCGAAAGTGGCTGCAATCGCTGCCGCAGCGGCAACAATTTGGTGGAACGCAGAAGAGCCATTCAAAGGGAGACAGAGACAAGAGGTCAGAGTGGCGCCAAAGGACCTCTTCTGATTGAGAGACCTCAGTCTGGTTTCAAATGTGAGCCACCATTTTTTTGTTTCACCCAAAAAGGCGGGAATGGAAAAAATGTTAATTGACAGAGTTCGCTTTAATGAAATTAAATTTCCCGTAAACCAATGTAAAGGTTGAAATTATTGGACTTTAAATGAATAAAATCTCATTTATTATAGCTGAAAATTAGTGTGATTTGTAGCCACTGGGCAGAGGTATTTTTGCACATTATTATCTGTTTAGCGTGTTTGTTAAATTATCTCAGCAACTTTAAAAATACTTTAATGAAGAAGAATAGAAAAACTAAGCTTTTGCCTTAAATAAGAAATGTTTTGCATTTTGTTTTGTTCATTTATTTATCTCCTCTGTCGTTTATTCCCAAGTATATTGTCTTTTAAAGAGCAAAGCTTTCGGAAAGTTTGAAACTCTCAGGAAGTAGAAACTTAGCCCATTAAATGCAGTGCAGACTTAAATGTGCCGAGCAATTTGGGAAATAAAATGCCTAAAAAGCCAAGCAAAAAAGAATGTTTATCTGCAGCGCATAAATTGCATTTGGCAAGGCTTCACACACAAACACTTTTCATCCTCGATTTTTCAGCACGCCTAATGAGCAGGCCAAAATAAATTACGCTAATTTTCGTGCAAAAAGTTCACAGGCGTCCGGAAAAATGCGAAAGGGAGTGGAGTTGGAATTATATTGGCTATGGATTTCATTAATTTCCAGGCTGGACGAAATTTTCGGGGCTTGATTTAATTCGCGCGGCCCGCCCACATTAAATATTAATGGGCCATGGGCGGGTATTTTTCAAGGCTTCATGTTATTTAATGTTTTTGTGTGTGTTCCCCATCTCTTCCATCCCCAGCTTCGATGTGCGCGATAAGGAGAGCCGGGACCAGCCCCGACATTGGTCAGCACCGGAGGTTTTTGGCTCACGTGCCAAATTCCATTTTGACTCGCAGCCAGCAACCTTGGAAATTAAGGTGAGATTTACCCGTGGGATCTTGTGAGTTCATGCCCATTCATTTGCGAATGGGGTGTGGCCTGGCGATAATGAAACGCATGCGGGGATTTAATTTAATTTAATTTAAATTACCCGGAATAAATTAATGCATTATATCGAAATGCACCTGAAAAGATGCATTCTCTGCAAACTTTTTGTGGGCCACTCTACGTGGTTATTGGACTAAATAAAAAACTATTAGCTTGAATTCACATTTCAAATAAATAAATGACCACACAGAAAATGGCAACTAACTGTAATAAAAAAAGTGCGTTAAAAAAATAACACAAATAAATAAATTTAAATAAGTTGGCCTGAAAAAAAAAAACAGAATAGGAAGTGAAACTTTTATTTTATATGCAGATTTAGATTTTAAATCATTTCTTTCAAATCCGACATATGCAATTTGCGATTCAAATCCCATGACGCATTGAGTGTTATACATTTAATGAAAATCTGAAATGCGTACCCGTAAAATCATCAAAAAACGAGAGAGAAAAGTGGCCTAAAACACAGAAAAAAGCAAAAAGCGGAAGCAGCAATGGCGAAAACATGGCCAAGAAGACTGAATGGAATGTGGAAAACAAATTTAGATATCAAAAGTTGTTAAATTGCCTGGCGCACGCGAAATGTTTATTAATGTCTTGCATGTTTACAGATAACTTGATTTAGCGTTTCTGTCATGCAATACATAGATACACACAAACACATCTACATCTCCTTGCTCTGTACTCCGTACTTCGTACTTATGCAATGTGTTTGCTACTTCAATTCGTCGTATCGCATCGTCTCGCCTTGGATTTCCTTGGATATCCTTGCCCTGGGCTTGTCTCTGCCACGGCATTTGACTTTTTAAAGGCCAACTTAGTTAAGGTCTTAAGTGAGTTAAGCAATAAACAGCAAGCCACGGCAAACGAGGAGCTTCGGCAGGGGGAGTGGGGTCGTTAACGAGCTGCATTTCGAAATGAATGTGAAATGCACACGAATAGGCGGCCACCATAAATCCGCCAGGCAAAAAGGTCCTTGTGGTGTGGGCATGGTGAGCCAAAGGGGAGGAGTCTTGCAAAAATTGTTACTTATGAATTATGTGCTAAAATTGGTCTGGGATTGCAGGGTGGGGCTTGTAAATGAATTTTAATTGCGTTTCAATTGCAAGCCAATTAACTTGACGCTATTTACGTGTGGCAGACGAATTCAGGAGTCGAGGATCTAAGAGTGGTTGTCATGTGAGGATGGGTGCTATCATATCGCCCCATATCACCAATATCATTCGATTCCAAGTAAGCAGGTCAAAGAGCCTCCTCACGCAACAGAAATCACACTTAATGAACGCAAAACACATTTAGGTTGGGCTTCAGCCCTATACGATTTTCTTAATTAATATTTTTCACACCACTGACTATATGTATCAGTAAAGTTAATAATGTTTTCATGCTAGTTTTAGGAATAGAAATAATAATATTTAGTTTTCCGTATGTTGTAAGATAAGGCGTGAAATGTGATCTTTAAATACCTTTATTATTTTAAGATAATAAGACATGCTTACAATTTAAATGTCAGCAAAGCAACTCAGAATCATAAATGTTACCATTTTTACTTTACCTTTAAATTAAATTGTTAGAAGCTAAGCTTACTATTACATTTAGAAAAGCCAATTAACACGAAAAGATTTATTTGATTTGAGTAGCAAAGAAATGTTCAACCAGAAAATGCCATAATAATGGTAAAAATCCTGTCTGGCTCAATTGAGTGATTAAATAGGTGAATGAGGTGGATAGAAAGCTCCCAAAAGAGAACAATATTCCAAAAATTCCTATTTATTGAAAACTACACAGAGTTTGCACAAGGACTCTTGAGGAAAAGAGACAAACGGCTATTCTGTGCTGGCATTCTAGGCCCACTCGAGTGAAAACCACAAAAGCTAAAGTGTCATGCAGTAATTGAAAATTATATGGCTAGGAAGCCCGTTTTGCAGGGTGACTCTGTGTGCATGCTAATTCCCCGTTTTCCCTCCTGCCTGCCGAACACACAAAAACCACAAATAATAACTTACCATATTTGCAGGATATCAAGCGACATGATCAGGGTATTTACCGCTGTCGTGTGGATTTTCGCACCAGTCAAACGCAAAGTTTCCGTTTCAATTTGTCAGTAATAAGTGAGTGTTGCCCCCGCCAAATCAAAAGGCATTCGAATTGTATGCCTGAGTGCCATTGAAAAACGTATCCATCTGTTTGTCTTTAGTACTTCCGGAGCAGCCACTCATCCTGGACCGATGGGGTCGTCAGCTGAATGGCACTCAATTGGGGCCCAAGCAGGAGGGCGACGATATCGTTATCACTTGTCGTGTGGTGGGCGGTAAGTTGAGCTGACTTACTACAAAAGACGAACTTAACCCCAATACCCCGATATAAGCCCTCCCCCCACACATCCTACACACAAAAACACACACACACTAGCCATATCCGTATGCTCGGCTAGACAATTTCCTGTTAATTTCCTTAAAAGCTTTGACCGGCAAAAAACAGCAAAGAAAAACATCGCAGAAGGAAGAGTGCTGCAAATGAAAATATCACAAAGTCTGCTTTGGGTTTTCACTGCTTTGGCTTTGGCTTTGGCTCCGCCTTGGCCTGTGGTATTTTTTCGAGCTTGACTTTTTAATTTGCACCATTTTTCGTTTTTACTAGCATTTCACTAACTCCTTGTGCCCCTTTTCTAACTTTCCATTGCTTATATATCTGTGTTTTTTTTTTTGGGTACTCCCATAGGTCGGCCGCAACCGCAGGTCCGCTGGCTCGTAAATGGACTGCTTGTCGACAATCAAAACGAGCACAATTCCGGCGATGTTATCGAGAACCGTCTGTTGTGGCCATCGGTGCAGCGCAACGATTTGAATTCCGTATTCACATGTCAGGCACTGAATACGCAATTAGATAAGCCCAAGGAGAAGAGCTTCATACTGGATATGCACTGTAAGTAGCGTTTATTGGTGTGTGTTTCATTGCCCTAATACCTTTGTTGAAAGTCTTTGGGTTAGATTGGAAACAACTAGGTTACAAGATACTTTGTTGACCAGACAAAGGAGTTCAGCTTAGGTCATTAAGAGTAAATTTAATACACATGACATAGCATTTATTGCAGTTAAGACAAATTTAAATTACTGGTTGGCACACTCCAGGTACTTATTTTGAAACCAATTTAGCCCTCAAAATATATAGTTTTCGACGAATATGAAATAATAGATGTTGTATCCGCACAAATCTTTTCTGATGTTTTAAGCTTAAGAGCAATTATTTCCGAATGCTTAAATGCTCAAAAGTAACTTATATAACTTATATTAAGCTTATCGTCTTTAAAATATTAATTATAAGAACGAAACTTATTCAGAATACTCAAAAGTGTTGACCTTTATTCTAATTTTGAAAATGAATACATAATAATTATATGTTGCGACCTAAGGCCTTATGTTAGGGAAAACACAAACCCCAAGCATAACTTTCCGGCCAACGCTCGGTTGCCATAATGTTAAATGCAGCATTATAAGGGCCATTAAATAATTATATGTTAACTGGAGAGAACAACATTGACGATGGGGGGCGTAAACTTTCGAATGTCAGGCCCTGGTGTTCCCAGGAGCCCGTGGCCTCGTTTCACTCCATCCACGTGGAATACAAAGCTCAAGAAGCCCGGTATACAGTACACAGTATACAGTATACTCTGCAATATCAACGAGCACAAGACACGGCATCGGAGGGCCGGACAAAGTCATAATCCTGCCAGGAAGTGCAGCACTTGAGAGCTGTCGAGTCGTAATAGACACAAATTGTTGTTGATACTGGCAAACACACAAACACACCAGCACACAAACACCAACTCAAATATAGTAAATAAACGTACATGAAATGATTGCCGTACAAAACGAACTGCAATTATGGGACCATGAAATATTATGGTAAACAGTTTTAATTACAATTGCATTGAATTGAATGTTCTTCCTGTCCAATTACAGTGAAGCCGCTGGTGGTGAAAATCCTGGAGCCGCCCAGCTCGATGATTGCCGATCGTCGCTACGAGGTGTCCTGTGAATCCTCTGGCTCTCGGCCGAATGCCATCATCACCTGGTACAAGGGAAAACGGCAATTACGACGCACAAAGGTGAGTGGGCGTTGTCGGTGGGGATGGGGATGCGGATGAGAATGCGGAGTGGAGTAGAGTGAAGTGAAGTGACCGCAATTGACGCAGGTAGTTGGCTGGCTCCATCCTGCTGTTGACTGACTCACGTTCAGCTCGATAACTTATTGTGTTTGCACAGTCATGCCAAACAAACGGAGCTCGTAACTCCTGACCCACCCACATCCACAGGATATAGTGCAGTACCAGAACGAGAACCGAAACGAGAATCATAGACCGCCACCCACTTGTTGTCCCTGGGCGTGGTTCACACTCGCAGCTGGGTCCGGGTTCTAGTCCGAGTCCAGTGCCCCCGGCCACCCCCGCAACTTGGCCAGAATAAACACAGATAATGTGATATAAACTCCACAATACACAAACGATTCTAGTTCGCTTTGCATTTTGTTTTGGCCCACCCATTTTTACTATTTTTTCACCCTTTCAACGACAGCTTACTCTTTGATTTAGTTTTCAACCTGGTTACTCGCATTTATTAACAAGATTTATAGAAGCTTTGCCTTTTAATTTTGTTTAATAAATAGTATTAAAAATGTTTTTTGCAAAAAATCCTTTTGAATCGTTTGATGTTAATTAAATTGATCAAAATCGTAGCATTGTTTCGTTTTGTTATGCCTTTTAATTTATTCCTTTAAATGTTGAGTAACAAATAGTTTTGAAAATGTTTAAACGTAAACGTTTAAGATAAATTGATCAATATTGTAGATTTTTTATTTGGTATTTGATCGTATTTAAAGTTTAACAGAAAGCACTTACGTTTCAACTCATGTGTAAGGGTATTTAAAACTTTGTTACTGTAGCCTGTTTTTTCTGTTTGTTGTTTCGTTTTATTTTCCTTTTTTTCTCCTCAACTTTGGACAAATTTATGGGAGTTTTGGCGCAATTTTGTTGCAATTCATTTTTGTTTGTCGGGACCTGGAGTCGAGTCCTGGTTAGCTGTATCCTAACCCGGGCCTCTCCGGTCTGGCCCGTTGTTTATGTCCATGTCTATCCGCTTATATGCATACACGCTGATTGCTTTGCCGTTTTGGCCAGCTCCTGGGCCAATGTTTTTAAAGACCGGAAATGTTTTTCAGTAGTTTTCATGTAGCATAAAGTTGGCGTAATGCGGCATAGGTTCCTTTTCCCTTTTTCCCCTTTGCCCCCTTGCCATCCGATGTCCTCGGTCTGGCCATCCCACATGTTTTACATGCCTTTTCGTACCCTACTTTGGGGTTTCTAATATATGTCTGTGTCTGCCACCCATCGCTATGCATTGTGGGTGAGCTCAGGCGGAGTGTTTTAGCCGTAGCAGCCGGGCATTAATCAAAGCCCCGCAGACGGTCTAATTGAGAAGTTTAGACCACGAATTGAAATAGTCTATGCAAATGGAGCAGCCGACTGTTGATTATTGCAAATTTTTACAATATTACATTTACATTTAGTTTAAATGGAGGTTTCCAAAAAAGGTGTCACTGGCAAACAAACTCCTTAGCCGACTTTAAAATTTAAAACTTGCACTAGAGTTTTTCTTTAATTTTACCTGTGCAAATATCTAACTAAGTGGAGTGGTTAAGCTATAATCCTTTATTTTTGGGTCCCCAAAAAAGCCCGAAAAACATTTCAACCAAAATCAAATCGATCAAATTTCGCCACTGAAGACAAGGATTTATATTCCCGCTAACAGCCAGCAGTTTAACACCATCTGCAGCCAATAACCCGTAAACCGAATCACATATCTGGCAAAAGCCTTGCCTTGGAGCGATTTAAGCAATGTGTAAACTGCCAACAAAGGGAGCCGGGATCGGGGTAAAACACTTTATGGCCATGCCAACTATATGGCGGCGAACGGAGCTCAACTAATTGTGTGACGCCTTTGTTGGGGTCTCTGTCTGCCATTAAATTTATAATACCCCGAAAGCACACACCGCCACACACACCCTCACCCACACACACACGTGGCACATAAGACCCGAACAAACATACCAATAAATTTTAAATTGCAAACATAAAATATTTCGACAAATTTGCAAGCAAAAAAACACAAAGAACCCAACGAAAAGGGAACTTTGCCTCGAGGCAAGGTCCCGAGCCACTGGGGCTGTCGACAAAACTTAATTAATGCAGAAACATTTTCTTATATTTTCTGTGCTCTTTTTACCGATTTCTTACTTATTTTTTTTTCACAGGACGACATATCAAAGAACTCGACACGCTCCGAACTGAGCTTTGTGCCGACCACAGACGACGATGGCAAATCGATAACATGCCGTGCGGAAAATCCAAATGTGAATGGCCTGTATTTGGAGACCATGTGGAAATTGAATGTCGTTTGTAAGTATTACAAATTGTGCTTAAGTCTGAAGTATGAGTGAAATGGAGGAAGGTTTCCCGAAGGAAGCACCAATGAGGGAAAGCCAAGCAAAGGCATTGTCGACAGCAACCAAAAGGTAGACAGTCCTGGGCTCCGAACAAGACCAGGCTGAAATTTATTACGGCGGCGATGTCGCCATCGCCATCGCCAACGCTGCCGTTGAAAGCCTTTAAAATGCAAATAAATCAAAGACAAATGACAAATTGTGAATAATTTGCCAAAGGGCCAAAACACTGTAGCGTTTCGTTCCGGCGGGTAGCAGGGGCGGGAGAGGGGGAAGGGGGAATCAAAAGGGGCCCAGGCACAAATGAAATATGTGGGCTAACAAAATGTATGGCAGTCGCTTAAATTAAATGAAGGACTTTGGCTGCGGCTCCCCATTTCCCGTCCAATAAAAATAAATAAAAAATAACTTTACAAAGTAGCCCTTAAGTGGAGATCCGAAACTGGGTCCGAAATTGTTTTACCGCCATCGGATTTTACCTGCAACATTAATGAAATCTCTCAATAATTGTAAATCCCCCCGAAAAGCCACTCCAATTCGTATTCCAAAAGCCCCGACATAACCATCAGGGAAGTACTGCGGACATCGTAAAGTGCAAAACAAAAGTGTCGGAAGGGGAGAGCGAGTCGAACTCGATTGCGTTACGTATACGCCATGTTTGGCGTGGCCAAAATGTTCGTCCCCTGACTGTTCTGCTTTTTCTCTGTTTCCAAAGGCATCACGTAATAGCTTTTCTTTGCTTTTCATTTCTTAAAATATGAATATTTCCGTTACTTCAATCTGAGATGTTGCCACGCCCCTCCAAAAAAATCGTTGGTTACGCCTTACGGAATTCGTCTGCGCGTATATAGCATAATATGATTATATTTTTTATGCACCACACATACTTTTCAGGCTCATATTTTATGTTTAGAATATAATATTTTATTTGTTTGTTTTTGCTCACGTTAAAGCAATTGCCGCACCATCCTCCTGATGCTTTTTTTTGTTGCTACGTTGGCGCAAATAAACTTTATGATCGGCACGTAGTCATATACACAAAAGTGTGCGCGCAAATGTTTGTGTTTTGGTAAGTTCCGGTGTTGGGGCAGGCACTGTGTGTAGACTTTCAAAGAAACGTGGTCTTTTTAATTTGCAAATAAATTCCACAAAGAAATCAGGATGGGAATGTCTATTAACCTTGGGAAATTTTCTTTTTTATCTAAGCCTGTATTTTAAAATAAAATAATATTTTTAGAAAAGAGTTTTGAATTGAATCTCAAATAAATAATCCAATGAATGACTACCATAACTTCTTTTAAGTTATCCCTGTCTCCCACTTCAAATCAGCAGATAAATTCCGTTTTGTTCCAATTTAGGTACCGGGTGAATTTATATGCCTCATCTTCTTTATGTCTTTGTTGTTGTTGCCAATGCTGTTGGAATACGATATCTGCATCACGCGTGAGTTATTATGCCAACTGCGTTTTGGCTCCTAAGGCACGACATTTGCCAAGGCCATTTGGTCATGGCTTTCCCCCTTCTCGCTCTCTAATCCTCCATTCCAACTGGCATTGTATAATTTTGTTTATATCTCGCATGTGCGACTGGCTCGTTTTAAAATTTATAATGTAACCGAGAGGGGCTGCCTTAGTTGGTCTCCTAGCAATGGAAACAAGACAAAACATGCAATGCAATCACAGACGCTGTACAGATTCCCCCAAGAGTGCAAGACTGAAAAGAAACGGCACTGCGGAAAAAATATTGAACGATTTAGGATATAAAAACTTTAATTTAAAACTTCAAAAAAGTATTAAAAATTGTTTAAATTAAATTGATTTTAATAATGAGCGAAAAAGCCTCTTGACTAGTAGTGGAGAAATGAGCATAGCTTTTATTTAAAAGAAACTAGGTAGTTAGATTTTAAGTAATATCTGCCATTAAGGGTCATAAGAACCAGTTAATGGTAGTATTTAAAAGTCAACCACTCCTTTGTTTTTTTGCCCCTTTCAAAGAGCGTCTTTTAAGTAGTTAAGCTTAAGCAAATAAAATAAAATACTACAAATTTAGTTTTGTCGCGCTGAGCCTTTATTTTTTCGTGTGTTTTTGTAGTTTGTTTGTCTGCACTGGCACTGCAGACAATACATATGAATCACATACGCACGCAGACGAGCTGTAAGTGTCTTCCCGTATGTGCTTTTGTGGCCATTGTTTATGGCCGGGAACGGAGGAGCTGGTGGAGCGTGCCTGGCATTTGGAAAAAGCGAAAGCTTACGCCACATGTATTGCCCTGAATGCCACAATTTGAGTTGATATTTTTAAAGTGGCAATAGAGGCCGGCTGACGGTATGAGTATAACCTCGAAGGTCTGCAGGCTGCGATTGTGTGTCATATCTTGTGTGTGGGTCGGTGCTATTTTAATGGCTCGCCACGATGGAGTCCGAGGACAAATCGGCCACCAGGGCATGGTATACGGCATGGGGCACCACAGTGCCCACAATTTTCTTGTTCACATCGGTCTTCACGCGTATGATCTGGATCTTGTGGCCGTTCTTCTCGATGATATGCTCGATCCGGTCCCAAATGGGCAGCATTAGGCCGGACAGAACGTGGTAGGTGCGTTCCCGTAGACCCACTTCACAGCCCGGCGGAAACGGGCAGACTCCATTCCAGTAGACATGCGAACACTTATTCAAGCACAAACCATACTGCTCCTTCCAAAACGGGTGTGCCTCTTCGGGAGTTACCTTCTTGTAACGGGATGTTATGGAGCGAAGGGTCTCCAAGCGCACTTGGGGACCCGTATTGGGTCTGTAGATCTGTAGGTTGATCTTGCCGGGTGCTCCTCCATCCGCTGCATTAGACGGAGCCTGGAGACACATTATGGAGGAGTTCTTATCATGGCGTAGCTGCTGCAGGACATAGAAGCCTTCGTGTTCGTGCTGGCCCTCTTTGCGGTATCTAAGGGGGAGTATCAAAGTAAAATTACATTTTAAATTGAAAACGAAGAAATCATCAACAATCTCACTTGGCCAGGGCTGTTTCGAAAGACATGCCACGCGCCACTGTCACCGTGTGAAGTTCGGTGGCTGCCGTTCCAGTGGCATGTTTCCTGGCGAACCTCATCAGCTTGACGGACGTTACGCTGGCCCCATGGGCATCCAGATCAAGAATGCCCAGATCAAAACGTCCTGTGCGCTTCATTTGCATGATCAGCGAGTACATCTTGTCCAGAAAGAATTTGAACAGGGCATTCTGCACCTCAACGCGACAGCCCAGGATGCGATTGAGGAACTTGGAGATGTTATTACTATCCTTCTCCACGCTGAAGAGCTTGACCTTGTTCTCCTCGCGCACCTTGAGCATTCCCACGCCGGCCATGGCCACACAGCAATCGCGGGGGAATTCGCCCTTGTAGGACTGCGGAATGTGGACATGTTCCAGTGGCTTCACCCCCGTCAGCTGTTCCATCACACTCTCCAGGGCACTGCGACCGATGCTGTTGTCGATGTTGAACTGCGACAGATCCCGGGCGTCGGTGGCCCGTCGATCGCCTTGGGTGAGGGCGCCCAAGCTCTCCAGTCGCTTGGCCACCGTCGAGGCAAAACGCCGTTCGCCGGCCAGATCGGTGATCACGAACACATAATCCGGGGAGTTGACCTGATTGGAGCGATGAGTGCGTCCAAATTGCTGGATGGCCCTGTCCGCACTCCATGGGAGTTCCAGGGTGATGTGCAGACGACGTCGCTGGTTGGACACTCGTTTATCGCTCTGCAGGGAAATTCCACTGGATGCCGCCTCCGAAATGATGGCCACATGCTTGCTGCCGTCCATGAAACGCTGCTTCTCCCGGTAGTTGACCAAATCCATCGAGGAGTCACTCTCGCAACGCGACTCGTACTTGTAGCCATCGCTCTCCGTTCGCACCACTCTGCCCCGTCGGCCAGTCATCTCGGCCACCAGATTGGTTCCGCCCAACTCAGAGATCAGCTTGTCCAACGTGTTGGCCGGCAGCCGCTTGCCCAGGATCTCGATCTTCTCGAGCAGCAGTTCCCGAGAGTTGATGCATCGCTCCACGTCCCGCTCGGTAATATTTGCCTTTTGCGGCTTTGTGTTGTCAAAAGTGTAGGTGGGTTCGCCATCGTTGTCCTGCGCCCTCATATTATTGCATAAATGCTGTAGAATGCGCTCCTGCATGGTGATCTTCTCCACTGTTCAATGTGTTTTGCAAATTAGAAAATAATTTATGTAATGTACGGTACATGCAAAAACGCAGCAGACTTCATTAAATTTCCAAAAGCGCAAACACGCATACAGACTTTATGGCCCTTTTTTTTTAAATATTAAAAATACCAAAAACAATTTTAAATATTGTTGATAAAAATATTAATATAACGTTTAATTTGGAACAAATCAAATTTATTTTTTTAAACACATTATTTTTTAAATATGTATTTAATATGTATTATATTTCGTTAGAAATTATATTTTCTTATTACAACTATTCACTTAGAAAAACTATTAGAAAGTCAAATCTTGTTTTTTTTTAAAGAATTGTATTTTCCGCACCAAACTTTAAAATTCATGTAAGCTCATTGAAGTTTAGCAAGCAGTAAGTAATAACAAAGCCCACTGGAATAAGGCGCTATTGCATTCACTCTATTACTTACCTTTGTCCAATTTGGGCGGTCGTCCTCGCCGCTTTCGTCCCGACTTGACACGCTCATCGTCCGCATTCCAGCTGCTCTCGTACATCTCGATGTCGCTTTCGCCGGCCTCGGCGTCCATATCGTCATCGAACCAGTCGGGATTCATCTTCATCTTCTTGGGTCTTGGCGGTCGGGAACGGGATTCTGGCTCAAACACGCCGGTATTCAGGAGATGGTGGAAGCTGTCCCGCTTCGGCGCTGGGAAGTGCTTCTCGACGAAGGACTGGATGATCATCTTGGAGGTGGACACGAAGGAGTTCAGCTTGCCATGGTGCCGCTCCAAATGCTCGAGGGTGCGCGACTCACCCGTCGACTGGAGGCCGATGACCACCGCCTTGCCCGATCGGGTGGCGTGGCGCGTCATCTTGACCACGTGGCTCACCTTGGAGGCGATGCAGAGGTTCTTGAAAAAGCGCTGATGGGCACACCAGAACTGGCAGGTGATGATCTTCTGCACCCGATTCTCGATGCACATCAGGCGGCAGGCCTTCTGGAACTTCTTGTTTATCTCGGCCCAGAGTTCGGCGGCCAGGTTGTAGCTCTTGCGGAACTCCTTCGGCATGGCCACCTCCTCGATGCGGAAGCTCACGTCCTTGAAGCTCAGCTGGCGCGCTATGTAGGTGCCCCTCAGCTTCATGTCCATGGCCACGATTTCCATGGCCCCAATGCCCCGCTTCTCCACCGCATTCACGAACTCATAGAACTCCGGATAGGCGGTGCCGGGACCCCAGAGACCCAATCGCACCATATAGGCCATGTTCCGGGGCTCACTGGCTCCGGTGGCCGAGGCATAGACCACCCTGGCATTGGGCAGCAGCTTCTGCAGCTCCAGCACAGTCGTGCCCGTCTTGGTGGACTTGCCCACGTTCATGAGACTCAGGTTCTTGGCCTTGTGGCACTCGTCGAACACGATCACCCCCTCGAACTTCTTGCCCAGCCAATTGGCCAACTGGCGCAGTCGCGTCTTATACTTCGAGTTGGCCGTCAGGGATTCTCCGATGAGTGCCGTGTATGTGCAGAATATCACACCCCTTCGGAAGTTCTCGTTTTCCTCCGAGTCGATGCGACTGTACTTAAACTTGCTAATGGACGCCACTTGAACCTTCTCGTGGGCACCTATATCGGCCAGATCTCGCTCTGCATCGAATTTGAGGTCATTGGAGACGGAGATCCAAAGGGCACGACGCCTGCCCTTCACATAGTTGTCGAAGATGATGCCCGCAATGGTGCGACCCTTTCCCACGCCGGCTCCATCGCCCAGCAGGAAGCCAGCTCTCTCGCCGCTGGGCAGGATCTGCTCATGCGCTTGGCAGGCATAGACCACTGCCTCCAGTTGCAGGGCACTCAGGCAGTCGGTGGTCTCCGCGGGCAGTTCCAACTGGTAACTGATGTCGGGCAGTTCCACGGACGACAGGGTGGCCGTCTCTACCACCGAGTCCGGATGGGCCCGGCCAAACTTGAGCTTACTGGGCCAGTAGGCCGCAAAAGTGTCGGCCACACCGATTTCCTCGAAGTCCACCTCCTCGTCTTCAACAGCTGCTTCCGGCGGAAAGGCAGCATCCCTGGGTTGTAGTGGCTCATTCATCATGGCCACCGGACTCCCGGAACTGGTCATCGGCAGGGCCAAATACGGTTGCCCACTTTGTAATATCTGGTGCAACTGGCTGGCCGTAAAACTCTCCAGCTTCGTGCTTGGCTGAGCCTGCGGCATCGCTGGTGGCACCACCTGCACTCTCGTGATCAGGCCATCGGGTGCTGTGCTGTACTTCACGGATATGTCCTCACCCTGAGCTCCCTTCACTCGCGTGACTATCGGGACATTGGCCAAGGTGCCAGGCTGATGGGCAGCCACTGGGTTGGGCCTTTGATAAACGCTCGGATTGACCACTTCCACAGTGTTATTAGCCAATGGATAATTGATTACTGCTGGGATTGGAGGTTTGCATACCTGATTCTGTTTCAGTGGCAATTTCTGTGGATCCACAGCATCATCGGACTCTTCGCTCTGCACCAAGGGTAGGGAATCCAGTTCGTCCTGAAGTCGTGCATCTATTTCAGCTTCGATTTCCTTAGGATCCGCCGGCACTAGGGTCGGTTTGCGAAACAACTCCTCCGCTGTCGGGATATCTTCGTCCTGCTTATCGTCCTCTATCTTCTCTTTGACAGCCTTTTTAAGAACAATGACAGAAAGCACTTCTACATGATGGCCATCATGTTTTTCATTGGTTACCTCTTCCCTTTTCCTGGAATTATTTTCTAATTGTGCATTAAGATCAACAACATCGTTTTTGATAGAAGAAATAGGCTCAGTTTTGTCATTATTATTTTTTGAAATTCTGTCTTTTCTGGCTGCATTTTGTTGTTTAATCTTTAGGTATTTCAAGTCATTCCCTTCTGCCTTCACTGTCGGGATCTCTTCACATATAGATTGCGGTTCATCATTTGGCAGCAAAGATTTTAGTTCAGCTTTAGGGCGCCTGTCGATTACGTTCTGCTTATCGTCCTTTGTCTTCTCTTTGACAGCCTTTTTAAGAACAACGTCTGAATGCACTTCTACATAATGGCCGTCATGTTTTTGATTGGTTACCGCTTCACTTTTCCTGGAATTCTTTGCTAATTGTGCAGAAAACGGCTCCGTTTTGGCACTCTCATTTTTTGGAGCTTCACTTTGTTTTTTAAGTTTTAAGTATTTCAAGTCATTCTCATCTGCAGAATGGTGTAACTTTTTATTCATGGAGCTGGAATCCTCTGCTGCCTGCTTTAAAATACCACTTTTATTATGGATTGCTTTAAATTCACTCTCCGATTTCTCGTCATCTGTATCCAGGTCAAAGCATTCGATAACGTCCGGAATAGGCGGTTTCGTCTTGACCATGTTCTTTTCGTCTTTTGTGGATCCAAAGTCATTTTTATCCCTTTGATCATTTTTCTGATCTCTGGTCTGAATTTTCTTTGCCGGTTCCACCAATTTTTTATTACTGGAGCTGGCATCTTCTTTGGCCAGTTGTGGAGTATATGTCTTGTTGTTTTCCTTCTCGATCCTAGCTCTTGATTGTGATCTAGTGCGACCGCGCTTATGTATGCTCTTATTACCCTCTGCCTCCGAAAAGTAGGGCGTAGGATCTGGAATTACATGTTTCCTGGACCTAGAGATGCTTTTTGGTAAAACTTCCGCAGAGGGCTGCTTTTCTAAAGTACCTAAAGTTGCTGAAACGGAATTTTTTTGCGTCAATTCGGTTGGTAAGTTCTCTCTTAGGACTTTCTCTTTAACATTCAATGTTTGCGAACGTTTATCAGGTGACTTTATATCGGACCTACTGGACTTTCTCTTACTTTTTGATAACTGCTCTGCTGCTTCAAAATCGTTTTTCCACATGGCATTACCTATGGGCTTCAGGTTCTTACCTTTACTTTCTGGAGCCCAACTGTCTAAAACTATATTCGGTTCCATGTCGTTTGTAAAATTTCGTGAGCCTGGCCGCCCTTTAACGATGGCATCGTGTTCATAGTTACCCCAGCCAGAAAAAACGGGATTTTCATCAGCTTCAATTTGGTTTTCTTTGTTGTGCTTTAAGTTTTTACTACTTTTCGTTGAACTTCTGTGAGTCGAATGCGAACGTCTCGATGAGTAAGCCTTTGCAGGCACTGAAGAAGGGATTTTATTAGTATTATTATTTGTGGAATTCCGCAAAATACTTTCAGCTGTGACATAGTTACCCGAAAGTTCCGAGATACTCTTGATATTTCCCCAGCTCGATGTGTCGTTCGAAAGCAAAACATCATGACGACTGGCTGCCGAGCTTGGTTTTCCCTTACATTCCGAATCAGATTTCCGTGCATTTCCTGTCATTAGCTGCGAATTTATACTACTTTGTGCATTAAGTCTGGAGCTCGGATTGGCTTCATGCTCCGAGCTGCCTGGTGGATCGAAATCGGGGCGTTTGAGGGAGTTGCTTGTTGTCTGCCATTTTGTCAGTCGGTGTCCTTCAGTCCTTTGTTTGCCAAAGGTCGATTCCGTTTCTTCATCAGTTGCCCTCTTGGAATTACCATGCCTTTTTCTACTTGACATCTTGTTCTATTTTTATTCACTTTTTTATTATTATTTTCACGTATTTATTTCGTTTTAATTTCTGTTTAGTCTTGTTGCCGACTTGTATTCCGAGAAGCAATCGCATTGAATGAGGAATATTTTGTTATTTTCGTATGACTATAGCTTTTCGAGTGAAATATCTCACAGCCTATTACGTTAATCAGTCAACAAGGTACTAAAAGAACTTATAAGTGTTCGAATTCAAAGCCTACTTGTTACTTTATTTTGAAAACAGCAAAAAATTTTTGTTTTTCGTCGTCTCTCAAAAAAATTTCTTTATTGATTTTATTTAACATAATTTTTATATTTTACAAAGTAAAATAATATTGTTTTTTTATTGGGTTTTTAATAAACACTTTTCCATTGCAGTGCAAAACAGAAAACAAAAAATTTCGGTGCCTAATAAAGCAGAAATGATCCTTAAAAAAAATGTTTTCCCTGCTTGGACTTGTTAAATTTTATTTAAATAGCAACGAAAAAGTTCCCGGAATCGTTAGGCCAAAACATCTTTAATATTTGTAGACTTGGCAAAATCCCGCGAGGCAGTTGCCATAATATAACAGCCCACACTTGCACATAAATTCTGAGCAACCGTTGACTTCCGCTCCGCCATCGATCGATGGTCGTTTTGGGCCAAAGAAACGAGTGGGTGGCACGGGGTCAAAGGGCAGGCTGGGTGGCAAAGTGGCGCAACGGTATCCGTCCTGGAACGGTAAATGATAATCACAAAAATGGCCTGCAACATGTGTGCGGAAATGCGCGACGCGACTTTTCCAGCGAAAGAGTTTTCACAGCCCTTTGGGCACTTTGCCTGATTGGCAGACGACTTGGCGGAGAAAAGGGGGCGGATTGAGGAAAGGAAAATGCCACCCAAAATTGGGCAAAAGTTTTCCAGGCCATTCTAAAGTTTGCAGCAGGCAGGCGGAAGGGAACTTTTTGGCTTTGGCTTGGGGTTTGGTTACGGGTTTGGTCTTGGTCTTGGGGTTCCGTTCTGCCCAACTCTTGACTGTCGGCGTTTGGTTTTGGCCGCCAATAACTCAACAATATTAAGGCTGGCACGTGCGCCCCCTCTGTTTTCATTCTCGTACTCGTCCTCTTTCTCGTTCTCGTCCTTGTCCCGATCTTGCTCCTGTTCGTGGTCCTTTGGCTGGTTTTGGCCGGGTCTCCTTGTCTGAGTTGGGGTCCTTGCCTCTGGTCGGTCTCTGTTTGTCGCAAAGTTTGTGGCTCGTTAAGCAAATTCAAACGACTTAAGCGGCAACACATGTCGGCAAACAGCGGTTGGTGGACGGGATGTCATCGCTGTGTCCTCATAACTCTTGGCTGATGCTTCACTTTGTTCCAGTTATTGCTCTAAATCGCTCATATTTGCAAAAACTATTAAATAAGCTTGATCATGACAGTGTGCGGGATTTTTGGGGAGATGACAAGACGGTTGTAAAACCGGAAGATGTATTGCACAACAGATTTAAATAGTACACACTGAGCTTCTGTTCATAAGTTCGTTGTATCCGTTTTATTAAATTCAATAGAATTTTAACTGTCAATAAAATGTATTAATTGCTTATTAAAGATTAAAAATCATATTTGACTTTGTGTCGCGAAATAAAGACTGTCTAAAACTTTAATATATAAATTTGAAAGTTCCTATAATATGTTAAGATATTTAAAATTCTTATTCTTTATAGAGCTTATGGTAAAATGTTTCTAAATAATCGATCATAAAAGTGAAAAGGACAGTATTTTGTTTATTCACTTGATTACCCTTTAATCTAGGTATTAGCTATGTAAAAAAATATTTTAAATGGCGTATAAAAAACGGATCGTTAAAATCAGTGTTTTTCAAAGCTTTAAGCCTTGATTACCGTTTATAATTACACTTTTATTCCCTAACCACCCAATGAATAACTAATTGACTTGCTCCTCCACTCCTCTTTGCAGATCCACCTTTGGTTACGTTACGCTTGGGCTCAACTTTGACACCGGATGATATCAAGGAAGGCGACGATGTTTACTTCGAGTGTCACGTACAATCGAATCCCCAGTGGCGGAAACTGTTGTGGTTGCATAATGTAGGTCGCATCTCGGAGCAGCGCAGGCCAGGAGTGAGCCAGGCGGACCCCGGGACTGTTGCCAATCCATTCCGGATCCGGCCCAAGCCAAACCAAACCGAACCAATCCGAACCAAACCGAGCCAAACCACTGAAATGGCATCCCGGGCTGTCTGCTTGGCTGACTCCTTGCATTGGGTCCTGGTTAAGTGTCAATAACATGGCAGGTTGCGTATGCGTTGAGGTGGCTGCTCCGTTAGTCGCCGCCAACGATGTCCTGATGCATGGATCTGCATTTGCTCATTTCAATTCTCGTGGTCTCCACCAGCCAGTGGGTTGGGCTGGTTTGGTCGGTCGGCTTGGATGGTTGGGTGGTACCATTTTAGGGTAAAATAGTTTTGGGATTTGCGGCATTGATTTTGCCGTCGCTCAACTGCAATCCGCAGTAGCTTGGCAATCACTCAGGCCAACTTTCCATCCCACAGCCCACATCCTTTCCACTGGGGAAGCCAGGGCATGTTTGCACCAGTGTGATGGTGAATTTTTGCCTTTCGGATGCGCTTAGCGGATTTGGGCAAATTGAAATTCGAACCCCAGTGGTTTTAAAACAGATTATAGTTGGGCAGCAGTGTAGCTGAATGATCCATTGCTGAATTAGTTTTCACTCACGTAAAGATTATCAGATTTTGTAAATTCAAAACAATAGACTCTAGATATATGTAGCTAACAAAGGGAAAGCAAATTTTATTACCAAATGCTATTGAAGGGCGTTTTGACTTTAATTTAAAAAGGAATACAATATATTAAATATTAATACTCAGAAATACTTGTAGACTGCTAGTGAAGGAGGAAATTATTGGCTAACAAACTCAATTGACTGGCAAGAAACAAAGCTTTTTTTTACTTAATTTTCCTTGTTTCTTATTATATTGCAATATTTCACTACTTAATTTCGCTTGTTCGGAATATTTTAAATATTGTTATTTAAATGTATATTTATTTCTATTAAATCATGAAATTTAATATTTAACATGAAATTTTCAATTCATCAGCCAGATGTTTTTAATTACTATTAGAAAAAAATCTTGAAAGATTAAATTTTGGTAGGTTATTGGGCTAGAATTTGACTATATGTATAGTGTTATTACTTGGGGTAGTGCAAATATTACTATTTAATATTCCATGCATCATAATTCCAGACTTGTGTTTACTTAATTTCCAGGGCATTCATCTAGAGCACAATACATCCGCGAGGGTCATCCGTTCCAACCAGAGCCTGGTGCTGCAGAAGATTACGAAGCACTACGCCGGGAATTATGCGTGCAGTGCCATCAACGACGAGGGCGAGACGGTCAGCAATCAGCTGCCACTGCGGGTGAAATGTGAGTAGTACCGACTCAAGTCCTGCATATATATGGTACATATGCCCTTTTAAGCGGAAACAGTGATGCATCAGCGATTTAAAGCATAAATTTGCCAAGCGGCACTTTGTTTGAATGCATCATCTATCCGAGAATGCTGCATGCCCCCTATTTCAGCCACTCGGAGCGGAGCTCGTCTGTTTTCAGCTTTCTTATCATAAAGTCAGGACTGCAGCCGTCGCAGTTGTCATACCCCCATACTAAGCCCCTCTGGCCCACAGCCACGACTCATTTGATGTATTGCAATTTGCATTTTTCTTCTCCGAGGCTGCTCTTATTTATTTTTGTTTTTTGTTTTGTTTGCTGTGCTCCGTCCATTTTCATTTTACAACTCAGCCCGGGAGTCTTGGCGCAGTTGCACGTCAAGGCTGCGAAAAAAAGAAAATATATATATATATTTTTCATTCCGCTTTTTGCATAAATACAACATTTTTCTTGGCTTCGTTTGTCTGGCGCTGCTGCGAATTTCATATGCTTGCCACATGCGTTGGCTTTGGCCATATTTCATAGCCAGCTGCAACTGCAGGCGGAATTATGCCTCAATTTAACAGCTCGCGAAAGTTGCTGCCGCTCAACTTACGGAGCCGAATTTTACCGCCGCCCATCTCCACCCATCCCCGAAATTTAAGCAATTTGACAGACGCCTGGTCTGATGAGGATCGTAATGAGCATGGGGGTACTGGGGCTCTGAGTCCTGGCACTGGCTTAGTCTAGCTGGATTCTGCTCCTCTGAGCGATACACATGTAGCTACCACTGCTTTCTCCCGCCCTGCTGAGCCATACAAATTGCCGCTCCAGCTCAAGTACTGCGCACACAGACAGACACTCATATTTTGACAGGCGCATTGCTGCGAGCCATAAATTAAATGGAGTGCGCCGCCATCGCAGTGGTTGGATTTTGCCACTGCCACTGCCTCTGTCAAGGCTTCTTGTACACCAACTGCACTGCAAAATACGATTGTAAATCCTTATGGTACAAATAATGAAATTCCATCAAAATGAATTTATTTTCCAGCTTCTTGCTGCGTAATTAATGAAATTAAAATCAATCATAACAGTCAGATTTGCCTTGATGAATGAATTCCACAACAGATGACTTCTTTGCCTTACTTTAAGTTCCGGTCTTGTATCTGCTGCAAAATTTTCCCCAGTGCGTCATAAATTTGGGATTAAATTCCGTGCTGATTGAGCCACATGAGCGCAGTTCCATGTCAGTTGAATGCATAACTTGTATGATGAGCCTAAGTCGAGGCATTACAGACATAAGGTTTTAATTAAACGTTACATGAGCTACATAATAATTGATTCAAATAATTGAAAGAGATGTCTGAGGGCAAAAGATGAAACGAAAATATGTATGCGGCTTGATTTGGGTTTAATAACTTTTCGCCTTTGTGTTGAAAACCACATTCACAGATGGCTTTACTTGTTGCTTTAGCCAAGGGAATTTCCCACAAAGGACCTCATTGAATTCGCCTAACAATTTGGGTCAGCTTTCTGTTTCCCACCCTGCCCGTTGCCACTCAAGTACAGCTTAATTAGCAAAGCGGCTAAGTAATCACTTCACATACTTCTCACCCTCTGAATTATACGCATAATACCAAAGTCGGCAACAACAACATCAGGAACAACACCGAATTGGGCGTAATTTTCCGGCTAATTAATTACGCCCCTTGGTTTTTGTGTACATTTTTGAAGATAAACAATTCATCAGAAATTCAAGTTGCCTTCAAAAATGTGCGAGCGAATGTGCCAAAAAGCAGAGAGAGAGAGAGAGAGACAGAGAAAAAGAGAAAGGGGGAAAGTCAGCCCACCGACGACAGCAAATTACGCATACGCCACGTGTGCCGTCAGCTAATAATCCTTTAACATTTATGGAACGCCTATTTACCTGGGAAGCACTAAATCATGTTGCCACATTAATTAATTTCCCGTAAACGAGAAAGTGGGCTTCCCACTCGCAGGCTTTTCCATTGGCATTTTCCCAACTTTTGGGACCCTTTTTCACCGACTGACTGACAGGCTGATGCGAAGGCGTTGCTCCCTGCTGTCTAAATCACTTTTGTGCGTTTTTCACCTGCCACGCCCACGCACACACCAAATACTTCGGCTCATTTCCCAACGATTTTCAGGGCATTTTAATGTCCTACAGCTGATAAGGTATCTGACTTTTCATTCAACAGGTGCTTGAAAGAGGAAATGCCCAACATAAAATAAAAGAGTGCGATTTGGGAAAGACAGGATATCAAGAGATTCAAGTTGCTGGAATCGGATTTATATGCAATTTATGGGCGAAGAAAAATTTACGAGCTTATGTGAATGACTTTAATATGCTTTTGTTATTTTACAGAATTCGTAAGAGCTTAGCTTTAAATATAATCCAATTTTAATGTTCAGATATTTTAAATCGTTTTTAGTTTATTGTTGATTACTTTATTTAGAAATTGAATTTATGCCTAAGTTGACCCTTAATGTAGATACATCATTTAATATAATTAAAATTGTATTGCTTAACTAAGCGTCAATACTTTAAGGTATATATAAAATATAAATTAATTTTTAAAGTAAAAATAACACGTTTTTATGTATTCAAATGAATTCAATTATCTTTCAGTGGTTTTTAAGAAAACATTTTGAAATGCCAAAAGAAAATATGATAATAAAGATTAAAATAAAATAATATTTTTTAACTTGATTTAATGTATTCGTTGCAGAAAATTGTACGTTTAGATAATCTATATCAAAACGCCTTAAGCTAAAAATAAATTAAAAACTTACGTTTAGACCCAAAAACAAAACGTTAAAACTCATAAAATGAAATAAAGTTTCAGGAACCTTTTACGAGTTTCAGAAACCTTTTATGTTTCAAGAAGACCTCTCAGATAATTAAGCCGTCTGGCATTTTATCACCCGCTGACTTATCCTAATTTTCTCATTACAGACACACCCGTTTGCAAGCACTCCGACCGCGTGATATTAATTGGCGCCTCCAAGGACGAAACTGTTGAGGTTGTGTGCGAGATTCAAGCCGATCCGCCGCCACGGTGAGTTCAAACAAAAAATGAAACAAAAAAAAAAAAAAACTGAAAAGCTTCCTGCTTATCCTGCCCACCCCACCCCCCTTTTGCCCTCATAAAGGTTTTTGCTGTGTTGTAGGCGATTGCTTCCGGTTTCCTGTTGAAAGGAAGTTTGTAAAATTGACAAATGATTGTGATTGTGTGTGCGGGCGCGTGTGTGCGTAGCGGAAAATGCTGTTTATTTTGTAGGAAATGTGAGAAAATTTAACAATATTTTGTTGTTGTTTTCTTTATTCATTTTGATTTCGTTCTCCCATTCCTTGGGACTTTCTCTTTTATCCGGTTTTTTGTTTGCCGTTCTTTTTGCTAGTCGTTGCCCTGGATTTTAAATTGCTGATTTTAATTCATTTTAAATGTGCAACTGGCTTTGCCGTTTCCATCTCGGCCAGCTGAAGCTGGGATTTAGTCGGACAGCGGGAATGTGGCGCACTTTAATGTTTTTTTAATGAGGCCACACCATTGCGGCCCGGCCAGCTGCCACTCTTCCTCAGTCCGAGATCCGAGATCCGAGTTGTCTGAGGGCTGTCCCTGTCTTGTCTTGTATTTAATTTCAATTTTTTTCGCCGCCGCCGCTGTTGTGCTGCTGCGTCTTGTGCTGACGCTTTATGCTAAAATAATTAATCATTAGCCGGCGGAAAATATGCGAAGCCTTGGCAAAGGCAGCTGCGGCGCCGTGTAATTGTTGTGGCTGCTGGTGGATTGGCTTGGCTTGGCTGGAAAATATCGAAGGAAAACTGGAAAGCTGGCTGTGGAGCGTAGCGTGAACATTAAAAAGCTGCTGCCAGCTTTTAGGCTGGCCCCCAAGGGAAGGACTCGCCGGCGATGTGGGGGCGACAAGTTAATTTATCAGCATTTAAACGCTTGACAAGCGGCGGGGTAAAAAATGTATTACCACAGCATGTTAATGTGTTAAAATTTAATCAATGCTGTTGCAGAAATAGCTTAAAGAAACAAAATATGAAGCAAGTGCAGCACAACAGCTATTTTTAGCTAAAGGACTCAGTCTTGAAATTGAAATTTAGCTATAAGGTAAAACTCTGGACCTCCTGATAATAAGTAAACTGAAAAAATAAGTATGTCTCTAATGTTCCATATATTATATATTATATTACTGTAACATTTTTCTGCCTATTTGGTTGATTTATTACAAAATATTAAAAACATATATCAGACTTTATTTAAAATAATCTAAATCATTTCATGTAATTAAACAAATATATTTGAGATCGTCGATAATTTTCAATTTAAAACCCAAAATTTATGATGGTTCAGAGTTTTAAATTTTTTTAACATTTATAAAATACATAATTATTTTTGCCATATAATAATTAATATCGTTGCCCATCGAAAGGCGGAGTTGAAAGATTCCGAAGATTAATAACCAGAAATAAATCAAAGAGACTGGCATTGTTGTTGACATCGAGTATTTCAGTTCAAAGTTGCTTTCATCGGACCGGCATATTTTCTGTATTTTGTTGATTTCATTTACCTTTTACCCATGACGATATTTAAATGGATTTCTGTTATTATTGATTTACTTTTATTTTTGCACTGCCAAGATGGGAAAGCGTCCGACCGAATATGCCAGAGATAATTAACCTTTTAAAAGGCTTCCAAATGTGTGAGTTTCTGTCCGAGGACTGGCCTCTGCGTCCTGCGATGTGCGCGCTTAACCTTTAATATTTTAACAAGCTATTTTAAAAATGGAAAACTTCGCAAACATGTTTCCCTCGCCGGCCCCCCTTTCCGTTCCCCATTTTACCTGTCCCGTGTTCTTTTTCGTCGCTGTCGCTCGTACTGCCTCCTCCACACACACACACACACACACATACATTTCTGTCAAAATGTCAACGCAACTTACTCACACATGTGCACAAACATTTTGCAGGACTTTTCGCTGGAAATTCAACAACTCGGGCGAAACCCTGGACGTGGGCAGCGAACGATTCAGCGTGAACGGCAGCCGCAGCATTTTAAAGTACACACCCGTCACAGATCAGGTAAACACGCCGATTCTACCCCCTCTCTCTATATATCTATATCTATATATATATATATATATATATATATGTATAAATATATGGAGTGTCCACAGCGAAGACCGAAGTCAGCTCCGGGCAATTAAGCAAGAGCCGCATTTTAAATAATAAATAAATATGTATTTGCAGGATTATGGCACACTGTCGTGCTGGGCCTCCAACGAAGTGGGCACCCAGCAGCACCCCTGCCTCTTCCAAGTCGTCCTGGCAGGTAAGTTTTCACGGACAGGGGAAAATATACTCACCCAGCCAATGGTCTGCATCGGTGGTTAAGAACTTTGAAGCTCAAGTCCTTGTTCTAACACTAATTCAGCTAATTTTTCATTTTAATAAACAACATTAGCAACGAACACCTGGTTGCATTTAAATTGTGCTTTGCTATCACAATAAAATTATTTTAAAAATATACAAGAATTTTCTTGCCTGATGTACGATTGAGAAAAGGATTAAAATATATTATATAAATTAAAACCTATCCTAACAGTATGTTAAGTTTAGACTAAATAGGATAAGAGTGGATTTAATGGAGCTATTTAAATATATAAATCAACTAAAGAAAACAATTGCATCGCCAGAAAAGCTTTTAAGCTTTGAAATATCCCCAAATACCATATTAAATCCCTCTAAATTCTTTTCAAAACTATTATTACCCCCCTTGGGGAAAAGAAGCGAAAGCCGAAAATTGCTGCGCTCTAGCAAAACCCTCTTATGTCAGTAAAAATCCCGGTATGCATGCCGACACGATGCTGCCGGCTTTTGCCTTTCCCGTCGACTCTGTTTGCTGTTGCTTCATTACGTGCAATTTGACCTTAACATGTTAATGCCGCATGCAAACACTGGTCAACTGAGTACTCCGAACTGGGGGGCATACCTCCGGAAAAACAGGACGGACGGACGGACAGAGAGTCATTCCGAAAACCAGCAAAACCAGAGACCAACCATTGTGCATTTTGGGGACTCGGGGATTGGGATACCCCATTTGGACAAAAAGTTCCAATGTTATGCTCATGTTACACCCTTTGACTTTTCTCGATTCCGATTCTGATTTCGATGCTGATGTTGCTGGTTGCTGCTGCTGCTCCTGCTGCTGCTACTTGTTAATTTCCTGCGTAACGTGGACCAACATAAATCTGACTCCCGGATGCGAATGTGTGTGTTTGTGTGTGTGCGGACTGCAAATCCCATTCCGATTCCAGCCCTACCGAATGCCGTCAGCAATTGTACCGTCTTCAACCGCACCGAGCTGAGTGTTGACATTCAGTGCATACCCGGCTATGACGGCGGCCTGCCGCAAATATTTGTGCTGGAAATGTTTTCAACACGCACCGGCATCACCAGGTAAGCATATTAATCAACTATAACTACAGATGCCGGAGGGGGGCGTGGCCCCGTTCCACTCGGGGGCTTGATTTTAAGCCGCTTATGTCCGGTTCAGCTTGACCCGAAGCCCAGATATGGTACATATGTCAAACAAATGGCCCCATATCGTTTCGTGAAACACACATTTCGCATTCATGTATGAGCTGAGGCCTTAACCCTCGGGCGGGTCACAGAAATGTCACCAGCTTTTATCAAATAGAGCATGGGAAATGGCTTATTTGGGTAATCAAACAGGTCGCAAAACTAGTTTCCAATTAAAAATTCTACTACAACAGAATCCTTCTAAGCATTTGTTTTTAATTATCTGATTTGTGCTAATTGTGCTATATTGCGCATATTTAAAGAATTCTTTTAAACTCAATTATTTATATCGACTCTACCAAACTAAACAAAGGAATTTTTGTGGATAGACAAATATATTTATATATATTATATTGCTAGCACGTTTTGTTTATGCATTTCGACATTTATTAAATTTTTCGGAAGAAACCAAAAAGTTTTGCTAAAAGACTTTGTTTTTAGTTTTGAAAACTTTGTCTTAAATATGATTGAGAAATCATACGAAGATTTTAACTTGATGCTAGATATTTTAAGCTAATTTATTAGTTTTCCTTAATATATTATTTGCAAAATGGAACTTCCACTAAGTTTTTCCAATATAATGGCTGTTTATACATAAATTTATCGACATATCATTGTAATTTACTTTAATTTAATATTTTTTTAAAATTAAATAACACATTTAACCTTTGGTTTGGGCGCCTCTTAATTACACAAAGGCCAATTCAATTCTATAAAAGCAGGTATCCAGGCGATATAGAAAATTATTATGATTGCCACGTGAAAGGCTATTTTGCCGTATCAATTATGGCTTCACCGGCCATTTGTTTCCGACAATAACGAGTTTAAATCTCTGCCAAAGCTTGAGGGCTAATAATTATGTATGCATGGTCATGTTTAGCTGAACACCTTTGCCACCCCACAATCTGAATCAGAGTCGGTAAATGGAGGATGTCTGCAGTTGACGCCCCCACAACAAGAGATGTACCAGCATGATTTTATTCAATAATAGTTGGGGCTCCGCAGACACGATAGTGGCTGAGAGAAGGGGACTTGAAGGGGACTGGCAAATGTATTTCAAGTGCTTTCACCTCATAAGATATGTATGGAGCACTCACTGTAGGTGTGTAATTAGGCGTGAAACAGCTCGCTCTTGGCCAGCCTGTGTTTGTCTTCGAATGGGTGCTCAAGCCATTGCCATTTATAGTGGGATATTAAATGCGTATACATGCTTATCGTAAATGGGCAAATCAAATTCATATGTGCACATAACATTATGCGAGGGTTGTCTTCATTTCATTTTTCTTTCGCATAAATTTATACCAAATTTTCGTACAGAAGCAGGGCCAAATAAACATTTTCGTATTAAAAACAAAGACATCATCAAAGCAAAACAAAAAAAAGAAAAGAAAAGGAAGGAAATTGAAACCCACATTGGACAGCGAAAAACGCAGCAAACATCGTCATCAATGTTAAAATGTTTGGCAAAAATATATATAGACATTGAACCCTAATATTTCAGAAGTTTGCGAGGAAAGGATTTCGGGGGATCGAATGGGCAGACAAGTCAAAGCCGCATTCGTTGGCAAAGGCATCAAATTCAAATTTAGGTCATGATTGGAAAGAGCGCATATCTTATAAAGGGGTATGGCAAAAGTGCTTGGGGTTAGGAAAACATGCCAGAGAAAAAAGCAAGCCCAAGCCGTAAAAATGCCAAAGGAAAAAGGGCTGCCAAAAAGTATTTGTGGCATTGGCTTCTGCTCAGTCAACAGCCCGCACACATTTGATTAAGGGCTTAATGCCGTTGATTTCCTGACCATTTCGTTTGATTTAATTCGCAATCATCTCGAATCCTTTGACCCGATCCCTCCTTTCATAGATTCAATTTGAGCAACGCCGAGGAGGCGCTCTTCTCGCTGGAGAACCTGGACACACTGACCTCGATGATGGTCCAGGAGAACAATTCGCTGCGGCTGAGGATCTACTCGTACAACCAGAAGGGCCGCAGTGCCGCTTATCTGCTGCCCGATTTCATAATTGGCTCAACAGCTTACAAGACAGGTGAGTGGCACAACCAGCAGCCAGTTGGCGCCGCCGAAAAACGAACAGCACATTTTCCCTTGATTGATGGATGATGGCCCTCGGATGCTGAATGGCTATATGGCTATATGGCTGTATGGCTGTATGGCTCTTTGGCTGAATTCTGGGTGGGATTGCGTGGGCGGGCTTATGCTTTTGACAAGTGCGCAGCTCGCATATGATGGACGCAATATGCGCAGAATTATATCGGCTTCTTGGGCCCATCCAGTGATTTCCTTGCCTGCATTAATCCCATGCAGGCAATGGGCATCCTCCTCCGCATTTCCATCACCCCCACCCGCTTTCCAGAGTCCCTGCCTATGACACTTGACAGGTGGGCTCCTCCGCCAGTCATCTGCAGTACTTACGCAATCAACATGCCTGCCTGAAGGGCCCATCCCCATCAACATCCCCATCCAGATTCCATTCCTGCCATCCTGCGATGGCGTTAAATATGTGTACAATTACTTTTTGACATGGCAGGATCAAGACAGACCTTCAACAGTGGATCGCTTTTCCTAGGGTTTGGAAAACGGAATGCTCAAAACATTCATTGCAAATTTGTATTTAATTTATCCCATTAATCTCATGTAATTTCAAAATTGTAATCGAAATGAAAAAAAATTAATTTCTATTCAATCAATACCAAGTAAACACAATCAACGAGTAAATATGCTTCATTGCTCATTAAATAAAAACATAAATCACACCTTATACCTTCATTCAAATGCTCATTCAATTTAATAAATATATGTATAGAATGAAGAATTCCAGGCAACACACAAATTGAGGAATACGTTTTATTAATTTGTTTAATAACCGTGAATTATTTAAAAACCATTCAAATTTCACGGATATGTGGTTTTGGTGGACTAATGCTTTAATCTTTCACACTGTCCTCCTTACCAATTAATCATAAATCGTCCCCTTCTTATGACTTCAATACACATATAACTCATGACATGCCTGCGCTTTCTGCTCTTCTCTTTTCATGTGAATTTCCTTGGCTAAAAATAAAACCGTCAAATGTCGACAAATTTAACGTTCTGCCCACCGATGAAACCAAATTCCTTAACTACCACTTCCATCGGCAATCAATTTTTGATGTGTGGATGTGGATATGTTTGGAAATGTGCCACTGCAATGTCAATGTCGATGGTGATGGTGATGGTGATGGCGATGGCTTGTTGGCAATCCATCTAAAACCCGATGATGATTTATGAACGCCGATTGTCAACCTGTAATTACGCGAATAACAACAAACAGACGACGATGTAACATTGACATTGTCGCCGGTGATTGTCGGCAGTGTCCTGACCATCATAATTATTGGTGTGGCCATCGCGATACGAATATTCGTGGTGACATTTGTGCACAATTTGCGACGCAATCGTCAACACGGCAGCAAGGCCACCGCCGCCGGAGTGACCGCCCAGCCCAGCGATGTCTTCAAGGTGAGTTGCGAGGGGATTGAAAGCCCTAAAACACCACCACCAACATTTTCCGACATTTTCCGAGCAATTAATGTACGTATTATTTTGTCGTTGGACGACTCTCTTCGCAGGGCGGAAACATGGAGAAGCCGCGCTGGCAGCACACGGACATAAAAACGAAATCATCAGAGGATTTGGTTGAGGACGAACGTGATCCGGACGTTATACCATCGCAATATGGTAAGATTATAAACAGTTCCTCACACTTGACTTGTGGGGTAAACGAGAAAATATTTGAAATTGTTAAAGCAAATAACAGCTGATTTATATCAAACTATTTTCTGGTAACAGACCAATTTAAACATTTTTGAAAAAAATAACAGCTAATTTATATCAAACTTGCTTCTGAAAACAGACCAATATTAATGAATAAATGATAACAGTAGTTTCTGATCCTTTTGTGTATTTTATTTTGAATAAAATAAATAAATCTTTTTTTTAAAGCGTTAAGATGTTTTCTTTTATTTAAGAAAAAATGTATTTTTATTTCTGCGCCTTTCAATTATCCCATCTTAATTTTGAGTGTAAGGCAAGCAGCAATCACTCGCGCAAATAGCTCAATTTCGGTTTGGGTTTTAATGTCACCCCGCGAGTCAAGTGTCCGCTGAAGTAACCGAGAGTAAAGCTGCTTTTTTATAGTGTGCACTTTGAGCATTAAACTTTAATCAAATTTTATGGCCACTTTTCCGACATTTACTTTCATGTGTCCCGCAATCGCATCGGCAACGGCAACGGCAATGGCAATGGCAATGGCAATCTTCAATCGCAATTCGCTATCTGCACATCCGGCTCCATTGTTCTTTGGCGACCCGCAATCGTAATCAATCTCATCAACACAACAACAATACGACCGATGCCAAAACAAACCAAACCAAACGAAACCGATCCGACTCAATCCAATCCAATCCAATCCAATCAACCAATGCAATTTTCTTTTAATCGTAAATATTTTTAACGACGGAACCCGCCAATCTAACACACGAACACGAAACGTGGCTGCTCATCAATAAATTTCAATCAAGCAGTCGGTGGCAGCAGTGCCGGCAGCAGTGGCAGCAATGCCTCCAACGTGGGCAGCACCACCGCGGGCACGGCCACGGGCAGCAGCACCTCCACAGCGGTGGTGTCCTCGGTGGCAAATCCAGCCGCATCCGCAGCAGCAGCAGCAGCAGGAGGAGTGGGAGCGGGAGCAGGAGCGGCATCATCGACATCTGCCGCAGATGCCCATCAGTTTGCAACGGCCACAGCGGCGGCAGGAGGCGGCGTTTCCAAGTGGTCACCCAATGGCAATGTAAGTACTCACCCTATGGCAAAGAACTCAAATGGACAATGCCACCGCCTGGTTTAACTAGGTGGTTTTGGGGACAAAAAATATGAAACACTTTTTGGGGGAAATAGAAACAAATAAATAAATAAATAGTTACGCCTATCTAAAACTACATATACAAACAAAATTAATTTAAACAACAAAGCAATTGTGGACTTAGTAAGATTAATTTTGGCTTATGCCATTATTAAGTCCATATGTAATTTAAGGAATTGTAGTTCATATATTTTTTCTAGGTTAAGATAGTGCTTAAAGAAAAAATAATTTCTTGTTTCCTTAAACAAAAATAACAGAATAAGGTATTTTAACTGGAAACGACATTATTTATAATATTATTAATGATTAATTAATAAACATTTCAAATTTTTATTAAATTTGTTCAGAACTAATAGGTGTTAAAGAAAAAAGGAAAAGTGATTGATTATTTATAAATAAAACTAAGAGTTTCTGAAATCTTGAAATTATAAATAGGGCTTCTTTAATCAATTATGGTTTTTTTTTAATATTTAGCAACAGCAATAGTATACTTTTTCTCATTGTGAGCTTAAGGTTTTAAAGATTTTTCAACTTAAAACCTAATTAAGGCTTACCTTCAACAAAAACATCTATTGAACGGAAAATCACACCAAGCTCTCTCATCACTTGTGATAGATTGCGAAATAATTAAAACGTGTCACCTCAGGGAATTCATTATTGTGTGATAGGCAACAGCAGACGAAAGTTGGACAAAGTCTTTTGTCGTTTGTGCTTTGCTTTGTTCTCCGTAATGCAATTTGATTTGGCCAGGTTTGTTGCCAACAGTTGCCAGTCTGTGAGCAGTCAGGTAGTCCAGATAGTTCCGCACAAAACAGATAGTCGGTGAATCCAATCCGAGTGCTAGCCCAGTCGGAGCGTTTAACGTCTGTCAGTTGTCAGTTGCGGTTCGTATTAACTGGGCCACTTTTTGCCAGACTCCATCCATACTCCTACCATCCCGCCATCTTGCCGTTGTCCCTTTGTCTTGGCAATCTGGTCGGTGCACTGAAAGCAATCAACTACTCAAATTGTCAAATTGCTAAATAGAATCCGAGGACGAGGGCTCCCCGAACACCCACCCGACTGTATTAAAAAAAGCTTTTAAACTGTCACGGCTCCTTCGAAATTCCCACTCTGTGCACTGCCACTCAGGTTATAAATAAAAATCCATTGGCTAAATCGGGGGATAACGTGCAGCTTGGCTACCGGGCTCTAAGGTAATTGCGAGATTTTTAAAACACAATATATCATGTTGAGAGGGCCGTAATCAATCAATATTTGCTCTGCACTCGTATTGGACACGAAACTTCGGTGTTTGGATGCCCAAGTCCGTGGAGAAGTTCCGCATCTATAGGAATTTTTTTTAACTTTTTTTCCAGCTGATGGATGGGGTGGCTCTTAAGAGTGGCAACAGGTGTGGTGAAATGTGCATCTCATCTGGAATCAGTGCAAAAGAAAGCATTCCGCACTCAGTGCTGAGAAAATATGAACGTAATTTCAATTTATTTATACGCATTTTATTTAAAATGCAAAAAGTTCATTAAATTCAGTGAATATATTTCGCTTGATCCCAACGGCTCTTGAATCATTTAGTAAATTATTCCCACAAAAATTAAATCCCAAACATGGCGATTGCTTTCCGTATAATAAATTTTATTAGCACGTTTACTTTATTTTACTATTTTTCAGCATTTTTCATATTTTTTGCGTACGCTTTTTTGCCGACCATTCATTCGAGATTAGAGTGTCGGCCAAAACACATTTGTTTTCATTTCATTAAGTTCGCAATTAGAATTTATTTATGGGCTGCCCCTTGTCTGAATTTTGCACACATGAATATTCAAATATATATATATATGTATTTTTATATACATATATATATATCTCCTTTATGCGCTGACAACGGTCGAGATCCCCAAAAGCCGTTACCATAAGCTGTGCGAACGAGATTAGAGCCGGGAAACGGCCATATGCATCGGCCATGACCAATTGACTGCCAGTCCGCGAATATATGTATATTTATCACTAATCTGGCCAAAAACATTATCCCCAGGACCAATGCCCGATGCCCGATCCCCGCCGGTTGCGAACCAATTTGCAATGCTGAAAAAACCCCGAAACAGAAGTAGCTGGGAAATCAGCCAACGCTGCGGTTTTTCCACCCGCTCCATGGCGCATTGCATTCGAAACCCCCAGATAACAAAGTATCCGATTGCGGGCCCAATTCGGATACGGATACAAATACCGAGTCGGGGCTGAAAGGGAATTTCTGTTTCTGGTTCTGGTTCTGTTTCTGTTTCGTTCTGTAAATGGGATTTGCTGTGCAGATTTCAATTACATTTAAATTACCATTCCGGGCAGGCTTAAAATGCGGTCGGTTGGGCGGCGGCAGCGGCGGAGGCGGAGGCGGCGATGCCGGCCAGTCGGCAATCGCAGCATAACTCAATTCGTTAATTAAATAATTTTAAATATTGCCAACCATAACAGCCGAACATAGCAGTTAGCAGCCCCACTCTCCCGTCACCTGGAAATTGCATTGAGATTTCAATTAGAATTTCATTTCGTTTTGCCAGCCGGCGAAATAAAAATGCCAAATAACAACGTATTGGTCGGCAGCATTTTAGATGTTCTAGCCGAAATTCGTGCACTTTTGTATAATGATTTGAGCTAATTGGTTTGCGGAGGGGGGCAAAAGAGGCCGTTCAACAAAACGTTGTTTTCAATATAGCTGAGCATTCTGCAAAACACGTTTCTTTTCGAACGCTGTACAACTAAATTGCAATCTAAATTGTTTTATTGAATATTCTAGTATTGATTTTTTGCCAAGCGTTTAACTCGTTTCTGTCAGTTTTAGTGCGGGCAAAAGCTTAATCTGCCACCAATAACAATATAAACATGTTTGGTAGTGTTCTATATTATTGTGTCTTATTATCTTAATGTAGTTTTAAAGTATTCAAAATTAAATTTTACACTTGACTGATTTAAAAATCAGTCACATTTCTTTAGTAGCATTAAATTGTTCAGGCGAACTGCAAATTTGATTTTTTTCGTTTGAAAAACTCCAGAGTGGTAGAGCAGAAAAGATTCTGGACGAATGCCTTTAAATGCTAGATTGGGTTGCACTCAAAAAAAGTAGCTACTTTAATTTGAATACTGCAACAAAGTGATGCGGTACACTTAATTCGTTTTACTATCCCGAATCCTAATGTTCCTTAAACTATTTTTGTCTTTTGGATGGGATATTTTTAAGCACATATTAAATTAAGTTGTAAATAATAATATAATAATTACAATTCCTTAATTCATATAATTCCAAAAACTTTGGAATGCAAACATATAAAAACAAAACATAAAGTTTTTAAACATATGTGGAATTTTTAAAATAAGTGCCTAACTATTATATATGACATTGTGTACCCTCATCTTTTTTGATTGTGTAAATGTAACTTTTTTTCTGAGTGCATCTATGTCTCCATTTGCTCTGACTTGCAGGTGACGACGACGATGCTGTCCGGCGATGCGGTGAATGCGACTGTCACCTACAATCAAATCACTGCGCAGCGGGCGCAGCTCCTTGCCGCGGTGGCTGCGGTGGGCGGTGGGTGCAGCAGCACTGTAATCTCGCCCAGTAGCAGCATCCTGGGCAGCCTTGGCAAGCCGCTGGGCATGGGCATGGGCATGGGTCTGGGCGGCATGGGTGGGATGGGCGGCATGGGCGGCATGGGAGTGGGTGGCATGGGATCGCCCACCTCCCTCTCCTCGACGGCCACGCTGGCCGCCCACCTGCAGCCGGTGCACAGCAGTGGGGTGGGCACTTTGCCACCGGGACTCGGCAGTGGTGGTGGCTACATACTGAACGCCTACGCCAGCGGACGGCTGCACCACCCACCGGTTGGTGTGGAGCCCACGGGCGGGGCCGCCACCCTGAACAGGCACCACCACCAGCAGCAGCAGCAGCACCACCACCACCACCACGCGCACCACCAGCAGCCCCACCACTCGGGCTCCAGTTTGCTGATGGGCAGTGCTGGCAGCGTCATGGGTGTTGTGGGATCCACCGCGACAGCCACTACGTCCTGTAACTCCTCGCAGGACCTCGATGATAACATAAACATCAATGCGATTAAGGACTGCCTGATGACGCAGCGAGTGCCCGAGAGCTGTGTCTAAATTAGGTTCTGCAAGTGGCGGATATATGTATTTAATGTGTAGGAATATAAATCTATGTCAGACAGGATTGTGGCAGTTTTCACATTTGTTTTAACTCATAAAGAGTCTATTTTCTGATTTAATTAATTTAAAACATATTAAACATAATTATTCTTGGTTATTAACGTTTTTATTGATGGGGACTACTATATTGAGACAGTGTAGAAATGCGTTATGTTTATAATTCAAATTAAATTAATTAAAATTATTACTCTTTTTTTGTTAAATATATGAAAACTGAAACAAGCCTGATCTTTTCTCGTTAAGGTGCTGTGCATATATAAACTAAAACATAAGCGGGATGTGAAGTAGTAAAAGCCGAACATAAACTGACAGGAAAGCGTCATATCTTCTGGTTCAATAGCATATCCCTTGTTATATCAAAACTGAAATAGGAGAAAGAAGAGATCATTATCAAGAGCATCTTTGGAGATTTGTTCGATTCATTGTTGACTTCGAAACTGCCTTTAAATTCCTTTTCCCAATGAAAAAAATATAGAAACTTATAATATATTTGAAAAATTGGCTTTGTTTCGAATGTATAGGGTTAATTGGATGGAAAAACATTCACAACACAGTTAAACACACACTCTATTTTAAGGAAACTTCAAAAAGACTCAAAAAATGTAGTAGCTAAATATTTTGTAGTAAAAATATTTCAGAAGCGAGACATAAATATCATAGGATAACTTGTATATAAAATACATTTGTGGCATAGAATATAGGCAATTTGTATAAAGAGAATAATAATCAGACCCAAAGATCCTTCGTTATTGTACATACAAAAATTTATGATTGTAAATGTATCAAAGTTTATGTTTGAGATGCCGTCTTAATCGGCTAATGGTCCTGCTTAGAGCTAAAGGAAATACTGAAGTTAAATGTTTAGATGGGAAAGCGTTAGACTTAGGCTACAATAGGTCATAGAAAATGAAAGAGTTTAAAATGTGCTAGGCTAACAGAATTAAGCAAAAATATCAATAAATACACATAGCTAAGTGGACGAATAATGTAAAAAAAAACACAAAATGAAGTATCGGAATGTAAACAAAGGGCGAAAAGTAAATATAGATCAACTACAAAAAACCAAAAGAGTTAATTAATTATTTGCGAGTTCCTTTGCGGTTCAAACTTATTTGTTTGAAATCTAATTTGGAAGTTGAAACCAACTTTGTTGGTTTTTCGTTTTAATTCTCACTTTTTTGTGGAAGGCAGTTTGGACACATGTCCGAAATCCTATCCAGTCCCACTTGGCCAATTTAAATCGCCACTCTAACAGGGATGTGCAGCCCGTCCCTGCGGTTCGCATGCCAACCACAATTCCCAACACCCGCAAGACAAACCGCAAGTGCCAAGCGAAAAAACTACTTAAAATTTCATATGCTCTCGTCCCTTGTTTTTCCCTCCGCCGGACTTGCCTCATTAGTAAATCAAATTTATACGTGGGAGGTTGGACCTTCGAACCACACCCACTCAACCATTCACCAACTGAAATGGTCAACCACATGGAACGTTGGATCTAAGTTGAATCGACAGCCTGGGTAAGGAAACAAAAAGCGGAAGGCTGGTGAAATAGGAACAACTCAACTTTTAATCGACAAGTTGGAAAGTGGTAAAGGAATTTAATTACTAGTTGAAGGACACTAATCGTATCATTATTTTGTGGTAGACAATTAATAACTGAATAATTATATGGCCTAAGCTTCAGGTAAGATAATATATTTATTTCGACGCTCAATTGTGTGTGTAATAAAGAAGAAAAAATCCTTAATTAATAAACTCAGTTATCGAAGAATGTGTGGAATTTCTGGTCAATTACCTCTTGAACTAACAGAACATTTTCTATTATATTCCGACTGTATTTGATTCCTTTTTGCTTTCATGTCATCGCCTGATAGATATCATTTCACACGTGCCTACACAAAAAACAGAAAAAAAAACGAAGAAAACTACGAAAAGAAAACAAACTCCCACAGTTGATGTGAGGTCAGAAAATGTAAATAACTGAATTGCCCCCGGGTTAGCCCACAAATGGAGTCAAGGAAAAATGCCTTTAATAGAAAAAGCAAAGGAAAAAAATTGTAGCAAAATTATGCGCGAGATTTATGCTTTTGTTGTTCTCGGCCAGTCTGCTTTCTGTTACCCATATTGATTTTTCCGCCCAAACTATGTGTGAAAATTAAATTCCCGTTTACAGTTTTCCCTCCATTAGCGATTAGACTCTCGGTTGCCGAGCGCTGAGGGCGACCAGTGAATTGAATTGAAGCGCATTGTGTAAATCAGCGGCTCAATAAAATCTAATAGCTGCTGCAGATTGCGGCTCGACACGCACCGCACCAAGGCAACTGACGATGGTGTCCTGGGTGTCCTGGCTGTCCTGACTGGGCGGTAAACATAAATTACCGGACGGGGACAAAGCTCGTCCTTGACAGTGGCTAAATTTTGATAGGCATCATAATAAATGGCAGAAGTGACAGCCTGACGTCAGTGATCCGAAAAGCTTGAACCCGTTATGAATCCTCTAAGCTGATTGACTTAAAAAGTTTGCTATAAATTAATAGGCATAATGGCGTATTCTGGACTGCGGAGACAGTGGTGGTGGAAATATTTTCTCATAACATAATATATAATGTTCTGAACACTTTAAAACACTCTTTTAATTATAGGAGACAAATCAATTAAAATTAATATTAATTTAAATATTGATAAAACGGCTTTTATAAGTAATAAATACTTCATTCCCTTATTTTCGAATTTGTCAGATTTTTACAATGAAGCATTATAAGCCAATGTGCACAAAAAATCACTATGGTTTTAAAATTATTTATAAAGGAGTTTAAGCCTATGCAATATGGAATAAAAAGTAAATTTTAAGTTCGGAAGTCCGATGTATTCGTATTGTCCATAGCTTAGTTTAAACACCTTTATAATTTTCCTTTATATAACAACATCTTGATGTTTTCTTTAGCACCCCCTTTTATAAATTTTGAGTTATATGACGTTTATTTTATTAAAACGCTTTTATATTAAGGCATACATTTTAAGAGCAAACAAATAAAACTTTTCCGGTGGCATTAAGTCCTTGTCGGTGGCGGGAAGTACTCTTAATCCCAAGTCTCCCCGCCGCATGCTTTCTTTTTTCATTATCGAACTTTGCGACGTTATAGCGTTATAACACTTGCAGGGCCAAAGCCGAAGCCACCGCCACCGCCACCGCCAGAGTATTACCACAGGGAAGCCGCTTTGGCAAATTAACTAATGACTCCATGTCGGTGATGCAGGGGGGGGCAAGAAATTGAGTGGGAGTTTCAAGGAGGGGGGACTCCGGCGGATTTTTGCCGGGAATCGGCAGATGGCGGGGAGGAGGGGCGTTTGTTTAATTGTCGTGCGACCCGCTTTTTGCTCCGTTTTAATGAGTCAATTTAAATTCCGATTTCGATTACGGGGAAAGCGTTTTTCGAGCTGCTGATGGTCCGCGCACACACACACAGCTGAGGCCAAATCGATGTTCATTAGCAGAAGGCATGCCACGCCCCTGCTGCCGCCTTCTTTGTCCGCCGCTTGCCGCTCCGTTCGCAGCTCTCTTTATTTTGCCCTCTGACCTGCCATTGTCAACGCAATTAGCAGCGCGAACGAGACGGAAGTTTTAAAGTTAATATTGGTTTTTGTTTTTAGCATTGAAATGACTTCGCACGTCCTGTACAGGGCAACTAAGGCAGCGGAATGAAACATATTTCGCAGTCCTTCGGGCGAATCATAATTGAGGCATTTAGAATTTAATATAGTTGCAATTGTAATGCAGTCCTTTTAAGTGGTTTTTAATTAAAAACCAACCGCATTTTTTGTTAGCCAAATTAATGAGCAAGGCCGCATGAAAGTATGCCACTTTATTTGCCGGCGATTTTTTGTTTTTGTCAGCTGGCGATTTTAATTAAAACATCAGGGTTTTTATTATTTGATTTATTGCGCCATCTGACAGGCCGCAATAATCGCCGTAAACAAATGCATATGTAATTGCATATTTGAACTCAATTAACCCGTGGCTTGACCGCACAATTTCTGCAAATTTGTCAACCCAATCGCAGTGAAGGCGGCAAAGTGGGCAGTGTTGGCAGAGTCGACGGGTGGTCCTCCTCGCCAAAGGCCATAAATCTCGGCCTACACTTTCAACTTGACCCCAACGGAGTCGACTCGATGTCGTTGGAAACGCAGCGCTGCATGAAATGAAATTTAGCGCAACGGCCTCCTTCCATATGCTTTTTGTTTTGTTTTTTGAGTTTTTCGGCTTCAACCCGGCGCTTGCTTCTATTTTTTATGCCATTCTCCGTTTTCCGTGCGTCGCTCAACGCAACAATTTATGGCTAAGCGCTCGTGTTTGGCCTAAAAGTATAAAGTATATATACATATATAGAGAGAAACCAGTTACATAAAAACACGTCGATAAATTACAGTCGCCCCGAGAGGCCTTGGTCTCGCCAACCTAGCCGAGTCGAACTAATGGCAGCCGAGCAATATCGTTATATAACAACCAACGGAAAATTCTTTAAAAATTATCTCAAAAACCGGGCCACGCAGGTCGAATGCTCTGGTTTGAAACAGGTGCTTGTATTGATTTACCAAAAAAAACTAGTAGTTTTTATCGAAACATTGATTATATTTGCATTTAATTATCTGTATTTTTTGTATTATTGAATTATTACTTTTTACAATAAATGATTGTAATGAACTACTGTCACCCTAAACTAAAAAACAGGCTGCCTCTTGTTAATTTCAGTTTATATGACTTTCATTTTATTCACTAGGTTTATAAAAATTTGCTCAGTATTTAAAGCATCTGAAAGGCTGGCAAACATTCTAAAAAAATGCATATACCTCAATTTATTTGTGTGGCCTGTGAAAATAATCAGGCAAACAACAAGAAAAATAAATTTAAATTCTGTGTCAACATGCGGCATGGTGAGATGTTGCCAAGTTGTCCTTTCCTAACAATTTATGCAAAAAATAATTAAAATAAAAACCAAAAACAAATAAACCAACGCAATAACAGCGGTGTAAGCAAGTCGTGCGAATATGTGCGTGAACCTGTGTATGTGTTAATTAAAATGCCTTAATTAAAATAATTTTCAAATACTTTGCAGGCCGTAAAAAGTTTCAACCCCACACCATGGAGCGATGCAAATATTAACGAATCGGAGGAGTGCCAGGAGTAGGTGGAGTAGGAGCAGCAGGAGCAGCAGGAGCAGCAGGAGTGATGGTAAAGCAACAAATTTTTTTTTTTTCCATTGACTGCCACAGAGATTGACAAGCATGACAGGAGCAACTGCCTTTTCGCCAGGGAGAAGCGCCCAGAACGTATTAAAAACTTTACAATTTGTGCAGTGTAGTCAAGTTTAATTTTTTGGTTGAGTTCATGCGAAAATTGCAAAAATCATATTCCAACTGTTTGGCAAGCCATCAAAGGTATGGTCGTTTGGTCGACGACCCAACTTCAGGGGATTGCTGTGGTGGGCGATGGATCAGGCACAAACAGTAGAGACTGTGGTCTAAAAACTGCAACGTGATGAAGACTGGTACTGGTAACTTGCGAACGAAAGTGCACTTGCCAGGGAGTGCAGTGAGGTGGAGTGGAGTGGAGCAACATGTGTTTGTCCATTCAGCACAAATCGATTCCAGCGTGCTATTTGCTTAGCAAATTGAAAATTTCCATAAACCCAGATATCCGCCCCGTAGAAGAGGCTTAAAAAAGGTTGACAATTGTACTTTGCATTATCCTTGACTCGCTTTTCTCATTTTCCCTACTTATCTGTGTTGCTGCCGTTTTGCTACGTTCCTTCTGCGGTAGCTGCTACTTTTTAATGTCTTATCTACGTGGACTGTTTGTCGAAATGAAGCTACAAATTTAACCCAAAACACACGCGCCACACATAAAAAGCAAGCGGCGAAACGAAACCAAATGGGCGAAAGCAACAAAAAATTGTGTTGAAATGTGAAGAGCGGAGTATGCCGCACACTAACCCTTCATTGCCGTCGACCCCCTCGAATTCTTTAAGGGAAGCCCCGGCAGGAGTCATAATTATGCCCGGCCCATCGCGCACTGAACGCGGCACGCAAAACATTTTTCGTAATTATCTCTCTAAAACCAGGAAAAAAAGCACAATGAAAAGTACGCAAACAGACACTAAATAAAAAAGAAGGCCGCGGAAATTACAATTTTTGTTGAGAGCGAGAAGCAACTTAAATGCTCTATTCAGAACAACAAGTCATTTTTATTTCGAAAATATTATAATACTGGGATAATAATTATTTAAACTATAAACTAATTGATAAATAAGTTTATCAGTTGCTCTCACATCGTTCTAGTATATTTAAAAACATTTTATGATCAGATTTTAGGTGCTAGTCAAAGAAATATTTATTTGTTGAAGACTTTACTTTACGCTTTATCACAGAACATATACAATAACTTATGTAATTAAAATTAATATGTATCCAAGTAACTCCAAAAATGCATTAAAATTTTTTGCATTACCACAAAAACAATTTTTAATATGTTATGTATATGTTTTACGACTCATTGAGATAAGGTTTAACTGAAGTCACAAAGAGTATCTCTTTTATATGCCGCTGACAAGGGCGAAAGTAAAGTTACCGCATTACAGCACGTGAAGCCAAGGATAAGAGAAAAAGGTACTCTTTCAAAATAAAGAAACATAATTGCTACAAAGCCATTACTGGCGCTTCGCTTTAAGGTTGTATCTCTCAATTATTGACATTTTACAGTTGAGTGTCTTAATTTTGTTAGCTACATCTCTCTGATTTTTAAGTTCTATATAAAATAAGCGATATTAATTTTGTAGTTATTTTGCTTAAGTAAAAGCCCTAAACAATTTCCTTTAAATATAAATAAAATTCATATTTTGTTGTTATATTGCTGAGGTAAGAACCTTCATCTTTGACATAAGTATAAACAATTAAAAACAAGAACCATAAAAAATAAAAATAATACCTATAACTTTTTACAATAAGAAATAAAAACGAACAACTTTTCGGACAATCATTTGTTTTAATTGTTGTTAACTACATAATTATTATTTTAATAGTTAAAAATGTATAGGCAGATTCTTTGCTGAGAGTCCTTGTCGAGTTATTAAAGAGTTGTCCAGCCACATGCGTGAACTTAATCACATTTGGCTTACTTCCATGGAAGGCCAACACTTCGTGCTGCGATATCTGGGCCAAGAGTCGCGTCAGGGCCACGAGAACCCAAATTCAAGCCGGGAAAGGATGAACCTTCACAGCTACACGACGGGTGGGCGTGTCGCTCATACCAAATATCCTTGCCATTATGCTGGTGTGAGTGTATGATTATGTATGTGTGTGTGTTTGTATGAGAGGGAAAAGTTATTGTTGGTAATATCAACACTAAAAGTGTTTATGATATGAAAAATGTTGACAGCAACTGCAGAATAGATATGCTCCGGGTGAGTGAGTGAGAGGGGGGGAGAAGAAGGGATGAGTAGGAATGTATGTGCGCCTGCCTGTATGTGCGAGTGTGTTTGTAGTTTTTATCGCTGCTGCTGACTTTGATGAAAAATATGATTATGTCCTTTATGCGAATGCCTTGCAGTAAAAATAATAATAACACCGAGATACATTCCCGCCTCGTTGTGGCATTTCCACCGAGATCCCTGCCTACCCGCACCCCCCTTCCTCTTCCCCATGCTGGCTGGCACTCTTCCGTTGTTTATTTTTTTTTGGCAACATTTTTCATGACTTTGTTCGTCTTCCTCCGACTTTATTGGCTGTTCTCGTCCAGCTCTTGCCTGCCGGGCAAAACATTGGAGATTTACCCAAGAATTCCCTCGTTGCTTGCTTGTCATATGTTTGCTTTATTATGGACAACGCGAAGCTGTAAGCAACACTAGCCATAACAATAACAGAAGGCAACAAGCCACCAACTACTATCAGGACCAACCAGCGAGTGCAGTCAAACGGTTGTGACCCATAAAGTGACAAAGTTGCAAGTGGCTCCAGAGAATTGGCATTGCTGCCACGCCCAGAAATCCAGCTAAGTTACGCCCCCATATAAAACGCTCGTTTTCACTTAGATGCGATTAGTAATGGTCAGGGGAGGTTCCCGCAAAAAATGTATCCACGAGTTAAGTCAAACTTTTTAACTCCCCAAAAAGTATGCAACATTTTTTAGAAACAAATTAATACTGAATTTGTAAACAACATATGTATAATATAGCTATGGCTGTCATGTATAGACTCTGTCATTAATTAATAAAAAGCATTTACCTAACTTTAAGTATTTTAAGCCCACACTTCTTATTATCGAGTGATTCAGACTGGGGGGAAAAACTAAAGTAAACAAATTCCTAAACAAAGCAAGGAACCACGGGATGTCTAGTCTCCACATGATTTACTTAATATAATTTTGTCCTTGCGATTGTTAATTTATGGGGAAGGAACTGCAGGAATTCGCCATTCAAGCAACAAACCCCACTAAATGCCGAAGCAATGTAATAAAAATCCAAGTCGATGGGTAAAGACGATAAACGGTGAACGAGGGGAGCCAAACAAATGTCCCGTTAAATATTTAGTTGATTTAATTATGTGGACACACTGGGTGTATGTGTGTGTGTTTGTGCGACTGTGATTAAGTGAGAGAAAATGAGAGGGAAGAAAGGAGCATTAAATCAACTCAAACTACGGAAGCAGAATTTACGAGCCCCGGAGTTTTTGGCTCTCTTTTAATTGTTCTTTTCGGTTATCTGTTGCTTATTTATTACGAATGCCATATGGCATGTGACATAACAGCGTTGAAGGAAAACAACGAAGAGGAGAAGCCACACATACACACACACACACACATGAAGGCTGATGGTTTTGCTTTGTGGTCATTTTTTGGTAAATTAATTAAACAAATAAAATAATATGTCAGCAGCAGCAAAAAGCAATAAATACTAATTTGCCTGTTTCAACACAAATGTCATCTTTGTGTTGAGATAAATAAGGCAGAGGAATCCCAAATAAAACACACACTTACTCCCGTATAAATGTTGTTGCTGTTTGTTGCTGTTGTTGCTGTCCTTGTGGCTGCCCGAATTCCTCGACATTTGTTGCCAAGGATTCCAGCTGCTCGCAATGTGGTTGGGCAGGACTCATGGGTTAAGTGGATGGTTGAGGGTGGCTCCGGTGGCTCTGTGGTTGGCTAGACAACTTATCGCTGACGTAGTTATAATTCTTCATTCAATTAATTTACTTTTATTCTCTATTTAATGAATTATTTCATGTTTCGATTCGGTTAAAAATATATTACAACAAAAACGCGTGGGCAAGAAAACACAAGTATTTCTCATTTAAAACTGAATTTTGGGACTAACATGTTAATATTTAATCCGACATTAAAAACAATTTCGCATTGAATCCGAATGGCTCGCGGGAAAATAATGGATATATTGTGTCATTAAAATGTTTTGTATTTCTGCACATCCTGGAGCATCTGTTGAATAATTTCTTTGGACTTAATCCCCATTAAAGAACGGTTATGTTCAGGCCGGCCATAATTGTTATTCTCCTTGTACGAACATCTCTATTCCATTTCACCCCCGGGAGCCTCAGCTTGTTAGCAATTCTTGGTTTTGTTTGGTTTCGGATTCAATTCACTTTTTGTTTCTATTAATGACACACAAACACACACACACACAACTGACAAGGACTTAGACTCAGTCGCTGTGAAGGACATTTGGCAGCGTTTTGGCCAAGTCTCTGGCTATGTCGTCGGTGGATTTATTTCACGGCACATTTAATTCCAGCACGCGCCTGCCAACGAGAAATGGCTGTGGAGTATCCCTAAAAACAATGTTGACAACGATGACGGCGGGGACAAATCGACGACAGCATTTGGGTAAACAATACCGTCAGACGCAGTAATTTGTTTAATTTTAAGTAGCCCCAGGCACTGCCCCCCTCGAAAAACTATTCCCCCAGCCGGGTCATAAGCGGCCGGCAACATAATCGCCATGGGGGCCCCGCCAATTCCCCAGCTCACTTATCAAGTGCCCGAAGAGCTTCTGCTCCGCTGCGGTCATAAAAATCAAAAGAGCATAAAAATACATTTGATAACAGTGACGACTTCTGTTTTTGGTGTTTAGCTGGGAGTTGGGTGAGCCCCCTCAATCCCCCAAATCCCCAATCCAAAGGGAAACTCCCCCTGGCCCTCGGCTTATTTGCCTAAAGTGCTCATTTCAATGTCGCCCAGTGTCAGGCCAAGATGTGGGCAGCATTCACATCGGACCGAAAGCCAAAACCCAAAACCAAAGGCCAGGACAGTTGGGGCTCAGGAAATTGGCAATGCCAAAACCAAAAAAAAAAAAAAAAACGGAGGGAAATGCGAAGCGAAACGAAACGAGCGACAGGCAGCGTCCAAAAGTGAATTAAAATAAATTTGCTAGCGGGGATTTGGGGATTTGTTGTGCTGCGCATTTTTAGCAGGCGGCTACCAAGGACACGACTAACGCATCCCGCTCCTATTATCAGGGCTGAAAAATCGAATTGGTATCGCATAAAAGCCACATTAGAGCATACTTTTAATAATATTTTTTAATATATTCATCTCGCCTTCACTAGTGTATCGAAAATATCGAAATCCAATAAAGATGAGTGGCAACCATAGAAATATAAAGCTTCAACCTCCAACAACAACCTTCAATATGAACTAAAAATATTGTACACATTTCATAAATTAATATTACAAATTAATCTACCCCTAATCAGCATTTAATTAAGAAGTATAATAATTTTCATTTCACAATATTTGGTGTATTCCATCCCTGACCTGCGATTCTCTTTACTCGCCCCCCATTGATGGACTTATAAAACATAATAAAAATTTTCGAGAGGAATTGGCCATGTTTTTCCTTGCCCGCAGCTATTATATCTTCTTGAGACTGCGACTAAGAGGACTGTCCCTTGACTTCTCCTTCCAACTCGACTTTGGCTTTGACTTCGGCTTATCTACTGATGCATATAAGCAGGCGGCATTTATATAATTGTTATATCAAATATTCGACATTGCTGAGAACACTTTAAACGCTCAAAAGGCCATCAAATTTATGGCTTTAAAATTAGACCAAAGACAGCTTGGGAAATGGGCAGAGGCACGAGGGAGGGACGAGGGAGGCGGATGTGATAGCGGTGGACAGGATTATCGGGTGCAGAAGGTCCTGGTGATTGTGTGGATCCGGCCAAGTCTGTCGGTTTTGTTGTGAGTTTGTTCTGGGTACCCCGTTGCGATTATAATGACGACGTGGCCTGTTGGAGTTTACTAATTCTTGTGCCGCTTTCGAAAACTTTACAATTAAATTTGCGCCCCGCCTCACAGTTGGTCGGTTTGGTTTTGGGCCCTCATTTGGGGGCTTGATTTATTGACAGAACAGCCAGTCGCGAGGAAATCGCCTTGTGGGAGTCCTGTGGTCAACCCATAAATCAACGAAATGTACGAAATATGTCGTCTTTCCTTTAAGTAAATTTCAAATTCAACTGAGGACCTTAAATTGCGTTCTCAACTTTTGTTTCTGTTAGAAAAAATACCAGTCGTAGGCAACGGGTCTAGCCTAATGATTACGGCATAATCCAATTTTCATTACATGTACATCAATCCAGAATGATAAATGAAAAATTCAAATAATGAGACTAAGCCCGGCCTTCTCTTTGGGTAACCCTTTTTTTTTTGCCGGCCGCTGACATTTTGTACAACTCCCTTTTCTTTGGGTCGGATATTTACTCAGTTTTTTTGTGAGCTCTGTACTCTTTCGAAAGTCGGGTACATATTGTTATAGAACTATTGTTAACAATTGTCAATTTAAGCAAATTTATATTCAGCTCTAAAATAATGCATGTTTCAGTTAAAACTGAGGTTATAAAAAAATACAACATGAAATAATTATTTAAGAAAATAAACTATTGCGCCATAAATATAAAATGAACGTTGTTTGTTTATATTTGGTATTTGGTATTTGGTTATTTACCCCTTTAAGTTTGGTTTATATTTTAGTCTATTTGAAAGAGTATTTCAAAATTTAGTTTCCTGCTTCCTCTTTGTTTTACTTTTTGCATTTGCATAATTTTCTGCAGATTAAACTACAATTTATCATAATTTTTTCATGAGTGAATTGTTGCCATGCGCCCGACTGCTCAAAGTGATTTTTAATAGCCGACGGGCGACAGTTTCCCAGCTCAAGTTTCACATTTACATTATTTGTTTGATAAAAATCGCTGACGTACGGACGGCGATTTTCCGCTTTAAGAAGTTTTGGGGGAAAACTGTGCCCAGTCAGCGAATGAAGACAACCGAAGGAACGTGAGTACAGCAAAGACGGGCAATAAATCCAAGGAAACTGCGAGTGCAATGTGTACAGTGGGCGAAGGGGGAAATTTGAGGAGGCGAAACAGCTCCACAAGATAGCTTGACCAAACATCAGACACATGGCGGAAAATGGGCAACGGCAAAGGGGGTGTTGAATATACATAAATCCAACTTGGCATTGGGCTAGCAACTTTTGAGTGAAGTCAACACATTTTCACACACAATAAATTTTTGCCAACGTTTGCAGGAATCAACGGAACAGCGTCTTCCGGAAGGCGTGGCCGTTTGGGGCGTGGTCAGTGTGCTGCTGGCTTGCCTATTGATTTTCTTTCGGATCGAGTTAAAGCTCATAGTCAGCCACGCTGTGCAATCTCGGCACACATGGCGTATGCGCAATATTGGAAACTAGCATGGCCAACGAATCGAGGATTTCCCAGCAGCAACGCCCACGCGACAGCCTTGAGACGAAATTGTCTCAAGTCCAAAGTTTTCGTTGAAAGATTTATGGGGGAAGTGGCAGCAACACTCACACTCACACCTACACTCAGCAACACACACACAAAGCGTTAATCCAAGTCAATTAGTTTCTTTGTTGTTTTCGACAGCGCCTAAAATGTTCGCCACTTAACTTTATGGCAAAGTTGAAAACTTCCACAATGCCAACAACAAGCACTATAAAAGCAGCAATAACGGCAACAACAATGACCTTTGCATCCCAGCCATCTCCTGTTTGGGGCTTAAAACTAAATTAAAACTGGGGAGTCTGCCAAGGTCAAAGTTGTGACAGCCTCTCGAACTTGCCTTTAATTTATGACTTCACCTCTCATTACGCAGCGGCCTGATGAAGGAAAATTCCCAAATAAGAAAGGGGAAAAGTTTTCAGCAACCTGTTGTAGATTTTAAATTATAAACGTAATTTTCAATTTTAACTTTTTGTTTAAAGAAGATTTTATACAGAAAGATTGTTCGCAGAATTTTGTACAATACAAGATGTTAATACTAATTTTTTAAATAAAAATGTTTAGATACCTATTAAATTAACATTGGCGTAGTCAAAATACAAAATTATTTTAAAATGTTCACTGTTTCTTTAGAGAGAAGACATACAAATAAACGCTTTCAAATGATAATGTTGAACACTAAAAATATTGCATATATTTCCGCATTTTTCAATCGACAGTGCTGAACCTCTGATGTCTTATTTCCTCCACGCGCAATTCCCTCACCAAACCCTTTTTTTAGATGCCAAGCCTGCTCGCCTGATTTGCTGCCATTGAATTGAATGATTTTGTTTATCAATTTATTGGGATTTTCTCGAAGGCCATCACCAGCAAAAAGGGAAAAATGCGGAAGTTGCCAGGCGGCAGGGCCCGCCATCAAAACATATAAAGCATTTTTATTATAAAACTGGTAGGGCCACACGCACGATATTATCAGAATTGATTTATTTGCTTGCCTGCCTCTTCACTTTCCCGTCATTCTTGTTGTTGTTGGCCCATCTCGGCCGATGGTAATATTTAAAAGGATATCTGGCGTTAAAGCCTTTGATTTGCTAACCGGGCTCTAGCTCAATTTGCTGGTCACAACACGTTTCAACTGTTTGGAGTTTTTATTTTCCTCGCCTCGAAGCATAAAATATTTATTTCTTTAAATTGTTTTCCCACGTATTTTATTTAATTAAAATGCCGCGTTGTATTTGGACGGCCATAAAGGTGAGAATGGGACCGTACTCCTAAATGTACACTAACAAAAATTTAAGGATTGCATATTCTTAGGTTTATTAAGTGCAGTTTTAACTCAGCTGAGTAAGTGTCGAGTAAGTGTTCCAAAGTGAAAAAAAATATTATTTTTTTTGTGAAAGGAAAATTTATATTTATTCTAAAAAAATGTTAAACCATTATAAAAAAAAAACAATGTAAAACTCAAAGAACTTTAACATTTTATAATATTGTTAATTAAAATTTGTTCACTAGAAAAAGCTAGAAACTTCGTAAAATATGGCATTAATTTTTTGTTTATTAATAATTATTGTTCGAGTGTGGCTATTTCTGAACACACTTCAAATATTATTTCTTAAATGTGTGTTTTCTTTTTATTATTTTAAAACCCGCAAAGCTGATGAAGGCCGGGAGCTAGGTGTTGGTTTTTTTGGCTTTGTTGGTTTGTCTGACTGGTTATTAAAAATGGGGAAAAAGCGCAACAGCAGAATAAAAAACAAACAGCCAAGCACAAGGAGTCGCATCCATAAATCCCGCCAGAATTTCACATTTCACATGTGTATAGGTTTTTTATTGCCATGGGCGCTGTGTTTGCCCAAAAGGCAAACGCTTCGCGCTTCAGAAATAAAAAAATGGGTACAAGGGGACATATGAAGGAAGGGGAAGGTGGAGGGAACTGGCAGCGAGCTTTGCGCTTAAGTCTAATGCGAAAAGTTGTGAATAGGCTCAGTAGGAAATCCTATTTTATGGCGCAAAGTTACTGCAGTCATAAAAACGTTGGGTTATGCGGGGAAAATGCGCTGGCGAAACATGGAGTAAGAGGTAAATTTTGATGGCGAACGGGGTTGCAGATCCTTCAACTCCTTTCACTTTGATATCTTCATTGCTTTGTTTTCTCGCCAAATATTTAAATTGGTCTATTTCATTGTCGCGATAATAATATAAATCATATGTCATTTATGTCAATAATATAACCATTAAATAATGTTGTTTGTTAGTCTTAGAGACGTTCACCATGATTTTAATTTCATTTACGCATTTTTGCTCTGGCTTCAATTTCTTCAGATGCTTGAGTAATTTATTCACTTTTCGCAACCACAAAATTCATTCCAAGATTCCAATCCGAAAGCGAAATAAATTGCTCTTCGCGTAATGACAAGCGACAGGGCATCATTAACAAAAACACTTTGCCTATCAAGTGTGATAAATGCCGGGAGCAAGTGCCGTCAACATTTGCTGCCAAATTGAGCATAATTTTTTGAAGGCTACTTTTGTGTTTGTTATTGCTTCCGCCAACGCCCACCAAAAAATTTCGCCCTCATTGCAGCGCTCTAAGTCGCTTTGCAAACAGGCCGCAAATTAATTGATTGTACATCATTTATTAGGCACGCGTCGCATCCATCGAACTGTTTTGGCAATGTTGTGTAAACAGAAATATTGCGCATACGCCGCATGGCGCAGAAACCCAGCGAGACAAACAGAAAAAGCCGGATCGGGACATAAAATCACAGCGCAATTGCTATGCAAAATACACGTAAATATAATTTACTTTATTTTGTGGTGCTTCATTGCGTTTACCACACCTTTTTTGCCACCTCTCGACTTTCAGTGCGAAAGAGCGAGCAGAAATGTCAAACGACAAAAGCGAATTTCGCACACATTTTTATGGCCCCCTTGCCCGAGTCGAAGCTTTTCAGTATTTCAAATCTAATTTATGACATTGAATCAATTTTCGCAGTGTGTGTGTGTGTGTTCGCTTGTATTTGAGTGTGTTTGCTCTGCGGTCAGCGACGATTTTTCATATTTTCCAGCACTTTTTTGCGCTCCTTCGAGCTTGCCTTTGATGCCTGGCCTCGATACTGCCACCATCAGTAGAGGAATCGAACCCAAGCCGCCAGAGCCAACTTTCCGTTTCCGTAGTTTCTCCTCGGCCCACTTCCGCCGTCCTGCGTCCGCCGTCCTTCGTCCAGCAAATGCCAAATTGAAAATTGATGAATGCCTCTGATTGAATTTGATAGGTGCCAAGCACTCAGTGCGGCTATTAATCTCCGCCTAACGTATGATGTGCAAAAGCCCATTCACGGAACAGAAAGAGATTGGAGTGTTTATAATTCCGTATAAAAGGGAAGCGGTATAAAGTTATTTTATCCTTTGAATACTTAAACCAAATATGAGAAAATGCATGTGCGTGCATATTTTCCTACGACAAGCTTTTCCAAATTTAAATGTTTAATAAATGTCACTAATAAAAATTCAAAGTTTAAAATGTAGTTTGTTTGTAATTTTTTGAAACAACTTTAGTTATTTTTGCCATTTTTGGTTAACAAAAAATATTCAAGAAAATGTTTTAATTGCACTGAAAGTTGTGGCAGGGTATGGCAACAGCTGAACATATTTCCGACACGCATCATTCCATCCGTTTTTATCATTTTTGGACGTACTGGTATCTCGGCTTTGTCTGTTATTGCTGTGCGAATTTATGGCCCACAGATTGGCTGTCTACACAGCCCCGATTCACGCCCCGAAATTTCGCGTAGTCTGCGGAGCTTCAATATTGGCTTTAGCCCGGCATCCTCTCATACCCATCCATTTGCCATTTGCCATTTAGCCATCGCCTTCCGTTCCCCAGATGCAATTAAACATGTTGAGCACGTCAGGTTTCAATGAAATCGATGCGACCGCGGCAGTCACGTGCCTGAGATATTGAAAATTCAATCGTTGCCATTAATGCGCACAAATCTTGACTTTTCGGGCAAGCATCAATGCGATAATGGCACTCAGACTTCAGGTGCTCATTTTTTTTATTTTGGTGGGGCAGCAGGCGGGAGTGCGGAAGCGCTTTGAATTTTTCAACATTTCCGCTTATTATTTTACGTGTCGAATTTGCGTGTCACGAAGCATCGGGAACTGGAGCAGTGAGGCGGTAAGCAGATAGCGGAATGGGGACATTAAACCGATGGGAAGTGGCCCAACCCACCCACACTGCCCATGTTTATGCAAATTAAAATATGTGCAATCAAATAGAATAACATGTTAACCGAATTATTTGCATATTACGACAGTTGCAAAAATTGTTTTCCGCATTTACGATTTATGGCTTAGTCAATTTACAAAAGCAGAAAGAACTGAACAACAACTGGTCATTTAGTCGGAGATTTCCATGTAACTAAGTGGTTTTAAGTGACATGTTTAAATTGAGCCCATTTAATACCCTGAACAAGTGATTCTACTAAACATTTGCTTTAAATTTGAAACAAATTTTATTTGAATTAATTTATTTGTATAAGTGAATAGAATTTTATAACATGGTATGATAGAAAAATATTCTTTTAAGATATTTCAGTTATTAGCTTATCGAATTATACTGTTTCTTTTTGTATACAGCAACGAAAATAAATTAAATCCTTAGAAAATCGAAACACTACTTAATCAAAATCGAGGAATTTTCATCACATTTTTTAGACGAAATTAGAATAAAAAAACGCGAGTGAGCGATGAGCTGCTCGAAAGCCAGAAATCCTTTGGTCAAACAATCAACAAGCGATCAATCAGTCTCATCTAATATGTGACAATAGCTGCCCAAGTGTCTATTTGGGTTTGGGTCTAATTAGGGGAAAAAAGGACGCAGTGCTGGTCAAATGATTGGTCACTCACATCCATCATGTGCCGAATCTAATATCAATATGATTTTGATTCCAAAGTCAACTCTCATTCTGTTTTCCTCCCATATGGACATATTAATCACGAAGTGTCCCACTTTTAAATTGTTTTCTATTCAAACGGAAGTCTGACATTCCCTTCCGATGCTCCATCTTTTGACTTTTGGGACCTTGGCATGCAATTTTAATGCGTTGCGGAAACTGAGATGTATTTAGATGATTTTCTGAAAAGCCAACAGTAACGAGGACACTTCATTTTATATGCCACAGTAAAGGAGACAGAGCAACTTTTACGAGAGAATTGAAAACTTTTGACCTTTGGGTTTGAGCTCACAACAATACAATCAACACGTTTCCACAATCGATCGATTTCATGAGCAATCAAATGTTGTCACATCCAGCCCCAGCGACCAAAAAGTTACAGCACAAGTTCAAAGTTCTTAACCCACAAGGCACCCTGCTCTGTCCCAAAAAACGGAAAAACGAAAAGAGAGTTTGCTAACAAAACCCGAGCCAAAAAAAACAACAATAGCAGCAACAAGGAGAAAAAATGTCCAGCAATAAAAAAAATAAATCCATTCAACATCCACATCAACTGTCTGACAAAACTGTGACAAATGCGATGAGAACGAAACAAATTTAAATTAAATTTGCGCCCTATTCGGCAGCCAAAAAACTTTATACGGTTCACCAGTTGGCTTTTAGCTTGTCCTTGTTTTTTTGTGTACATTATTTATATAAATTAAGGAAGGTATGGACTTACATGTGATGATATGTAGTATATATCAAACAAAATCATTTAAGTGCACTTGAACGTTTTTATTAATGTTTTGAAGCTTTGAATTTACTTCAAGTATTTTAAGTCGGTCCCAAAGGTAAAATATGAATAGCGCTAACCGGTTTCTTAAGTATTTATGGCTTAGCCAAATGTCAGCACCCAGAGAATAGTTCACCAAGCTCCAATTCAGTTCGAGCAGTTGTCTTATGGCTTGATGCCAGTGCCAGTGCCACTGCCTGCAAAAGTTAACAAGAACACGTAGTAAAGATTTTGCCGTTTAGGTTTTAATGCGATTAGAGTGGCAGACAACAGCAGAAGCAGTAGAGGAGCAGAGGCGAGATCTTGGCCTTGCCCTGTGATTTATGGCCTGGAATACACGTACCCATAATCGATGCTGACCCACAAGGCTTCGAAAGTGGGCGGGAGTGATGAGACCTAGGCCAAGAAGATGCTGCTGACCGCACCCGGCACAATATTTAAGTTTAAAAATTTATCAATTGGATTTGCGAACTGCTTTGTCATAAGTTCTCTAACCTTTGGCACTCGCAACTTTTTCCTCGTCCTTTGTTGGGTTTCAGGTTCCTTTGCGAGTGACTAGTTATCGCGTAGACATTCGGCACGTGCCAGTATTTTGTATTTGATTTACTGCCTGACTCAAGAGATTTATCCTGGAGGTTTGGTTCGAGAAATCCCTGTGGGCGATTCGGTTCATGAAGGAATCCCGTCTTAATTTCCGTGGAGTGCAGAGAATAATCTAAGTGGCGTAAAGTTTTCCACTTCGGAGTTGCGTATATAATTTAGAGCAAACAAGATATAATGTATAGCTAAATTAATTATTTGCTAATCCATTTGTATTGCCTAATCAGTTCAGTCGTATAATTTCCTGACAGTGGCATTCAGAGTGCTGACTAACTCAATTATAACTCAAATTGGTGGCTAATTCAATGCACGGCCAAACTCAACTATGTGATAATAAAGCTTTGTTTGTCTGCTCGTCAATGGAATCCGAATGATAACGAAAATATTTCATGTCACTTAAATAGGTTAATTTTGCGCATAAATGCAAAGATAAATGTACAAATGCGGTTAACTGCATTTGCTGATATTAACTCACCTTCAGTCTCTCAGCACTCAATGCTATCCCCATAATAATTATTCCGTTTTTCAATATTTAATTTGTTATTCCGCCCCGCCCCTTATTCATTACCCCTTGCAATGGCTGCGTGGCCGCACTTTTCGACTCATTTAGTATGTGGCAATATTTCTAATTAAAGGTTGCAAACAAAATCAAAACAACCGCGAGCCAGCTGAACATTTTCGATGCTTTGGTAAGCGAGTGTACACACACACACACATGCGTGCTGCCTCCATAGCATATCCAACGTTGTGTTTTTGCATGCGTGTTTGCCCTGTTAAGTATGCTATGATTTATGCATCGCTGCTAAATGCTGCTGAGGTTTCCTCGTTGATCCTGCGACCAGTGGCAACTATTCGCCATTCTAAATTGCAATATTCGATGCACGCATAATTGGGCCTATTGATTAAATCGACCAGAGGGCGTGCGTGCAACCAATGACATGAGGCAGACTAATTAGGTTGGATGGATGGTGACAGGATTTTTTTTTTCAAATATACGGGAAAAATAAGGATCACAGCAATCAGGACGGGGGCTTTGAATAACATCCTTTTATATTTTGCCAACATTGTTAGTGAGGCCTTTAAAAAGGCTTTAGTGGTTTGAAATGGTAGGTCTTATAATTAATTCTTAGCTAACTATATATTTAGACTTTTAAGCTTTTGTTATACAATTTTTTGAGGTCGAGACGTATCCACATATTTGCCAACAAACAGGGAGCAACAACTACTTGCTACATTTATTCTGCACAATACAAAAATATAAGGACTTGCGCTTTTGTACGGAAATTTCCTAACTAAAAAGTCTAAAGTGTTTTCTGTCTAACAGTACGAGTACCAATCCGCTTTCTTAGTTGGCTTTCAGTTTTATTTAAAGCAAGCATTGGGTATTGCATTCTGGCCTTGGGTGCAGTCAATGGAAAATACCATGAAATTCTGAGTGAAACTCCTAGAAACTCAATAAACCTTGAGAAATCAAATTGCATTTTCCAGAATTTTTAAGTCAATATTAAGAAACTAAACAAATTAGTGGAAGCTAATAAAATGTTTCTTACTAAACACAAAATAGTAGTTTTTCTTTACTTTGTTATTCTGTTTAAACTTCAATCTAGTGGTAATCGCGATCTTTTTTATTCATTTTTGTGTTCCTTTTGTGCAGGCGCCCTTTATATTTACTTTATGATTATACTTTTACCCTTGGGCCAGGCCTCCCCGTTTTGGTTTATTTACCAGCATGCATTACCTTTTTCCAACTTATCGACGTAATTATCTTAAAAAATATGAAATTATATATCGCACGTAAAAAAGACTGAAAAAAACCGCTGCGTAAAAAGAAAAGGAAACATGAAATTCCAAGGTGAGCATAAAAAGGCAGGAAAAGTGGCTGCCATGCCCAACGCCCTTTGATTATGTGGCTGTGATAGCCCAGCTTTGTTGTTTTCCTTTTTTTTGGCCTCGTAACGAAGGCGAGCCAGAAAAACTTGGAGCAGAGCACTTCTCATTAGAATGCTTCACAGCGCAGATTTGACAAGACGTCCGCCTAAATACAGACAGCATTTTTCCTCCCGAAAACCAAACCGCACCTCGCATCCATTCCCCTGCTTGTTATACCCTTTCGAGAGGTCTTGTAGTTTCGATGACAAGTTTGCTGCCTTAAGAAAACATTTTTTCCTTTTTTGGTATTTTTGTTTAGTGTGGAGACAAAGTTTAGTGGTAAATCATCTTGCAATCTTTCATTCTGAGACATTAAACAACCCAAAAAAATATATTTTTAAAAATAAAAAGTATTATATTGAGATAAATCAGAATTTATTCATATATTAATTTGAAAGGTTTTTAAATTGGGCCAGAAAATTATGCTTTAGAGAGTATTTAAGCCTTCGAACTCTTGGGAATCTCCTTGCTTTGAATTTGAGTCAGTTGCCTCACCTCAGCACGCAAGCACGCATTTCTTGTCGCTGTCCTTGTTGTTACAGCTGCGCATTTTTAAACAAGATTAAAGCGCGCACGTCGTCAACATTTTAGAGTGTGAGCCAAATGGGTGCTGCGAAAATGCGGATGGCGGTTGAGTGGTGCGAGGTGGTTCGTGGTGGTGCGTGGAGGGGTGGCATTGCTGCCGGCAATTTGTTGACTTGACTGCAAATGTGTCGCATCTTAATGCGCTGTTATTAAATATGCCACAGCAAATGGAAACCAGAATACAGCAACAGCACCAACAAGGAAGCGTAGGAAAAATTGTACAATGTTGAATCAAAGCGGAGACTTTTCCATTTTGTGTTCTGGATGATGGCAGGGATGATCAGATCGGAACCAAAATATATTCTATGAAGCTACATTTAAGCCCGAATTATTAAAAGCATTAAATATAATAATTGGTTTTACAAATAAGATCATCTGGTATTTGTTTTTAAGCAAAGCTAGGAAGTTCTACAAAAGAATTTGTATTTTTCATATGACCTAAGTAATTTATGTATTCAGCTTAACCTATTTTTTAATTTATTCAGCCCAATGTGTTTTCGATTTTTTTTTCTCTACCAATTAGTTAATTATACCAAAGTAATTTATACTACTAGCCAAATGAAAAATGGCTTAAACTTTCGCTTTAGTCTTCAGCTCCATTGTGCAACACAGTACGACAGCAAATGGAAATTATAATTGTGTTAACCGCATTTCGAGTCCCCGCTTATAATTTGTTCGAATACCGTTTCTGTGATGATTATTTTCGTATGCTGATTTTATTGAAATAATTAAGCGCGGAAAATGCCGAAGGTGCGCAATTCATTGATGACCCAAAAGTGACACTTGCACATTCATTTATTGCACTTATATTCGATTTTATTTTTTTTTTTTGTGGGCGTGTGCGCTGGATTTAAATTGCATTCTGTTCGAAAGTGTCCGATGGCCGATGCCTGTTTGCAATAAATTCGCTTAATGAAGTTTTAAAAAATGCCAACTGCTTGTGGGCACGGTCACTGCAATCCACGTGTTATGTAGGAAATGCATTTAATGTAATTATTTCTTTAATTAAAATATTTAGCGCAACAGCAGGGGCAGCAACAACAACAACAATGTCGCGAGGAGCGCCGACGTTTACAATTTGCACAAAAGTCACGTCGTTGCTGTTATTATTGTTAATGTTGTTATAATGCCTCGAATCGACCATTCAGCTTAATTGAAACCATTAAAAATATCGTTGCAATCGGCTGAAAGTTGCATACTTCTGGGGGATCACGTGATTAAAATTAAATTCCATTTATACATTTTTTAAATTTACTACTCAATAAAAGCTCTGTTATCTGCTGATTTGAATTAATTTCAAGCTTATTGGATAACCCTTTGCCTGCTGATTTTCAACTACTTGAAAATTCCATTCACAACTTCAACTGCATCATGGCAGATATAAGGGGAACCCTGCTGCTAAAAAAAACCTCCCCAAATACCCATTCATTTCTTCAGTTGGACGAGTGCCAGGCAAAGGTTAATTTACTTGAAAAATTCCAGAAAGCTTATTCTTAACAAATATGCGAGCAATTGCTTAGCTTACTTTTCAGGCGAATTGAATTGGCTTGAGGTACAAAAGAAACTGAGATGGAATGAAGGCAGGGGGGAATAAAATAGCTACGTAGCACTAACAACTGCGCTGATTTATCTGCACAAATTGCCAACTGAAATTAATAAGAGAAATCAGTTTACCATTTCCTGTCGACTACGACGATGAGGACGAGGACGACAAAAATACTAGAAAAATGCCAACTAATAGTCCATTGTCGACGTCGTTGCTAGAATTCTTGAGAGTGGGGAGTGGAAATGAATAGACATTCCAATAACTGTACAACATCCGGTTGCATATACACACAACCACACACACATACACCTACAAGGCCAAAACACAATGGCAAAAACGTTTCCATTTTCAATGGGGAAATATTTCTATTTCAACATGAAAATATTTTTTAGCAGCCTTTTGTGTGGGATATCTAAACGACTCTTCACCTGACGAAGACCAGATAAAAATTTCTGCTTCAGCAGAAAAAACTGATCACAAGAAATATACAAAAAAAAAAAAAAACCAAGAAAAATTCAATCTTAATCCAGTGGCTCGGCAGGATATTTTTTATAGACAGAAAAGTAACTAACAAGAGTAGAGCAACGAGAAAAGTAGAAAAAAAAACCAAAATGGATGCCATGCACTTAGACCTTAGGTATAGCTTTTCTGAATGGAACCAGTGACGTATGCACTTGACTTGACTTGCACATTTGCGGTGGCAGAAAGCCTCTGGAACTCAATTCGAGTCACAGCCCAAGCCAAATCCGAAGAAAAATAGTTATTGTTAGAGCAACGAGGACATCGCCTGCGACGAAGGCAGTAAGTAGCTTTATTATGGGATTTTAAGTTATTACACCGGTGGTTCGATGGCAAAGGGGATGCTCGGGGCGCAGGGAAAGAGGATCTGGCAGCGATGATAATCGGGGTGCCATTGCGAGCACTCACATATGCGACTCCTTGCACTTGAATGCAGAACTTGGCCCATGTGATGACGTGATGCCTTCTGGCCTACAGGCGAATTTGTCATCATGATTCGTAAGAAATTCAATTCGTCTTACTTTCCTTTATTTGGTTTTTGGTATTTGGTATTTGCATTGCTATGTGGATAAGATTGCGGAGTTCTTTTTATATAAAGATTAAAAATTTAAAAAGTTATTTCTTGTGCATTACAAAGAGTTTTTAAATAGGTGATCAAAAGTATGCAATAACCAAATTAACTTAATCTTTCGAAATAAATAAATTAAATAAATAAATTATACATATAAGGACCTAGTGTTTTCTGTGGCACGGCTATATGTAAGAAACCTTGTTTAAATTCCCTGGTTATATTTGGAATCTACCGAATCAACGTTAAAGATGATTTATACATATTTGTTCTTATAAAGTTTTTAGTTTTTTACAACGTTCAGTCACTTATTGTTATTTTAATGCATGTTGGACATTTCTTAATGCCTAAATAATTTGAAATTCACTTAAAACTTTCCCTAGAGGATACAAATGTTTCGTTTTGCTAGCCAAACACTCCAAACCCCCGAAGTACCCTTAAAAGTCAACTGCCAGTTTTTTGACAGTTTATTTCATAAGATTCGGATACTGATACTTTTTATGTGTTTCCCCGCCTTGACCCAGTTAATAATTCAGTACAATACATTAGGCGACAACGAGTGTCCTGTCCGCCCCTTGGCACATCAGTTTGGGTGTCAGTATTTGACACTAAGACTAATTTAATGGAAAATTTCCGAGTGGAGAACTTGAAATTTGTGTTTATCGCGACACGCAATGGACGCGTTTTTGCCGCGAGCCAACATTCAACGTAACGAAACACAGGATATAGCACCCGGCTCATGTGGTTCATATTTTAGCTGACATATCCATTTATCTATTTATATGCAAATGCCACACCTCCCGTGATGCGAAGTGAAACCCCTCACCTGTCGCCTGAACTACTCATCCTGTGTGCGTGCCGTGCCAAAGTCAAAGTCGAGGAATGTTCCTTTGTTGTTTCGGCATTCTGCAACAATAAATCACGGCACCTATGCTGATGGCGCGGGGGCTCGGCGGGGTAAAAACTAATAAATCTAGGGCCAATTAATTGACTTAACTGCTGCTGGCAAAGGCAGAGACCAAAGATGAGGCAGCGGCAAAGCCAATGGCAACGGCAAAGACTCCAAAGGGTCGCAATTTATGGGCGCACCATCAACTTGAACCCGCACATAATAAATCATAACATTTTACAGATAATAGAAAACCTCACACATGTCCAAACAATCGGAGTCCCTAAGCCCTTCCCCCCCACGAAAATTCCCGGCGGCTAGAAATTTTAATAAACCGCAAAGAGTTTGGCACGAGCAGTAGTGGGAATAAAAATTGTTTCACATAATTTATGCCGCCTTAGAGGAAAACTTAACACGAGGCAACATGGGGGCGGACCCAAGGAACAGAAGAATGTTTCCCAGGATGCGTATCCGCCGGCGTCTTTTCGATCAAATCTAACTTTATTCCGTTCAGTTTGTGTGGGATTTCTGATAGTGTGGGTGCTCACTCGACCTGGCAGTCAGTTCCGTTGAACTTCATATGTACCCTAATCAGTTCTCATCCTAAATTCTGTTTTTAAGTTGTAAGCGAAGTTTATCAGTAAAATAAGTGAAAGGGTGTGTGTTTTTATAATACCATTACCAAAAAGGTAAGTGTAACGAAAACATTTATAAAGTTTCTTAAGAAGGAAGTAAGTGCTCGGCAGAAAAACGGAAAAGTCCAGTATATAATCGAAATTTTTGACAGTCGTCCAAAATTTTTCAGATCTAGCAATCCTTGAATATGCAATCGTGCATAACTTGCTTTTCGAATCAGTTTTCGTCAACACGTAAGCAAGGGAACACCTTCGATTCTCCATAAATTTTTCGGTAGTGTGTAAAATTTCAAGTTTTCAATTGGCAAGTGGCAAGTTGCATGTGAACTAGACGGAAAAATAACAAACGCAGTAAGTCAAAGTCAAAAGCGAGGTTGTGGGGCGTGTTGCACAAAAGTGTTGCAAGTCGGAACGGAAACTCGCCGGCCACGCCTCTTTTTGGCGGTCCGCGTGTTTGTCTAGATGTCGGATGGATGTGGATGTGTAAGGGGATGTAGCCCTCCTATCTGGCCTTAAGCTAATGCCGGGGGCAGCCCGTCGACAGGCGAAGGCCGTCCACCTTGCCACGCCCCACGCCTTGTAATGACGTCATTTACATGCTGCTGTAACAAGACTGGCAATTACATAACTCATAGTGTGGGGTTTCGCCGGAAGATAGTTAATCTAGGGCCGCCACTCTTGATTTCTTTCTTTGGCTTTCACGGCATCGTAAATAAATTACACGCTCCTGATTGATCAACTTTTGGCCCGATGACAACCATAAAGGGGCAAGCAGGCAAAGTGGGGACACTGTCGTTGTGGCCGAAAACGTCGAGGCAGCCGCTCGTAAACATAAATCCAAGTGACGCTAATTGTTTGTTGCAATTACTGCTGCAGTTGTTGCCACCGTTCAGTTACGTGTGCAGTCAGCAGCCAGCAGAATGCAGCCAGCAGCCTGCAGCATGCAGCCTGTAGCCAAAATGGGGGCAATAAGGGGTTAAACGACAGTGACGGGGGGGGACTGTGTTTGCATGCAAATTTTAGTTGCATCTGCAGTTGCTGCCGCTGTTGATGCTGCAGCAACGGCAAACAATTACTCAAACATTGTTGCAACTGCTGCTGCTGCTGCTGCTGATGCTGCTGATGCTGATGTTGCTGGCGTGCAACTCGTTGTGCGTGCTAAATGGCAACTACTCTGGCGGCTAATGATAATCACTCGACGCCCTCGGCTCTTACTTAGTTTAACCTGCTTTGCTTTTGCCTTTATGGCCATTTTATCTCTTCGTCAATGGCCTAATAAAAATGGTTTTTGTTTAGTCAAGAGTTCCGGTCGACAACGCATTGTTTAAAAGCGATTTTAGGGCTCTTTGCATTATTCCCACGTGGGTGGGGGAATGCATAAATAAGTGGTCTTACCTCTCAAGTTGTCATCTTTCGACAGCCCCAGCATATCTCCTGCCAGGCGGGGAATAATGCCATTTAATATTCCATATAATTGGCTATCCAGAAGATGAATTTGAAGTTTGCATGCTGAGGCACGACCAGCATAGCTCACTACAAATGAGGCATAAACAAAGGAGATCTGGGTTGCAAGTGGCTGCTTAGTGGGGTTGTTCGGTTCGAGAAACATCTACAGGGATTGGGATCCTATAGCGCACAGCTGGTTAGAGATTCGAGTTTATGCTTAACCACAAGAATTCCAAATTAATAATTCAAATTAATATTTTTGGTGCAACCAATTCCAGATTTGAAGAGGCACAGAAGGCAAGCAGAAATGGCACAACTAATTATAAAGAATTAGAGCCTTAAATCCGAAATCGATTTGATAAATTCGCTTTGCCAGAGCTCTAAATTAGTCATAAATCGGAAGGCTGCTTATCTTTTGTTTCTTTAGTTTCCAGGCCAATTTTAAATATTTAAATTTCATACCCAATTGCGGTTAAACATAAAAAAAAGAACGTTTAAATGCCGTTTTTCTATGCTTATTTTCCACACACCCCTAACCATTTGCTGACGGTGACTAATTTGGGCTACAAAACCATAAGGGGACATGAACATTTCGCCGACAATTAAATAAACAGTACTTAATACCCCCTGGTCTTGGGTCTCAACCGACACTTCTAGACCCACGCATACACATGGTGACTAAACTGTCGGCTGTCGAGTGGCAGTTTGCAACTGTAAAGTGATATTAATTATGGGCTTTGTTGCAGTTGCAACCGCCTGTCGCCTGCACTCCAGGTTTTGGTCCTGGTCCGGGCGTAAGCCAAAGGATGAGGCTTTTGGGCTTTTGGGCAGGGATGAGGCGCTCCTCTTATGGTTCCGGCCTCGGGTTCCTCGCTGATTAAGTGACTTTTCGACAGGACACAACTCTGCGGTCTCTGGGGCAGGCACTCACTACATCAGTTTCCCTTCATGCAGGACAAACTAATTTTATTGCACTTAATAGTGGACATAGTGGACACAAATGGGCAGTTGAGAGGGGAGCGCCAAAAACGATCTACTTTTATACTTTATTTTTCTTTATTTTTCATACTCAGATTGAATATGTCCTTTAGCAAGTCAGAAGAAGTGGGCGGAATCCATAACATGAGTAACAGATCGTTGGTAAAGAATGGATTTTTTAATTATTTGCGCGGCTTCTGTCAACGCAATAGTGCCCTGAGCTGACCGGAAATCGCAAGGGAGAGGCGATGGTAAGTCGTTTTCGTAAGCTTGGACTTGAATATAGGTTTTATTTCGCTCCCTTACAGGCCTGCAGGGTGGCCACCAGTCCGCGTCATAAGCGTCGTCGTGTTTGCAATATGCACTGAAATTCCCTCGATCGATCGAGTCATGCCATAAAATCCATAGAAGTCCACGTTTCCTGTTTGATGAATTGATCATGCGACTTCTGTCTGCAGTTCGAGATAATTTTTATCTAAGATTTATAGCCATGGGATATGCCAATTATGTAACTATTCTGTTTTGCTTAACTTAAATAATTGTTTTATTAAACAATTTGATTATTTTTTGTGGAACAGAAAGCAGTTAGGGTTGAGGCTTTTGAAGTATGCTTTAATAAAATATACTTTTGATGGCTTTAGAATATGTAGAATGGTTCAAAGGCATGTCATAAAAAATAAATCAGTGAAAACAAACAATCCAACGATCAAAGTTCCGATTTTGGTTTAATGCAGTGTAATTGAGGAATGTAAGATGAAATTTAATAGTATTAAAAATGCAGCATAAGTAATTAGTTTTTGTAAAACAGCATGGCTCCAAGAATACCGAGCATTAGATACATTTGTACCTCTCGTTTCGGTTAAAATAGCACGTGTAAGTGTTTATGCAGCTGAACCGGCTCGTGCAGGAAATTCAATTTATTATTCCACTATATGAGCTTTCGCACTTAACTTGCATGAATAGATAATGAGCTATCTGCCGTGTAAGTGGAACGGTGGAGGCTGCCATCGCTGAACAGTAAATGGGAATGGGAATGCGAATGGAAATGGTAATGGGGTTTTCGACGGCAGAAGATTGGAGCCGAAGGTATCGCAGTTGCGTGCTGGAAGCTTTCACTGAGTTCTCTGACCCGGCGCCTGTTGTGAGACGGCTAAATTGAATTATTAATAACACGCAGCGCGCGCAATGCAACGGATGCTATAACCCCGTTTTCTGCGAATATATATGAGTATATAATGCATTTTGTGGTTTTGTGGAGACAACCTTGGGACAGTTGGCCAAAATAAACAACAACGAAAAGGGCGAAGTGAACGGACTAATCGCACCACTTACGACCATAATTTGTCAATTTTCGAAACAATTCCCCAAGCTCGCATAAATTGTCTGCTGGCCTCCTGTCTCTTTTTCCCTGTCGCTGGCTTTTGGCACCCATTACAGCTCATTTCTCTTACTCAGAGGAACATTGCGCAGTGAAAAATGAAAGTGAACCCGAAACACCACTGACGAACTGAAGCGGCCTTGTTTCGAAAAAAAGACGAAATAAAAGGCATTTAAATGCCGCTGTGTGCATAAATTACTCAGGAGTTGACATTTTCCCACATAAATGTGTAAATGAGTCTCAGTTTTCGCGGTTTTTCCAGTTCTGTTGTGAACAAAAAATTGAAATGCATTCGGGGATCGAGTCGGAGTCCTTGGGTTTTTTCGGCTGTAACTTGTTGCTTTCGCTGATTGAAGATGTGGCTGATATATGAATTTCAACGCAGGGCCAAAAGGGGAAATTGTATATTCTGAAAAAATGCGGGCATTAACATGTCGACATACATACTATTCTTTTTGGGCTATTCTTTTAAAAATGTAGATGCCCTGTGATAGACTAAAATAAATTTGTAATAAAATCAAACATTTGTCACTCAATATAGTCCCCAATCGAATAAGTTTAATGGACATTTACTAAAAGCCATGTTAAATAAAAATTCACTTAGCTAACAAGAAAGGAAAACGAAAAAAAAATCGCTAGTCTTTTGTTTTTTTTCGGGCAAAAAGGAAATGTACGGAAAATTACCGCCCCTTTGTGCATTTGGCCCCAAGATAACTGCCGGCCAAATGACACACATTAGGGCCAAGGTGTACCATATTTGGAGGGAGGCTGGGTCGGCTTATGTGTGCGAAATCAATTCAAGCTCGATTTCCTTTGATGAAATGGTAAGTGAGCGTGTGCATGTGCTCAGGCCGTGGCAGTCGTACGTGACAGTTATTCGTAAATGGCCCAAACACGAACAAATTACTAAAAATAAAAAGGTAGCTACACTGAAATGTGGAAGGTGTGGCATGAGTGGGCGCAGCTCTTAAAAGCGTGCTGTAGAATATTGATCCGAAAATCGTTCAATTAATAACGCAAATCCTTTATGGTCAGTTACCAGGAACAGTTGGCCGTTAATTAATGCACTTGTCTGTGCCAGCCCCCGATCGCCTTATCTCCCCCTTCCCGCCTGCTGCTATGATTAATGCTTAATTAAGTTTGCAGCATTTAAAAAAAAATACCAGAATCGGCAGCCCTGCCGAAGGATTACATCATATTTAATCAGAGTCATTATTTATAATGATACCGCCTGCATGAGGCATTATAGTCAGTGCTCCTGAAATATGCCACAAGTTATCAAAAGCCCGAAGTAAGCGCCATTTCATAAGAGCGTTAATAAGTGAATTTCATGGAAGCCCCGTAGATGTTCTGCAAATTAATTTCATGGGAGCTTTGGGTTTGCATGACATTAAAGTGAATATGTCTTACTCTTAATTTATGTCACCAAATGATTTCGTATTGAGATGACTGGACTAGTTCGTTTATGGGACAATCTACTACTGAAGTTCCATAAATAGTTGCTTTTACTTTAAATATTTTATTGTCATATTGAAATTAAATTAATCACTGGCGAAGGTCATTCAAGAATTGGGAATACCTTTCCATGAAACTCGTGCATGCAGAAAAACTAAAGCCATCCTTATCGTTGGAGTGGGCCAAAGTGCAGTTTTCCGTTCGAGTTGAAGTAAATTAATTAACAATGTTTATTGTTTGTTTTATATGCGAATATTCCCCTGCAGTTGCCATTGTGTGGTCGTAGTATTCGTAACCCTTATTGCTGCTGCTGTAGTTGTTGCAGTTGTCGCTGCAGTTTCTGATGTTTGTGGCCGCTTTGCCTGACTGACAGTCAATTTGCAGCCGCACTTAAAATGTGCAGAAATGTTTTACATTATTTGCACATGCTGAAAATGTAAATTAAATTATTTTGTTTTGCCTCAACTATTGCACAGCTTTGATTCCGGCATGCATCTTCATCAAGCACTTTGGTCAATGGAATAATCTGTTAATTGGTAATTGTAGGCCTTTAGCCAACGAACAAGCCTGATAATACCTGCGGCCAGATACTCTTAATTATAAGCATAATAATTGACGTGACCCCTAGGAAAAGCTGGGCTGCTTCTTAATAAATGGCCTTGCCAGAGATACTTTAAGTTAAAGGGATTCCATTCAATAGAAAGCTGGGAAGGCAATTTTGAATTAAATCAAGCAGTTAATGTGAAATTTGGCTTTGACTCTGGGCAAATATGTGAGTTCTAATTATTCTGAGTTTACTAAGGTCACTAATTTTATGTCTATGGCATGAAAGTGCACCTGCGCTGTACGTCAACACAATCAAATCATTTTAATCAACTCAAGCATTTTATTGTCTATCAATCTAAATTTTGTTTTAGAAAACCTGTCCAAAATTAGAAATATTTTTCAGGCCAACCAGTTACTATGACCGATGTGCATGAGTTAGTCGTGACGTGCATCATTTTTCTTTACCAGATACTCTTGGTTTTCGTAAGCCATAATATCTGCTTTATTTTAGCTATTTAATCTTAAGTTAATGCTTACAACTAGCGATCCATTCATCCCTTGAAAAAAGACGCCCTGCTGATTGTCCTGCACAACTTACTGCTTTACTATGTGATCAATATGTTCAAGCACCTGGCTCAGGGTGTGTTCTTATATAACTACCGGTTAGCATAACCTTCTGATCCATTTTTTTTTTAACAGCTTCCATTGACTCGGACGGACCGGTGAACACCTTCTACTATGTACCTCTGGTTTACGAAGAGAGCGTTGCTGTGGGTTCCCAAAGGAGGTGGCATGAGGTCCTCAGGTCAACCAGCTGGCAGTTCTTTGAGGTCCTTTTCCGACATCATTTGGCCCTGCTGTTGCCGTTTAATTTGGCCCTCCTGGTGCCGGTAAGAAGTGGTTGTTCTTTGTCTTTGTGGCCACTCTACTTCGATTTCGTTGCAGCGCTGCAAGTTGGCCTTCATTAGCACCTTGGTGCTGGTGTCAAACTTCCTGATGTTCGTCTGCTTTGCCTCGGCCATTTGTCGGCTGGTGGTGACCCATGGCCACGCCCACAGCCTGCGCCTCCTCACGATCCTGGCCTTGGGACCCGCATGCCAAGTGCTTGTGGTGTGCCGCCTCTTGGGCCGAATGTGGGTGAGTCCTTCGCATCCGCATTTCCATGTGACCACCTCATCTTTAATTTGGCCATGTTCCCTTAGCTCAGTCGGTGGATTGTTGTTTGAGGCATGAAATTTGATTTGCCGGCACTGATTGCTGGCCAAAAGCGATCGAAAACACACAGCGTAATCAGCAGCCAAGAAGTTAGGAGCAGCAAATCAAAGCAATAAACCAACTGAACCCATCTGAAAATCACTTTCACTGCACAAACTGCCAAACTGCAGGCATTTATGACAGGCCACCCGGTCGGTGGATAGCGGGGGAGAGGGAGGAGGGTGGCCAAAATCGCATAACAAAATTGTTGCTGAAAAGTTGAACAAATATTGAGGTCAGCAGAATGTCGAGCAGAGTCTCGAGCCGAATCGACTGGGCATTGTTGGTAGTGCAAACTGTTTGCTAGCCTTTGGCACAAACTCCCGACACATTGCGTCCCGCTGTCTGGAAGCCATGACTCTGACTGGGGCTCCAAAAGTCCTCGTTCGGGGCCTCTCCAGGCCCAGCTCCAAAAATATTCAATGAAAATCGGCAGTCGACAGTCCCCTCTTTGTCAATAATACAAAATGGGAAAAAATGAGTTGTTGCTGCCGCAGCCCGAGTTTGCATGGCGCAATGCAGACTTCGACGTTGCCCGGGGGGCCGGTTGCGATGCCGTCTGCCCTGACAGCCCACCACCGTCCCTGCCCTTGCCCCGCCCCTTTTTGGCGCCTCTGGGCCACCCTCCAATCCTCCACGCTCCGAAGCCCCCGAAATGCCAGCTGCCTTCACTTCGAATTGAGAAATTGCCGCAAATGCTTTTCGATTTTTCGTTTTCCTCGGACAAGCCTTGGCTTTTCATATTGCATAATTGATTGTGGGTGTGCGAGCGAGCGGGTGTGTGAGTTGCATAAATACCAAGCAGACGGCATTGTCACCACCCGGCCACCTCCTCCTCCTCCGCCCCCTTCAACCAGCTCTGCCAGCATTTATGCACACTTTCAATATGCATTCAGATTCAGATGCATTGGGCATGCATTGATTTCCGCAGAGGGCCAGAAAAGAGCATTGCCAAGTTGGCGTGTTGTGTTTACGCTTTCTTTGGTAATAATTAAATTGCGGAACTTTTAAATGAATTTCTCAGAATATCAACAAGTTCTTTTGCAACTAACTTTAGCGGAAAAAAACTTTATTTTTCATTACTTAAGCTTTGACAGACTTTTAGATTGAATTCAAAGGCTTTTCTTTAGTTTTTATATAACCTTAAATTGCAGTGCTTAAATTTTCAGTAAATCCGACTTTATTTAAAAATCAGAACATTTTTTTTTTTATTTAAGGAGGACTTTTTGCAGCGATACAGATGGATTTTTTCAGCGTTTGACGTGTAGGTTAACATTGCTTGGCATTCAATGCAAACGAAGAAATTTAATTGAACAATCAAAAATGTGTAAAAAAAATGTAATGTTTTATATAAATGAAAAAACAAGCAGTCATATAAAAAGCATGCAGATTATCAATACAAAATTGCATTATACTTTTAACGGTTTCGCTTATTTGCTTGCAACTTCGAATTTAGGTTGACATGAACGTGACACATAAGTTGTGACACTATTGTGGATTTCTGGGGCAAAATTCACAATGTTTAAAATTTAAATGCAATAACATATTGCTGGAATTTGGTAGAGCAACTACATAAGCATCAGCAAATTTAATATGCAACCCACTCTAACGAGCTATCCATTTAATGAGCCCTGCCAAGTATATACAAATGTGCTTATATGCTCATTTGATTTACACACTAAATATATACGAAATGCGGTGGCAAGAAGGAAAGATTGCAAATTGCATGCGGAATTCCCAAGAGTCTAATAACATCAAAACAAAGCAAAAACTTGCATGCAAGAGACATAAGGAAGTGGAGATACTCTTTCACTTTACCTTCAACCTAAATAAAATGTGGAATTGCAATTTATCTAGTGCTTTAAATTTTAAGTAGTTGACGAGGTGTTTGATAATATAAATTTTAATTTCTTTGTATGTATTGTGTTTTATTGCTTATATTTATTTTCAATGTATTAAAAACATTCCTAGTTAGGACCTACGTCTGTCGGTATTGTCCCAGATCGCTATAAGTTACCTCAATACAAGTTTATTTCGCCATAGCGAGTTTTTGCACCCTTTGCACTTTTGTGCTCTTTATCACATAGTTAGTTTGCCCGGCTTGAGTGATGTACTAGAACTGGGAGAGCTCTCGACGAATCTCAAGTCGTGATATAGCCGCGCAGTAACGAGCCACAGACCGTGTCCGTATTCGTCTTCGAGCCCCATGCCACGTGACTATATATAGTACTTGTAATAATGAGGAACGGCACAGGTCCACGGTCTCTAAGCATGAGAAATTTAATTTTAAGCCAGCCCACACATGGGCGCTCCACACACCACCCAAAGCACACCCTGCCCCATAATTGTGTATTCAAGTAAGAGATATGGGAGCTGAAAGAAGCTATATCAACGAAAGGGAAGCGGCAAGGGAAAGGTTGGGGCAAGGACCGCCTTAAATTAAGATAATGACACGTGAGGTATCGCCTCCTGGGGCGGCAGAGCGGTTGGTAAATTGCGATAACATAGAAATGGCCTGAATGGCGGCTCTCTTTAAAACACTTAACCCTTGACACAGACACCCTGCCCACCTTGCCCACCCTGCCACCTCGAACCACATTGGCATCGTCGTGGTAGCACGCATTCTTAAAGCGCAACTTGATGGCAAACTGCCAAAGAGTTGACTTCCTTGCGCGGAAGGGCGAAAGAATGTAGGACACGCCAATGGGCGGCCTGCTGCTGGAAAATTTAATTTTCTTCCAAGCTTATATAGCTCAATTGTGCACCTCACTTCTTCAGTTTGACTGTGAGTAATGCTTTGATCAAAATCTGTATACCATTTTCCACGCTCAACGCAAAACGCTGATGGTGTCGACAACGCTTATACATTTGTATAATAACTCATGATTCGTATTAAAGTCGGGTATTCTGAACAAACAAACTTTGATTGTTCCTTACGTATTGATTATTTTGATGAACATTAATAAAGCAATAATTAGCACACTATTATTGCATGTATGTTTATTTTCGTAAGTAAGAGTATATATTTTAGGCAAATGAAAGAAAAGTACAAAGAGCTTAAACAAACAAATAATTTCATACTTCCGATAACCAATGAGCAGAAAAATTCGCTATTTAAGGTAGTATCGCTTATTTGAATAGATAATATATGGGTGCTTATAAACACTTGCAACCCATTCAACACAATTTCCTGTTCTCACGCCAAGACGATTTCTTTTCGATTGATGTGGAAATCAGCCAATCAATTGGAAAAAACTGGGAGCATAAAATCACAACAGAAAAGTGAAATAACTGAGTGTAAATTTTCTGGTAAATTCGACTGACTGAATGTAGCCAACAAAATTATCATATTAAATGGCCGCAGGCTGTGCAAGAGTGTTAGATGTAGATTTTAATGTAAGCCTATTTATATGTGATCCAATTGACGTTATTTTCGCCAGGATATGCAGACTAGTGTCAGACGAAGAAGAATCAATATAGAAAAGAGGAAAAAGATGGAAAAGAGTGTGGAAGACAGAAAAGGAAGAAATTCCCTAAGGAATCCCCAGAGAGCGGTAACTACTAGACTCACAGAAAATCACACTTTTTCCACAAAGAAGAAACCCAAAGGGATCCACATCACCGCTAAAAGCTGGCAAGAATCTTAGAATCCTTGCTTCGGAATTTATTTTGCAAAGCGGCACTGTGGTTCAAATGTACATAAAAAAATGTAAGATGATAAGCTTTTACCATTTTTTAAGGAATTGAAAAACAACTAGTTATAAACAAAATATTGTTTTAATTAAAAATATATTTGCTATCATCAATATAATATTTAAAAAATTTTAAATATGATGCAAGATTTAATAAGTCTTAAAAATACACTTTTGTTTAAGCTACTTATTTTATATACTCTAAGAAAAGACCATTGTGAAGGTTAGAAACTTTTTTTTATTATTATTTATTTTATTAAATCTCGACATAAAGCGTTTATATGACACTGTGCAGCTGCTGCTTTATTTTCACATGTAATGGCATTTTAATTGCACGCTACAGCTCAGCCAAGTGTCTCTCAATTAAAAGTGTCTGCTTGGCTCAAAACGACATCCTGCTCGTTCTTCCTTCGGTGCCCCGTCCCCGGTTTCATTTCACCCACCCGTAATCTTTGAATGGCTGCGGAAGGAAAATGATGTCAGCCACATGTCGTAATTTGCGTGAGTCGAGGGGACAAGGGTATCCCCCGGTCCGGGTACCAGGAGACCAACGCACACACCACGAACCCAACTGATTCGCATATATAGTATCTGTTCATTATGCAGGGCGAAACGCGTGCTCGGCGAGATAAGATGTCCGGGGGAATATGCCGTGGGTTAATTGCCGGCGGGAAGTCGGAGTCCAACGGAGGCCTTGAACTTTAAGTCATCTATCTGTTGATCTCCGAACGATACGAAGTGAAATTAACAAATTAATTGCATTAACATAAAATTGTTTTATGAATGTGGCGCTTGGCGGCTGGAATCGAGCCAGAATCTTCGAGCGGCTTTCGGCAAAAACCCTTGAGTCTGAATGAGGAGTTCCGCTGGCAGAGATTTGGCCTACAACATCATTCACCCCAGGACTTTCTTCGATCGCAGGTTGGTAGATGTTTCATTACTGTATGATTTAATTCAAGTTTGATTTTTAGTGGCAGTCGAAACCGAAATCTCCATATTTTCTAACCTATCGCTGGCTTTTAGCCGGCTTCTTTGGCACTGGCGTTGTTAGTTATACAATTAAGTACTATCACAACGGACTTTGTTTCATCTATTTGACCAACTGGGGATTCATCTTGTGCGGCATTACGAGCCTTTTTGGTGCCATACTAGTGTCAGTCTATCACTGCAAACCGGAGACGTGGGGTAAGGTTACATAGTTCTATGTCTTTTTTTAATATGTAAATATTTTTTCCACTCAGTTCCACCCAGCTGTTTGATCAAGACTTATTGGGCCTGCTACTGGACTAATTTGCCACTGACTTGTTTGATTGCAATTACTTACTGGTGGACCATTTATCCCAACGATCGGTTGCCAACCAATTTGGCTAGGGTATCCGATCTCTATAACATATGGACACACTTATTGCCGCCAATTTTGTTCACAATCGATCATTTTCTAGTGGCGCAGCCAGCACGTCTGCTGCACTTTGTCTATCCAGTGGCCTTCTGCTTGTCTTACGGCGTTTTCACTTTTATATATTATTCACTGGGTGGCCGTAACATGTAGGGACTGCATTTTCCTACTCCTTCAAAAGAGAATTAATTAAGTTATTTATTTTTCAGAAACGGAATGCACTATATATATTCTTTTCTGGACTATAAAAAGCCGAAAATAGTTTGTGGAACCGTGGCAGGACTGAGCTTGATGATGGTGTCCTTGTGCACCCTGCAATATGTAGGCTATCGGCTAAGGACTTTCATAGCACGCAAGTGGGGAAAACTTCAGTGATGATACCCTAATAATTGCATTTGAATGAGGCGTGTAAAAAATTTTAAAATACAAATAAAAGCAATGTAGAGTCAGAACATCGTTGTTAGTATTCACACTATAAGATACCCCTTAAAAAAAACGTTATGTTTCTAATTCAGTCATGCCTATGATATCTGTGAAATATTTTGAATTAAAAATGAGTTCCGGCTGAGGACAATAAGCCCTGGAAAGCGGGACAAGCCTGGGGTATAATAAAGACCACAGAAAGAGGAGAGATATCAAAACAAATTTTGCTTATTTGTCCTCTGATATGTCGGACTTGTTTTGTTGTTTACGCCGTTCGCACGTGTCTGGAAAATTAAAAGCACTGCTTCTGCTGCTGCAACTCTAGTTCGTCCTTCTGTCCCATCGTTTTATTCCCATGGGTTGGCCGCATCATGTCGCCCGTATCTGTATCTGCTTGTATCTATCTTGAATAGTGTATCTCGTTTGTTTCTATATGTCCCAAGCTCTCATAATTTGTTTTGATAAAGTTTTCTCTGAGTTTTTCCAACCCATCTTTATAATATTTGATTAGTTTTGTTATTTATTTATTATTTTGGCTTGCACTGCGTGACTTTGGGGAATTCATGTTGCTTAAAATGTGACAAACAAGTTTTGTTTTATGTTGTTTAAGTTGTTTTCTATGTGCTTTAAACAAATTCCCATTTAAATATTAAACCTACCTATGAATGGCACCTGCAATTACAGTTGTAAATAATGTTGGCACGACAGCAACAATGAGTTGACTCATTGCTGCATTTTTCCATCCAGCCAACCCGCCACCGCATTAACTTCTGCTTCGATAAATAAACAAGTTGAGCTACTTAAGATTTAAGTTGTTGTTGCTGTTGTGGCTGTTGTTCCAGTCCTCGTCGCCCGTTGTTGTTGCAAGTGGTGCGCACACAAAATTTATAGTGAATACTTTTCCCCTCATAAACCGGAGCCACCCCTTCGGCGCCCGTGGCCACCCCTTAACTGCATTAACCCCTTCAGTCCGTTACAAAATTGCACATTACGTATACGCTACGTATGCTCACTTGAAGCATGAAACTCTTCAGCACAGTGCACACCAGCAGCTGCGCTGCCTGCGTGTGCGTTGGATAATAATATAAGCATATAAATGTTTATGTTAAATTAAATTGAATGCAAAAAGGCGGAAATGTTACGAAAATTGTGAAAATAAAAAATGAGGGAAAAACAGTGAATTCAAATGTACTTTTCGCCTTGTTGGCTGTGAAGTCAGGAAACGGTCGATATAATTGCCCCATGAATTGCGAATGGTGACGGAAATTTAAGATGTCCCTTTTAAGTTATGTTGGCTTAAACTGCCATTACCACCCACTTTCTATGCCAATGCAGTTGGCGGCTGTCAGGCTGAGTGCAGCCATAAATACGTTAACGTTCGATGTTTTAGGCGATGCCAGCTGCAACTATATGGCCCTGCTAAGTGGCTGCACTTTAGCAGTTCCCACCGGAGCCTGTTTCACAAGCCACTAAGCAAGGACACTTTATGGGGACGCTCTTTTTCAGTCCTCACATGTGGGGAAGTCGATATCTTTATTGGTGTATTAGCTTTCCGAAATAGGAATCACTAAAGTAGCTTGATGATGGCATGAAACATCTAGCAACTATACAAACACCTAAAGCTTGACTTTAGCATTGATTTTTAATATAATATCTATTATATCTATTTGTTTTGGAAATCAATTCTACCGTTTTGTAGGCTTGGCAGTACTATTAAACCATAAAGAGTCTTTAAATGGTCAAGCAGGCCTATAAGTTATTTGCTGATAATTAAAAATTAAAACGTAAAATTTGCATTTGAACTGGCAAGGCATTCAAATAACAATATAATGCTGAACTATTCCACAATCCGAGCTCAATGGTTATTGTATTCTGTGGAATGTTTCGGCTGCCGCCCGAGGCCTCAACCCAAGCGGCATTGGAATTTTATTCTTTACCAACGCATTCAAGTGTTAAAATATGTATATGAAATTGATTGGCTGATTAAGCACACACTTTACACAGCCCGCCCACACACAGTCGCTCTTTTTCTCCGCCCATTATTTATTTTTTTGCTGTACATTGTCTGGCCTCCGAAATATTCCTTTTTTGATTTGCTTCGGAAATGACGCAAATAACGCAACAAATTTAAGCCAGTCACAAAAATGTACAAAACCCACTCAGACGAGCTCACACACTGATAAACGCAAACACAAACATTAAACATACCTTCAGGACGGGTTATTTATGACAATAGGCATGTGAGAGGCAACAACAGGATGTTTTATATTATGCCAGGAGAAAATAAAGGACAACACACACACATCCGCTCACGTAGGTACAATCCCAATTTTGCATAAATTTCATTTAATGTATAGAGAACAACGGGTACTCGTGAATTGAAATTCGAAGAGATAATCTATTGGAAAAGTATTCATTTTAAAAAAAAGGTAAGCCCAACCAAAAAAACATAGAAACCAAACCATGTCATACTTGAACTAAGTGTCTAGACTAAGTATTAGCTGTTTATTTAATAGCACAAACAAATCAAAAAGGGCAATGACAAGTCTACCTATTGTTTATCAAGTTCTTGTTCATCCTTTCGAATAATTTTGAGAGTGAAATTTAATTGTGCTGCTCATTAATAGCATGTTGAATGGCCTAGAGCTCACCGGAAATATGTGATTTCCTGAAATAAATACATATTTGTTTCATATTCAAAAGTATTTCACGCAGGCTGGTAAATCAACAAATAATTACCCGAAGAAAAAATATTCAGGGAATGAAAAACTGATCTACAAAAGAATTTATTTGATTGAATTTTAATTTATTACTTGATTATCATTTTCGAAATCGCTGAATGGAGGTGGAAAGAATTTTTGTCCTTCGTCAGCGCTATAAGGGTATAAATGGGATAACAATAAACACTCATTTAAGGATAAGGTCATAAATCTAAGAAAGTCCATAATCGGAATCCCTTAAAAAATACGCAGGAGGGGAAACATTTCGGAAAAAAGCCCAAATAAGCAGCAAGCTGATGTTTCGACAAATAACATGGTATTGTAGTTAACTGTTAACTATTGCATGATTGCTTATTATTGCTTATTTTCCTTAATTTGGCCTTTTTTTGTTTTGATAGCCAGACATTCTCAGAAACGACTTCGTACTTATCTCTCAGTCACAGTCATTTTGGCTTCAAGCTAATAAAATTTATTCTGTTAAGGCATATGCATATATTCTCTGGCAAAAGTAGAGAGAGCAAAGCCAAAGCCAATCAAAGGCCAAACAATAAACAAGCATGACATTAAATAAATAAACAAATAAATGCCCAGACAAAAGACTTGAATGGAGGAGTCCCTGGCCAGGATACGGGCTCCAAGAACCAGAGTCAAGGAAGTGCCAGAATGAGGTCCTGCCTGGCAGACACGTTTTGCTTGCGAGAAAGGATAATGACGCGTTCGTTTCCCGCTGGATTCTCTTCACTTGCAAATGCAAGCGACAATATTGAATAAGAGGGACATCGACAGGATAAGGCTGCCCGGCACACAGGCATCATTGGTTCGGAGTTGCGGTGCGGAAATTGATTGAATGGCGTATTAAACTTAAGCCACACAAACACACGCGCTGGCATAAGCAAACATTTATCTTTCCCCCTTTTTGGCTCTGTTATTTTCTCTCTTACTCACTTCAATTTAACGGCTACTTAAGTCCATCATTTTGAATAATGTTGTGTATACCGAAAGGAATTCCGATGGAAGTCAATTGCACTTCAGATATTTGCGATATGTTTGTAAATATTTGATAATTTTTTATTTGTTCGCTTGGGGAATGTTATTGTGCTCTAAAAATGGCATACTTTTGATAAATTGCTATTCTATTTTTAGACTCCTCTGAAGGAATGCTGCCATTTAAAGAGACTAATGAATTCTCTGCCTGTTGTTTAGTGGAAAGAAGTCTTTTTATTATATACAATTTAAAGAATTCAAATTAAATGCCAATATCAAAATATACACATTTGAATTTGTCAATGATAATTCATTTTTAACAGGTAAGTACATTTTTAAATATAACATAGCTACAGTTACAATGCTTTCCAGGTTGTTTAAGTGCCTACTTATTTGACAGGCATAACAATGCGCTCCAATTTCACACTTTTCAATTCCGAAGGACCAGCAAAGTCCCCTTCTGTTTAGCTTACCTCCTTCAATTTAACGGCTACTTTAATCCATCATTTCAAATTATTATCTTCTCGCCCGGTGGCAAAGTTGGCAAGTTCCCGTGCACGCTCAGTTGGCCACGCATCAAATGGGCCCTCCATGGGCATTAAAAGGAGCCTTGGCGGTGCTACCTGAAAATCGGGCTGCTGATGGACAGCCAAGGGGAGGGAAAGGCCCATTAAAAGGCCACAGCACAGAACTGCTGACATCACGACCGACGCCGCCGATGTTGCCGGCCACTTGGGTGGCGAATTAAAAAGTTGCCTTGATAATCCTTTTGCAAAATAGAGGGGATTAAGTAAAATGCTGAGCCAGAGCCAGAAATTTATGCAGCCCAGGTGAAGCATTGGCTGCTGGCCAGGTGTTGACCATCAAGCTGGACGGGCCGAATGAAAAGTTTGCCGCGAGAGCACTTAAAATGTGCCACAGTGTTGCAATAATTACCGTTAAATGGTCACAGTTAAGAGCTCTTACGACGGATAAAGGGAGAATTCAATCTTGTGCAGCAGGTTGTCTGTTATTATCCTTGCAGCAGGGCAGCATCGCCATGTCCTTGGTGTTCCGCTGATGGCGGTAATTTGTAATTTCAAGCGGCGTATGATTAACTTTACGGCTAAGACGGGGATTAAGTGAAGTAAGGGAACATAATGTTTCCATTGCTCAAGACCTGACTACTTAGAGCTTTGCAGTATGAATTTGACTAGATTTTTTATAATTATAAAAATGATTACATATGACAATATATATAAAGTAAAACTGATTTTAATGGAAGATCTTTTTTAAACGTACTGAAACATTTAACGCAGCTAAAATAATTTTAAATTCTTCAAATTAATATACTCTATTCAATCATAAATTTTAAACGCATGGAATTTTGTCTAAAAAATAAATATAAAAATTCAAATACAAAAATTTTACTGTAGGGACAAACAAAAAAGGCTTGTAGGTAAAACGAAATACTTATTTGGTGTCAGAGATTTCTTGAATAATTTTCGCTGTCAGGCATCTGAAAAACAGCTCATCAGACTTGAAAATAAAACACTTTACTTTCAACATTTTACCAAGGACACCACTGGCTGCAGACAAAAACTAATGACTTGCCATTAAATTGGCTAGCCAAACACTGCATTTAAATTAATGCGCAGACAATCGGGAAGAGTTTGGCGGTGCTGGAGGATGCTGGGGGTCCTGAAGGCAATTGCCGGCGGAGCGTTAAGCCCAATCCGACCTCAACCCACTCAAAATGCCTGGGTCGCACTCGTTTTTGGTGCCAGACAAGTGTGCACTTGTACTCATAGTTTAGCCAGCGTAAAAACATATAAATAAATATGAAAATGAAAATCGCATAGAAAAACCAACAGCAGCCGGCAGCAGCAACACCAACAATAGCAGCAGACACCAAAAATGGTCCTTGTTGCTGTTGTTAATGTTTTTCCACTTGCTGTCTGAGGGAGCACGAGATGTGGCTGTCTCTGAACTAAAGTGCCATGCATTTGAAATTTTTAAGCACAACACTGCGTATGATCAACGTGTGTGGGAGGGCGGCTGTTTGAGCCAGGGCAAAGTTGGTGGCCAGGGGTGTGCCGGGGGCGTGACTATGTGGCACTGCACATGAAATAATGACAACAGCTATAAAATTTTGTTGGCTTTTTGCGACACAAGCTGAGTCACAAAAGTGAGCAATGTTCCTGGAATCGCTGCGAGTTACAAAATTGAAATTGCATTCTAAATATATGGTTTTGGTTTTGCAGTAATAGTAAAACATAATCGTAAAAATGGTTTTCGATTTTGTTTGCTCTTAAATTGGTTAATATTCGTGTTTTTCATTATAATATTTATTCTGACGTTCGATGCCATCTTAAACCATATTTAAAGCTAAGTGTCACATATATAAATAAAACTATTTTAAATTTTAATATTATCACACTAAAATATGTACAAAATAAATTATAAGACAGATAATGGTGTTCAAGCGTTTAATACATATTTATTTTCTGTTGGAAATGATTTAGGTCAAATTAGATTTACTACCTACGCTGGCGAATTAACGAGTTTTGTTGGCGATATATGAATTCAGGAACACACGACGTACGCATTTACTCAAGTGGCTCTTTGATACTGTGCGTTTGCTTTTCCTGCTTTTCCAGTTGTTTTTGTTGCTGCCGCTGTTGCTGTGGGTTATTTCCCTTGCTCTACTGCCTTGAATTATTATTCATGAGAGCTTTAATTTATGCTGCAGTTAGAATTAGTGCGCTTTGCATTTTTCGCTATCTCGCTTACTTGTTCACATCCATATGCATATGTATGTACATTCTATGGTGTATGTGTGTGCTTAGTTTTCGTTGCGGAAGTACTTAAAACGGCATTAATACTTTTATGACTTGTGGCCCAGGAAATCTGCGGTCAGGTGGTGCCACCAAATATCCACATTAAATATTCATATCCCTTTCATTCGAGATTTTGCGCAGGCTCACTTGAATTTATTCGTGTAATTGGCTAGCATATGTAATGAACTGATGTGATGTTAAAATGGAAATTTCATTGAAATCAATTTTACGAATTTGATCAAATATGTGGTCATCTATATAATTTAGTCAAGCTCATGCGTAAAGAACTCCTAAAATTGTTTCCCCTATTTAAAAAGTTTAGTTGACAACCTATTGCTTAATTTATTTTTGTCAATTTAAAACAATTTCCTTAGGACAATGATCATTGTTTTTAAAATTGTTTGGCCTCAATTTACATGTTCAATTAGCTTAATGGGCACTAAAAAATAGGCGAGTCAAGCCTGTAGCAAATGTGAAGCCAGTTTTTCCGACTTTTGACGTTCAAGAATTTAAAACGTTCTTTGATTTACTCACTCTCTGTATTTCATTGCGCCATTCGCCTGCAATCTCTTCGCCATTTTTGGTAGCTGCTTATGGCCATTTGCTTGTAGCCAATTTCCATTTTAGTTTGAGTGGCAATCAGAGCTGGGACTTGTTTATGGTATTTTCATGCTTATTTTTATTTCCATTATCTTCCCTTTTATTTGTTTGTTTTGCTCTTGCCACTATAAATGAGCAGTGAACTGGCTCTCCATTTGCCATAGAAATACATTGAAATTTGCATACCCCTCACTCCCCTCTCAATCAAAAACAACAATAATAAGTTCAGAGATCTGCAGAAATTCGCTTGCATATATGTATCATAGCGCTTCCCGTTCTGATGGGGAATTTTCTTTAGCCATGCCTTCGCCGGCTTCGTTTTGCATTTTTGCGCTGCTTGTTTGAAAACTAATTAAAAGTTTAAATGTTTGTAATTAGCGTCGAAATAAATGTCTGCCACATTATAAAATTAGTAAATTTCATGCCAAACTTCTGCTGCAGTCAAAATATACGAACTGAAAAAACAAACGCCAACGCAATTTTGGCTGTCCTTTCTGCCTGCGATGCGGTAGTTTTAATTTTCCAATTTTCAGTTTGTTGTGGTTCGGTTGCGATTGTCTTATTCATATATAAGTGTGCTGTGATTTGGTAGTTTTACGAAACTAATATTTTGGTAATTGATATTTATTAAGGACACATAAAAAATGAGGCTTAACAATTATTATAAACAATTTTGAACAATCAACTTTATGCTACATATAATTTTAAAAAACTTTCGAATTAGCTTTTAACTGCAAGCCCAGCTTTCCCAAGTTGAAGTCAATACAAAATTACACAAGTATTTGCCCAAATCAGGGATAATAGCAGGCAACTTAGCAATAAGTCAATACGTTTGTACAACAAAAATACAAACAATTTATTGTGAGGGGCGGGTTGAATGGCCACGCCCCTTGTCGGGGCATTCAATCAACAATAAAAACGCACACGCTTAATTAACTTAACCCGAAAAGTCAACCACGCGAAACGTTGACGAATGTCAACGGCAGGACGACAAACTCGAAATGCCCAACAATGCCATCCTCATCCACCCAAGTTTGGCCACCAAGGCCATCCCTTCAAGAATCTTGTCACAATACCAGACATCGATAACAAGTTGAGTTTGATTTTTTGTCGACATTAAAATAAAAAAATAAAACGAATTCACAAGGACAAAGAACACAATCTGGCCTTTGTCTGTTTTCTGGTCTGGAAAGGATTTTAAAATATAACATTGCTTTTCTGTATTTGTATATACAGCATGCCCATCAAAAACTTTTCGGTAAAAATATAAATCATCAAGCAAGCATATCTAGTCTTCTAAAATAACCTTCAGATTAATTATTTATTCCGTTTTTCACTTTTTTAAATAGAAAAGATGCTGCTAAGAGCACATGCTATATTGATCTTTGATCTAAATTTAGAAAATATATTTTTGATAAGCAGCTGTGTATAAAAATAAATAAAGCAGCTTGAGGCACTAATATAATTTTTGCGTGACGATAAATAACGATTGGGCGTGCCTGAAAATATAATGGGATAGGAACTTAAACATATGAGTTATTATGTATTACTTTTACACCTGGATAGTGTTTTCTAACATCCACTTAATCCGAATTGGGCAGTTTGAGATTAAAGCGGCCACAAAGATTCAATCACGTTTTCAATGAGCTTAAGTCTTGTGTGCATATGCATATGGACCACGTCGTAAATGCAGGTTGGCAAACATAAACTCATTAGCCCAAAATCAGCTCTTATTGGAGGTGCCCAATTGGTCAAATATTCAATATGCGCCCACTGAGTGAGCGACCAACACAACATCGGATAAGCGCCATACATCGTCGCTTAATTAAGGCTTGGTAGTCAGCCTTTGCTTACTATTATCCCACCCCGTTCTATTCTACCCCAAGCCCCCATTTCAGCTCAGTGGACTGATGCACACATTCCCATGTACCCAGACAATTCAATGAAATTATGTGCTAAGTAACAGAGCCACGGCCCGCAATTCATTCAATTCAACGGAGAATTAATGTACAACACCCAGAAAAAAATCACATAGTTAAATTAGACATTAAAATATTTGAATATACATATTTAATTGTTTGTAAAATATACAAACTGTTGATCTCAATTTTTTTTTTTATTTTAAAACTAAATTTTTGCATACTTAAAAATAAAAATGAAAGTGAAACACACTCTGATTTAAACACAACAGCCCTCGGGGCTACATCAGTACCGAAAATATTTAATTCAAAGTGAAAATATTTGGTTACCATTATTATCTCTGGGTGTAGTACCAAACAACTCAGAGTTATGTGTTCTTGATTAATACCCAGCTCGAAAACTATGTTCATGAACAACAGTTTGCTTCAAGCAACCATATATTTCATTATTACTCAAGCGATTACAATTCCAATCATGAAATTCAAGAATAGTCTAATTATCTACTCTAACCGCGAGTTCTCAAGCACAAAAGGCATTTTAAATGTCGTTCGATGCTTTTTTATTTTGGTACATCGTTAAGTCTTTTTCGCTTTGGCCCCTTATTGTGTTATCTGAATATCTGTTTAATGAAACTTATTTTCTTTAAAGGCACTCCACCCACCACTAACTATACACTGCCACCCGTGAAGTTTTGCTGGCTCAGCAGGAGCCGATGTCCAGCGAGCTGCGGGCGGGTTAAATGTCGTCGCCGTCGCCGTCGCCGTCGCTTGTGCCGTGTTGACCGGAAAAACGCGGGAAATTAAGGATAATGTAATTTATTGATGTACTGTAAAAGTTAAGCTCCAGCCGGCGGTGTCCGAGCCTCTGCGTTCCAGTATAAATTACAATTTGACAGAGAAGACAAGATAAGGGAAAGGTCTGTGCTGGTCGCTGGGATACATGCGGGCTCAAGTGTGCTCATAACATTTTATGAGCCCAATTAAACGCACAATAGTTGAAATTTAAATATGCACCACTCACAAAATACAAACGCAACACGCACCTTTAGAAGGCACTTTAAAGCCCGTGTGAGTACGATAATATTTGTACTGCACTAGACCACGGCGGTCCATGAAGTTCAAAATCAAACAAAAACCGCGTTATTCGCTGAATTTTTACGTTCAGTTTTGTATATAAATTAGTAAAATTCATATTTCATGTAATATTCAGATTTTCTTATATTGATGTGGTATTTGGTTGATAAACAGAGCTACGCAGATTTACGGCTGCATTTAAAATTAAAAAGTTTATATCACAATCGCCAAAAACAAAATTTTATAATTAAAAGTTGAACAATCTATTTTGGCCCTAAAGGAAAAACTATAAATTGCTTCTGACACAATAAATTTCTTGTTACGCAGCAAAATAATTATTTTATTGGAATTTATTGCGAATGCAAAATATTTAGTAACTTTGTGTTTTAGGATACTTTCAAAGAAACTTAATTGTGGCAATTAAAGCTCACTCAGTGAAGAAAAGTCAAACGTTTTCTGTGACTACAGAGGAAATTCTTTCTGACCAAGCAATCAACACTTGTCAGGAACAACATACTATACTGACCCGCACACAGGCGAAAGTGTGCAAATATTCCATGGCTTTCGGCTTTGACCAAACAAACATATTTGCCAAAATGCCTTTGGCTTTAATTTTGGGCGACGTCTTTGGCGTTGAAGACGTTGGATCTTATTTTGTCTATTTATACCCCAAGTTCCCGTCCATATATATCCCGTATCCTCGACACACACCAGCGCACACATATAAGGAATGCCAGCAGCTAGTGGCAAGTGTAAGTGTGGCGCATTCCAAGCGTGTTGAAACTGTAAAATAGATGCTGCCATCCCCATTTCCGCCGCCCACCCAAGATGCAATTGCAGTTGAATACATACTTTAGGACATACAGATAGCTACAGTGTGGCTCATAAGGATAACACAAATTTTTTAATCAAAGTATAAAAACTCAATTAAAAACAATCAGTTAAAATGTTGTAAGTATTGAAAAAAGATTTCATGTTTTGCTATACGTCCGCGTAGGTATTAAATTGTCCAATATGTTGCAAACGTGTAAATTTAGGTTTTTATGTTGAGAAGACGTGGTCCAAGTATCATTTTTTTGATGCTCCACTTTAGTGCAATTATAAAAGTCTATAATTTAAAATACATTTCATGGCTTAAGATTTTAAAATGGCCTGTTTAAATTGATTGGATATTTACATATTTCAGTTATGTAATAGCCTGCCAACTTTAGGACTGAAAAACTCCTAGTGAGCAATAGTAGTAAAGAGCTTACAGGGTAAATATTTTAAGCTGTCTTTTCTTATCTCATCTACCTCATTTAGAAGGATTTGCCACTTTCATACATTTTTGAAACTTAGTGTACTACTTTGCCACATGCTTAATCTGGAAATCCTTTTTGGCCCTCTCGCACAAACAGCATATAACTAACAAGGAGAAGACGTCGGCGAGGATGCCTCCCCTCTCGTATTTTAGGTTCTATATGTGAGCTAGCTTAGCTGGAGGAGATTTATGGAGGAATTCCTAAAAGAAATCCAAGTCAATTACTTGCTTAATTATTTCCTTTGAAATTTATTGATTTCTTTCGCTTTCCGCTTGGAGGGCGCAAGGAATTTTCGCTCAGCACGCTTCGTTTGCTATTTGTTTTGTCTTGGAAATCGACAACTATACGATTCTTCCAGCAGCCGGAGGAAATGTGAAATGAAATGAGAAAAGCAAGTGAGTTTTGCTTTTGGCGTTCGACTTTAGTTAGGTGTGACTGAGCTGTAGTCTAAGTGCAATTTGTGACTGTCAATTTTTGCTTGAAGCCACTTCAAACATTTGCACAGAAAAATATTTATCAAATATAACCCAAATATTAACTGGCAATTTCAATGTAAAGTTCATAATAATAATTCAATTTGCTATTTTTTCATCAATTAAGCAAATTGATTTCAATCGTTTCCAGTGAATTAACTTTAATTAATAAAACCAGGAGCAAAAATTTGATAAAGCAACTTTTAGATCTCTTTGTGTTAAACAAAGGCTAACTTTTGGTTTGCTTAACTGGCCGTATTAGTTGTATGAATATTGACGTACTTACAGTTCAATGCGTTTAAGTTGTTCAAAACAATTTGAGTGTGATCTGATGCTGATTTTTTGTAATAGTTTTTCCCAGTTTTGGTTGGCTGTGTTTGATGCCGGTTTTATGCATGATTGTGGACTTTTAATTGTTTTTCTGGCATTGGATGGCCCTCGAGTTTACGTGAAGACCACTTAGGGGCCTTTTCAGGGCACTTTAAATAATCTGCAGTGCTGATACAATAAATGTTTTCCCTTTCAAAGTTATTCAATGTATGTAGGTTTTTGTATAAAAGCATTTTAAAGCAATATAGCTGATTGCTCTCATATTATTAACAACAAATAAGTCAATTAATTAAATAAATAAATAATGAAATAAAGAAAAAATATTTCTGGATACTAGAAAATCTTTTCATATTGTAAGCCTATATTGTTAGTTAAATTAAATAAATTAAATTCAGTTCATGAGAAAAAGATTTAAAAAATGTACCTAATACATACCTTAAATACATAACATGTTTTATTATATCTGCTTTTATTTTTTTAGTTCGTTTTATTCAATGTCTTAACTAAACATTTGTTTATTTGGCAGGGCGCGTTTGTAAATTTCGTCGTCGACAGTCGCCTCAATTGTTTTCACACATACAGACACATTTTTTTTTTTGGCTTGGTGTGTCCCAGTGGAAATTTTTTCCTTTTCTTTTTAGCGATTTTTTGTGTGCACCCTACGCCAGCAGCCACAACGAAAATCTCTTTATTGGATTATCCTGCAAAATTTACGCGGCATTAAAAGCGGCTAAACGAAACCCACTACCCGCGTCCCCTGGGGAAATACGAATAGGTGTGTATGTGTGCGGGCTTCAAGGGGTTAAGCACAAGGTAGCCAACTCGCGAACAACAAAACGAGAGAAACATTTATTTACATTTTTAAGGTCGCCGTCGGCGCTTCCATTAGTCCACAACAACAACGAGCACCCAATACCCCGCCAAAAAAAGGTAAAATACAGAAAAAAAGAATCCATTAGCCCGGCGCATATTTCGCAGGCATTCCCTACTTAGGCCATTTAAAGTTTTAAGGCCACAACGGAGCAACGAGTTTTCTGCAGCGGACTGAAAATCAAAAGGCATTGAAATGTTTAAGCCCTTGTGGCTGAGTATGAATTAATCGGAACGTTTGGCTTGGCATAGCTTTGAAGTAAATTAGTAAGGAGTAGTGTTGTGGAAAGTCTTAAAAATGTATGCCTACGAAATATGTGAACCTTTCTGACTATCAATATCCTAAATATTTATTTGTGAATTGAATTTAAAATTGGTTCTCGAAGCGAAGGTGTCACAAACATTCTTGTCAATCGATTTTCAGGTCGATTGGATCAATATGACATATCGGAAAAACAGAGAACTGCTGTTCCAATCACAACTAGCTCAATGTACATTTCAACTGCTTTGATCTGGATCCCTTCCTCAGTGACCCCAAAGGCGAAAAGCAAGAAGAATGCACCATACAAATTGCTGAGAAACCCCAGCAACGGCAGTTACGCTTCTGACTACCAGAAACAGGACCATTCCTGGTTTTTTTGCAAAAAAAAAAAGGGAAAAGTTTCTGAAAACATGCGTATGGTGGATGGAGAGTGTATGTGGGCAACGTTTGTTTGGCTGCACCAAATTGGAAATTACAACCCGACAAAGTTCCCTGCAAAGAACACTTCATAAATTATGTCCAGTCTAGGCAATTTAATTTCCCCTCAAAGAAATATATTTTCGGTCTAAACTAAAAAAAACACGATTTTTGTTAAGTTGTTTCTTCAAAATGTAAATTCTTACTGTCAGATAGGAAAAATTATCTTTAAGAATTTGTGCTCTGTGTCTTGCATTTATATTTCTTAATTAAAACTTATAAATATTAATATGGAATAAGTCCACTTCTAATTATCATAAAAGAAAAATAAATATTCTCTCAGCTGATCATGTTACTCCTTACTCGCAGCTAGAACTGTTTGACATGTCAGACCCAACAGCAGCGTTGACATAGCAACAATAATTGAATATAATTTGGCAGAGAAATCAAACAAATGCAAAAAATAAATCATATATGTCAAATTGAAGAGGAATGATGTAGTCGTGTGGGAAGTTTTCATTCAATTATTTTTCTCTAGAATAGAAATACATGTATGAGTGAATTTAGATCTATATGAAAGGGCCACATATACCTATACAAAATACAAAAATAAGTATACAGCTATGAATGCTGTGGGAAAACCAAAATGCAAATGCAAGCTCGCATATTTATTACGTGACCGAGAAAAAAAACGTTTGCAATGATTTTTCGATCCGATATTTTGGATACCCTAAAAACGAGGCTTTTGAAATGCCCTTTAAGCATTTACGATGTATTTGTAAAACAATATTAATTATATATTTTTTGTGTACATTCTTAGTCAAAATAAAATGAAATTATTACCAACTCCCGAAATTTCTTCATATATACATTCACAAATAGACCCTAGCAAACGCACAAAAATACAACTAAAATACAAATAAATAGGAAAAAATATACTAAAGCCGTTGTTGCCCCAAGTTGCATGAACACAATAGAGAAAACTACGCCCGCCCCGCAAAAGCCCTTATTTTTCTCCTGAGCCACCAACCTAAAAATCACGCATGACAAAATGCCAAAGTGCCAACAACAACCATATTTACAGCAGCAGCAGCAGTAGCAGCAACCAAATATTCGAAGAAATTTTGAACGGGTTTCTCCCCTTTTTTCGGCCGCAGCAGCAATGACTTTTTACAATTTTCATATGAAATGAACCATTAAATTGAATTGGCATTAAAATTATGTGCATGCTGGTGAACCAAACAGAAAATACAGAGAAGAGGGAGATATTTTCGTAGCTTTTGGCACTTTGCATACGACTAGCCAAACCCATTCGAGTTCGAGTTATTTGCATTTTTATTACAACAACTGCGAAAGCAGTTGGAGCTGCAAATAATAAAAGAAGACGTAGAGGAAAAAATTCAAATAAATGTTTGTTAAGTATTTTTGAATTGAGTTTCATGCACACTCGCCCAAACATTCATTCACGCATTAGACCAAAGTGAATAGGAAACCGTTTAGATCCATGCACCTGCTGCTTCACAGCTACAACAGCGCAAACGGCAATAACAGCAAAACCCCCATGGCAACGACAACGACAGATGTGGGCACAACATGGGCTGAGAAATATAAAGGGGCATCTTATTGTATGGCTCAAGATATAGATTCCTTCTCTAGGCCAAAAAAACTACCTAGACCGAATCTTTATAGTAAAAGAAAACTATTAAGACCCAATGTTGTTCACCCTTAAAGAATTAGACTGGGTTGCATTAGGATAACTTTTAATTCTTTTTCTCCTCACTGTGTTACTTTACAATAAGACTACTTTTTTTTGCCTATAAATTACAATCAATTCGTTTTAGGATATAAAAAATTATTATTTGTCAGCATAAATATGGGAATAAGTAAATTAACAGACAAATGCATTAATGCTTATCATATTTGCTTTAAGAATAAAGCAGTTCGAAACTACGAATCATGTGCGGTGTTCGGTAACAATTGGTTTTACTATATTTACTTCCGCTTTCCTACGCATTTTCCTGACCATCGATTGCGGTATTTGCGATTCTCCCTTCGGCTCATTTGCCCCGACAGCCAGACTTTTGGGTTTCGCTTCCACTATTTCCTCGCACTAGTTGCAGGCATCGCGTGTCTCTAATGACCCGCGACAATGGACGCTTACGAAATTTTGGGACACCGCCTCCTTTTGCATATTGCACTGCAGCTAACATAAAATTGCCATCGCAGTACGGACAAAACAGCAAGCCACTTGCTGGCGCATTCGAAAGCCATTTTACAGTCGGGTATTGCAGTTTATTGGTTCGCAGTTCTAATTCGCAAAGGGGCAGCGCAAGTTGGTCACTCAAACGCAGACGTTGGTGTCTTTTCCAGTCAAGTGGCTGAAGTTTTCAGTTTGATTTGGAGAAAGTGTAATTACAAACGTTTAAGCTTATTTCCTTTGCTACTCTATTTGGTATTTAATTCCCAACTTAAAGTTCAGAAGGGTAAGGTATGCTCACTACAATTTAATATCAATAGATATCAGGCACATAAAAAGCTGTACAATAGACCACACTGCTTATGCGTAATTTCAAAAGGTATTTTTCTAAAATTTTAAGGTGGGAAAAGCGTTAGTTCAGCTCCCATTGCAGACTACACGCTTATTTTGGTTTCTCTTCAATCAATCAAAGAAGACTTAAAAATAATATATAAGAGGACCTTGCCTTTTTTCGATTTTCCCATTGCCTGTCAATAAATGATTTTCAAGTAGGATTCCCATCGTTTAGACAGCTTCAAACTGATTTCACTCCCCCTCCATTTGAGCCTTGAGTGGTTGTCAATGGGTTCGATGCCACTTGAATCATTTTGCGAGAAAGAAACGACAAAAAGGCAAAATCCTTTTCATGTTTTAACGATATTTAATTAACAAGCAATTTGTTTCGGCCCGTTGCTAATTAGGCGCGCCCCATCAAAGGCAGCAGAAGACAAAAGTCGTCGTCTGGCGGTGCATCGAAGCGAGCTCGGATTTCGTCCAGCGCCTTAACCCTTGACAACTTGAACGCCTTTCAGACACATTTCCATTTTCACACTCAACGTGCCGAAAACAATTAAAAAAAAAAAGAAAAAGGAGCGAAAAACGATTGCTTTGTCTTAGGGAATCCTTTTAACTTTTGGCAGCATGGGTCGTTAGGGAAGGTGAGACATGGCGACGCACCAATTTATGGGTGTGTATCCACCAAAAAGGTTCGCAATACCAGCGAACACTTTCTGGAGCCAACTCTAATTTGACAGAGTCGCTGTCCGAGAATTTTAAACACGCCCATTTCGAAGCGGCAAACTTGCGAACTGCACGCACCACAAGAGTCAGCTAACTATAACAACTTGCATTGCATGCCTCTTTGAGTCGAACAACAGCTATAACAACTAGCACAGCATTAGTGGCTGGGCGACTATGGTTCCCATTCAGCCTTGCACAGAGAAAAATATTCTTTCCATTTATGTCGAGTTCACTAAGGTTTTGCTCTCCTTAAATATTATAGCCCAATTACAAATTTGATACAAATTTTTATAAATTAAAGCACGTTTAATTTTATTTAGGGGACCTCTACCAGAAAAAATGACATTTTCCAAGTCCACACTACGTATGAGTTATAATTGCTTATAGAATATTGCTTGTATGGCCTGTAGTTGTTTCATAAGTTTTTTTTTCTTTTAGGTCAAATAAATATGAAAAGAATTACAACATAAAAATGTAATAAAATAGTGAATTTAACTTAATTTTCAATTTTTAACACTTCTTGAAGCTTTGACAATTTGGATGGTTATCTAACCCCCCGTTTCTAACAGTGCCTGACTGGAATCGTTGTCATGGTCACGTTCAGCATCTGGTGCAGCTTCCGGCTGGCGCTCCGCACGAACGGACGATGAATGGCGGCCATGTTCCGAGTTCCATGCTCCATGGTCCATGCTCCATGCTGCAACCGCAACAATTGTCAAACAAGCCAGAAAAATGGCGGCTTTCTGCTGCAACTCATCCTGCCACTTGAACTGCTCCTCCGAAAGCCGCCGGCAATTGTGATGCAGTGGTTATTATCCTCTAATAATTCTTTTTCTGGCCTGCTACTTGTGGCTGTCTAAATTATGACAATATTTCTATCTTGACGAATATAATTCAATTGTATGGGAATATTTCAAGAGATGGATACAGTTGTAGAGATAGTAAAAAAGCTAAAACCCTAGATCTTTTAGCCTATTTACATTTTACGGGACACAGTAAATTAACCTCACAAATAAGTGGCCCAGAATCATTTTCAATTAGCGCCCAGCTTGGAACATTATGGGATTTGTCCAATATATAATTTGGGGCAAACTTTGTTTTATGACTCCGTGGCTTTTTGAGCGCCCCGCAAATAAACATTTGCGTAATGCTCACAGTTTCTCCCATTGCCTGTTATGCAAAAGTTGTAAACGAAAACGACGGTGGAGAAACGTCCGGCGCAGTTTCTGGAAATCCTGTTTTATGCCCGACGCCCCCTCGGCCACAGCCCCTCGCCAAAGTTGCCGCAGTAATAAAGGAGATTACCTTGCACATAACATGTGAGTAGCCGGAGTCGAGCAGACACAGAAAGAGATTGGGCAAGGACTCATATGATTTCTGGCTCTGCCACAAAAGCCAAAGAAGCCTTTGAGGCGGTCGGACATGGTCTTCTGCCCGCAAAAGAAAGTTGAGCAGTTGAAGCGGCGGCTGCAGAGAAATTGCAAATGAAACTTTGGAATTTTTTTTGGATCTAAACGTTTAGCAGAATGGCGTATCAAAAAGGTTATACTTTAATACGCTATAATGAAATTATCATATTATGTTTAAGCAGTGATTGTCTAGCTAAAAGCTAAGCTTGAGGAAAATATATATAATATAATCATTTTGTTAATGCCTGAAAGAACAAAGTTGTTAACTAAGAATCCACACCTCTCTTTTCCATTTTGTGATTTTTGCAATTTAAATATTTATTTCATTTTATGCATTGGGAACCACATCAAACTTAATGTGCACCAAAAGTGCATTTTGTTTTCTCAGCCTGTTCTTAATCTCCTGACTACGTCCACCTGAGATATTCAAGCTTGTGATTTTGTCAACACCTTTCTCCTGTCTTACAATATTTAAGATATAGTCAAAGTGAAAATTGGAATGTGAAAGTTTTCGGACTCGGCTACCGTCATTTAATTTGGAAACAACAACAGCAAGCGGATCAACAACTAAGCCAGGGAGTTAGCCATTTCTTGGCCAAGACTTTTGCTTAGTTTTTAATTGCAATTAAAAAGTTATGTGCCAGTGAGAAATGGAGGGAGATCACACATAGCGACGACCATTTGGTTGTGTTCTACAGGCTGGACAGTTTGGCTTAAATCCCCAAGGTCCCAGCCATAATGACAAGAACCAACCAAGACCCATTGAGACGACAACCAAAGGAAAAGAAGAACACTGGATGTTGCAGCCGAGATGGGCGTGTGGAAAATCCCTTAGTGGCTCTGAGTGAACCGCAAAATGGCCATGCAACCAATTTTCTAGCATAAAACAAGCCAACTTCTTCGCCACTCAGTCCCTTGCATCGGCAAAATGCTCTGTGCAGACTTAATGATTTTTGGCTTAAAGTTTTACCAGTTAGCAGTATTTTTGCAAGTAGTTAACATTTTATGAGACAAACCGCCCCACACACCACCTTCTCGGACCGAATGCCCTGCGGGCTTTGTTTTATGCATTTTCCAGCTAGCCAACGAACAACTTGCCCTTCCATCTCGCTCGCTCGCCGGCGCTTTTCCTATCTTATGGGGGAAATCAACGGCAGAGCCAGACCAAGACCAAGACCAAGACGATGACGACACACAAAAACTAAGCGAAACTTGATAAAAACTTTTATCATAACAATTTGTGTTGTTTTGCTTAGCTGCTGCTCCTCGTGCTCCTACTGCCCAAATAGGAACAATGGTTCTATGTGTGTATTTGGTGTGCGTAATGAGAAAAGTGTAAGTGCATAGCTCGGGGCTGGAAGAAAGTCAGAGCCCGGCACTTTAAGCTCGCAATTTCGGATCAGACATCGAAACACTTTAAAAAGGAAAGCAATGTGGTGAAAGGTACAACGCTTTTTTATACTTTTGCACTTATTACTAACTAAAAATTAATTGAGCCAGTTTTCGTATTGTCATTGGAGAGACAATACATTGTAATTATTTTAATTTAAAAAAATCTAATAAATACCTGCCAGATTGAATTTTCTTTTTACATTGTTAATGTATATCTCAGACAAGAACCCATGACACAAACGAGCACTTAGCAAGGTTAACCACCACAATCGTGCCGAAGATCGCTTAGCAGAGACACGAACCCAATACCCATTAAACTGTAGGTTAAGCTTTCACCTATATTGCTGGCTCTAACGACGGCTCTAGATTCAAGTTCACAATAAAACCATCCAAACCTTGCCCTGGCTCGTTCAGTTGGCTGCTGGCACTCGACTTGGCTTTTTGGCTCACGTGATCGGGACACGCGGTAAAAGGCTCTTGCAAAAATTATAATAACGGGTTTCTCGGATGCGACCCTCTCGGCTCGGAAGCTTTACCAAAAATCGTGTGTGTGCAGATGACCAACAGTTGTAACCGTATAGTCACCAAAACAATAGCATTAAAACAAAAAACACTTTTAGCATTTGTAAACCATACAGCCTTGGATTGGGCAAAGAGTTTTGATCGAACAACTGCACAACTCCAGCTGGTTCAAAGCAGTTTTAGCCGCCTGGTACCTTACCAACATCAACAACAACAACCATTACACTAACTACCAACGACAACAACACCTGGAAATCAGCATAATCTCAATTGTCGCCTAGTGGATTGAACCAAAGTGAAGGTGTTTAAACTCAGAGTGTACGAAGAATACCTACAATAAAAAGCCGCTAAAAACAAAACCGGGTAAGACACCATTAATCAGTTCAAGGAAGCGGAGATCATGCAAATTATGCTGTGCGTGTCGTGTCTATAAAGCTTGGGAACAAGCTATAAATAAAAAAAAAGCAAATAAAATAACTTTTTGCCTTAACATTTTAAATGATTAAATTACAATATATGCAGCCCAAAGTTTCAACTATATTATTGTTTAATAAAGCTATGAACGCGTACCATAATTAATTCTGAAAATCTTTTTATAAACATACGATGTTAGAAATTAAAACAACTTAAATTTTCCGTTCCTCTTTATGTTAACAAATATGTGTGTTCCATCGCTTGAGCATATTAATTTTTTACATTTCGGTTTTTACAACTTTGTTTGACCTTTTCCATCGTTACCACTATGTCAATAATGACGTATACGCAACGTGGGTACCAAAATCATAACACTGAATGCATACATAGTTAATAGTGATTCCGTCTATCGATCGTTACCGTCCGTTTATTTTGGCAGTGAGCGAAACAAGTGACCATATAAAAACACGTTTTTGCATGCTAATGCTCTGACGGTAGTCAATTGAAGTGTTTGGAATCCAAACTGGGTATATAAATTTGTTTTATACCACCATTCATTCGAGTATGCGTGTAAAACTGTTTGCTTTGCAGACAAATAATAACAAACTAATAAAATTAAATATTGACTTGAATAGCGGATAGTTACAAAAACATTTGACTACCTTTTTCAGTGATTTTTTAGCTTTTTTAGTTATCTCAAAATCTTTTAAACCAGAAATATCTGCTTATAACTCACCGCGGCTCCCTGAAATTAATGACGTCACTGAAGCCATTCGCTATTTTTCATTCAAAGAAGTCAAATAAAAGCAACAGAAAAGAGTTGTTATGATGTGACTCATCAGGCGTGGAAATCACTTGACTGCGAGAACAGAATATTTTTAGAATATTTTTAGGCAGAATTCAAAACCAGTTTGATAATGAGCAATAATAAATTAAATGCAAATGTTTAATGGCGGATTTGGACGTCAATCAAAAATAATTATTTCGGGTCGTTTTAGAGAATTCTTTAAAGGGATATTGTTTTTGTTAAGAAGCTGATGGCTGCTAATGGTCCTTTAATTTATAGATAAATTTCTTCTGCTTAAATTCACTGTTTATATGTTTTCACAACTTTTTCACTGTTGCCAGCTACAACATTCCTATGAGTTATAAAAATGCTGTAATCTTTACCCTGTACATCGTTATCTTAAATAATATTGTAAGTCTTATATTTTTATACAATTTTTATAGTTACACAGTTTATCATGTAATTTGTATTGAAGAGCTATATTGAAACTAAAATAATCAAATGTTTTTCGCAGCAAATATAACATTTCATAGAGAATCAATTGGAATTGAATTGACCAGCCAAATTGCGATCATGAAAACGTGCCCCTCAGACAAATTAATAATTTGAATGAATGCAAACAAGGCGTGTCAATATTTCACCCTTCTGTCAACCGGTTCGCAAAGTTAACCGAACATATTCTCTGTGTGCATACGAAAGTAGACAAACAAATATCAAATATAAATTTATATATTACTAAGCAGCTAAGCAGTTTTATTACCCACACCAATTAACAGCTTGGCACCGTAAATCCAACAAGGTGTAAACTGTTTAAATGATTCAACAAATAAAAGTCTTTATCTTTAGTTCACTCAAATAACTTGAGCAGATTTCGAAGACTTATCAAATATTTATTTATTCAATGAAAGTAATTTATTACGCAAACTCACGGACTGGGTTATAGCTGCTAATACATAGATAACATAATTTAATGCACTTTTATTTGAGGAATGGTTAAACTGCTTTCTTATTTGAAAATTCATAAACGATTTGTAAACTTTCCAGGGAATTAGCTTTCCAAAAATTCCCTTATCAAGGCCAGACAAGTGCCATAATTTCAGTATCTAAAGGGCAATGCAGCCAACCTCTCTCTTTCTGTATCTATATCAGTCTAATCATCTAAGTTTATCTGGCTCGTGACAGTGACATCATTTCTTATCTCCAAGATCAGTTGGGTTACTCTGATTGTCAGTTATACAGCTTCAACAGAGAACATCCCAAGTTTACTAGTACTAATCCACAACTCGATGCTAACAGAGCGAATAATTCCAGCTGGATTTTCTCTGACAAAATGGAAACGTCGCTTAGAAACCACCAAAATCCGGGCTTCGTGGGCGACGATGGACGCAGTACGGCCAGCACAGTGGAGATTTCGGTACGTTAATGGTCGTGGACCACCTGAAACGGTTCCCACATTATCCATGAGCCAACTAATCACCGTTCCACAGGCCAACAATCCTGCCCTGCGCGATAATACCGATGACCAGGAGGCGGCCAAATTGCCCGAGGAGCGGGCCACCTGGGGCAAGGGCGTCGAGTTCCTGATGTCCTGCATCGCCATGTCCGTTGGCCTGGGCAACGTGTGGCGGTTTCCCTTCACCGCCCTGGACAATGGCGGCGGCGCCTTCCTCATCCCATATCTCATTGTCCTGTTCCTGATTGGCAAACCGATTTACTATCTGGAAATGGTAATTGGCCAGTTTTCCAGTCGCGGCTCGGTGAAGGTGTTCGATTTGTGCCCGGCCATGAAAGGTAAGCGTCCATGATTTCATTAAAGTCAGCTCGAAGTTGTCATACTCTTGTGGGGATCAAGTTGTTAAAAATTATCTGCTAAACTTTAAAAATACGCCCTAAATACAATTAATACAATTTTCAAAGAATTCCTTTGAGAAGTCCCAATCCTGACTATTCAAAATCCGGTCAAAATAATTATTTTACAATTCAATCTCAATATGAATTTTTAAAAATTCGATCAAGATAGTTTAAGAACTTTATTTTTAATGCTTAAATGTGGTATATATCTTGGTTAAACAAAATTAAAATTTGAGGAGTAAGTCTTAGTCGCTTTAAACTTAATGATAAAATATAAAAAAATACTTTAGCTGTATAACTTTAAACTTTAAATGCTTACAGGAAAGTGGAAAATTACTACTTTTAGTTATTTTCTCTTAAATTTAATGATGTTGACTATCGCTTATTTTTCCTTTTAAAATTTATATTCAATTAAAAACCCCTGAGCTCGGCTAAAAAAGGCAACTACCCCTTGCCATCAAGAGTATTGACAATAGCGAACTGCCGAAAGTACATCGTCATTTTGTTCATCAACCCGCCTGCCTGTCCCGAATACGCGACCGCATCCATAGGTGTTGGAGTCGGCCAGGTGATATCCATATCCATGGTGACCACCTACTATGTGGCCATAATGGGCATAACCCTGCGCTATCTGTACGATTCATTCCGCAATCCGCTGCCCTGGTCCGAGTGCCGCCCGGCGTGGCAGTCCTTCTGCGTGGCATCCAGTCTGGGCAACACCTCCCAGCTGGGCAGCACCAGTCCAGTACGGGTGGACATGGCTCAGCAGCAGCCCGTGGCATCCGCCGAGCTGTACTTTCTGTAAGTGGCTTGTTCTCGTTCTGTGGTCGTTGCGCCGAAACCTCCGTGATTGTGGGTTATTTGGCTGGTTGGTTGGTTGGTGGTATTGCAGCGGCATGTTTTTCGGTGTTATGTGTGGGTGATTGTGCACTGTGGGTAATCTTATCGCCGTTCGGAACTCGAAACCACAGCGGCGGACTCAAGTTTATGACCCGGCCGACAAAGGCGCAGAATGTCCGCTTTATTACGCGACTAATTGAATGAGTACCCGCATCCCTCTGCCGGCAATTATGGCGGCTATTGCCATCAATTCTGGAGCACTGGCCTGGACACTGCAATAGAGCGATGCGATTGCAACAGCCAAATAGAAAGTGATTCCATCCGCTGACAGTTCAATTGACTGCCATCAGGAACGTCAATATCTGCATCCAATTTCCGAGATTGAATCACTCAATCACAACATTGTGTTGCCTTGACCTAAACTTGAATTATGTGATATCACATGTGATAAGATATGCATCAAAGATTCTTGAATTTGAACTCACACATTCACACCATAATTTAAGGCAAATAAAATGTGATATTAACAAAAAAAAACACCTAGCAATTTAACATTTTTAATTAATATTTAATTTCCTTAAAAATTCCCTTATTAAAATGTCATTTGTGTATAATAACTACATAATATATATATCAGTTTTTTGAACAATTTATTTTTAAATGAAATGTTTTCTTTAAGAATTGTAAACACATACAACTTTGTAACTGCCTGCAACTCCTACAAAAAATTATTCCTTACACAAACCATATTATGGCTATAAGTAAACTATGTTTTAAGCTTTCCCTTCCAAATCATTAATAATCATACCCCAATTAATCGGAATGCTCTCATAATTCTTATCTATCTCATTTGAATTGTGTTTAAACTCTTTCTTTCCGTAATTCACTTGTAATCGATTCGAAAAAGGTGTTGGAGCCGGCCAGGCGTTCCAGGTGTTTATGCTCAGCACTTACTATGCCGCCCTGGTAGCGATAATTGGCCGATATTTCATTGAATCATTCCGCAACCCATTGCCCTGGGCCACATGCCAAGCGGTATGGGGAATCCACTGCATTAACTCAGCCCCCGATGCTGACAATTGGTCTCAAGTGGAAAGCGATGATCTGGGCCCGAAAAATTACACAGTGAAATCACAAAACGATCGGGTCATCACCAGTTCGGAATGGTACTTTGTGTAAGTGCTAAGTGTCTGGGACAATGTGGTTGTGGGAATTCACTAAATGACTGTATTATTGACTTATGTCAGCTACTAGTTTTGAATTTCAAAATTTCTTACTATTTTAAGAACAGTTAAAGCACAATTGTACATCTAAATGTTTATATCTTTTGTTTTGATTTTTTAAACAAATCTTCAATCTTAATATTTCTGAAATAGTTTCATAAAAACAGTCAATTGGTGAACTTAAAAGAAATTGTCATAGCCGTAAGCGAATGAAATTGGTGATGGTGTTTGGCTAACTGTTATTAAATGGTGTTGGCTTATTCTCTCTGATCGTTTCGCTAATTAAATATTATCTTTTCTCTCCAGTAAGGAAGTGCTGCACGAGACTCCGAATATCGAGGATGGAATTGGCCTGCCTAATTGGGAGCTGGTCATTGGACTTTTTGTCGCCTGGGCGTGTGTATTTTTAATTATTCGACGCGGAGTGAAGAGTTCGGGAAAGGCATCCTACTTTTTGGCCCTCTTTCCGTACGTCATCATGGGTGTCCTTTTGGTGAGAGCTGTGACACTGCCGGGATCTCTAGATGGCATTTACTACTTTATCAAGCCGCAATGGGGCAAGATCCTGGACCCAAAGGTCTGGTATGCAGCTGTAACTCAGTGCTTTTACTCGCTGTCTGTGTGTTTTGGCAACATCATCATGTACTCCTCGTTCAACAAGTTCGGTCACAATGTACATAGGGATGCAGCTATAGTGACGGGTTTGGATACCATGACCTCACTGCTGGCGGGATTCACGATTTTCGGTATCCTCGGACATCTGGCCCACGAAATCGGCACCGACGACATTGGTTCGGTGGTGAAAGGTGGCGCCGGACTGGCCTTCATCTCGTATCCCGATGCCATTGCCAAGTTTAAGCAGCTGCCACAGATCTTCTCGGTGCTGTTCTTCCTCATGCTCTTCGTTTTGGGCATAGGATCGAATATTGCCATGACCTCCTGCTCGGTGACCGCCATCCGGGATCGATTCCCCAACTTCAAGCAATGGCAGTGCTCGCTGCTCATAGCAGTCGTCAGCTTTTTGATCGGGCTGATGTACATAACGCCGGTAAGTTGCAGAACTTATATATATACATCCAACACAACTACTCCCTTTTCCATAACTTCCCTGTATTTGTTACTTGCCCAGGGCGGCCAATACATGTTGACTCTAGTGGACTTCTTTGGCGCCTCGATGATTGCTCTTGTGTTGGGAATCGCCGAACTCTACACCATTGGATGGATCTATGGAACCGACCGCTTGTGCAAAGACATAGAGTTCATGTTGGGTCGCAAAGTGGGTCTCTACTGGAGGCTCTGCTGGAGCGTCTTCACCCCACTGATCATGACTGTTATTTTAATCTATTTCTACGCGACCTACGAACCCCTGACCTACAACAACATCATCTACCCAAATTGGGCTTACAGTAGGTTTGATTATTGATTTAAAAGGCCCAATGACTAACCACGTTCTACTTTTAGGCATCGGATGGTGTATCACCGCCTTTGGCATACTTCAACTGCCCATTTGGATGATTGTGGCCATTATTCGAGATCCAGGCCAAAGTGTGGGTGAGAAAATCCGAGGCGCTTTCACGCCCAAGAAGAATTGGGGACCCATTGACCCACTGCTTCGAGAGCAGTACAACAAGGAAATCGAAAACGAATTGACCCCTAAACGTGGCCAGGGTATTTGGGCTGCCATCAAGCAAAACATATTTGGTTGATCCATTTTAAATGGGTAACATTTACAACAAACGCCCTTGTAAATAATCAGTTATAGCTTAAGTCAAATGAATTTAAAAGATCTTGTATAATCATTAAGTCTGCCAATAAACTTGATAAGTATGTGTCAAAATCTCACGTTCACTTATAAATTGAATTGAAAAAGTCTCTAGTAAGTGTTAGTGATTTTCTTTTTCATCTAATCTTATAAATTAAACTTAATTCACCTCGCTCAACACCTTGATTAACTCAGAGCACAAATCAAGCGTGCTTCGAGATATCACGAAAGGGAAGGATTAGGGTTTACCGGTCTCCGGCAACCACCATTAAATAACCTCGCTTCGCTCCACTTCTCTCCTTGACCCCACAAATTGACCGCAACATTTGACAATTTTCGGCATTGGCCAAATCCGCCGTAAAAATGGTGGCCCAGAAAGAGATAGGGCAAATCAAGAGAAATGTTATGTACTTTGTCTCCGTTACTGTTCCAAATCAAACAAAGGCAGCGGCAAGCCAAACACTGGAGGGTCGCTTTCACAAAAGCAGACGACGGTCAGTGTCATTGTCGGCATTTTACAGTGGGCAAAAATTCACAAAAAAAAAAAAAAAAAATTTAAAAGTACAGCAAGCCTTATTCGTGATTTAAAAGCAACTGGCTTAGAATTTACATACTTAAATCAAATAGTTTATATTTTGCATACAAGCCAAATTAAAAAAATTACATTTTTGTGATTGATTATTTTTTTTGAGTATTTTTTTTTTTTAATAATGACAGCCCATTACAACCATTAATGTGTGTTTTATTATCTTCTTTTATTATTATTATAATACTTTGAAAACATTGTCTAGTTGTTATTAAATAATAATAATTGGATTTAATAACTATAATCTTCAGAAATCTTCTCCACAGTGCAATATGGCTATTGGTAAAAAAAAGAGTGGGTGGGCAGGTCGACGACGAGTCATCTTAGAGATAATTGCTTTGATAAGGCTTCGCGTTCGGTCGAAAAGAAGAGCTCGGGGCTGTCCGAAAACATTTTTTATAAATGTCGCCAAATATTTACATGTCGCGCAGCATTGTGAAGCGGCCCAGCAGATTTTTTTCGCCCAGGCTTTTCCTTTCGCCTATTTCCCCCAAGTTTCAGCTCGGTCCGCATTTGGCCTGCGGCTTGACTTTGCCAACTGGCCGAAGTGGGCGAAGTGGCTTCCTGGCCGGCGATTCCGGATGACGGTGGCCACCGTCGCGTTGCTGGAAACCGCATAAAAGTCATTGTCACAGCAAATGGATTAATTTTCGCGGCACGCTGACATATACACCTCTCTTTCGCGCTCACTCTATGGTAAAGCACCCACTCAGTCCGTTTGTCTTTCCGACTCTCTTTTGGTACCTCTTAATGTTAGGGTTATATAGAATTATTATATTTAGAGTATATTTAGAAGCTTTCCATTATACAAAATATCGCAATCAAATCAATTTTCTTTTTTTTTTAGAATTTCATATAAATTAAATACATTTAGCATCAGCTTGATGTAATATTATGTAACACTTGGTCAAGGCTATTTACGTTTTAAAGAATATAATATTTATTGTAAAATTTTATTATATATAATTTGTTTTGTTATTATATGCTCTGGGAAACATTATATATTTATAAGTCAAAGCCTTGACGTTTCTATATTTATTTGAAACATACAATTTTGTTGGAACGAATATATATATATAATCATTTATAAATATTTTTCAGAAGTGTTAAGGCCAAAAAGATTTAAAAACGTTATTTTCCTTATATATAACATATATTTTAAAATTATAAATTATATAAGGTATTATTTAGTCGAAAAATATACCTATTTCGCTCTTACTTGTTTTTTTTTTGTGTAAAGAAATTAAAAAGCCTGGTCTGTGGTCGAGCAGGTCGAGGGCGCGGGCGGGGAGCGGCAGAGGGGGTGTGGCATTTACCGCAACAATAATTACGTTTTGGGTGGGTTTTTCAGATCCTGATGCTGGCACGGAAGTGTATAATGTTGCTAAGTAGTTGCGGTTATTTGTTGTTGTTGTTGGGTGACATTTTTCTGTTCCCTCTTCTCCTTAATGTTGTTGCTGTTTTTGTTTCGTGTTCCGTAATTATCCTGAGAGGCAACAGGAGGTTTATTTCACGCTATAAATGCTTCATAATTAAGTTTTGTGGTTCTTCAAAACAAAAAAAGAACTCATTTTGTTGCTCTTTTGCTTTGTATGCAAAGCACTTTTTCGAGAAACACAACTGATTACTAAAAAGCTGTGACATAAAAAATGAATAAAAAAGATAAAGGATTCGATTTAGATTGAAGTATCATTAGCTGACAACTGGAAAACCTTACACTTTATTTTTCTTTAAAATTTTAGAGGTAATTCTTTACCTTTAACCTATTAATTTTTCTTCGCTTTCATCTTCAGTTGTATAACGATAGAAATGGAAACAGGTAAAGATATGGGTTTCAAAGTTGGTATAGTAGTATCTTGGACTTTTGTGTTGAACGAAGTAGTAACTACTGGAGTTGTTCGTTTCCAGCTTGTCTTATCAGTTTTCTTTTTTCTATACTTTTTAGTTCTTCGATTTCTTTCAAGCGATTGCACAATATTATATATATCCTCAAAAAGCTTGATAGCATTGTTGCTGTTATTTTTCGAGTGGCCGTAGCAGCTCCGCTCGCAATCCGTTCGGTAATCAAAGCCATACCAACAAGTTATTTTCTGGGAGCACACGGATCTCTTAGGATTGAAAAACCATTTTAGTTTTCGCGTTTGGCAATCACTGTTGAAGCGTTTTATGCACATGTCTAAAAAACAGGCAGTTAACAACGCTGTTTTTTTTTTTTCATTTGTCAGCCTTGTTCTTAAATTACAAATTTCAAATGGGAACTGATTCAATTCATTTGCCCACTGTATTTTTGGCCAAAACAGAGCTTTGTTTAATTTATTTAAACTAATTATGGACGGCAGAAACGTTTTTTTTATATCTCAGAGGTTATCATAGCCAATACATATAATAAAGGTAAGACTCCTCTAGGTTTCAGGTAATAAAGCAAGTTTTAAAATGATTTTTAGCTTAAAATAAGTTAAAAACAAAGCGTTATTTTTATAATTTATTTGACTCACTTGGACCTACATTGTGTCCTTCCACCAAAATTAATAAAGAGAAAAGGCTCAAGACCAAAAGCATTATGTGTCAGGCTTCAAATGAAATCGAAAAGTGTAAAGCTTTGGCTCGTCCAAATGCAATTAGCGAAGCCAATTCTCCACCAAGTCGAAACGATTTCGAATATTTTTCTTCGCAACACTAGCACTAGCTTGCATTCTTGCGTTTGGAAAGCTAACATGTTATCAATCAGTTGTGCCAAAAGCTTCGGGAAACTGTATACAAACTGTATACTCCTAAATCCCGAGCCGAAACTTATTCCCAATTAGGCAAAAAACTTGTATATTACATAGCTATTAGAAGGTTTTTTGAAAAAAAATCAACTATATCAATGTTCGAATTGGCCAAATAATTGTGTAATACAACTTCTTGAAATCGATTTGCTGAGATAAGGTCAGAGAGTCTTTCAAACTTATATGAACTTAGAAAAAACAACTGATTAACTACAAAACATTGTGACACGCAAAAATAAGAGAAAATGATAAAATAAAATACCGTATGTTAACAAAGCTTGTATATAATTTAAAAAAATAAAGAAAATAAATTATTGATCGTTTCGTATTTATTTTTTTTTTTAAATATTCATTTTAATTAACGTTTTCCAAGAATGTCAAGTATACGTCCGATTCCTTTTCTTCTTGGGGGCTCAAAGCCACTATTATATTCCGGATCTTCCTCCGAGTTTTGTGTACTAGTCGTGGTAGTTATAGGTGCTGGTGAATTTAGTTGCGGTGTACTTGTCGTGCCCGGTGTTAATGGTAATGGTTCCAGTGTCTTATCCACAGCAGTATTTGCATTTTGTGTAACGATCGCAATGATAACCGTTGTAGATGAGGGTTTCAAAGTTGGCTTAGTAGTATCTTCGACTTTTGGAGTCAACGATGTAGTGGGCCTAGTAGTATCTTGGACTTTTGTAGTCAACGAAGTAGTTGGCTTAGTAGTATCTGGTAGTTTTGCAGTCGACGATGTAGTTGGCTTAGTAGTATCTTGGACTTTTGTAGTAGTAGTAGTAGTAGTAGTAGTAGTAGTAGTAGTAGTAGGAGTAGTAGTAGTAGTAGTAGTAGTAGTAGTAGTAGTAGTAGTAGTAGTAGTAGTAGTAGTAGTAGTAGTAGTAGTAGTAGTAGTAGTAGTAGTAGTAGTAGTAGTAGTTGTTCGTTTCCGGCTTTTCTTATCAGTCTTCGTTGTTCTATGCTTTTTAGTTCTACGATTATTCTGATACGAATCCACAATATCAAAAATGTCCTCAAGTAGCTTTAAGGAGTCGTTGCTTCTCTTTTTCTTAGGGTCATGGCACATGCGTTCGCAATCCGTTCGGTAATCAAAGCCATTCCGACAAGTGAGTCTCCGGGTGCATATGAAGTTCTTTGGATTATAAAACCATTTTATTTTTCGTATTGGGCAATCACTGTTGAATCGTTTCACGCATACGTCTGAAAATAAACGATTTTTAATAAATAAATAAACAAAAATCTGTCAGTCTTGTTTTCAAAGTTCAAATTGTAAACGGTAATTCATTTCATGGTTTTATTAAGTATTTCTGCCTCTTTGTTTAACTGAGGTCGAATTTAAACTAATTATGGTAAAGGTCGGAATTTTCTTTTTTGTATGTACAATGTAAATTGTAAAAATTTCATCTTAAAGGAACAAGGCTATATTTTTTATAATTCAGTTAACTCACTTGCGCAATCACATTTTCCTTTCATCAACATTAATATAGAGAAAACGCCGTAGACTAGGAGCATGACATCTACGATAAATGCTTCATTAAGATGTGCCAGTTCTTAACTGAAATCGAAATGTGTTAAAATTTGGCCCATCCAAATGCAATTAGACAAGCCAATACTGCACCAAGTCGAACCGATTTTCAAATATCTTTCATTGCCTCAGTAGACCTAGCTCGTTTCGGTGCGTTTCGAAAGCTGACATGTTGCCAATCAGTCCAAGTGCCAAAAACTTCTGCAAACTGTGCGCCAAAGTAAACTCGCAGTCTTGTATATAAAGCGGTAGCATCGCAGACTCCAAACACAGTTCTATTTAGCTAAAAGCTAAAAAGCACAGACAGAAGCCAGTCAGCGCTGAAATCGTGTTTCTTGCCTATACTCACAAATGCATTTGTCTTGCCGAAAAACCCGCAGCCATGCTGTGCAGCAAAAAAGGATAAACAGGACCCGAAACTAATCCCCAATTGGGGATGGCAATAAAGTAACTGTAGTTTATCATTTTATCAATTTTTTTGTTTTAATTAATTAAAATCAATATATGAAATGAGTGCTTGGAACCGATTTATTAAGGTCAGAGGATCTTTAAGATTTAATATTTCTTGAACGTCCAACTTCGGTGCTTACAGTTCAGATGAATACGTTGTCAACGAAATTGATTCAAACTCTTGTAATTGTTAAGACAGATAAACATTTTCCGTATCAAGAGTTTTAAAATGTTTACAAAACTGTTTTGGGAACTGCTTTCTTTTAAATGCTGAAGTTATTTTCAACTAATACATTTCTTCTCACGTACCCATCTCCAACCGCTGGTTTGCCCAACTCATTCGCACTCCGGCTCGCAGATAACCTGGGACAAAAAAGATTTTCAGCTAAAAGCAAACCGAAAAAAGGAGACTGAAAAAAGAATTCGGTGTGTTCTTGGGAGTTGTTGGCAAGTAAAGTTGCGCGCTCATGCGAAGACCCGCAAATGTGTGCAATGGGCACAAGTTGCGAAATGGGCCAGAGAAGGTTTTCCGTTTTTTGCCTTTTTCAAATGCCCTCTCTGCCATTTCTTTCGGCAACGGGTGAAAATTTCTATGTAATTTCGCGGGCGTGCAAAAAAAGGTTGGAAATGTTTGGTGTTTAGAGCAACTGACAGGTGCATCCCGTCTGTACGAGTATGTGTGCTTGGGCTGGGCTGGGAAGTGGGTGGGCGGTTTGGTTTGTTTGCTCTGTGGCCGGCACATGGCGAACAAACATATGGGCGTGGGGCGAAAATCGGATGAGGGTACTGCAAAATAAAGTAATTGAATTTTCATAGTGCTCGGAGCAGACAAAACTTCGTGCTCTGTTGTTGTTTGCATTGTTCACTGCATTGGGTTGCTTTTAATGCGCTGATTGTCTTTTTATATCCACCAGAGGCTCTCTAAATGCCAAATAAATTTCCTTTAGAAAGCTTTTGTAAACTATACAAAAATTAAGAAAAATCCATATAATATACAAGAAATGATAGTCAGCATTTAATGTAATTGTAATTGTAAATGGAACCTTAAACAAAACTAGATTTTCGTACAGATTTATATTTAGCCAGCCATTCATATTTAGCTTACTTGATGACTTCGAATTTACAAAAAGATTATGAACTTTCGTTCTTAAAATATGTTGTTCTTCATAATTTTTGTGTTGCAATTTTCGTGGTCCAAAAATACGCATATGTCACGCCGGTTACAATTTGCCAGAGAAAAGAGATTGCATAAAGAGATTAAAAGACCTAGAGCTCTGGTGGGTGGTATGCAACGTGAATATTTCTTTTCATTAACTTTTTAAGCACACTGAACTGATTTAAGTGACACATAAATCCTTCTTTTCTACCGGATTACCCCACTGATAATTACGAAACAAACAACAGGCGGCCCAGAGTTCCTGTTAAAATCATGGTTTTGATGGTCTGATAAATATGATTGCCCGTGGTCATTGACATTTCCGTTTTTTTTCTTTTTAGACGACCCGAACCGACAACAAAGACAATCCAGTGGTAAATCAATGGGCGTGCCCAAAATCGCGAGCCTACCAAGTAGCCGCAGCGTTTGTGGTGCACCACAAGCGGATGTGCGGCCCCTGGCCAAAATGCCAAAATGCCAATAGTCATCCCGAGTCCCGAGCCCCGAAACCAAATCCCGCACACATATCTATATATCCCACGCCTCGCAGGATGTGCGTTAAATTGGGGTAAATGTTTATAAATAGGCTGTGGTGGCCCGGCCGTCGAAATTTAACACCGAGCCCGGCTCTATTGGACGGTGCATAAACCACTTCTGGCAGTGGCGAGGCTCTCGTGGTTTGGTGTTCATTTAATCTAAATTGTTAGATTTTAATTACATATAGATACTGCATATGTTCACTTATTTGCATACCATTAAAATGGTAGTCCTTGTATTGGTTTGATTCCTATTTATTAACAAAAGGAATTTAAAAATGGCTCATAATTTTAAGCGATATAAATTTTATATTTCTGATATCAATACTGACCAGCAATAAGGTCTTTAACATTCTTTTCTAACTTAACTTTGCAATTTCTTTATAAATTAGACTAGCAAATAACTCTTTTGATAAAAAAGTTCCAAAAAAATACAAAAATAAAATTAAATGTCTTTAATTTGTGCAAACTAATGTATTTGTTAAATTTTCAAATGTCCTCTGCGGTTTTGTATCTGGTTTAGGTCCACGCCCCGTCAATTTTTTGTGCCCCAGTCTTGGACCGAATTCGACTGCAATCCTACACCACGAGAAACTTCTCCGAAATAAACAAAACTAAACCCAACCAATGGCGACCACATTGAAACAAATAACGGCGGCAACAACAACGGCAACTGGCTATAACGGCAACTGGCTATAACTGCAACATCTGTTTGAACAAATAAGCAAAACACGAAATTGAGGATTCCACGCCCCTCATAAATTGTTGTTGATAGTCCGTTTTTGAAGGTTTTACCTTAAAGCCCACTTTCACTACAAATGAATAAAAAAATCACTTCAGATATTAAATTAAATTTAAAATCCTCATTTACATTTTTTAATTAATCCGTTTATTAAATAACATCATATAACAAGCGGCATTAAAGTTTCTTTTAACTTTTGAATATTATGCAATAACACATTCAAAAACAATAAACAATATTAAATATATATTAAAAATCCCACATAATCTAAAAAATAAATAAATACATAAAACTGTTCAATGTTTTTTTAAGTTTTGTTCTTAATACTCATTTCTATCATAACAAAGGTGTTATATTTTTTTCTCACCCAATCAATTTAAGCCCATGCATTTTTTAATATTTGAAATCCATTGAGCACAGGGAAAATTATTTGTTCAGGGACGGAAATCTCATTTAGGTTGTAATAACAAAATGCCACGTGAAAATCAATTAAATTCATTTCCCATTAAAATTGTCCATTGCGGAGCAGAAGCGTCATCTATCAGTGGGTGGGTGGTGGTAGGTGATTCACTTTCCGATGGATACACCACCTACCCACACCAACCTCATTTGGCATCTGTTGCCACCGTTGTCATTTCGGTCGCAATTCACGTGTCTCCGCAAATCCCGCCCCGCCACCAATCCTCCCTAGAACCGGCCCAAACAATGTTGCTTTACATTTCCGGTAATAAATATACATTTGACAAAATAATAGAGAAAGCTGTGGAACGGAGAGAGTGTGTACCCCATACAGGTGGCACTTGGCAGTTTGCCCGACATTTTTGAGGGGCGTGGGAAATTGGAATTTTGGAAATTTGGAAATTCGCTCGCTAGGTGAGAAACTTTGCGGCATTTCATTTCCTATAATTAATTAATTATTACTTTGAGTCGTGCTGATAGCTTTTAAACTGTTCAACAAACTACAGATATTGGAAACACAGTAATGGGGATCACTAATACGATAATTTATATTACAAACAAGTACATATATACATACATGATCGCAAGGACCTAGGAAATAAACAACACACAAAGAATTTCAATTACAATTATAACATTATTATAGATAAATAATAATTTAAATCTAAAATTGGAAAAATAACAATTGGCTTGGTTTATAATTTATTCCTAGGTTAGCATATATATCATTTTAATATTGAAAATAAGAATGACCTACTTTGTGCCGATAATTTTCAGCTTTAGTAATTTTTAGCTGTTACAAAGTTCAACTGATCACAGAGTTTGCAAATTATTATAGTTCCACACATCCTGGTGACATTTTACTGACACCGCGGCTGAACAAAGGGACAATCGGTGTCCGTTGTGCAAATAGAAAGGGAACGGCTTCTAATGGAGGCACTCGAGGGAGAGGTGAAGGGCAGGCGTCCGGGGCACACACCTGAGACGGAGTCAGAAGTCATAACCATGACCAAAGTCACACGACATGGAACTTTCACACACACATCCACACACACGACTATGTCCACATCCGGTGACAACCTGTACTTCCTGCTCGTCACACTCCTCCCATCTCTATCGCACTAACTCGCCAACAATATGAGGACGCAGCGGTCCTGCGGCCTTGTCGCACGTTATCCTGGCCACCAACAGCCGCCTAGTGAAAGCAGCAACACCAAGCATTCGAGCAGCAACCATCTCACTTTATGAGAAACAGAGATGTTTAGTTGGCAGATGCAGAGCAGGATACCCTCTGATTTTTTTTAATAAGGAAGCTTTTTTATTTATTTATTTATTTACCTTATCAAGTCCTTATAATATAACAAATAAATATGTATAATAATGGACCTACAAACTTCCCAATGAAATTACATAGATCATGACAATTTTAATTTGAAAACTGAAATTGTATATTTTCTTTAAGTAAGTTCAGTGAATGGAAAAGTGCAGAACATTAACTTATAGGTCTCACGACAATGTAGCTTGCAGTAACGCCATGGCATCGGTAATATTAATGTTAATTAATCGAACATGTTTGGTTTCCGCAGCAATTTGTAATATGAACGAAGTAGTTATTTAACTCCAATAGCAACCAGTGTATCAGAGGGGTGCCTGATTTGCTTCCATTGTTCTTGGCTGCACAAAGAGTGTATAAAGTGCTGCCTGGCAAGCGTGATTTGATATGTACGGCTTACTTCTTGAAGTTAGCTGCTGGAGCCGCTTCTCGTCTCCTTGTCTGTCATGCATCCGTTTGCAGGACGCACGGAATAATTCCATTTGTGTGTGCGGCCCTCGCCCCCGATGGATGTCCTGGCATCCTGGCATCCAGGCATCCTGCATCCCGGCATCCTTGGCTCCTGAGTGTGCGTGCTTTCATCGGGCGTGGGTGCGCGCTGCATAGTGCTGCACCGATCCCAGTTGCACAGCTCTACCCGCCCCACTGGCTGGCTGACTTATTCCACTGCCCTCGTGGGAGCCGAGCCACTGCAGCCCCGGATCTCTCACGCTTGATGTAGTTGGTGGTTTACTACTAATTTGCAACCACATCGTTTGTTTTGTGTGAGCCGCCCCACTCCGCCGGCAGCGGCAGTGGCAGCGGCAGCCAGGGTCCTTTGTGTGTGACAGGAGCTCCAATTCAGACCCTTCTTCCCCTGCTGCGACACGTCTGGTGCATTAATTCTTGCATCACAATAGCAGCAGGAGGATGTGGAGGAGTAGAAGGCTCCTCTGCTCAGCACACTTTCTGTCAGCTCGCTTTGTTATAAATGGTCCTCGTCCTCGTCGTGGCTGCCGCTTTGATGCTAGTCCTACACTTGGTCTCCATGAGAAGTCGTCTTTTCGGAATGTTCGCCGCTTATCAGTCCAAGTTGCATATTTTGTGGCGCCATTGACATGGCTAACGGCCAAATTTCTAGAGCAGTTTCCCTTTGAGGGAAAGCCATTTGTCTTATTTCGGGATCTTTGTAATTATGAATACATTGTGCAGAGCGTACATTGTTGAGAACGCAACACTACATCTTGAAGATCTCGAAGTTTTCTGTTACATTCAAATTCTTAATAGTCACAAATACGTATAGCCAGGTAAAAGAGAAATTAATGTCCCAAATAGTCTCATATATTTTCAAGGATGTACTTCTTGTGAACTATAATTTATAAATGCAATTTCTTTTACCCCGGACTTGAGCTGTTTTATTAGTCAAGTGTGTGTGCTTTCATTTACTTTGAATATTTTACCCATCAGATGAAGTTACTTCAACTACTCTACCGAACGGTTCATAAATTGGCATTAAAAAGTATTTAGCATGTTAACAAGGCAACTCAAGAGCATGACTTCAATATTGGTTGCAGGGCGAAATTCAGAAATAATAAAAATAAAAATTGACAGAAGCCAGAGTTCATATGTGAAAGCCAACACACAACATAAACACACAATATACACACATGCTCTAAAGGGGCTTGAATATGATATAGAAATTGTCTTTATAATCGGCTTATGATTTTGATATGGGAACAACAGGGAAATGCCAGCACACAAACAAGCTTAAATTGACTTTCCTACGCAAACAACATTAAACATATATGTACAAAGTACATACAGTATAGACCTCCTTAAGGGGACGGTGCCTTTTCAGCTATTTTTTAAGCTTCTTTTACGGGACTTCGTTTAATTTCATCTTAACATTCGAACTCATATGCTTAGATTGTGACTTAAATATTTTGCAAACTATTCAATTAGCCGATAGAATTTCCACAGTACTAATAAGCACTTATAATTGGCTTCAACGAATTTTAAATGCTTTTCATTGTAAATTATAATTGTAGCTTTAGAGAAAAATACAAATTATGTTTCTATGTTTTACAGCTGAAGGGAAAAAAGTTAAATTGCCGATGTTAATAACAAATATTGTAGATAGTAAATATATATAAATATATTATATATATTATGTATATTGCTTTGGAATCAAAAGTCGCGAAAAAACTTTAACAAAGCCCGTTCTATTTGTCTTTATAAATTTTCTGCTTCAACGCGCTAATATAAAAGCCAAAATCGCCCTTTCTGCTTCCTTTGGAATAACAAAGTTTCAGCAACTTTCAATATCCCGAACGCCTTAAATGCTCTGAACGCGTTATTCACGCTTCACTTATTTGATTGTAAGAAATTTATTGATAACCATTTCACATACAATGCTTTGTTATTGCTTCTTTAAGAATCTTAAATGGTTTCAATTGCATTGCTTTGCTGGTAATTTGAAATTAACTACTCTTTAAGATATTTGATTCTAATTTGACGTTAGAGTAACGTATGAAGGATGTATTAATGTTCGTGAGCCCCCTTTGACCGGAAAATAATTTAAGGTTTCTTGTAATTGAACGCCTAGGCTTAATCCCTTTGTCAAACCCCTACTTCATTTGTATAATCCCCCATTGAAACTAATTAAATATTTTCAGTCATTTTCAGCATTTGTCTTCAGTTACATTGTTATGTCATTTACGTTCTTTTGTCTATTTAGTTTCTTAACGGACATCAACACATTGAGCTGCCCTTTTGCTGGGTAAATTGGATCTTTGGAGAGAGATGAGTTTGACCTACCTACGACGCACAGTAATACACATCAGATTTTATTGGATACGAAATAATATGCTGATGTGAAATAATTACAGACGTAATAATAAATCTCTTAAATTAAGTTGGCCATCAGGTTTAGGCTAAGAAAACACTTAAAATTAAAAGAATATTGTTAATATTTCAAATTTCATTCATAAAAATAAATTATAATAATCCTATTTTGATTTAAGCAAAAAACTGTCAAAATAAGTTTATAATTTTTAATTAATATTGCAGAAATTGTATTTTCTTATGCAGATGATATATAATTTTTTGCTTATTTTACTATAAACCAGTTATAAGTCTGACAATTGTGGAAGTCTAGGGTCTTGTAAATTTTAGATAAAATCTTAGATCTTTCAACTTTATGTAAACTTTTTAAAATGTTCTTTTTGAGCACTCCCGCCCATCAATCTCGAGCTATCATTTTTCTCATGTAGGACTCTCGTTCAGTCCAATCAGCTGGCTTAGGGCACTTTAATGCGCAATTGCTCGGGCTTAACCCACGATGCCCCCACTGGCCATCCTTCCCCCTGTATCCCCATCCTTACATATGGGTTTTGTCTTGCTGCCGCCGTTGTTCTTGTCGCCGATGTTGTTGTCGTCTAGTCACGTCTGCTGTTGACAAGCGTCTGTTGTGCACAGTACACCCCATATTGAATGTCCTCCGGTCCCTGGTCCCTGGTCTCTGGTCTCCTTTCCAGGACAGCTCCTTGCCACCACCTCCGCCCCCTATTTACCCTATTTACCACCCCCGGGCTGCACTGCATGGCGCATTTTCCGACGCCATTGTCCTGCTGGAGGTACTATTTTTGTGTCGCACAATTTACTGCACTTCCTGGCCCGGGCAAACAGCAAAAAACAACGTACACCATACACCAGATCCAGAGCCACCAGAGCCAGAGCCCGAAGGAGCTGGGGAGGAGAAGGGGCGCGACCATTGTCTCGATAATTACCCATGTCCCCTGGTGTGGCCTCGACGGCTCTCCACTCCCAACTCCCAACTCCCAACTGCTGACTGCTGACCCTTGGCCCCGTTTACTATCTATCAACAACTTCTCGAACAAAAGTTGGGCACGTTCGCCACAGACGAAGTGACAGGCTGCGAGAAGTGGGGGCCGGAAAAACCTCTGCTCTGTCATCGGGAATCGGCAAGCGCATTTTCCAGCCAGGACTTGTCAAAAATACATTCACTTGTGCCCACTTCAAACCGCTTAAAGAGAGACTTCGGCTGAGACTCGAAAATGTTGGGACATTCAAGGGCTGCGACATCTTGAAGAGTTGCACTTTAAATTGGAAATACATATTAAATACGTTTTGAGGAAGGTTCTTAGAAAAGCTTTCAAGATGTAGGGAAATAATAGAGGTGCAGAATAAGACATGTTAGATAAAAACAATTTAAAGAAATATTATTGAATTAATAATTATATTGGAATCGGGCCTTAAGCCCCATTCGAATTTATTTGAAAGAGTTTTTCATACATTTTTATATTTACGGGGATTTCAATTAAAATACGAAAAAATATATATTTAAAGCAAAATACATAAAAATTTTAGCTCTAGTTCCACTACATACACGTTAAACGTATCTATATTTAAATGATTTAAAAGATGAAAAAGAATATCACTTGCAATTTAATTTAAAATAATAAAATTCCTTTAATAAAAGGAAAAATATCTATAAAAATATCAGCATTACTAAGCTCTACACCACACTTCCAAATCAGAATGAAAACTAAACGAGAATGGAATATGGCAGAGCCAAGAGTCTCGCACAGACTACAACATGTGAAGTAAAAACACCCACGCACATGAGCAGAGCAGAAACTGACGTGCCGCAACCATAAACATAAATCTCTGGCATTTAGCTCGGGCTAAAATAAAATCAGGCAGCACACAAACCCACTAACCGTCTAAACGTTACGGATTCTGCTTTTGAGGGCGGGAAAACCTCTGATGACGGAACACGGCACGATATTCAATTGTTTTTGCAGCAGGAGAATTTAATTTGACACGTACTTTTAATGTAGGGCTCTATGCCCTCGGCACTCGCCGGGTAATGCCAGGACATGGGTTTGGAGGACGCAGGAGCGACGACCCAGGATTCAGGACCAAAAGCATACACATGTGCGTGGGGTAGTCACAAATTGAATTTAGATACAATTTCCTGTGACTGCGTGACTCTGAGCCTAAGCCGTCCCTGGTCTCGTTCGACGCTCTATTCGGCTCCATTTTCTATGGCAATTAAAAAAAATTGCTGCCCCTTCGGATCGGCGGAGGGTATTGGGAAAATTTGCTGTCACCAAACAATAAATAAGCAATTTATATGCACAAATGCATTTATCGAGCGTGAAAAGATGCTATGAATGAACGGTTCGAACAACGAAAGTTGAGGGCAGGAGGATCAATATTGTTGGACCTTTAAAGAGCAGAACAATTTTATTTACTACATGCTCGTTTCGTTGCCAGCTGGCGTTATTAATTATATTTGTGAATTCGATAAGAAAAAATTTTCAAAAAAATTTCACCCAACAGCAATTTTTTACATGCCGAATCTATATTAATAAAAGAAGTTCAAGCTTCGGGAGATTTATGCCTACGAAATGCCCTACAAAAGAATGCAAAGATTTCGGAAACTGTCAGGGTTTCATATTGGGTAAAACTGTTTATTTCAAATATTAATTGAATTAAATTTAAAGGGAGTTACTTTTGAGCTAAATAGTTTCAATAGTTGTTGCACTATTATCATATCAAATGTACTAGCCATAAGGGTATACAGCTTTTTATAAATAGTTATAGTTTTTTTTTCTGTAACTTTTTCTTACACATCCACAAAAAATCCCCTTCGTGCTTCATTCATTTTTTAGGCCGTCAACCATTCAATATTTGCCTAAAAAATTTACGAGGCGGAGGTTCCGCGTGCAAATGCCGCGCATTGCGTGAATAATTCTCTCACTGAGTGGCCGTTGAGTCGCCAACGTACTCATGCCAGTACTTTTTTCCGGTTCGCAAATATGGAGGCGAAAAAATACCGAGGGAACTCTACAAATTGCCTTCAAAGGCAGCCGGCCTGGCTTAAACGTGGAAGGGGTAACTGTATGCAAAAATAATGAAAACTGGTAATGAAAATATTATTCCGCATTCTCTGTGTGCTTGTGTTTTTTTCCATTGAAAGGTGAGGTGAGAAATATTTGATTCTGAATCGCGTTTACTTAATCGCATTTATAAGTGACGGTTTTCGAGATTCCATTATTGTACTAAATTAATATATATTTTTGTCAGTAACTTTTTCTATCTAGCCTATTTAATAAGTTAATCTATGGTTATATATTAAAAAAAAAAGTATTATCAAGCGAGACTTTAAAGTTTGCCAAAACTCAAATCATTGTAAAATGAACCAGTATTCCAAATATTTAAGTTAACCAATAAAAGGTTAATTTGTTTCCAAGCTAAAGCTTAAGTTTCTTGTTTAATAGGCCAATGCGGCAAACGGAGTCCAAACAAATAATAGATTTTTTAATAAAAAGTTGCGATCTGTGTGGGCTCGTACGATGGCAGTTAGTTAAATATTAGTTTTTGTTTTGCCTTTGGATGATTCTGGTCTTGCTGGCGGTGGACCAGCTGTTTCGCTGCTTCACGATGCAAAATTAATCACGGCCGGCACTTTGGAGTTGTTTGGACAGCAGCATTATGACAAACGGCGGCGGCAGATGGCGCCAGCATGCATGTCATGCAAATTATGAAAGTTTTATACTCGGCCCCAACCCCAACCCCAACCCAAACACACTCACGTTCGGATGCTCGTGTGCGTGATATTATTGAAATTGGCCGGGAAACAGACCTACTAATAAAGTGTAACAAGTTCAAGTTGCGGTCTCACTTGCCCACTGTCTTGTTCTTTTGCTGGTTTCATTTTTCAAACTTGTCAAAATAAGTTTTATTGTTTATGATAAACAAACAATGAGAATTGCATTCAAAGGCAGTCAAACCGAAATATTTATTTCTGCAACGTAACCCGTGACACCGAAAAAGTTGCTCTACTTTCATTTTCAAAACACCCCGACTATCTCTCCCCCTACGAGAAAGTTTTAATTTTCCAAACACGTTTTGGTCAAATGAAAATAGCAGCCATCTCTGTGCTTGTTCTTGTCGCTTATTTTATGCCCTAGAAAAAGCAGACTGCAAGGGTGTATTATTTAATATATGCCAATAGTAATAGTCTTATTAGTCTCTTATAATATGTTAATATAGTATGGGCCGAAATGCAATTATGTTTTATATATCATCATTTAATATCATTTTTGGAAGTGATTTTTCTTGTTGCCATAGTATTTAACAGTCGAATCCAAAAACCTTTTGTATTACATTCACTTGTTTTCTATACAAGTAGTTTATGTGGAAGAGAGCGTGAGATGGCTGGGTGGGGAAAAAAGTTCCAAGTGGACTGCCCAGTTTCAGTTTCGGGGGTATCGAATTCGCAGGACATCAGCCAGGCTCACTCGTCCGAATTGTCTGTGCAAACATATGGAATGGAATTGGAGAATCGGATACGTGGAATTGCGACCAGCGCCCGCACCTAAACATCCCCTTACCAAAATGAGCGCACGACTGCACCTCCCATCTTTCGCCGGTTTTTTTAGGTGGCCATCCCAACGGATGGTTAAAGTGTCCAAAACGATTTAGTGGATGCTCTCTGCTTCTGAGGTTATGTGTTTCCTGCGTGAAGTACTCACAGGGAATAATGAAGTGTCTCTGCCAGCGATTGCTCTTGTTTCAGGGTGAAAGTGTCGCCGAAAAGGTCAGCAAAGTGATTGGATATACAATGTAGCACATTTTAGTCCAGTAAACTGGTTGATTAAATTTCACAAACTAGCTACTCTATTATCAAAAGCTATTTTTGTTAATTATGCTTAACTAAACTTAAAAGAGAATGTTACCACAAGCCCGTAAAACAAAAGTGGACCAAGAAGATGTTTTAAATTGGATGACCAAGCCATATCAATTGTTTAATTTTATAATTTAGGTAATGAGTCATTTAATTTATTTTGTATTTTAAAAATTATATCTTTTGTAAATATTAACTCCATTAAACCTGACCAATAGCATTTGATTAGTTCTCAATCCAATATCTACCGCAATATAATATTTGCCCGCCCAATGGCAACTGAAAAATCTAGCAATTTGCATTGCGCTGAGCAACAGCGACGACCGCTTTCAATAACAAACACGCCCACGCCCACGCCCGCGCCCGGGTAAACATTTAGGGGGAGAACGCCCAAAGTTCCGGCCCTTCCTCCTGTGGCAGGTGTATTTGTGGATGTGTGCGCCGATGTGTACAGAACGCAATATGCTCAACATGTTGGCAAACTTTCACAACTGTTAGTGTAAATATTGCATGCAACAAAACGATGCCTTAAAATAACAAAGCACCTACGCCAATAGAGCGAAGGACGCGAGGTAACAAGGATGGGAAGTGGGTGTTGAGAGGTGCTGAGCACCACAGGTTGCTCTGTGGGCTTAAAATTTGTATTAACAGCAATTGACCTTACCGCTTTTGGTATTTTTGAGAGCAATCTATTACTTCAATTTCCAATTTAAAGTTTACATTTAAATACAATTGTTATTCGTGTCAAATAATATTCTTAAACTTGAACTTCTTTGATTGTAAAATTGATCGGCTTCCGTACGAGATAGAAAGTAGTGGAACAACACAATTTTCGATACATTTTTTGCTAACCTGGTCGGAACGTATTCCTGTTTCATTGTCGGATTTTCATTTGGCCACATGACGTCCTTACTAATCACATAGCGTGGTCATGTCCAGAGGCGCAGGGTAAAGCAATAACTGGGGATACAGCAGTCGTAATCGGTTCTTTGTAGCAATATCAATATCATTTAAACTCAAATGTGTGGAAAAACGGAAAGTTCAGAGTTCGAATACACTGGGATGAACAAGGAAAAGTTTAATAATTTAATAATTAGTATAGCTATATGTACTGCCGTCCATAATAATAATATATAAAACCTAAAGATTTGGGCGATATACCTTTAAAACAATAGTAACTTAACTTGTCCTTGACAATGTATTTATTAAAATTCAACTGTGAATTCAAATCCATGAGTTCGACTTCAGCAGTAGGATGGCTTAAACAAGACAAATATTTTCAAGTGCAATAAGCACGAAGACAGCGGAGCGAACTTCAGGCTGGACTTCAATTGGCAACGGTTTTTTCCTTTGCAATTTTCTTTCATGATTTTTGTTTTGCATTTTTTCCGATGCAAAATGCTTTCAAAGTCGAGGATGGTACGGGAAATGGAATTGGTATGGCACGGCATATTAGTAAAAGAACCGAGTTGGCAAAAACTGCGTGCCAGTGTGTGTTGGAAAATTGAAAATGCTTTTTAACAGAACGAAATCGGAACGAACGGCTTCGTCTGCTTGTAAGCCCGGAGACCCAGGGTCCAGAACTAGTTTCTGCTCTGGGTCCAATATCATAGCCCCGCCCGTAACCCCGTGACCCCCGCACAATTCAGATTTGATGCATTTACATTTGCACCTGTGCCAGAAACACACACAGCCAGCCGGCTTGTAAGCTTAAGTGCCATTACATGCAATCGAGTCGAGTTTGAGTTGAGTTTTCTCCGCCCCACTCCGTTTTTGCTCACTCTTTCAATCGGTTTCCTTCTGCTCTGCTCCAATCAGGGATACCAACTGTAGCTTTGGCTAACTTTAAGTTATTTGAAAAGTTTGTGAAGCTGTAGGCTATACTAGTTCAATAATCGCTTAATGGCAAGAGTTGTCTTTTTTTAAAGTTTTAACCAACCTTATGTGAGAAATAATCTAAAGTATTAATGTTAAAAAAATGACTACCCAAAAAGTCAAGCTGACAAACTGAATAAATCCCGAACTTGACCCTCGAAAAAGGCTAGATTTACTGGCAACACTGCCCACGAAAAGCGTTTCGGGTATTTGGCGTTTGGTCCATAAGAGCATAATGCATATTTAAGCATATTTTGTAGTCTACTTTTACGGGCAGTTGGCAAACATCGCTCGTCCCAGCACTCCGACTCCTGGCGTAAAGTGCACTTCATCAGACAATTTGTTGGGCGGTTGGTCTGGGTGCCCTTTTTGCTGGCTTTTTTTGGAATTTGTATGGCTTGTAAGTGGCTAGATTATGTGCTGGCAAAGTTGTGACAGCTTCGAGTGACTGCAGGTAAATATTATGAGCTGTGGGGAGCAGCTGTGGAGGCACTATTTGCCAGAGGAATGGCAGTGAAATGAAAAACATTTTTAACAATGTTTTAATCTAAAACGTAGCTAAGTGAACAGTACAAAATATGATTAACAAGTCGGAAATGATTGAAAAAAATGGAAAATCAAGTTGAAGGGTTCTTACCTTATTTTTTTATCGTAGACATAGTGCTCGAATTCTGTACACACTTTAAACACAATTGTTTTGGAAGCATGTCCTATGTAAAAAATTGTATATTTTCCTTTGTTATATTTTTTGACCAACGGTAACTAAATAACTATAAATATATATAAATATTCCTTTAAGATAGCTTTACTCTTTTGATTATCTATTCATAGGTAAAATCGTAGTTCTCTTGATCACAGGAAAATTGCAGCACCTTTTTGTCACTAAGTAGCACATACATATGTATTCCCTGGCCAAAATCAGGTCACAATAGGACTAGGTGGTGGTGGAACCCCATGTTACCTGTAAAATGACTGAATAAACACAATTTCCTCCTGTTTTGCCGCTCCGTTCGTATGTCAACAATTCAATTCATCAAGCGAAAGTTTCACCTGAAAGGGGAGAGGTATTCACATACAAGGGAGCGCAGATAGAGAATCGTTTCGTTACTTTCCTTTCTCTATTTTCTTTAACTAAAACCCCCTTGAGAGTTTTTCTTTATTTGATCATCTTAGCTGCCACTTGCAGCGAGCACAGACAGACAAACACTCGGCAGCAGGACGAAGGACGACGGGCGAAGGACGAAGGAAGTCGACCTCCTGACATCCTTGACTTGCTGCCTTCCATAGACTTTTACTTTTGGCTTCGGCAAACATGTGGAGGTTCCATGAGGGCGTGTGCGGGCGTCTGAGGCACAAAAAGTTTGCCAACTTATATTGAAAAATGTTGTTAACACGCAAAAGTTTTTTGCAACGTTTACTCAGCCCCAAGAACAACAATGCCCCACAACAGCAACATGGAGCAAAACAAAATAAAGCTAAACAAGTGGAATTCAATAACTGGACACAGAGTGCAAACAAAATATCCAAAAAGCAGCTCAGCCCGTGTTAAAGTGCTCGGAAAGGTTCCCCGAACAGGAGATGAGCCATGTTGGGGCCTGATTTGAATAGAATTAGAATGTTCTTCCTACCTGAGACGTGTGCAAACGAGTGGAGCCGGATGGGTAAAAGTGGGTTCTCGGTAAATATTGACCCGAGGTTAAGAGCAGCGGCCACTTGAACGTAGCAACTTCTGAAGATCTGGCCAACTCATTGCGAACTGGGCTAAGCCCAATTTTGTGTCTGCCCGCTAATTCAATTTGGGAAAAGTTTTTGGAAAGCATTCGAGCTGCTTTTTTCATGTTAATTTTCTTTACCGACATTCATTCAAAATATATATTTGCTTTATTTGTATAAGTTTTTGATTAGCAGACTGCGGAAAAGTTGCAATCTAAATTAAAGAAAACACACTTTATTGTGGCTTGTTTAAATGGTCAAGTTGAACATTTATACTTTATACTTTATACGAAAATTATAAATAAATTGGTCTGAATAAATTTTTATTTTAAAATTTATTTAAGCTCACGTTATACAAATTTAATCTTAAGCTAAAAAAAAATGTATTTAATATTACAAGACTTAAATAATGATTATTAAAACATATTTAGGGTACAATTTGAAAAAGGTGTTTTATTGATAATAATTTTTGCATAAGTCTTTGGTCACATTAACAATAAACACCCGTATGACTGTATTGAAGAAATTGTTGCCCTCGAGTATGTAGTGACCACTGTCTTCCGGCTGGGCATTGAACACCTTCAGCGTTATGCTCGACTCAGTGACCAGGACCTCGAATTTGTTGGTCTTCTGTTTAATCTTTCCACTCGGCGCAAACCACTTAAATTCGGGCACCGGATAGCCCACAAAGTTGACCAATATCTTGATCGTGCCGTTCACAGACTCCCGTACAAAATAGGTGTTCGTAGGGACGCTCACGTTGAGGTAGCTTTTTTTATCTGTACGGTAAGGAAAATAGTAAATATTAGTGTGCTATGTGTTAGCCTATTAAATCTTATGTTATTTCCTATCATTTAAGACAAGAAAGACATGAAAGTTTGGCGTTATTAGTTACGATTGGGAAGTTTTTTTGTATAGTTCATAGTTGTGGTAATTATGACTTACCCTTCTTGTAGGAAATGTCAAAGATATGATCATTGCAGGCTATACCACCGGATACGAATTTAATGACACGAAAGGTGAATCCTCGCCTCGGGTGGTACCTCATGTTCTCGAAAAACTTGGGGTTGCCTTCTATTTGACCCTTTGAACTGATATTCCAGGTCTGCCCTTAATAAAAAACAATTGTTAGATTCAATGTTTGGCCAAAAGAATGCATATTTGAAAAAAAAAAATGTAAAATATTAAGATAACAACTACTTACAGAGTCCAGTGACTTCAGCACCAACTCTGTGTCTGGCGTTGAAGGCTTGCAAGGAATGACTAGGTCGGTGTACGGTTTAGCTATTAAAATAGTATCGGAGCCGACCACCTTGCTATCCGGATCGTTTACGTAAACGTAAATGGATGAGGTCTGCGCCTGGTCCACTAGCTCAACCATCGACTGTTCTGAGTCTTTCGACTCTTCAGTGAGATTTCTCAGTTTCGAATCTTTGATGCAATAGTAGGCTGCTACATGATCAGTACTGATATCGATCAGTTGAAGACTGTTGCCGTAAATTGTATTTCTATCCTGTGTTTTGTTGTACGTGTTTGACGTAGTCAATTGTCCTAAATCGTATTCAGTCCACCAAATCACCGGCTCATCGGACTCGCATTCCAGCGTGAAATTCGTCTTGATTTCAAGAATTATAGAGCTATTGCAGGGCGTGATCCGGGGTGCTCCGTTTTGGCCGTCGCAATTTGCGGGAGTGTTATCGGACTCTGGCTCGAACCGGGATCGGAAAACTTCTAATGTGAAGAGAAAATATTGTTAGTAACAACGCAATGTTCTTATAAAATAGTAAAAATAATTCTTGGTTAAAAAATAGTTAACCATAAGAAGAACTTTTGTTTCTCTTTTTTTTCTTTGATTTTTTCGAAATTAATTTTGACTGATGAAAATATTTCATATTTTTGTTATTATTTTGGTTTATTTCTTTGCAAATGAAACAATGTATTAGTTGATTCTCTTTAATCTAAACAGGAAACGATCAAATTTGAGAACTGATAACGACGAATTTTTGGTTGTCAACAGACAATGGGTTGCCAAAATATAATAATCTAGTATCAGTGTGTCAGAGAAGTAATATTTTAAATGATTTTGGGCGTTCCATTTGTTTGCTTTGTTTTTTAATCTTTAGTGTGGCTTCTATCAGCTCAATTTATGTTCGGCAATGTCTGGGTTACTTACCTTCACTACTTAAAACGATCCCAATGTAAAAAAGAAGTGGGAGCAGAGACTTCGTTAAAAGCATTGCAAAGTTGCTCTCCTTTTTTCTAATTTTTGTAGATAAAAATTGTAAAACTGAATACCCTCCGATTACGCTTTAAGACAAAAGAAATTGTTAATTTCGGTTGGAATGGGTTTAAATACAGTTTTTAGAACTTCGAGATAGTTAAGTGCGATTACACTTACTAGACCTAGAACGTTTAAGAACTGCTGCTTGGAATCAAGAGTTCGGCTCCCGTCTCGTTCCGAGTTGAACTGATTATGGTACGGATGTTCGAACTTGACAGTCGGTCTATCTCAGATGTTTTTAGTTAGAGTTGCTTTCTGATTAAAATAACGCGCGAAAATTGAGTTGTATTTGAAATCTCTTAATTTTAATTGAATATTTATTGTTAATGTTTACTGTGCTTAGCTCACTATTTAGTCTTGCTAAACTGAAAAAAAACATTACAAAATGAAAACAAAATGGATACAAAATGTTAAATAATCGTATATAGTGTTTTAACATTAATTTAAGTTACTTGTCCTCAAACTTTTTTTTACTTATTTATTTATACAATTGTTTAGTTGTTAGAAGGGTTTCATAGGCATCAACTTTTAAAAAGCCAAGTATAAGGCAAAAGCCGCTGTAACCAATAAAATATCCTATTACGGCTATAAGATATTTATATACATTGTGTAAAAATCGTGCCAGCACTTGCTTTCCCTCTTGCGCTTGTAAAGTTCTCTATGATTTGTTCTTGCTTTCTTCGTGTAGAAGCTAATCATGATTTGCAATTTAATTTGTTTGCTCGCGTGCGTGGCGGAAATAAATTTATGTCACCTACACGTCCACGCCGCCTTACAAAAGCTTTGCTCTTTATATGGGTGCTGTTTTACTTAGCTTATGGGACACCATGAGTTTTTGTATGTCTTTTTTCCAGAGTGTGAGATATTGGTATTAACGTGTGTACTTGGCGCGGTTTTGCACACATTTTAATTTTATAATTATATGCATGTTATATCACGTATACGCCTACGAACAAGCACGACGAACCGCTCGTGATGCGCCATAAATAAGTTGATTATTTATACGTTTTTAGATCAAAGTGCCATCCTTTCAAAATATCAATTAAGAAAGGCACCCGTCATAATTTCTTTTTGGGGTAAAATGTATCAGGAACTTTAACATCTATTAAAAATGTATACTTTATTTTAATATTTTATGTTACGGTCAAGGGTATAAGAAAAAAAGATTTTAAACTGCGCATTATGTTTTATCAAATAAATAAAAATTAATTCCTAATGGTAACTTGAGGTTTCAGTAACACCTAAGTCCGAAAATGTAACCGTACCGACAAAGTAAACAAACAGTGAAACAAATCAGAGATAGATGGAAATCCATATCTGATAGTGGACGGCACGGGACAGGAAGGACGGGGTCAGATGGAAGGGCAGATATGTCTGGGGAGAACGTCGAACCATTTACGAATGCTCAAAAAGCCATTTAAAATGATTTACGTATCGAGTCGTGTGCATCTCTGTGGTGGCTGTATAAAGCGGGACTTAGGCGGTAAGGCGGACAACGATTCTAGTTCGGCAGTTAATTACAATCGGTGCAAAACTTCCTCCTTCTCCACCCGAATCGTGAATTAATAAAGTGCCAGTCAGTGGAAGATTTATGACGCAAACATCGGAAATCGAGACAAACTGTTTTGAGTGCGAACATTTTTGTCAATGATTTAGTGTTTCCCTCTGGACTCTATTAAACCTTTTGTATTTTTCTTCATCGAAAACAAGCTGAATTCTTGCTAAAGAGTTTAAACAAAAATTAAAGGCGGACGGACAGTCGGACAGACGGACATGGCTAGATCGACTCTCCTAGAGATGCTGATCAAGAATATATATACTTTATAAAGTAATGACTCCTTCACGGCGTTAAATACTTCGACTGAAATTGTAATATCCTCTGCAAATGTACCAGTTTTAATTCCATAACTTTTCTTGCCAACATCCGATTTCAAAATGGGGCTTCAGTCTCTAAAACTCTGCGTTTAAAAGTTGGTTTGTAATTTCGGGTCGATTTTTTGTCATTTTTATGATGTAACCCCTTTCTCAATATCCGAAAAAAAAGCGTCTTTGCAGAAAAGTGTCTGATGTAGTTTAAGCTCGGTTCAGAAACAATATGTCTTTACCAATATAAAACTATTAAAATAATAAGATTCCAAATACGTGATAAAATTGCATTTCCCTGTTTAAAAGGGTTAAGCTAAGAGTATTGAACAAGAGCCATTTTAAAAACGGATTTCAAGGGTTCCTTTTGACTCTATAACTATAGAAGAAAAGCTAAGAGTTAAAACTCTTGAAATTCCCTGTTTAAGTATATAGAAAATGGCGTGAAACTGGACTTGAACTGGGCGGAGTGGCAGGAAGCGAAATGCACTTGAGCTAATGCCTTCTTCCTTGACTACACTAAACGCCGGAGTGTGCGGCCCATTGTTGAGGGCTGCCATACAATTTGACTTCCTTATCGCACGCTTTCAAGTGCCAATACAACAGCCGGCTCCAATGAGAGCTTCAATTTCGTGCCGCTTCCTCTGGCCCAGCAGCCATTGGGTCCTTCTCCTTCGGATCCCCGGGATCCTACGGCTCCTTTTTCGCCGACAATGAGTTGTGCTCGAAGCGGAGCTCAATGACGGCGACGCATCGTTGACATCAACGGCGCATTTGATTTATCAAAAGCTAAGAAAAGAATAAAGCGGAAAGCTGGCGAAAGTGGCAACGGCAAAAGCGCAAATCACTTCCGTGTGAAAGGGCCAACAAAAAGTGTGAGTGCGATCAGGTTTCCGTTCGAGGGCCACCTAAACCTAACCAGCAGACACTGAGGCAACGCTGAGGGCATGTTTATGACTCGGAATTTATTGCAATTGATATCGCTGCGTGCAGTGGGAAGTGGTTGTTCCTTTGATCAGGTAATTTCAATGGCGTAGGCATTTGCTTTTGGGGTAGACAAAATCTAAAATCATTTAAGTAAAGTATTACCATAAAAATCTTTGAACATTCTAATGACTGAACATTGATAAAATAAAAATAAATAATGTAATAATATAAATAAGCTTATCAAATTTTTGTATTTTTTATTTAAGGCTAGTAATATAATTAAATCATTTTTAAAGTTGAACTACAACTTAACAATATTGTATAATTAAGACTTTATTCTGAAATCTTATATCAATAAAACGTTTCATTGAGTTAAGCATATTCAAACTAATAATTATAAATTTTAATATATGTTAATATTCATTTTTCCACCCTTGTGGCAAGCACTGTAGCAAGAGCGTTTGCCAATAAGACGACTTCGTTTTCCTATTTTGCATGCTCATCCAAAAACCGAAAATAAATACGAAGAAGAAATATCGAGCAAAAAGTCTGCCACAAGAAATTTGCTCAACACTCACGTCTTCACGGTTGCTTTGCCATAGTTTTTGCTCTTTTTGCCGACCAATTTTGTATTTGATTCTTTTTTTGTTTACTTTGCTTATTTTTGTTGTTGTCTGGCGCAGGCAGCGATGCAAGAACAACATCACATAAATCTTCATAAGCAAGTTTGAGCAGAGCGAGAGAACCACAGTCTTTCGGCTGGCTTGGTTAGTTTACCTAGTTTACCTTTACCTTTACCTGAGCACAGCCATTTGGTTTTGGCCTCCCCCTTTAACCCACCCACAGCCTTCCAGTGTTAGTGCTAATTTTTTGCACGCCCTCGTCTGTAAATAAAACAGTTTGCAAATGGCACACCCTCAAAGAAGATATCCCATCCACAACCAAACACAATAGGCGCCATAATTCAACATAAAATATAACGCACAGACCTGAGATTCTGCAGAAGGGGAAGCCAACTGCTCTGCAGTTTGGCAAGTGGCTGGGAAATGTTCTTTTAGTTTGGCTCACATTTGGAAAGCTTCGGGAACTTAGCTGAAAACCAAAGATACAAAACCAAGTGCAACGATATTTGGGTTCAAAAAACTAAAGCGTACAATTATGAAACCAAAAATAAAATCTTTACAAATGAGAAAATGAGCTTAATTTGAGGCGATTAAAAAGCTAGGCCTAAGTTCCTAATTGAAATTTTAAATTTAAGTTATAATTACTTTTAAAACCAATTGACTAATTGTATTTATCATACATTACATTTGCCTTGTAATTGTTTATTTGCTCAACTTAAAATTCTTTATGTAATTGGCAATATGTGTTTATTCCATTTACTTTCTTTGTTTGAAACAAGGGGTATATTTTTAAAGTATAAACAAGAATTACATACATCGGAGTAAATGCTTTTGTAAATATATAAATAGCCACCCAATGCGTTTCTAATTCAAAGTGAACAAAGGACATGACGTTTCTATAAGAATAAAAAACACTACAAAATGTTCTATCAGCAAGGCAATGAACGAAAAAAAGGGAAAAACTTTTCTTATTTCGGATGAAAAATGCAAAACTTTTTTAATATGCAGAAAGTTAAATTTCATTTAAATCAAGACTGCTGCAGACGCCTGATGCAATGTTCTGTCTGTTATTCGAGCTGATACTGAAGGCTTTGAGGTTTTTTTTTTTTGACGCATTTCCAAATTGAACATTTTATAAAAAAAATATAGTTAAGGTTAAGGGCTTGATTGCAGTCACAACTAAACGTAATCGTCTTTATTTATCATGTTTTACTGAAACTATTCTACTACCCTGGTAGGCATCGTTATCATGTGTTAATGAAACTAACAGAAAACGAAATTCGTATCACTAGCTTTTTAATTTGTCTTCATTTCGAAAGTATGTGCAAAAGTGCAATTAATTTGCAGTACATTTGGCTAGCCAATTTCTGTAGGCAAACAACAAACAGTGAGCCCAAATTTCAGTGCGTACTGTTTGCCACAATTTTCAACCACAACCGCTTAAAATTCCTTTGCAGTTCGCTGCCTCCCATCGCTGTACTTCCCACTCCCTGAATTTTCTAGCTGGGTGTATCGCGTATCCGCCCAGTATGCCGTTGGAATTCATTTATGGTAACTGGTTCGCTTCCGGATGCAAAACAAACAATTCGCTTATGGAGCAATAATTGACGTACAAAATTAGTTTAGTGCCCTTACATCATTCACATAGCTTGAAAATGGGAAGAATTGGAATTTAAAACTTTTTTTTTTGTAGTTTTTAATTTGAATGTCATCGGATTCCAACTCAATCCGATGTCCAGTGCAAAGTGGCAGGAAAAATCATATCAAAGTGCTGCCCACTTGAGTTAGGTGCAAAAGCAATTACGCGCATTGACTTTGTAATTAAAATCGATTTTCATCAAGTTTTACTGCCAACCAAAGCGCTTTTGATTTTCCCTTAAACGCACACACACGCGGTCATGCACAGGCACACCCCCACACCCACACCATCACCATCGAAAAGTGCAGCTACGAAACAATCCGTTTTTGCCTGCTGCAACTGCTGTTTTGCGGCAATTTTGATTAGAAATTCGGCACGTTCCCCTTCACTCTTTCTCTGTGCAAATTAATCTGCCAGTTGAACACTGCCCACTTCACACACCCCCCACCCAAAAAAAGGGAACTTTCGTCCCATTATCAGCATCGACATCATCGTCGTCGATGGGTTCCTTCCACAACTGTTGATGGCTCAAAAGGAACAGCAGTGCAGGGCCTCCCGCTATGCAGTCCTGCTTTTGACAAGGATATTTTCATAATTCTACCAGAGCCAAAAACTGTTCGAGCACGAGCAAATATTGGAGTAGGATCTTAAAGCTCTTGCTGGAATTATTAAGGATAACAACCCTCACAAGCAGCAGTGGCATTTCAGGAATTTAACTTCGTTTATTTTTGAGTTCATTAAAAAACTCAATTTAATTCTGTAGGCTCTGGTTTAATTTCAAGCATCATCTTACTGAATCTTTACCTGTCATTATTTCTTTAAAACCAAAAGCCGCTCAGTCAGCAGTGCTTCGTTTAATTATGGACATATTGGAGAAAAGAATAAATAAAGTAACACCATAATTAAGGGCAGAAATCGCATTTCATTTCGCGCATTATTTTTTGCATTTTATTTCTGTTGGTGGTGGGAAAGTGAATAGTAAAAAAAAAAATATTTTTTAAGCCCTGATCGAATGGGTCGTTTCACGTGCTTTTGATGCATTGTGCCAACAATTCAATTGAATTTAATTTTTCGCCATTACTCGAAGAGCGAGTGCCCTTTGGTCATTTTTCCCCGCACTCCCCGTTTCGGTTGTATCCGCATTTCCACATTTCCATCCGTTGGAGGACATACAAGTCACGACTGCCCGGGCACATTGCCCACATGTGTAATCTGTTTGCCAATATTAAAATATTCATTCACCTTAATTGTCAACGGTGCTGGGCCATCCATGGTTTCTGTCTCTGTCTCTGGCTAGGGCTCGATCTCGACCTGAACCCTGAACACCACAACCGCGTCAAAATCCCCCTCTATTTATCCCTCTGTCACTTCGACCCTACGCATATCTATATATAGCTATATCTCCCAACAGCCCACACACATACGGATATAATAACTTGATCTCTGTTGAGTTGTCAGCAGAACATCACGAAAATTGTAACGAGCAGCGTAAAAAACTTTCTCTTTTTGTACAGGTACCTATTGGGCGGAAAAGTGAGGTAGATCAGTTTACTTTACAAAGGCTTAATTATTAATTTCACTCACTTACTCAATTTCCTTTTATATAAAAAAAAACAATAGCCTTATTTAAAGAAAATAAATATACATAAACTCATTTCGCCTTTAACTAAATCGAATTAATACAAATAATTATGTATTAAAAGATTTATTAAATACGAGCTGCACTTGAAAAGATTTATTTTTAATTATGAGTAAGGAATACATACCACCGTTGTACCGATTATAGTTTAGCAAGAGCAAGTAAACTTAGCAGTAATGTAATGGGTTAAATATATAATTTTCGTTAAATTAATAGAACACAAAAAAATTTGTCCTGATAAAAAGTGGAAATAAATTAAGTAAAATTTGCCCAAACATTGTTTTTCTTATTAAGTACAATAGTTTTTATTTATCTACAGGATATCATATCTTCCAAGTCAATTTTTCTAATATAATATTTTTTGTCCTATTTACTCAGTGTTTCGTGTGCGAAAATTTCGCATTGCCTGCAACACCCACAGGGAAAACTCTGTGTTTGTTGTTCTTCTTATTTATCCGTATGTGCTGTGCTTTTCGCCATCCTGTGAGGGGGGAATCGAGGATTGGGGGACAGGGAATGCCGGTCTAGGTCCAGGAATACAACAATTGTAATCACTGAGAATCAGCATGTTTCACATACCAACACGAAAATCTGTCGAACATAAAAAGCAAAAATGCTGTGGGCCACCATCCCGACCACCATAAAATAAAACTGTTGGAGGTGCAAGTATGGGAGTATCTGTGTGAGGGCCATCACAAAGTGCTGTGCTGCACGAAAACAAAAATCAAATAAAAAACAACACAACTTCGGACCCTGTGAGGGCGGTGCCACGCCCCTTGCGGCCATAGCCACACGCATTTTTACCTTTTGCGCTCCGCATATGAAAATTCAATTTGCTCTTCAATATTTGTGTTCCGTACCCATCTCCAGCGCTTTTCCTTCTCCGCCTCTGTCGTTTGTGTCATCCGCTTTCCTTCCTTGTGCTTACTTGGCTTTTTCCTTTTTCGACATTTAAATTTCATTCAGACTTGTTGTAATTAATGATTTTTATGCAGTGCAATAAAAGCGGCAATTGTTTGTCCAATACGAGCAGACAGTGCAGAGCTGAGGAAGGTGGCATGGTGAAAGAACTGTCCTTACCAATCTGGACAATCCCCATCAATTTTTGGAACAGATTAAAGCAAATTGAAATTTGCATTGTTAATGACATTTAATAATATTTATAATATTTTTCTAAACAATTTTAACGTTATTATTATATTACTTATAGATACAAACTACGAAAAACAAGGAGCTTTCAAAAAGTATTAATAAATAAATATACTGTGAAAACCTAGTTTTAATATATATAAATTTTCAACAACCGAAATTAAAAATCCGCTAATGCGGCTAATTCCAATTAACCGCAACGCCCATTATAACCGAAGGATAGGAAAGCTCCAAAAAGGCGACAGCTGCGATAAATATTAATAGTAATCAACCTACAGAAATATGGCACAAAAAAGGGCAAATAGTATTAATAATCATTTCACAGTGACCGCAACTTTGAAAAGCTTTGTAGACTCTGCCCTGAATGCATTTAGCACGCAATTCACAAGCAATTTAAATCCAAAATCATTGAGCCTCCTTTGCCAACCCAGGAGCCATCCGGCTTATACTTTTCCTCTACGGATCATTTGTTTGCAATGCGAACACGACCGCAGAATATTTATTCTATATACGCGCTATATTTATACATTTTTTCAATTTTTTCCCTCTGGCTTGTCAAACGATTTGCAAAACCAACTGTCGGCTGCCGTTAACAATTGCATTTGCAGTTCTGTTTTCTGTTTGCGTGGTCAATTCCTCTCCTTTTTGTGTGCTCGCTTTTTCACCCGCTGTTGTTTTAAGCGTTAAATTTAATTACTCGCCAATGGCTGGCAAAACTATAAAAATTGATAGTGTCGGGTGGCAACGGTGTGAGTGGAATGGAAAACGCATTCAGTGCGATATAGAAATTTTTGCAGCTGCTGCAAATAAGCAAACAATCAAGAGGGGCTCTCAAAAATATATGAAAGATAGTTGACCGCATGCATTCTAAAAACCGTTTTGGTATTAACCAAAACCAAAAATAAATATTGCAAATATCAATTAAACATATTTATATTTCCAAAACCGAATAATTTTAGCTGTAGCAACAACTTTTTTTCCAATAAGACCACAATTAATTAAATAGAATACCCTTTTTTACTATTTGCAAAAAAAAAAATTATTCAATGTGAAAGACAACCTTAATTAATTTTAATTACATCGCGAACTTAAAATAGCTTGAATTTTTTTTACTTCGAGTATTGAGTTCAATTCATTATTTATTGTATGGATTATCCTGCAGGCATTTTTAAGTCTAATTTAATGAATGCTTTACATTTTTTTCTTCTAATTAATGTATTTGTTAATGCAAGTCAATATTAATGCACATGCGCTAATGAAAAAAAGAGAATTTTCTTTAAAAAAAAATGTGTAATTTTGTTTGAAAGCCTTTTCATTTAATAACCCAACTTTGGCATAAGGTGGGAATGGTTAACAAATAGCCGCGTAATATTGTCGTGGCCAATTACAAGGACTTTCCGATTTATGACTGATTTAATTCGCCGAACTTCACTATCGGACTGACTGGTCAAATGTTTCGTGAACACGCATTGGGTTTAATTAATTTAACACGAAATCATTGGGGCGATGTTTCCGAAACTAAGCGAAGCTTGCACCAAATAGCTTATTGACATGCCACAAGTGGATGGCCATTAATTTTCGAGGTGAAAGTCTTAATTAGCCGACTAGTTTTCGATTGTTTTTAATCGCGTACATTTATAATATTAAAAATAAATTAATAATGTTTAAACAAAATACCTGCAAAAGGCCTTTAAAATTATGTTTAAATTGTTACAATGCCTTAATAAACACCTTAATGTCAATAGGTTTTTTTTATATGAATATGTACCAAAGAAAATGTTTAAGAAAACAAGCACTTCCAAAAGGGAATGTTTTTCAATTTAAATTTCCAGTTGCAATCTTTTCGGCTTGTTAACGACCATTTACTGAAAGCAAAGTTTTCCAGTCTCTATCCCCTTCCTAGACCCTCGGAGGTTGGTCTATTTCAAAGTGTTTATGCGGCTACAAAATGAAGCAGAGCAAAGTTTTCGTTTTATTTTTTTCTGTTTTTTTTTTGTTTTGACAAACTTTACTTTTGGTCACAGAAACTTCTGCAGTTGGCAGCTGGCAAGACGGGCGAAAAAGTAAAGCAAAACATTTTTCATAAATTTAAAATTGCAAATTCTGGTCCCCAAATCAAAGGGGATAGTGAAGAGCCCCCCAAAAAGAAATATCTATTTTGGGAAGTTTCTGCTTTCTGCCAGAAATCAATAGGGCCCAAGCGGTTCAAGACAACTAAATTGTGCGTCCTCCGTTCGGTTGTGTGGATGTGCGGATGTCGGCGGACAGGACATTAGATAAATAGGCACACGGCACGGAATACGCTATACGGAATACGGAACACGATGGACAAGCGGACCGAGGGACGAACTATACAATGTGGGAACGGTGATGGCAACGTCTTAATTGATTTAACACGAAATCAGTCAAACGATAATCGAAAATTGCTACGCAAACTGTTTGATTACATGCAATGTGGGCAGAAGGACCTCAGCCGGCACAATTGACCCACCGCACCACCTCGAGCCAGCCACCACCCACCACCCGGCCACCCAGCATATCCTTCAGCTCATCCGCTTCCAGCTCGCTTCACTGCCGACGGAGGAATTGACAAAGTTACCCGATTTGGACTGGTCGTGGGGACATAATTGAATTTCCTAAATTGCAACCGTTAGTTACTGCGGCTCCGGCGGATTTGGGCGGTCCGAATTGTGGGCGTGGCCGGTCGTATGAGCAATTGTCGTAATTGTGTGCATTTTCTTTGCTTATCACTCATAATCGTGAGCCCCTGCCCCCATGAACAGTGTCTCTCCCCCATTGAATTACAGTCGTGCCATCCAGTTTCTTATCGGCAGGCTTTACATTCGATTTGGCAATGAACTGCCGGTCTGCCAGTGTTTGACTAATGCCCCCTAATTAGTCAACTGGGCTGTTGTTTTTTCCACCCCGCCTGCTGCTGTTTGCTTGGTTTATTTCCAGTTTCCCATTGTAGTTTCCACTAATGTTGGATAATTTATATTTATTTTTGGTTATTTATGGGAAATGTGCCAATCGTGGGAGGTGCCGAGTGAGAGGTCGCTAAATATTATGTATACAAGAAAGAATAGATTGAGTGCCAGGACTGATTGTAATGGAAATTGATTAAGTGTTTTTTGTGGTCGGAAATGTTAAGGGAAGTTTATTTTGGATAAGGAATTAAATAATGAAAAGGCAAAGGCAATGAACCTTTCGTGGCCAAAAATCTGAATGAATTTAAGCACATAATAGGAAATAAATATATGTATATTTTTTATATCAGGATCATAAACGGATTTATAAAGAATTAGAATGCATTAAATATTTTAAAGACATTCCAGTTAAAAACAATATAATTTACTGGATGTTTTTCAAATTTTCATACAAGAATTTACGGAAAAACGTAATGGTATGGCAAAGAAAAAAAAGAAAAGGTCTTATTAATATTTGGTTTATCTTAAAAGTACAAACAACATACGGTAAGAGAACTTACCAGGTGATAATTTTGTTGGAGGCTATTTGAATTCAATGAAAATACATTGCACATGCATTTTTTTTCGTTTACCTATATTTTGAATCACCTAGGTTGCTGAATTTTGTATCACAAAGTAAGTGCGTACAGATGGCGGTCAGAAGCAAGCAATTATGCATGCATAAACAAAATGGTCATTTCGGCGGACGGCGGGTGGGGGTCAATTGAGGTCGATGGGTGGCCTGGGGAAATACGTGAGCAAGTTGGCACTTAACCTCGAACCCCGGACTTCCTTGCGTCGTCTCCTGTGAGTTTGCAATTGAATTGCCAATGAAGCAAAGTGCCATCGTATGAATTAATGAGCAAACGGTCCAGCAACAACAATAAGAGCATTAAACTGAGCCGGTGACTCAGGGGGGGAAAATCGAGGGAAAGGAGGGTGGGATCAAACGGAATGGCACCATCGAGTGTGATAATCCGTCGGCCGTTTTGCTTTCGCTTTTCTCCTTTCACTTTGGCCAAAATGGTTGTGTTCAACTAAAATATTCATGCACTGCATATGGGCAGTAAAAAATGCATCAATTTTCCCTCTTTGAGTGAAGGCCATTGAACAATTTCCATTCCTACATAAGCTTTCGAGCTGGCATTTAATAAGCATTCCATTTTTAGGTCTAGGTCTTTAAAGCTCTCTTTATATCTAACTTATATTCAAATTCATCGCTTAAGGTCATAAAATGTATGGTATCTTTATTCTGAATGATTTTTAGTATCATAGTTATATTTTTGTTTGCAGAAGAAATAAATAAGCAAAAAAATTAAGAGAAGTGGGTTATTTTTAAATACGTAGCACAAAAATAATATAGAATACAAAACGAAATTTAAGTATTGAGCATCTGTTAAAATTATAAGCAGACTATTGGAAGCATAAGCTATATTAGATTGGTTTTTTAAAACCATAACATTATTAATTGATTGAGTTGCTGCTCTGCGGTTGTGTATTTCAGTGGAAATGAGGTCAAGTGAGTCAACACTTTGATAGACACTGCGGTACGTCAGCGAGCAGACTTATTTCACCTGGAGTGGATCCACGCCCACTATGCATTCGCCGCCCACACACGCACAGCAATGTCGAAACGAGATTCATGCATAAAATTATAATAAATCATGGTCCGCAATAAATATGGAATGCGGGGAGGACGGCCCATATGCGTGGGCGTCGATAAGCTGCCCGAAAAGCGGCTAAACATAATCGAAAACGCGTTTCCGTTTCCTCTCCCCCACTTTCACCCACTTTCTCCCACTCTACCACACCGGATTCTATATTCCCGAATTCACTGCTGCTGCTGCTGGAGCCTTTTCTTCAGCGATTTTTGTATTTAAATATAAATGAAAATGTTTTGCAGCCTGATTGCGGCATATTTTGACGCAGCCCAAGGGTGTCAAAGGGGCTTAGCGCAGGGGAGGGTGTTGGGGTCGGCTTGGTGGTCGCGGTGGGTGGCTTAATGGGTGGCTCAGAGCCCCATTTCGCTTTCCCTTTGATAAAATCACGTACTGCCTCCTCAGGCGCTGGCTCTCCAGAAAGGCTTAAGCCTTAAGTTTTGCGCCCAACAAAAGGAAGCGTTTGCGCCATTTTGTTGTCTGCCTCAAGTGTCGTTGCTGTTGCTGTGGTTGTTCTTGTTTTTGTCGATGCGTCACTTCACCACGCCCACACAGCCCACCGCTCCATCAGCTCCCTTAAAGCCCTTTTAAGCCGCCCCCACTGGTAGCACTTGAGATGGCTCTGAAGTGGTGAGAAATAAGCAGTTTATAGAACTTGATAAAGTCACATGTGCGCCGAGTGCATTCGATGAAGTTGAGGCGGGTTTTGTCACCATTTCACGGGTGTTTAGCCACGGCCCTTTAGCCGCGCCCACTGATTGAAAATGCCGCCAAGAAAACGTTCAATTTCATGGCTGACTGCCGGCAGGTGGGGTCAACGTGGGTTACTCGTAATGTTTGACGCCAGGTGCACTTAATGCTCGAGCCAAGCTCAAAGTTTTGCAAGAACTACGAAAGATTTTGCGATTCATATTTCTTTCTTTTAATTCGATAGCCTTTTACGTTTTTTTGTCATTGAATAAAAGTTGTATTACATTTTATTGTGTGTTTAAAATCCATATTCCGGTAAAATAAATAAGTAAAATGAACGACTTTTTAATAATTGGTGCAAGGAAGATTTTTTCAGACATATATTTTAACTCTTCCTACTGCATCAAAAAAAAAACAGAAAAAATTTTATAAATTTTATAAATAATACAAATTTTCCACCAATTTTATATGTTTTATAAGAAACCTAAAATTTTGGTGTTTTAAAATAAAAATTGCCTATCTACCACAACTCCAGTCTAAGTTCATTTGAAAACCGCTATTATCTTAATTTCCCTGCGGCAACCCTCGATAATGTCGTGCAGATCTGAACATATATACATTTCTGATTTAGTAAGCATATCCCATATCGGAGCGCAACAATCTCGCTAAACGCATTCGCAAACAAAACGATTCTGTCGCCGTGTTCGGCGATGGGTGAAGTATTAAACAAATTGCGAGGGTTGCCTTAGCAATTTCGCATAGCGAGGCAAAACAAACGGCCACGCCCCCTTCCATTCGCCCGCATCTGGCCAAAAGTCAAACAAATTTAAGTACTTTTATGCGCCATAAGAGCCACCTGATAGAAATCTTTTATTTGAACAGGAGCCAAAGCGAGAGCGGTCTAACTGGCGCATCCAACCTTCCCTCTATCTTACCGACTAAATGCATTTTACATTGCAATAAGGGCTGCCATGTGGGCGTCTTTCGTATCAGCGCGCTTTGTGCGATTTATGAATTAACTTTTTTTGAATGAATGAATGAAGTCGTCTCGCAAAGCTCATCCCCACAGTCACATTGCCAAAGGAGGGGAGACATGGAAAATCCTTACAAATGCTGTGCAGACATATGCACAGAAAAACTGAAAGAAAGAAATTCGAATGCAGAGCGAGATGAATCAAATAAAATATCACAAGCGAACGCAAATACCCTTCATTAGAAAATTTTGGTTAATAATTTTCAAAGTTCTGGGCTTATGCCTGTAAAACCTTACTTATGTCAAAAGAAAGACCTCTTGGTAAAAAGAATTCTATGAATTAGTTAATTATTTTCTAATTCCCATATATAAGCATTAAAATATAGGAAATATATTTAATTTAAAAAAAAACTGTGTAGAAAATATATGCCTCTGTTGTAATTTGATTGATTTCCTTTTACTTTCTATAATAGCTTCAATTACTGGTACAACTTAAATATTTAAAATGAACAATTTGAGCCTTTAAACAACTGTCTGTGTACCAAGTGCCTACCTTAGCTAATCTAATCTGTTAATTAGAGTGATCGTTCAGCGTTGAAACTCGCAGATTGCTGGATCCTGATAAATAGCAGCCCAGAGGTCTTTGAGTGAGTACCCATCCACCCTTTTCATCTCTTCACCTCGTGCAACTGAGCATTTCACTCCTCCGTCGTTGCATATCGTATTAGTTGAACTGTTGTGCTCGCAATACTCATTTCTGTGTATTTTTCTGGATGTGTTCCTTCGCCGTCTTCCACATTGCGAGCCTTAATTGAAATGCCTCTCAGACTAACGAGTGACTTGACTTGCACGTTTTGTTTTGACATAATTTCCACTTGCCTGCAAAAGTGCCTGCATAATGCATTGACAAGATGGGCCGATGGGGCGATGGGGCGATGGAGATGATATAGAGATGCTCTCGTTATGGGCTTTGTAATGCTGGGCTCGTGTTCCTTGAGCACATATTTGCTGATTGCATATAGATAGCATTTGAGTAGTGAGTATTTACACAGGCTTATGCCAGATGGGAAATTTTTCGTTTGACTTGGTGTAATCAGGCCAATGCGATTCAGACATCTTCAATGCGTTGCTTATAATTTGGAATTGAGGTGAAGAGAATCAATTGAAATACCTGAAACTTAATGCAGACCAAGAGGGCTAAAATATATTTATTTGATATGCCTTCAATATAACCCTAAGACCCCAACTCATGCTTATGCTTCATCGAAGAAAAACCATAAATAACCATCCCACGTCATTGGCTATTTATACGGGCTCAGAGTCATGCACTCAGTATTGAGTTTTGCCTATCAATAGCTCGCCACTGATAAGAAAGCAGTGCATGAGTTGGCCATTTCTGCTGAGGAGCGTCTTCAGCACTGCCTAATATTAATTTCATCAACTTCCCCAAAGTGCAAAAGTCATGAAGAGCAGTAGAGAAGGCGGGGAAACCTCTCAAGAGTCATAATCATGCGAATGTCAAAGCTAATGCGACGCAGTATCAAATTGCTAAAATAAGAAACATAAACATATATATATATATATAGCAACGCACATTATGTAGAAGAAGTCCCTGATTTGGCAACCGACCTCAAAAACAGAGTTCATCATTTTGTGGCTGTCATCGTGGGGAATTGCTTTTGACCATGCCAATCGGTTTTTCAGATTTTTTGCGCCGGGGACTTGGCCTTTGTCTCGGTTTCGTTTAAGTGATTTGACGCCACTAACTCGGTACAATGGCTAATGCTTTGTCATTCCCTCGGCCAACCAAAAAGTAATATCCAAGATTATATCCCACTGCAGAGCATTTTTTTTTGGTATCATGAATTTATGTATCCTTTGTTTCAAGATTATTTGGACAACAATTTATCTATGCTCAGACTCAGAGAGATTGAGCATAATCAGCGGCACTATAACTCACTCTTTTCATTATATTCCTTATTTTATTATTATTATCCTAGCGCTACAAGTATTCTTATTTATGATTTATTGCCATTGTCATATTTTATAATCTTGTTGAAAATTGGGAAATAATATTCAAGAAGAGCGTTGACTTGAGATTGAAGATTATAAAACATTTTTTTACGTCTACCCTTAAATAAAAAATGTTGCAAGTTATAAAATAAATCATTTAGGTTTGTCAATACTCTTAATATTATGATAAAGTGTATATAATCCAAAATGTAAGAATGATTTTGTTTATGCTTTTATTATTTTTATTGGTACTTTTTATTTTTTTAATAGTAGAAAGTATAAAAGATTTATTTAAATTGGAAAGGAATAAATTGGTTATCTTCTCTTGCAGCAAGAAAATCTACGTCTTTGAATGAAACAAATAAATGCAAAACAGACAAACACAAATAGTTCATTTAGAGCTGCAGAGATGTTTCGAATTCATTTGTATCGTTCCACTTTGCGATTTGCATATTTATTTGAACGGTGGACCATTTCTCTCGCCTTCGTTGGCTTTCCGTCAACTGTATTGCTGTTCGGGCCCCTTAAAATCCATTCATGGTAAGTGCTTTTCCAAGTTGGTTTGCTCTGTTTAATGAACTGAACATGAAGAAATTATATTTTGCCCAACAAGCATGGCGAGGCGCACAACACACTGAGAGCCGAATGTATCTAGCAGATACAGATACACCTACAGATACAGATACACCCTGCCTGCCACACAGAAACACAGTTTAATTTTTGCTTGTCAAGCTTAATTTGCGCTTGAATGCATTGCCCCTCAATGAGTGCTAGTATGTGCTTGTGTGTGTGCGTGTGGTTGTCCTGGCTGTTAGTGTGTAAATGTGTGAGTGAGTGCTTGTATCTATGTGTTTTGGATTGCATGCACGAATGGCAGGACACGGCAGGAAATGCCAAAAGAAAAAGCGACACAAACAAATCCCCTCTGCAGATTGCAGCTGACGAGACCAGTCAGCATTTGTTTGGGCGCGTGTGATCCGGGCCATTGCTCATATTTGACTGCGGTTACTGCCAGTTTGGCGATCTGGGCGAAAATAAGCAGTACAATTACCGTAAATGTCGGTTAGACACACATCTATCTTCTTTGATTGCTGCGCCCAAAACAAACCCATGACGAGGGCTTAACTTTGTCGGTTTCACTCTCAAAATGGTTGGTTGCACTTCACTCCACGCTTGTTTTTTCAAAATTCTTTTTCAAAATAACAAATATGATTCTTCTTTCAGTACTTTGAACAACAAATAAAAGAGATGGATCGCTTACACAGACATTTCTATGTTTTGCCATTTTAAACTGTAGGCATTTATATTTATTTTATTTGCACATTAAAAATCAATTTCGAGAGCTTTTTTTATTCCATTTTATTTAGATTTTTTGGAATACTCCTTGATCTAATTTTTTATTCTATACCAGTGGACATAATTTACCTTTTAGGTATTGTTTATACTTACCAGGTAGCAATTGTCCAATGCATATTTCCAAACTATAACTATTGAAAACCCTACTAAGGCCTTAATATCAAAATACTTTATTACTTCTATTCCAGCTTAAATTCAAAGGTTCGTGACATCAGATACTCAGACATTTTGATGTTCAATCGACTGCTAGCTCCTGCGGTGGAGCTTGATTTTCACATCCGCTTCGGCTAATGTAATATTTAAGCGATGGTGGCGGAGGAATATTGCCAATTCTCCAACAGAATAAGATGAAATAACACCATCCACTAATGCGCATTGATTTTCGTATTTCCACTGGCGTCATTTTCCATTGTTATCCGTCGCTCTCGTTGTTTAGCAACGGTTCCGTTGGTGAACTAATAGCAGCGGATGTGGTTAAAAGCATTTGCCCGGCTACCTTTTTCATAGACCATTAAATTTGCATTTGCTGGCGCTGACTGGCGTGATTTTCTGTCAGCCAGGCTGTTGTTGCTGCCAACTCCATCTTCATCTCGACTTGGGGATTTTTGGGAAAGAAGTGGGCGGGGGTAATCGACTTGGTACTAAATATTTAAATAGCTTGTTTTTAGGACACTAGCATTGGATGACGATGTGAATATCCATTATTTTTACAGCGTGCGTTATCGAATGAGAAAAAATATCACTGAAACTAGTAGTTCATTTCTTATCAATATCTTAAAAAAACACAAAAAAAATCAACAACCGAAGAGACAACACAATGCCAATTGTATTATTTTCACTTCTTTTTATATGTTTAACTTAAAAAATCTGGGAAATAAAAATTCTTACATTAAAGAGCTCGCTTTTAGATTTTTTTAGTGGAAAATATATTAATAAGTAGAACAAATTTCTCCCAAAGCGTTAGAGGTCTTGTTTGCTCATAATAATATGAATACAAAATTAGGCAAAATCCCGTTATTAACATTAAAAAGAAAAAAAAAGAAAAAGCAATTTGGGTCCAATCTCTCGCTGGTATCGAATTCTCGACCAACCGGGGAGCATGATCCCTCGAAATCCTAGTGCGCTCTGCCATAACCCGACCTATATTCTCGTCCCTTGAAGCGGCCACTGTACGCAGATTCAGGCTGGCCAAGTATGCCTGCGATGGAAAAATATGATCAGCCCCGGTGCTCCCAAAAGCTGGTCCTTGTTCGGGTCTTTGAATATAAATCACTCTGTTGGGCATCGGATAATCAGCAAGAACATAGTCAACCTGATTAAAATGTTTACATCGGCACCTAGAACGATTTGAAGTTGAGGGACGCGGACCAACAATAGCCACTCTAGAGTGGGGCGGCTCCAATTGATAACCAATAACTGATGCTTTTCCCTTATAAATATTTTTGAGCTGTTGGACATTTTTCTCAACTGGAAAATGTTTTGACCTTTTCAACTTTTTTCCGGGTGAAGGACGGCTTGGACTTAGCTTAAATCTCCTCTTTGCATTCTCTAAGCTAGTTGAATCTTCCAAACGAATCGCTTTTGCATTCTCTTTATCAAAGCGACCTTCCCTAAGAAAATGATCTATGTGGACTGAATCATTTTCTTCTAAATAAGCGTATTTTTCCAAAATAATCGGGATATCCTTATCTGGGCCAAGCCCATCTTCCGAGTGAATTCTCTTAGTATTTATGTTTTTTGAGCAGCAAGCCTGCTCTTCATTTTGTTTAGATTCAAACATTGTTCTTTCCCCTACATTTTCATATGATGTCTCGTTACTACCACAATGGCCTGAATCATAACTAGGCTTAGGAACTATAGCATCAAAATCGATCAGTGTCAGATCATCACATTCTGGATACTCAATGTGCCGTCTTTCGTATGATTTTCTATTGGTTTTGCCACGGGAAGCTTTTAATGCCAGTTTTCCAAAATTTGGTTTTTGAACTCTGTATTTGGCAGACGCTTTAGGTCTTTTAGGAGAGTTTTTAAGCTTGGTTATATCGCTCTTTTCAATGGGCTGAACGATGCAAGTGTTCATCATAAGCTCCGTTCTGGATTTTCTGTTGAGATGGCACTTATTAAGCGTGGGTTCCGACTGCAGAGGTATTAATTTATCCACGCCAGCATTAGATGTATTGGCTTCGGTCAGAGCCTTTGATGCCTTTGGAGTAAAGAAATTGTTCATGTCAATTCCCAAAGTATCAATGTGTTTGATTTCAACTGCAATGATTTTGCCTTTGGCGTTCAACCAGACAGTTTTTTTAGCAGCTCTCTGCTTGAATTTTCGACTCTTTATCCTTTGACCAACAACTATGAGCGATGTCTTACGAGATAGGCCATGGCTGACTTTGCAAGTCGCTTGCTGCTGAAATTTTCTAGTTTTGATCTTTTCACTGTACTCCAAAGACTTTTTGGCTGTGGTCTGGTGTAAAGAGATTAATTAAAGTGGGAAAAAAGTAGTGATTTAAGAAAACTTACCGGCATTTTCTGGCTGTGATTTGGAGTTGTTGGATTAAGTGTTGAAATAAAAAGCAAAACAAATCTGACCTTACTGCTTAGCAAAAATTTCAGATTTGAAAAGAGATAAATTAAAATAATATATATATATATATTTCCTTGGTCAGCAAGGGAAATGCGGGTTCATTGAAAAGCTTAGTCTGAGATTCACAAAATGGCAATCTTATAAATGAGTCCCGGGGGAAAATGGAATCCCTTTAAACTCGGTAAAGAAGTACGCATTTCTCCACCTCTTTCCACACAGTGGAAATCCTTTAAAAACCCCACCGTCATCGCCGCCAAACCATTGGCACGTGCCCGATGCATAAATCGAAGTGGGATGAGTATTGTCGACATCTGCTTCTGGTCTGGCGCACATGAATCATTCATGAATCGTTTTGGCACAAATGCAAATCGTGCAAATCTTTACAACAAACAAAAGCCGCCCCTCTGCATCGAGCGCACCCGCATGGCGACACGAAAATCGCGAGCTAAACAATGTAAAATGTTAAATAATTATTTAAAACAGTCGAACGAGGGTGTGTTGGGTGCGCTGAAGAACAACAATAAAATGTTTACTGTTTACTTTTTGGCAAATTTATGGCCTAATGCAGCTGGCACTTGACCAACCCTCTCCTAAAGTCGATTCCACTACAAAAAAGGGAGTAAGCATTTAAAAAAAAGTCATTCACACTGCGGGTTGCCAGCTATGTAAATAACACAATGCAACAAAAATGATTTGCATTATATGCACATTAAAATACCATAAATTGATTTAAATTCTTTAAAAAAATGATCGAAAAAGTTACACTGTTTTTACTCATTATAAACTAATTTTATCTTTATATTTGTGAAATGCATAGATAGTAAATGCTGAAATGAGCCAGAGAAGTAACTACAACATTTCGATTAAAAAGACCCACCCAATTTAGAAACAACAAGTTATAATGCATGACTCCGTGTTGGTCTTAGGGCTTGTGTGTTTCTCATTTGATTTTCGGTTAATTGTGTTAACGAGTTTAGTGATCAAATCAAAGGCCCCAGCAGCAGCGACCACAACAATCAGGGTGGTAAATATGTAATCTGTCAAATCATGGCATTAAATTAAATAACACCTTCGGCAGTGGCAGGCCCAACGAAGCCACTAGCAAACTAGCAAGTGGAAGGAAAGCTGGACAGGCAAATGTTTGACTCTGGCACATATGGCCTCGAGAGTGGAAATTTTAAAGCAATGCGAGCCATGCGAACCTGTCAATTATATTTATGTTCCCATTTACCAAGGGGCATTCTGTTTACTTGAAAGCAATTAAAAGCAAACCAGAAGCAGGAATACAAACATATCCACATTCACAACCACATCCATATCCACAACCACCCACCCAGTCTCCCGTCCCCCGATACTTCATCATATTTGTGTGCGAATATTTGCTTAGTTCTGGCCCCAAGATAGGGGTTGAGTGGCTGGTAAGGATGGTCTGGATGGTCTGGATGGTAGGGATGGGGCACGGGCACTCCAACTGAAAGGCCTCGCAGTAAAATGGCCACTCAGGAAACGAACTTCGTTTATTGTGTCAGGGATATATATCTTTTCTGAATTGTTTGTCTGAGTACGCTCGCATCCCGGAATGTAGACCATGCCAGCGAGTCAGAGCGATGCACAAATAACCTACGGGGCCATAAAAGAAATACGTTTACTACGTACTAAAATTGAGTAAACGCTGCCATAACACTGGCTGCAGCAGTCAGAGATCCTTGGATCCTCCTTCCAAGCATTCAGTTTTCAGTTTACAATTTTCCGTTTGCGTATTGTCCCTTTGTCGTATTTGCGCCCTCTTTCGCTCTATTATTTTCAGTGCACACAACATGCTGCAGTAAAAAAAAAAAAGACAACCCAATTTAGGATGAAGCTCTGCTCTGAATCGGCATAGACACAATTTGAATTGTCCGTTTAGTTCGGGTGCTTTGGCATTGGCCATTTGGGCTTTGGTTTTCCTCTCATTAATTAATCTCGTTTGCAGCATTTGCTCAAATCAATTAGGAACTACCACACACCGATTGACGAATTGATCGAATTAACCCCGTTTTTGGCGCCACAATAACATGGAAATAGCTCAGCTATATATCAAAATGTGAAGGGGTTTTGAATTAAAGTAGGCAAACGAACTACAAATTAAACCCAACTTTCACACAATTTCACATCCAGCCAAGACATATCTCTTAGCCCCCAAATCAAATGCAAATTTCGACTTTAACAATCATCAGCTGAGCCAAAGCTTTAACTTGAGGCTAATGGAATGGAAAAGAGAGTAACATCCAACCACCTGACTTGCCACTTTGCCAACATTTACATTTGCACAACAGTTGCGGGTTCGGATTCGAATTCGGATTCGGATTCGGTGGGGGCAAATTGAGATACAGATATACAGTTCAAGATACATTTTAAGTAACAATCAAAGCTCTGCATTCAGGGCATCTCCTCTGATGGCAAAAATGTTTCGATTTCAAGTGGTTTACCACATAAATTTGCACTTTGCTTTGTTTACAAAGCCATCGAAAGAACAAACAGAAAAATAACAAAGCAACTGGGGACCAAGTGTTACGAGCAATTGAAAAAATGGAATGGAAAGGTCTGCAGGTTATTTTGAGTTAAGTGAGGTAATCGGGATAATGATTAAGTGTTTCTTTGGGAAGAATGCTATAAGAGTGACATTTATTTTATATATAAATTTGTTCTGAATTATTTGTTTAAAGTAAAGTCCAAATTTATTTGTTACTATTACTATTTATTGCCTCCTTGGCTTCACTGAAGTATGTTTTGTGGCGGTTGAGTTGAAGCGTACAGTCCGATTTCTTGAATGCTATCATGTTGGTGAGAAACATTCTCTTCTCGGTAAGTTCCTTGGAAGGGTTCACACCACTACTTTCATAGGGTTCTCCAAATGGGCCTAGTTCCCCTTGAAATCGATCGTTAGCTGGAGTTTTTGGTTTTGGCAAACGGCCACATACCTTTGGGTTTGATGGGGCTTCCCTTGGCGGACCAACAAGCTCGGCACTCATCTCTTTGGGATCGTTTGTAAGATAATGCCGCGAACGATTCTGCATCTCCTCAGCTTCTTTGGCATGTCTTAACAGCTTGGCTCTTTTTTGGCTGCTTAGCTTCCTGCCACTGTCATCTAATTTTTCTAGTTTCCCATATATGTTGTGCAAATCTAAGAACATATCAGCTATATCCTGATCCACTGTTTGCGCCTGCTGCAGATATCTATCCAGGGATTCTTGTATATTCCGAACCTCCTTGTACACTTTTTCAAGATCAAACATTTCGTTCCTAATTTTTGGCATTATCACATCCATCAAGTCGTTTACATTAAGGTCGCCTTGGTGGGAAATTGCCTTAATCTTTTCCAAGATCTTTGCCACCATTTGCTCCAGTTCTAAGATGCCTGATTCGTTACCAGCGTCCAAAGAGCTGCTGCTTATTTCGCAAAACGATTCATTGTTTAGCAGGTTATTAGCTGCCGAACTATTCGAGTTTTTCTCACTATCATCCGTCATATTTATTGTTAAAGCGTGGAAAGAAAAATTACCAAAAACTGCGATAAGTTTTCCACACGACAATTTTGTTGGGCTGTAATGTTTTGAGACTGAAAGTAAAACACAACTTGCTTCATAAGTTGACACAATTTTTCTTGGCTGAATAGATTTGCAAAATTATTCAAACGTTTTTTGCTATTTACTCAAACTCCATTTAAAATAGGTATATTTTTCGTGTTAAGTGTACAGTTTTGTACTAAAATCCTTGGCAGATTTCTCTGATTTATCCCCGGGCTGTGGGGCCTAACTCAATTGCCTAAATGGGAAACTGCCCGCTATTTCCTGCATGCACTGCACAACCATTCACTTAAGCCCACTCATCTGGTTCCAACTCGTTTCGGCCCACAACCAACCATATTTCGTACCATTTTTATGGCGCATGCAAAAAATTGCCATTGCAGAGTCGAGTCGAGTCGAGCCGAGTCAATTCGATTCGATTCGAGTGGCGATGGTGGATGGTCAATGGTCGTCGGTGGATGGCTGCTTCCGTGGAGAGTTCAGCGGGACGCTGAGCGCTGTCAACAATCACGAACCAATTGTCTATAAATACCAGCAGCGTTAAAGCAAACTCATTCGGATAGGGCCAGTCCGCACTCCTGATTTCGAGCCTCCCCTGGCGAACCGGCCTGGGTAGCCCCACTGTGACTTCCGCCCTGTCCTTTTTCATTACATCGCATGTAGCTTCCGGTTTGTTAAAGCGACACGCACTGTGCTCTTGTCCTCGTCCTCGTCCTCGAGCAGAGTCCTGGCTTCAGTCCTGTGGAATTGCGGCGGACAACAGTGCCAAAGTGCTGAATACGAGTAAAACACCCGCGTGATTGAACAGCAACCGTGAGCTTTGTAATGTTTAGAATTTTAAATATTCAGAAAAAGGTATTGCATTTAAATTGTTCACAAGCATCAGTTTATCAGCGATCATTGATGAATTTTCAACATAGTTAATATTAAGAGGCAGAATAAAAGTATTAAAATAAAATATTAAACTTTTGTATAAACAAGTATAAAAATTAAAACAAATATAACAATTTTGGTTTGCTTAATTTTATTAAAAGTTTTATTCCTTCAAATAATGTTTGTTGTAATTTTTTTTGTTTGCGTTACATTTCCCTCTTTAACAAAGTCTAATGTTTTTAATAAAACAAAATTAATTGAGACTAAACCAAGAAACGCATGCGACACACATCACGCAATCATCTCTAGGAGCAACGCAAACTGAATCGTCATTGAGCAGGCACAGCTTGGCTCGGGTTTCCGTGTTCCATCTCCTGGTTGCTCTGTTCGGAATTCTGCCTTTCCCGACTCCCGATTCCCTGAACCCCCTTATTCCGTATCCCCAGTCCCTATCCCAGGCCCTCGGGCACGACTGATTCAGTGTTTGTCTGCACGTTTAGAACTGGAAATGACAAATTCACTGTAGGTGGGCCCAGTGCTGTCGCTGCCCTGGCCCACGAACTCATCCCGCTTAACTCCGCCAACACGTTTGCGACTCAGCAAACACCATCATCAATTTCCGTGGGGAAATCACACAAAATTTTTGCACAAACAAAATGTTTGGTTGGTCAGCGGCTGCGGCAGCAGAAGCAGCTAGAAAAAACTGCGAAATGCCCACGAATTTTTGCATGTGACTCTGCGGTGAGGGTTTATCTTCTGAATACCGGTTGGTTTTCGAACTGCGGCTCAGACCTATGGTGGAATATTGAATAAAAGAACGTAAATCGGGATTTGTATTCATTAACGATATAGTGTTCACTACTTTTTCGTCCCTTGAAACGATAAACAACCTTCAAACTGGTCCACAACAAATGTACTGTTTAATCTACTGATAAAGAAACTAATTATAAAAAACAATAAATTGCTAGTAAAAAAATCATTAATCACCATTAAAACAATTTTAAAGCATATGTTTAAAAATAAAATGTAAGATTTTGAGCATATTTACCTGATTAATTTAGACATGCACACTTCTAAAAATAACTATGTAATGTTTTCTTCAGCAAGTTTTGTTTAAGCCTGTAAAGCCCACCTTGTTGACCCACTTCTTTCAGACCTTCCCCAAGTTGGTGCCCAATTAGTGGGAATTTCGGTTAATTTGTTGCACTCACTTGTTGGCGGTCAAAAGTCTTGAAGTCTCGACCATCAAATTCCCGCAAGAAGTAAACCGAGGGGCTCAACTTTATATATTTCCTTAGCTCCGTCCGGATGTTGAGGCTCTTGCTCTTGTTATTTTTGGCCATAAGTAATACTGTCCCGTGTAATTTTCGTTTTACTTCTGATGAAGCGTAAAACTTTCAAAAAGTCATCAAAAGTTGTTTTCAGGCGGAGCCACCTAACGCACAGTTTTTGTCCGCTTTACTGTTTTTTTTTTTTGCTCTGCATATGCTAACAGCGAAATTTTCAACGCTTATAAGTTAGGCTAAACTTTTTAAAGTCCTCTCACTTTAGAGTTCTTTTATTAGACATCATTTAAGTTGGCTTAGACCTTTAAGTTGGCCGGTGCAGCGTTATGTTGAAGGAAATGCGAAGGAGGTGTTTCGGCTAATTAGCCAATGCCAATGGGAAACGCACTGAAAGTAAACTCGATTCGATGCTATCGGGTTGCGCCTTCTTCAATCCCCCAGCCAATTGCTTCTTGTTTCTGCTTCGTTCACTCTCGCCTTTTGTAATTGCAAAAGTTTATCTTTATCTCGGCCAAAGCAGCAACTCGCAGCAGCAGCAACTAAAGCGGCAAATGGTCGCATTAAAGTAATTACATTCACTGCTCCCTCCTCATGCAAAGCCGATGCTACTTGAGACGAGACCAAAATCACGGAAAAGGAAAGTCGGATAGGTAAGAACTACTTGGTACTCGTTGTTTCGGATACACTGTATTTTCTTTGCACAATTCTTTATTTCAAAATCGGTATCGCTTACCTTAATTACAGAAATCCGACCTCAAAAAATGGTGCAATTCTTAGGAGAATAAGAAATTTACTTTACTTCCATTTTTTGTTGTAACTCCCTTAATTTTTTTTCTAAGGAAATATATCTTTAATGAATTCTATAGATTAATTGTGATTATTAGAATTGCCTCTAAAAAACACTAATATTATAACACTAATATGTAACATAACTTTTGTAGCTTTAACAAATACTAAGCCCATAATCCATAAGCTTCGTATTAAAAGAGCATAACAAAATTTGGCTAAGCATAGTTGCACGCTAATTTGCTGCCAGAAACCCAATGAAACAGTAGATGACTGAGAACGAAGGTCTGATTATTCCCAAATGGATTTACCGTGAATTTTCCCGAAACGGTAGAGTTGGTCAAATGCGTGGTAATCAATCAAATACGTTAAATTCGCTTTGCCCAATCTCAAGCCCTGAAATAAGCTGGTGCTACTATTCAAAGCAGGTATGTTTTGGGGCTATAGAAAAGGAGCGCATAAGGAGCGCCAGAATAGGAGCATTTGAAAGCCCATTGACTTGTTGGCTTCTTGGCCTGGTTTATTACCAACTCACATTCGCTTCTGATGACAGTCGTCCACTGGCCCACCAGCTGGGCCCGATGCGAAGGCAGTCTCACTTAAGAAGATTAAGGACTATTCGTTAGTTGGTCTGCGCCTGCATGGCCTTCCCATTTTTTTCCACACACCAGCTCAATTTTCCATTTGCGGCTTTTCGCGGTCTGCCTATATGTATGAAACCACTGGTGACAACTTCATTTGTTTGCGACATCTCTTACAATCAGACCTAAAAGCCGCAAAGTCGAATTGCTTTTTATGGATGCTTCTTTTCGATTTGAGTTTCTAGCCCGTAAACTAGACAATAGATACCCTTTTCTTTGAACTTTAAAACCCATTCTGTTATGGTATACTAAAAATGAGGCTTCAAAGTTCGAATATGTCTGACGACTTTATGCTTAAATTTTTAAGTATTTAAATGTTAAAAGCATCGAATTTTCAATTCTCTAACATAGAACTAAAGACAATTTAAAACATTGCTTAAAGCTTCCCCACTTCAAACCTTTTTGTAAACCTGATAAAGCTCGTTCGATAACCTAACTATTATTTTCAAATGGGAAGCTCAAGGTTTTATCTGTTCTGGCATCTCAACCAATCGTATTCCCCCAGTGACATCCCATCCTACCACCCATCTATTTGTTTACCGGCATCCACCACTTGTCGAATCCCCACACTTTCCCCTCCCTTCGCTAACACATTTATAGCTGAAAACATATTTCTGCTGCATTTGTCGCCGTTCCGTTCGTCAGCCAAAATGCAAATATCGCACTAAACATAAATCGAAGCATTTTCAATAAATTCCCACAGTGTCGACGACGCTCCTCTAACTCTTACCCTCACACCCAGTTTCTGCTGTCTTCCACCGAAACGAAGCGAAAAATAATAAAAAACTAAAAAATTGTCAACGAAACAGGGAGACACGAGAACAATGTGTTTCACTATTTGCAATTGAATTTGGCACTGTTGATTCGCTGCACCCCTCATTCCCCTCCCAATCATCGAAGCAATCGACTCTTGTATTTTATTTGAAATGGATGCTGTGTGTCGCGTTGGGAGGGAAACATTGGTATTCGAACTAGATCCATTAAGTTTTCCATTTTTTCCATTTTTGTATAGCATTGGGAATTGCAAAGCAGTTAGTACATGATTAAATATAGCTTGATTTACAAGTTAGAACTTAATTTTTAAACAAATATTTCCAATAAATTGTTAGTACTTTTTTCACGACACATAAATTCGGTTTGAAAAGCATCAAGTAGAATATCAATTGACCCAAGCTGAACAACTTTTTATTTACATTCTTCAAATATTTTAAAAGTAAAAATGATTTAATTTTCAATTGGTGTAACAATGTCCCAATTCCATTTTAAAAATAAATGTAGGTTAAATGGAGAAATTCACGAAATTCCTGCGGTTGCAATCAAGTCAAGTAGAAAATTCAAATGAAAGTATTATAAATGTATACCTTTATGCCAACCATGGCCTCTCTTCGATTTTTTAATGTGTTCTCTTATACCGCGCGTCCAAAAGAGTCCTCAAACCGGCTTTTACTCCATTTTGGCCCGTCTGTTGCTCCAGTTTCTGGCTTCGGTGTTAGCCGAGTTTTTCTTGGCCTACCGCAAGCGAAAGCTTGGTCAACATTTTTCCGGCTCTCCGCATTCAGCTCTTTCTCTCGTCACGCTGAATCGGCGCTCTTTCGTCCCGTTTTCTCTCATTTTCCCTAATTTTCCCAGATTTTCTCCATGACGTTGGGGCCTCGTGCTCCACGTCGTTCTGTGTCAGTTTGAGTTTATGTCTTCATCGGATTGGGTCTGCTGGATATTTATTTGCATGCCGGTCAGGCCCTGTCCCTTGGAGTATGCTCTATAAATTAAACATAAATCAGCTGCACGGCAAATCATTTGATTTCATTTGACGAACCTCCCTGCTTTGCATTCAAGTTGGTGACATTTTTGACATTTCTCACGTAGTCCTCGCATGGATGGGCTCAAAGGCCGGACTAAAATGATTCGAGATTCGTTTGTCGGACGGCAGTCAGCAATTGATGAGTGAGTGTCAAGGGTCGGGGGGTGGGTGGTCGACGGACAGCAATAGGTTGACACGGCATTGATAAGCAAATAGCCATTTAATGGGCCTGAACTGAATACTCAAAGTAATCAAAGTGATTAGCCGCGAATTAGGTTAAGGGAGCTAGTTTGATTTTTGTTTATCACGATTTGGGTATTCAGAAAATCGATAAAGACACCAAAGCAGGCAAAACACCCCCTATCGATAAACGCATCTGGCAATATATTTTATGGTGCATTTTCGACCAAATTTACGATGCGCCAAAAATGGAAACTTTTGAAATAAAAATGCCTTGGGTGGAGCTTACATTGTTGGCCAGGTTGACGACAAAATAGAAAGCCACGTGTGGTCATAAAAGCAGGTAAAAGGGTTGTCCTTTTTAACACCAGCAGTCGTACCTTGCTGTATTTTTGGATTTTTCTGACCAAAGTTAAGTTCTACTTTGGTTTATACACTTTTTGAAGTCATTTTTGGACAGGACAGCGGTATTCAATATTCTTAAACATAGAATATCGGAGTCAATAATCTATAAAGCCTATACAAAATAAACTATTTCAAACTAATCAAACTATTAGTAAATTAAAATAACATATTAGAGTTTTTGTTCCTATTTCCTGTGCATTTTCATATTGAGCCCTATAAATTTCGGCTTTGTTCCCTGCGGCAAATGTGCTGGTTAACCCTTTATCAGAAAGGGCGCTTCTTTTTTGCTGCGTCATTGAAAATACGCAATAAAATCAAATCATGCTCAAAATTTGATGAATATTCATGGCATTAAAAGCTCTTGAATTATTAACGACGAAGATATTCAGTTGGCCAAATGCTCTTCTACAAAAGCAGTTGGCCGACATCCACGGCCACAGCCACATCCACACCATGTACGCATCCTCATGCATATTCCCGTTCTATCATCTCCGTTGATGGTTGAAAGTGTTCAATTATGAATTTTAGACAATGTCTCCCTGCCAGCAGCGAATTCGAGTCGAGGGCACAAGGTGCAAAACAGGCAAAAAACGGTCTGTGCACGTGAAAGAGGGCTAACAACCCCAAAATGGGTCTGCAATTTCACCTTTGTGGGGTATGTGTTGTGAAGAGTCATTGAAAAAGCCTTTGACAGAGTGCCTCTGAATGATCCCCCAAAACAGAAAAGGGCAATGCAATGCCAGTGAAAGTGCCAACAAAGGCGCTGATTAGACGATGGAAAAGACAAAAGGAGGAAAGTGTCATTCTGGATGCATCTTAATTGAACCAGAGAAAAGGCACTTGTGTGAACTCAGTGTTGTTGTTTCAAACTCTGAAAACTCTTTCTGAAATTCCCTTTTCACAATTCGGAATTTACTGTTTATCACAAAGAAATTGTTAAACAATACAGTTAAAAGTGTTTATGGACATATTTTTTCCACTCTCTGCAAAAAACACAAGAATATAATGGATTTTTGTTAGGTTTTTCATTTACTTTGGTTTAATTCGACCCACAAAAAGTGAGACTGTCTAGACTTCTCTAAGTGGGTAACAATGAACCCAAATATGTTTAATTTATACGTACCCCTCTGTATTGATTTTTGTTTTGATTTCTTAAACAAGAAATCTATTTGAGTTTTTTTTTTTGTATTATGTGACATTTGAATTTGTGTAGAGCTATTTATAGAAACAGTTGCTTATATTAATCTAGTGCAATAAAATCAATTATTTTGCCTTATAAAGCTTTACGTTTTCTGCCAAGCAAGCAAATATTTTTTAAATGCCTGCCGACTTTTTTTCGGAAAACTCGAGCGGACAAGCCCATTAAACGAAGCACCAACAAAACCGAAAGGGACATAAAAAGAGAAATCAAATTATGACTTAATTATTCCTAAACGCCTATTACCACAAGGACACAGATGTTCAGAATTATTATGTCTGCCCCACCGAAGATAGCCACCGAGAGAATGTTGATTTCGCTGCAATATAAATAACAAAGGAATATTTGTTACTTGAGTAAATTGGTCACGTCGTCGGTCTCAGGTATAAAGCGGATATTGTAAAATTAAATTGATTCTCTTTTGCCTGCCTCCTCTTTGTTTGGTTTTTGTAGACTTTATTTTTTGGTTTTTGCTTTACATCGCATAATGGAAAACAGCATATATATTGTGGGTAGAATAAATAAATATAAATGCTGGTTCATCATTCTCATTTTCATCAAGAAAACGTTACAAATTTACGTGACAGATTAGTGAGTGATAGATAGAGAACCAGGAAGCAGAAAATGATAGACGAGGAATTTATTTTTAATAAATTTCAAATGAATTTCAAAGCTTCTCTCTGGGAGTTTTGAGCCCTGTTGCTGAGCTTGTGCAGCAGAAGCGACTATAAAGTCTGATATGATTTTGTTTGTTGATTTCAATATGGCTTAAATTGCCCCTTGAACTGTTAGGAAATTATGATCAACAGTAAGACAAAATGTTATGAAATGGATATTAGTTTTTATTTGTAAAAATACTGCAAAAAATAATATAAGTACTAAAATTTTATTTTTATCTTGCTGTTCTGTGGAACAGTTGACTTAAAAACATTTACAGTTTCAAAAATGAACGTAAAAATGAGAAAAATTTTAAGGTGGTGAATTATCTTCCAACTGTTTGTTTGTATTTTTTGATTCTGCATAAACAAGTAAACACAAAAAGCCTGCATTAGGTTTCCAATTAAAAGCATAGCAGCTTATTTCATATCCTGTTCACCCACATTTTCACTTCCATTCTTTTCGACCACTGTCAACAAGGACATCAAAATATAGAACAAAACAAGACCGGAAAATCGGAAAAATAGCGTAGAAAAACAACGTGAAAAACACTTCCATAAATGAAGGGGGAGATGTCGAAGGAAGCGCAACAATATGTTGCAATTGTCTACCAGCGCGCTGAAACAAAAGTGAAATTCTAACATCACGTACGATGTACAAGCAGCGAAAACAAAGAAAAAACAGGAAGTAGGAGCATTGGTAAGAGCCAGAGCCACGTATGCGAACGTTTTGGTGGCGTGGCTTGTGATTTTTCCGAGAAGCGATATCGCCGTATCTGTGAGTGTGTGACGGAGCTGGTGTGTCCATCGCAGTTGCCGTGACAATCCCAATCCCAATCACAACAAGGACAAGGACCCCCAGCGGCAACTGAAACAAACAGCGAAACGAATCCACCATTAACAACTGCCCTAGTATCACGATAATTGGTACTACGCGAATGAGTTTCTCTTCACATGTTCGTATACGCAATATGAGACACGCCAACAGCGATAATCAAAACGTGGAAAAAATTGACAAATCTAAGATTACAAAATATCAGTGTTTCGGAAGAAGATTTAAATAGTTTTAAATATTTAGATCAATGGGTAGATAACAAACAACGTATATGTGGAAGCTTTAAGTAGAGTTTATTGAGAGCTTATCACTAAAAATAAAAAAAATTTAATTTTCAACTTTAAAATTAATTTTATTGCATGTTTCTATTAATTGTCTGTCCTTAGAAAATACAAATTTGAATAAAATTAAAAATTAGTAATGCAAACACTTGTAACGGAGATAATGTACAGATCACAACTGAAAATAATTTTGAAGTTAATCGTGTTTACACACTTGGCAACACAATTGGCAACAATCCCAGTTTGTCTCTAATCTGTAAGACACTAAGAGTTAATTTTCGGGTTGAAAACTTGGGCCAAGTGCCAGATACAGAGGTGTTGACTAAGCTTGCCAGGAGTCAAAGAAAAAAGTATATGAAGGTATTTAAAGAAACATCAAAATAGATTGAAAAATACAAAATTGTATGTGACATTTTTTTTCATACTCAACCAAAAATTAATTTTATGACTTTACATTAGTAATTACTAATGTAACAATTAGTTATGCCATTTTTTACAGGTAAAAGTTTTGCATATTTACTGACTGAGATTAGACTGACAAGCGCAGGAGTTGAACAAACCTTCTATTTAGGTTGTTGGTTTTGAAGTCAAGAAATTCCTTTTCCTGTTTTTCTAACAAATGAAGCATTTCGCGTTATGTTTTCTAACTCCCTAAAAGCCCAAACAACGTGCAAACTCACATACACGAATAAGGACCCCACATCGTCAGCAAATCCTTTACATCTCACATGGACACATCAAAAACCGCATTTATCTTGCAGAGATGCAACTTGCCTAGGAAGTTGACGACGGAAAGCTTTTTAGTTTTTTTTTTTCTATGTTTTTAGTTTGTGCAGGCTGCTGGAGTGGTAAAAAGAGTTTGTCTTTTTTGCTTTGTCACTCAGCTTGTACAAAATTAAAAGGACTGCCAAGGTAGAAAGGATGGTGTTGTTGTGTGAGTTTAAGCCTTAACTGAGCAAAAGATGGTTGGTTAATCCTTCTTTTTTTGCGCGCAGGCTAGAAGGATTTTCATTATTTACTGATAAATTTGACTAAATTAAAGCTTTTAGTGAATTTGTATAATTTAAACCATAAAATTTGGAATTTAAGGCTTTTATTCGTAATCTCGTACTAAATAATTCATATAATTATACCTTATTTTTATTGAGATTTTTTATGGACCTATTTTAATTATAAAAATCTTGCGATAAGCGCAAATTATTGAAAATAAATGTTAAATGTCAAATGTTGTCGTTTCAAACTGTCGCTGCCCTTAAATGATTCAATTAAAGAAACAATTTGCATACAATTTTAAACGATTTTCATTTTAACTTTTTCCGCGACAACAATTACAACTGCAAATAAATTACATTAAAATAGGCAGGAAAACGTGCACGATGCTGTAGACAGCGAAAATTAAATGCCAGTCGTGTCATTTTAAGTTCATCAGGCAGAGCCGAATGGCGGTTACGTGAACTGAAAATATTTTAAAAAAAATGACCAAGAAAATACCAAAAAACTCAACGCTTGGTAAGAAAATGGATATCCCCAATACGTACGATTTTCATATTATACATCCTGAGTGCTTATCGAGTTCCAATAACTTTATTGCCCCTCCTTAAATATTATTGCTTACTTATAATATTCATTTATTTATTTTGGCCAATCCAAAAAAATTTTCTGCATATAACATTTCAGATCTTTCGAAACCTATATATCCTGAGGGCCTCGTAATATTCGTTCAAAAATATCCACAAATACATTTCCGCTTCTGTTGTTTCAGTTGTCTTTTCGATTTGCATATCAATGGGCAGCGGATTCGTCTCGCATTCCTGGCCGCGCCCAAAATGCATCCATCAGCATTTCCATATGTCGACATCGTCATCGACAGGAGCGGAAAGGACAACACTTTCGGCCAGGAGCGAAGGCAATCGGGCAATTTGTTGTTGTCATTTGGCACCTGTGAAGTTGAGCGCAGGGCAGCGCGTTTTAAATTCATTTAACCGCAAAAATGTCAAGCCACAAAAGAGTTAATGCCACGCCCATTGGCCGCAGCAGCCTCCTTTTTCGTCGATGCTGAATTTAATTACTCAAGTGGCAGTCACATAAAAAAAATAGCCGGAAAGAAGTTAGTACTCGCAGCCGTTTACATATACACATGTCCGTGAATTTATGGTCAACTTATAGCCGTTGGATATTAATTTTTTCTTCCATGAGTCTTTCATGTCGAACAAGAGCACGAACATCAGCCAAGGTTGGCTTGGTCAGGAAACAATCTGAACGAACAATGTAAAATTATCTTTCTGATTTTATTTCCCCACTTGCAGTGCGTCTTCTTTAACTGTTGATTGCGCAACAACAAATGAGTTAAATGATGTTAAGCGAAAACGTATTGATTGTATATTGTATATAAATTAGCGGTTTATTTTCCTACAAGTAAAATGAGGGACCAAAAATTATTTTGAATTAGTAGAATTATTGAAAATTAATAATATAAGTTTTAAATAGTCGGAGGAATGTTTATGAACCTGTAAAATAAAGGAATTGCTGCGGAATGCCATAACCATTTAAACTAAAAAATTATATGCCAACTCATTTAATTTCATAGAAATAGTTCAGCACTAAGCTGCTGGTTTATTCTGAACTAGATGTTTTGTTACAAATAGGTGAGCAGCAGTACCAAATTAATAGCTTAATAACCGTTTAGCCAGTGCTGGTTGCAACTGCACCACATAACTGAAAGACTATCTTAAATCCTTTGGAGTATTTCCCACTTTGAAGCTTAATGCTAAAAACCCAACGAACTGAGAGCGATGAGCGAATGAGAGAAGCGTCGCCATTTGCCCGTAAGTGCCAGGTTTTCGCATCCCAATGCGAGATTCCCTTGCTGCAAGCAATTGCTGCTGCCTACCGAGAACCCGAGCTCCCTGGCTAAAATATTCGATTTCTGGCACTTGCCAGCCAACTCTTTAAATATGCATTATGTACATTTGTAGCACGCCCCGAGGCAGAGGTTTGGAACCGACCAAAGGGGGTCGTGGTGAAGACGGGGAAAGCCTTCGGTGCTAGTGCCTAATGGCACTTAAGCTTAGGCAACTCCACGGGCGGAGGTGGAAGGGACACCCAGAGGCTTGTACTGCCTTTTCGTGGGCCCGGGCCCACTGTAGTATATCACGGATGGCTCTGCTGGAACGTGATTCGTTGACGCTCTACGAGTTTGGTTTGGTTCCGCATTTCGCATTTCGCATTTTTGCCTAGGTGCAAATGCAAATTTCAGGAAAATCAGATTTCGTCTATGGATTCCTTGCTACTATTGCATAATTTATACGCACAATGCAAGCAACCAACAGTTGGTGAGGGATTGCACAAGAAACGGAAATGGTGTAATGGAGGATGTAACACAGATATTCCATATATATGCTATATTTATACTTTTCCCTCGTGGCAGCAGGAAGTGCTGTGAGTTAGCCATTACAATCTGGGCAAATTGAAAGTACCAACAAGAAATTGAAAAGTGGTAACAAGTGGTGGTTTTGGTAATATCATCATCAAATCATTTATCAATTGTTAAAAAGGTAATTTATGTTTCAAAAATGATTTAATTTTCGAATACTGGTAAGAGTTTTTAAGGTTTGGAACATTCTAACAGTTTTAAATAAATCGATTTTGATGGTCTTCATTTGTTATCTTTTCAAAATCGTTAGTTAAAGCTTAATAATTCAGTCCTCGCTTTTTGTCTATATATTTTAACCAATTGCTTTGTTATCTGAATATTTTGCTCCCCATCTGCGTCGGTGTCTGAGGGACACAAAAAAAAAGAAAAACTGCGCCATGAAGACTCCGAAATGACGCCACTAAAGTCCGTGCTGCATAGCCGCGAGCTGCATTAACACAATCTTTGTAAATAAGCTTTTATCCGCGCCGCGCAGCATCATCTCTCCAACCATTTTTTGTGCCACCCAACTCGCTTTCTCCGTGCGCTTTCTCTGTTCCTCGCAGACGTATTGTCCAAACTGAGTCGAAAGGGGTTTGCTTTCTCTTTATCTCTGTGCGCTGGGGCCTTTGTTTGGGCAACAACAACAGCGAACAGGAGCAGAAGCAAAAGCAGAAGCAGCAGCAGCAGCGGCGAAAGGTTCAGACGTTCAACGGGGCGTATGCGTAATGTTTCCACTTTTTGTCCATACATATGCCTGCCAGTGTGTATTTGTGTTGAAGTCTTTTGTGTGCCGACGGTTGTAATTATTGCTACTGCTACCGCCGCCGCCGCTTGTACTCCCGCACAAATAAAAACCCACATATTTCTGTCCTTTCTTTTCGGCCCGAGCTTGTTCTGGGCTTTCCAGTCTAGGTCCTTGGCAACTCCTTGTATCGCCTCTGTTTCAGCGCTTGTTTCACTTTTTCGAGTCTTTTGTGTCCGCTAATTAGCACAGCTTGTGGCCTTTTGACTGAGGCATTGCCATAGCAGCTCTGTAACAAAGTACGGGTACGAATGCATTCTAATTTCCAATGTACCGAGTATATCAAGCTTCAGATCTTTTATCAAACTGTTATCAAAGAAAGTTAGTTTTCCTATTCTAAGAAAGTTATGTGTAGTATGACCGTATAGCGTCTTCATGTACTCCGTAAACTTTTTTTTAAAATCTGTAAATTATATTTTATTTTAAAATTTTTGTTATCTTAAAACCATAAATTATTAAATAATATCTTAGGTGCATTAAATAACAATTTATAAAAGGTACTAGGCGAAAATAATGTTTGCTTGCCCATGCATTAAGCAACTTAAATCACATAAAATAATAAATTTAACTTTTTATGTAAATTTTGTTATATATAAACTTATATTTTGTTCGGGAAAACTAACGCCACATTTGGCGCAAAGTAATCGCGATGAAGTGTTTTTATAGCAAGGATATATGGATTGATTTAGATCGAAAAAAATCCAATTTATGGCTTGAACAAGTTTTAAAATTAAATGGGTCCTTACAATGGATCCACACATCATACCTTTGCCTATATTTTTTTTATTAATTCTCTAAGCCGCCGGCGAAACCTTTATCGATTTAGATGATACACATTCATCAGTCTGCTTGTGTGCGACTTTATCCCCAAACTGTCAACTCAACATAATTTCAATTTCACAAATTCTAAGTCAATTAATGTTAAGCCCTAACCGAAAATTTCGAATTTTTTGATCGCAAGTGGTTGATTGCGGGGGTTGGGGGGGTATGCACTGCCCTAAATTGGAAACAACAAATGTCAGCAGTTTTATGTACTGCAGACCACCGCCAGCAACAACAACAACAACAACAAAAACGACTACGGCAGACAAATACAATGTATAAATGATGATGTGGCTGATGATGAATGCACAAGGATGTGCCTGTGCCAGTGTGAGTGCGAATAAAAGGACATCCCTCCGTGCGAGAGAATGTGTGTGTGTGTGTGTGTGTGTGTGTGTGTGTGTGTGTGAGTGTGCGTGTGTGTTTGTCTATTTGTGTGCATGTGTGACAAAGTGAATACGAAATTTGCATACGTTGGCTTTACGACTGAATATAGGGAAAGAGTTTGCCTTGGCTACCAATTTACGAGCAGATCACCCAAATTGAAGGACTATCCGTCCCAATCCACCGGACGTGTGTGTGTTTGTTGGTCTCGTCGCTTGTCATTCCGAATTTCCAAACATTTCTCGCAAAAAATAAACGATTTCAGCTTGAACCACTTGATTGCGGTACTAAATTAAATTATGGCGTTACTGAATACAAAATACATTTTAAATTTATGCAAATTCCGTTGCAAGTTTATGTCAATGGAAATGTGTATATACAGAAATGTTAGAAATCTCTAGAAATGAATTAGGTTTATTTGGGGGATAGTCAGTCAGTGGAGATACTATTTAAAGTGCGATTTTATTATTTATTTCAATTGTTTTATGACATATAGAATTTTTTCTCAGAGAAACTAAAAAGTAAAATAATTTAAAAAGATTTAGAGTTAAATAAGGTTTATTTTGGGACTTAGTACGTTTTTATCATTTATCTGAATTGTTTTTGTGATAAAACAAATTAATTAAAATTAAAAAAAATACAAAAGAAAAAATGTTTGTTTTTTTTTGGGAAAGAGCCGACTAAAAACTCGATTTTAATCCATTTAAGTGTTGCTGGCAATAATTATAACCAAAATAAAAATAAGGACTCAATTTCATTGGCAGCCAAGCAAATTAAAGAGGAGAGGCTATAATTATCGTTTCATCCCACCTTGCTTTCACTCATTTTTATAACTAAGCCCCAGCCTTCTTTTGGTTCAATGCGCTTTCAGCCATTTCTCGTCAGCCTTCGTTCACTCGATTTCCACCTGAGTGTCTTGCAAAGCAAAGCGTAGCTCATTATGCAGTATATTTGCAATATGCTTAAGTAACCAGACTCCCAGTTTCACAGTTTCCCAGTTTCCCAGTTTCCCGGCCACCACCCACAACTCCATGGAGTGCATTGTAGTGCCACTTGGCTGGTTCACATTTCCTTTGCCTCCTGCGGCAGCCCATCGCTGGTGTTCTGCGAGTGCTGCGGTGAAAATTAAAATTACTTTGGTTACGTCAAATAATGTTGCCTGCGGTGCTGTCCAGGACTCAAAACATAAAGCGACGGCGAAGAATATCGGGGCGGGGCTGCAGGGGAGGATGGGGCAAAAGGATGCCAGTGCCTGCAAAGATGCACCGGCAAAAGGCAACAATTTATAGTGGCCACCGAAGGAGGTATAGTGATAAATTTGACATGGCCAGCGTACAGCCCCAAAAGGCAACTGCGAGGAATGCAGTTGTGGCTTCTGCATTCCAACCCAAACTTCTCTTTATCAATTTTAATTATGCCCAAGACGGAACAATAGTTTAAGACAAGGCTTGCTAAATTAAAATTGTGATGGTTACAAATTTGAGTACTAGCAATTAACTATAACGACAATGATAAAATACGAAAAATATCGTATAACACATAACATATATAAAGTGTAAGGGGTACTAGGGAAGTATTTAGGGTTTTGAAATGATTAATAAAGGTGTCTAAAAGTATGCAAGGAAAAATAGGAACTTTATACTTAACTTTATAAGTGAATTCAAAAACCTAGTGATTTCTGTTGCGTGCGCTATATAAAATTTGTTGTAGTTTTGGAGATAATTATATTCGGTACTCTAATGGACATTTTCCAGATTATTTCCTTTAGTGAATGTATACAAAGTATTTTTAAGTTTTCCATCTGACCTTAAGATTCATTCCTTTAAACACTTTAATCTTAACCTTTGTTCCTTACTGCTACGCCATCTCATATTGCAATTATACCGCCCTTTTTTCCTCAAATCAATGGAAAATTTGTATAACGAGCTCGTGCTCGTTAAGAAGACAGAGAGAGACAAAAAGCTACTTGCATGCAATATTTTATGGTAATTTTATGCAATAAACGTTGAAATGTTTGTCATCAATTTTCTTAACTCATATTTCATGTGCAACCCACCCACCAAGCCACCAATCCACCCACTCGCCCCACTTAGTCAACAAAGGTCTGCACTTTCTTCGCGGCGTTTGGAAGGAATTGAACGCCGGCTGAAGAGGAGCGGGTGAGCCGCCTGAAAGCTATAATTTCAAACACTTTTTATTTTAGACGTTGTCTGCGCTAAACCTCACTCCTTCATTCGAATAAAGCACCTTTTTCCCCAACTTGGCACCCCTGCATCACGTTTTACCTTACTCTCTCTAAATGATTCTAAGTCAGACGCGAAGTGCATCTAACTGAAAAACAGGGTATCAAGAACACAGAATTTAAATATGCCTGTGAAAGGGTTTTGTAAAACATTGAACTTAAATTAAAACGGTCCAACACAAATAAATGATAACAGTCAAAACTTATGTTTTCGCTTCTACTTAGCCAAAATATAACACCTTTAAAGAACACCCAGTATGGAGCAGTACTCTGAGGTATCTTGTAGTGGGGTTGCACTCGTTTTCTCAGCTGCCGAACAATTTTTATGCGTTCCTTTGGTTTTACGCTCGGCTAATGTGATTTCCAGCGAATAAAAACGATAAATCTGTGGGTAGTCCGAAGATGCTGATGATGATGATGACTACGAGTGGTGCGGCGGCACTGTTTGCAGAGGAAGCGGTTTCGTTTTCGGCATTCCTTCGGAGATATTTCGCTGCCTTCACTAACGAGGCAGTTAAAATGAATCTACACCAATTTCTGAATTGCTCCGAGCTGAAGCTAGAAATTGCATCCCATTAAATGCACATTTTTGTCTGTAAACGCATTCGCTGCTTTCCATTTCGAGTCAGCCATTTGCAATTTTTATTTTGGTTTTTGTGTTTCACACTTTTCTATTTAATTGTACACAGAACAAAAAAAAAAAAAATTAAAATTAATAAAATGCTAGTAAAACTCTATAAAATCTTAAGTTTTATTTATAATTAAACGAGAGAGTGTAAAAATACGACGAACTTATCAGTAAAGCTGTAATCAATTACAAAAATTATGACGAACTCTAGATCTGACTAAGAAAAAACGAGGAACAAAATTCCCTGGAATTCAAAGATTGATAAGCTTAATGGGGAAAGTTATAAAGCTGAGATCACACACCGAACGCCCGCCATTCGTGAAACAAAGACCGCCGTAATGGGAAAGCTTGCGATCGCCATCCATCTTCTGGTTGTTCTGTTCCTACCTTTTCCCGGATTCAGTCAATTCCTCGATCCATTATGTGGAACTCGAGCTCAATCAAATACTGGAATGCGGGTCATTAACGGCCAGATAGCACAAAACAATTCGAGTCCCTGGATGGTTTTTCTGAAGGCAACTGACGATACATTCGTGTGCGGCGGAACTTTAATCACAAGTAGTTAGTATTTTAATATCGTTAATAAGGAGTGTCTCATAAATTTAGAACGGTTTTTTCAATCTTCTTAGAGAAAGGATAACTGAAATAATCCTTATAATTGTATTGTTACATTATTGTTCACAGGACTAGTACTAACTGCAGCGCATTGCTTCAGTCCACAAAAGACATTGTAAGTGACTTTAGAAAATTAAAAAAATTATTTAAACTCTTAATGTTTGATTTCTGCTTCACAGATTCGCTCGCCTGGGAGAGTATAAGCGAAGCTTTAAGGGTGGATATAAACCGGAGGTTAGGGTGGACGCAGCTTTTAGACATCGCCTTTACAATCCAAATACGCATGTCAACGACATAGCCATCCTTCGGCTGGCATATGCTGTAACTTACAGAGGTAGGATATATTTCTTTTCACAAATAAAACCAAACAAGTCAATATACCAGCTTTTTCATATTAACCATGTATTTTTTGACTACGTAATTTTTTTCTGCGCAGAAAACATCAGGCCGATCTGCATTGTGTGGGATCCTAGCTGGAGGAACTATATTGACAGTATTCAGCTGCTAACCGGTACTGGATGGGGTAATACCGAGACGGGAATGGATAGCGATGAGCTCATGACACTGGACATTCAGCGTCGTTCACCACAGGTGTGCAACAAATACACCAACAACAACATTGTGAGCAATCAATTTTGTGCGGGAAACTTAAATAGTAATCTGTGCAACGGCGATTCCGGAGGTCCTCTGGGGGCAATGATCACATATCAAAACAAGCAGCGCTTCATCCAGATCGGTATCGCCAGCTACACGAACCAAAGGTGCCAATGGGCTTCTGTTTACACGGACGTGTTAGGACACATCGACTTTATCCTCCGGGTTTGGCGACTATACGGCAATGGTCAAAAAGTGACTTTGCCAACAAGAAAGACAACTACGACGACAAGACCACCAATTAGGCTACCTACAAGGCCACCCAATAGGGAACCTACAAGGCCACCGATTGAGGTTGATTATGATTATGACACGTTCGATATGACGGATCCTCAGAGAGATGATTCGACGATGACTGAATTTGTCATTCCAGTTCAATATCCAGTTGAATATCCTGTTCAATTTCAAGTTCAATATCCAGGTCAATATCAATTTCAATATTTTTGGACCGGTTAAAAACACTGATTCAAAATGAAATATTAAAAATAAATACCTGACAATCGATTCAAAATTTTATATTTCATATTTAAATTACATATAAACTCAAATTATAAAATACGAAACATTTTAAATTGCATGATTTATAACTAAATTATTTTAATTAATCTGAAAAATATCAGATTAAAAAAAGTTAATATATTTAAATTAAATACATTTTTATTAAAGTTTAAAATGGCCTAAGTCTTAATTCAACTTTTACTCTACAAGTGACGTGTGTAAAAATAGTCAAAAAACAATATCAAATATCAATATCAACCAGGAACTATTGAAATATGAATAAAAAATATATCATTATTTTGTTTAATTTTTTTTAAACCCAAAACCACTTAACTCTTTTCTTCCCAAACAAAAAAGGAAAGGTTTTTTAGAAATACTTCGATGACATATAAAAATTTTACACAGAAAAATAGCATTCACCAAAACAATACATTCTATATTCGCAATAAAACATTTAAATCAACAAAAATAAATACATACATATGTCATCGCCACGAACATCAGTTTCATGTGTTGTTCCAAAGACAAAATGCACAGCAATTATTATTATTGTTCCGGCTAGGCTTTTGTTTTTCAGGGTGGTATAAAAGTGCCGTCTGGGAGGGGCAGGAAAAAAGCAAAGCAAAAGCATTGCCAACTAATTAAACTGATGAGAGACAAAGCCTCATGTGAAACAGTAACAAGCACTAACAAAATAGCAGCAAATACTGTCTATCTGTCAGCAATCCGCCCAGCCCACTTCTGCCCCTGGCCGCCTATTCCCCGAGCTCAGACTGATGTATGCAAACAACAACCAGGAGTGAATCTACATCAGTATCTGTCTTGTTTTTAATACCCTTACCAATCTGCAGGCATACTTGTTACATTGTAACTTGGGGACAAAACTATATACCGGAGAAAATAGAACCAAAGGAGTGACAGAAAATATAAAATATAAATAACATAAATGCCGAATATCTACATATATAACTTGGGGACAAAAATATATATCGGTGAAAATAAAACCAAAAGTATACTTTTAGGACTAAAATATAAAATATAAATAACATTTATGCCGCACATCTTTTTTAAAACACTTTGAGTTTATTGTTCAATAGAGTGTCCCAAATTCGTAATGCCCTAAGCCTAGATTTTTCTTTTCGTTTGTATGTCCTTTTTTTGCACTGTTGTTACGGCACATTTAAACAATTGAACACATTCGCATTCGTATGATGGTCAGGCTATGTGGCTTGGTGTATGCGTGGCATTCGACCCCCCCAAAAACGAACTGTTGTCATGGCATTTGCACAATTTCCCACAATGAAAAATAAATAGGTGCTGGATTCATTAGGATTACAAGAGTTTGCAGTCGACATTTGTCGGAAAAAGCGGACACATCCTATGTAGAAGTGTAGAAATATAAAATCAGATAACGAATTTTTTAATTGACGATTCCGGCCATGTGTTAAAACGCCCTTAGCAACAATCGAATTGTCGATGTCAAAAAATGTTGAAAATGTTATTCGGTGCCTGCAGAAGTTCAAAACGAAAAAAGTTTTGGCTAACCTATTTGAATTTACACTTAAATTCTGAAAGCGATAGACAGTTTTATACCCATTACTAGCTGATACCTCCCTTATTAACAGAAAACTGAAACAAAAATTACACTTTCTGACATTTAATCAATTTAACTTCTAAAAACAAAGCAACTTTACATCTAAAAAGTAACAAAATTAATTCCAAAACTTTTTAAATTTTCAAAATAGCGCTTTTCACAATATATTATATGTTTATTTATTATTTCACAATCGAATATTGAGAATTATTATATTATAGTTCACTACAAAACTTAATTATTGTTTTTATGATTATCGCACTGATACGCCGATTTCCGCTTTATGTTTACCTCAGAGTTAAAGAACACACTTTACGCTGCTACGCCTGCTAATTTCAATGTAGACTCTAATTTCCATAGCTGAGTTCCCCTACTCTGGTAAATGTTTGCATAAATACAGACAGACAGTACTAGCACTTGCGCAATTTCTGCACTCACCATTTTGAGTAAATAGAGTTTCGGAATGCATATGCATGCGTTTTGTTTGGTCAGAAGGAGTAGGATGTGTCTGTCGGAGTCAGTGCCAAAATATTTAGCTAATTTATAAATTGCACAGCCTGTCCTTTGCCATCGCCGCATCTACATATTGCCGATCTTTTTTGAGGCTTTCAACCAACAAAGGAATATGTCACAAAAGTGCTGCACAAACAGCACGAAATTTACTTGTTAATATATGCCAGCATTGTGCAATCGAAAATGACCGAAGAAATGTTACTCTTTATTACATTTCTATACAAAATAATAATGACTTCTAAGTATACTTTTAATTCTTTTCAAAACATACATGTAATGCTTATCCCGTGAAAAAGTTTTCACCACCATCTGAACTTTGTAGGATATTCTTTAATCGTCACTCTATTTACACATTAAAATGGTATATGCAATATCCGGTTTCCCGGCCATTGTGCTTTACTGAGTTGGGCATATCGCGTCATGACGCATACATACTTGTATCCATAAATATATATAAGTATTGCATAACTGCAAACATAATTCATTTTAAAAATCGATTTACCCGCTGGGTCCTGCGTCCAGTGTCCTGTGACGCAGACGTCGTCGCTGCAGTTTATGAGTTTATTGTTTACGCTGCTTTCAGCCATAAATATTTGCAAAGTGCTTGTAAAAAACAAAAGGTGGCAAGAAATCGAGTGGGAGGGCTGGCGCATCGGACAGACAGAGTGTTGATGATGGCCAAGAACGCTGGGATGCGGAAGCGAGTGGAGGGGAAGCCAATAACTTTGTTAAACGCCATCGAGTCGAGCGGCTTTTGTTGTTATTCAGCTGGGTTCGCAGTTCGCACAAAACTTAACTTTTAGTTTGCATGTTTCAGCCATAAATGGAGCTGAAGGAAATTGAAGTGACCATTGTCCTGGCAAGAATGGGATAACCAGCCATCACCACTGCACATGCTATATACATAACAGCTCTATCGGCCAGCTCCAGTACTCGAAGCTGCCGGAAAACGAGCGCGCCAAATCTATAATTGCCCCCAAACAATCGCCAATCAAACTGGGACCGGGAGACCCTTCCATCGACTTCTGCACTCGTCTGTCATGACTGCCTGCCTTCCGTGTTAGCGCACCCAAGCTATAAAATTTAATTTATTTGTCTCTAATAATTTCCCACGGCGACTGTTTGATCTGCAAATGCTGAGCAGGATATTGAAGTAAACGGAGTACACACGATTTCAGCAGAGGTTCAGGAAGCTTAGTTATTTGGTACGAAAATTATTGTTTATTTGTTGTATAATGTTTTGGCAAACTTCGAAATCATTCTGGGAAAATTAATTTCAATATTTCAACATTATATAGGTATAGATTAAATAAATCTTTTCTTTAATTTTGATATAATATCTTTAAGCTAACAGAGTATGGAAAATGTAAATGTATGGATTAAAATTAATTTAATAATATGTTTTCAGATAATATATAAACTAAACTGTATTAAGCCTTTACTGTGAGTATTGATACTAAGATATTTCTTAGACTTTCTTTAATTTGTTTTAAGATAATATATTAGTAAATATTATTATGAAAACTAGGGTATCCACACAGCTCTGTAATGTGTTCTATCCAGAGTGCACACTTGTTGTTTCGATTCCTTAAGACCTCCCCCGAGCAAATCTGAAGCAGCCATCTAGTCCCTCGCTCTTAGCCAAACTCATAACTTCATTTGGCTTGCGTGCCAATTTGAATCGTATCGGAGGTGGCTTGAGTGGGAGCAACAGAAGGAAAGCTCGTAAAGTTGCTGCTGTCCCACTTAAGCGCAATTGGTGGCCATAAAAGCCACCGCGCTCGACTTGAAGGGACGGGACTATGTGCGGATGGTCAACAAGCCAGGGCAGGACCAAGGATAATAAATAATTAGATCGCTCTGACCGCAAATTGAAACTAAATGTGGCTAACAATAGGCAAACATGGAGCTGCAGTTAGTTGCATTTTTCAATGGTTTCCAATTTTTCATGTGAGCTCCATTATCCGCTCCCTTTTATGAGGATGGCTACACGCTAAAAATAAATAAATATAAAATGCAAAAATTATTTTACTTTATCATTAATTGAACTGCTTCAATAATAGCCTCGAATATTTGAATGCTTCCCGAGCAAACATATCAATCCTTAATTCTTGTTTATATTGCTTGTATATTTTTTAAATATAATAGAGCGCGCTGAAATTTTTATAAGTGCTGAAAGCAGGGTTGCTGGGGCAACTGGAATTTCAAGCCAAACAATTGACTTATCATTTGACTTTGTGCGGAGCAGCCAATCCCCTGGGAGAGATCGAAGGGGACAATGGCGAAATTCCACGCAATCGGCTTATGATGTTGACACTGCTGCGGTTTGATGCCACTCCCAGGACCTTCCCCTTTGGCCACCTGCCCGATTCTGTGGCAGGACAACGCGAAAACCAACAACAATCACCGACAATGGCTTTCAAATGCGAAACAAAGAAGCGCCCCGCGCAAAATCAACAATGCTGACAAGCGAATATATTTAGGCGAGGCCAAGAGGTGCCAAGTTCATGGCAATTAGATATTGGCTTCTTGCTTTCCCAATAAAAATAGATATTTATGTTTGTTTTTCTTTTCTCCCAAGTCAAAGCATTAGTGTCTGCATTGCGGTTTAATTGAAGAAATTAAATTAAAGTTGATTGTTTATTTTAACTAACCAAAACATGTTATTTTAATTATCAACAACAAAACATAAAATAGTGTAATCAACTGATATTTATTTAATTTAACATCGGTTAGCTTTGCTGTGAGCACTTTTGTTTCCTTAGCTGTAGTAAAGAGCTTCTTTAATTTACATAGATTTGCACAGCCATTGAGTTCCAACCCTTTTCCAAATTAAATCTTTTATTTGTCATTCCTTCTACCTTCACTTTTTGTGAAGTACACGTGGATAGAAGCCACATCGGCCAAGATAAAAATTCAATTAAGCCCGGCCCAAACCCAGCTAACAACAACAAACACGAACGCCTTTGTCAACTAATTACATGTCTGCGACCCGATGGCCGACGAAAGGTTAAAGTAATTTGCAGGGAAACGTTCTTTGGCTTTTAATTGGAAAAATACGTTTTCGCATTGAGTGACAAAGGTGTGATTTATTATATTGAATGGCTGTTTGGTTCATCACTCTTTTTCTTTTCATTCTCACCTCCTTTGGTTAATTTTTTGCTCTTCATTTTCCTCTGCTTTTGTCTTTAATTGTCAGCCAAGTTTTTTTTTAATTATTTTTATTTGAATCCAGCTTTCGGGCTATTTGAATTTAAATTTGCTAGTCTATGCTATTAAAGTTTGTTAATTAAAGGGACTTTCACATTTAGTTAACTATTCAGTTTAAAATATAATTTTGGTAAACAGATATCAAAATAAATTATAATTATGAATAGCTGTCAACAAAAACATTCATTTGATTGCTACAACAGCGGTTAACCAGGAAGCACACAGGAAATTAACTTATCGAACACCAAGGAGCATCGAACATCCACAACATAAATAAGATAATCTTTAAAATTTAATTAATATTTACAGAAAAAACAGCTCAGAGAGGAACGCTATAAATGGTTAGTAGAAAAGAGGGAGAAGTAAAGATGAAATTTCGTATAGAAAAGATGTATAATACATATTGCGATATTCTTCAAAAAAAAGTATATACATTTCCTGGATTTGGCAGAAAAATATAATTATCAATGCAAATTAGAATGTAAAAATAATAAAAGCGGAAATTAAATTTTAAATAAGGTTTTTTGATGTATATACACAACAATTATATTGATGGAAGTTTTCTTTGAGTGTCAGAAAATATAGACGGTAAGGTAACTTTCCCTAATACTTATTTTCCTAATATTAACGATGAGCAGCTTCGGTCAGTTGCTACTTAATATGTAGATAAAATGATATTTAAATTTAATGCTATTAGTTCTTGCAGTTCGTTACATAATTTGAGTGTCAGCATACTGCAAATGTTGATTTTCACCATAAATTGAAATTATACTTTACATGTGCATAAGTCTTGAACAGAACATGTAATTGATTCAATTGATTCTCCCTCGAATACTCTTGTAGAATAAATCTGGAAATAATTAAGCTCAGGATTCTGGCTTCCTGGACATGTTAACAAATGTATATAGAGTGCATAAGTAGGTACATAAGTGGAAGGTTATGTCTTCTTGTCAATTTTCATATCAATTCCACATTTAATTACTTGTTTTCAAGAAATTACCAACAAATAGTTTTAATGGTCTTGAACCCCAAAATAATAAAATGTATTATAAATATTTTTGATACAGTTGCGTATTCAGGATATAAAAGACGTATTGGTCAACTTTGCTCAATAAATTATATTTATATATATTATTTGATTTACCGCTTGAAGAATGCTTGAGCCTACAAGATCATATTATTAAGATTAATATTATTAATTATTAATTGATAAGACCAACTCAATTTTATATTATGTTCTGAGCATTATGAAAAAATTCCCTCTTTGCTCGTTGTTTAAGTGGCTCAGGTGCGTGTGCCTTAAGCCACTTTATGCTGCTGTGCACGTAATTAGTTAACAAGTCGCATAAGTCCTCAAACCTAAGCTGTTTAAGTAGCCATGGAGCGTTGATGTTTTCGTCCTCCTTTCGGATTTTCGTTCTTCAGCCACTTAAAGTCGGCTTTGTCCACTTGTAGCTGCCGTACACGTTCATGTAAACGAGTATATACAGGGTAAAAAACAATAGCTGTGTATAGTGTTTTATAAAAAAAGAAGAACATAAGCTGAGGGTAAATTAGCCAAAAATAATTGATTTTCATATAGATTATAAATTTATCTTTAATTCTTTCCGCAGATTACCACATGCCCTTCAAAATTGACTGTGCAAATTTCCATTCTCTTGTTATTTTAATTGGTCTAATTTTAACGGAAATTAATTTTTTGTTTGAAGTCTGTCTTCGAGCTTCCAAGCCAAATTTAAAGATCAATTTTAACAAAGTTTTTAAAATTCATACAAAAAAATGTGAACTTTTAAGGTTGAGCCTTCAGGTACTTAACGAAACTATTTTATTTGGTATCATTTTATTTTAAAATTGGCATTGGAAAAGAAACATTTTTCAGTGCATGGGTATGTTTGAGTCGACAAGGACATTTCATGCAGCTAATGATGTATTCATTTTCCATGTGCAGCTCTCGCTCTTCCCCAGTGTGTCTTTTCAGGCTTTCAATTGCCAGCAAATGAAGCTCCTTGTGGGACTGTCAGAGCGTTCTGTGAGCTTAGTGCACTGGAAAGATACTTGAATTCGTATGAGCAAATAATGCGATTTGCTTAATGAGCTTGCTAGGACGCACAAAAACTCACACACACACAAAACTCACACACACAAAAACACAGTCTCACCGATAAGTAGGCAATTCGGTCAGCGATTTCAACCTTGAACTCAATCTGCGGGCCGTAGTTAATTCCGGTAAATATATTCACAAATTCCGGCGGGCTCGGCCCGATTCTTTCTGCTCTTCACTCCCAGGAGAACTATAAATAACCCTTTCGATAACAAACATTGCGATGTGTTGATAATAAAGGGTTGATTTATTTCTATTCTACGTTGTGATTTATGACCTTTAATGGCCGCCGATGCCAAAGCGAGCGATGCGAACGCCATCGCACAGCAAGGACAAAAGGAGATGAAATTCAACAATGTGATTCAACATTTAACATGGGGCAGCTGCAAAAAAGGAAAAATAAAAATCACAATACGGAAGAATGGCAACAGAAAACGAAAATTGAGGCGAATGTCTTCCCTTGAGATTAATCAGGGGTCTTTAAATCTAATAAACATAATATTTTCAAAGGAATAATATTCAAAGAATTTTATGGTTTATTTTATTTTTTTTTTTTTGTATTATTTATGCAGGTTGATTCCTTATTATATTTTGCCTTTTTTTGCAGTTGAATAAATGTTCATTTTTGTTTTATATAAAATAAAACATTATTGTACATAGTTATAGAATTTGCAGAGGCTTATTTTCCTTAGGATAAATATTTGTATTACTTGTAATATTAAATCAATTACAAAATCGAGGGTATTCTAAGTACTTCTCTCGGAAACAACGTCTGATCCACTCAAATTCTCGGTATGCAAAGCTTGATAAGCCACATTGTCGACCTTATTAAACAGAGAGCACCGACCGATCAATCAACAGTAGCGCAATGAAGGCGGCAGTAATCGGAATCTCAGCGTTACTGTTTCTTCTACCCATCCCGGGATTGACCCAATATCTGGACGGGGAGTGCGGAATTCAATCGAAGGCCGCGAATCAAACCTCAAGTCCCTGGATGACTTATCTTCACACGACCGAATTGATATTTGTGTGCGGCGGAAGTCTAATTACTCAAAGTTCGTATCACTGTGGACGTCCATCCACCAATATATGTTGTATGTTTACTGGCCTTTTTGACAAATATTCTTACGAAGTGCATTTAAAAGACTAAGTAGTCAATACGTTTTTTTCCAGAACTGGTTCTAACAGCAGCGCATTGCACAAAGGCCAATGAGCATCTGTAAGTAACCCAAAAAATAAAGAAGAAAACAAAATAAAAACCAAATATTGCTTGCAGAGTAGCTCGTCTAGGGGAGTTTATTGGAATTCGTGAAAAACAGGACACTATTCGATCGGAACATAATGTAAACCAAATCTTCAAGCACCCTTTCTACAATGTGGTAACACATGCAAATGACATAGCCATTCTCGGTTTGGCCCCGAAGGTGGTGTACACAGGTGAGTTTAGTTAAATTCTATTTTAAAATTTAAAAACGTAAATATGAAAGATATAGAATTGTTATATTTATTAGTTGTTAAAACTCGTATGCACAAGAGGTATTATCTGTTCAATAACTGACAATTGTACAATGTGAAACAAATAAATTGAATGACTTTAAATATACTATAAGTCATCTGTGTAAAAAGAAAATGCTTCACATATTTATTTCAAGTCTACTATCTTTTGTTTGGATCTTTGACTAATTTTGTTTCTCTGCACAGAACACATCAGACCCATTTGCATCCCGTGGTGGACTTCGTGGAGACAGTATATCGACAAAATCCAGGTGCTCATAGGTACCAGATGGGGTCTTTCCTTGCTAAGAAACGAAAGTGATGCCAGCAGAAATGTGTACTACCTCCAATGGCAGTAGTATTGCCAGATCACAATTCTGCGCGGGAAACTCGGAAAGTAATCTATGCAACGCGGACTACAGCAGTATCCTGGGAGCAATGGTTCCTTATAAAAACTTCAGTCGATTTGTCCTGGTCGGCATAGCGACAACGAATCAAAGATGCAACATGCCGAGCATTTACACTGATGTTCTGAGCCACATCGACTTTATCCTCACAGTGTGGCGGTATTATGGCAAAGGTCAAGGAGAATGGATCCAAAGTTCAACGACACGGGCACCGAAACTAATTGATGATACGGGTTTGCATTCGGAATCGGGATTGTTTAATTCGTCCGTTCCAGTAACTTCTTAATGTATTTTCGAAAAACATCATTGTAAAAATGTTACCAAGAACCTGCAGTTATAAATCCATAACTTTTCTTTCGCGCATCCGATTTCAAAGTTTTATATCTTTAAACTCTCATGGCTTAAACCTCTACAAATTTGCATTTAAATTTTGTTTTGAAACTTTGGGTTGATATTTTTACGACATAACTCCTTAATTAAATTACGAAAACATCATCTTAAAACAGGTACCAAAAATCTGCTGTTTTAATTCCATAACTTTTCTTGCAAACATCCGATTTCAAAATGGCATATCTTTAAAGTATTGGAGCTTCAGTCTCTAAAACTCTGCGTTTAAAAGTTGGTTTGTAATTTCGGGTCGATTTTTTGTCATTTTTATGATGTAACCCATTTCTAAATCTCCGAAAAAATCGTCTTTGCAGAAAAGTGACCAAAAACCTGCAGTTATAAATCCATAACTTTTCTTTCGCGCATCCGATTTCAAAGTTGTACATCTTTAAACTCTCGTGGCTTAAGCCTCTACAAATTTGCATTTCGGCAAGCCAAACATGCTATATTCATGAAAACATTTAAATTATTATATATTTTCGTATATGTTTAAAAACATTGAAGCTATGAAAGATCGACTCTTCTAGTGATGCTGATCAAAAATATATATACTTTATAGGGTCGGAAATGTCTCTTTCACTGCGTTGCAAACTTCTGACTGAAATTATAATAACCTTTGGAAGGGTATAAAAATTCAGAAACGGGAGGGCTTGAGTCCGCATAAATGGAAATCGTTCATTTTAATGGGCGTGGCGCCGCGAACAAAAGGAAGGCTCCAGAAACTTCCGGCAAATCCCGATTTTGTTTGAACAATTAAAATGCCTGAATAGCCGAAGTGGCCGCCCACATGCCAACCGACAGCACATTAACTACAAATTACATTCACATTAGTGTTTCGGAATTTCGCAGCCTGCCCCATCCGGACCGTTCCTCGGACCTTGTTCCTTAGTCCTTGGTCCTTGGTCCTTGGTCCTAAGTTTGGCCTGCTCGTGCTCGTCCTCGTCCTTCTGTGCTTTTCATTTCGTTGCCTTGCTTTTTTTAAACCAAACACCTAATAAATCAAAGCGGACTCGTGAGAGACCCCAGGAGTATGCTTGTTAAATGCTCGTAATAAATTAGCCGCCGCCTCCCGAACCGCAAAGTCCGGCCCCGCCCTCTTAGCAGCGCCCCCCGCCCACCTGCCAGACATCGGGCCCTTGATTATTGGCTTAGCTCATGGTCTGGCCATTTTACAATTGCCTCCTCTCCATCCGATGGCCCCCAATTGCACTCAATCGATGCCATTCTTTCTCTACACTCTGTGGCCCAGACTCATTCATTTTGCGCGCAATTTTATTTCTATTTTTTCGTTAGAGATTTTTTTGTGTAATAATTTTAATGAAGTCAGCGCAAAATTTTCCGCTGGGCTAGCAATTATTGGTGGTGGCGCCAGATTGGGAGTTTTGCGATTGAACATTTATGCAATTCATGCTTAATTCAGGTTTGTTTGAAGTTTTCTCTGATAATTCGGAAGAAAACTTTAAGATTGGTGTCAGTCATATAACTTGTTTTAATTTCAAGTCATTTCATATCATTTATTTATCTTAACAAATATATGTTTAAATTAATATAAAAGCTAAAGAAAGAGATTGAAAAAAACAAATAGACTATATATATCATAATTTTGATATATATGTGCATTTGCGGAATTTGTCCCACACGCTATTTCAATATTTGATTCATTTTACAAATTTTGTATTCTTTGTACACTTTGAACACATTTTTTGTATACAAAGCAAAATATCAATAAGGCCCACCCTTCACTTTACTTCTTCCATTTGTAAAGGCAACTTACGTTGACTAAAATTAGTTTCCTTTGATACATATTTGCTTTCACATTTCGGACGTCTTTACACAGAATCCGCCCAAGAAAATGCTGAAAGCATTGCTACTGCACTGGAGCACACACGGAAATTTTTATGAGTTGCGCGTTAATGTTGCATAATTGTTTCATGTACACAATGTCACACGCACGCGACTAACGAAGCGCTCCATGATCGGCCCAAGAAGTCACAGTTTACAGGGAGCCGGCGGATGGCGGATGGCAGGTGCGCCGAGTCAGCGCTAATTAGAATGCCAGCGACAGGTAGACGGGACCGAGGAGCATAGATAGTCATCAGCAGAACAGCATCCCACATCCTGCACGGCAAGAAATCTGACAGTACAAAATGTAGAATATTTTGTAATATAAGGTTGCTAAATTAGGTTAATATATTAAATACTACTCTACTCGAAAGTGATGCTATGAGCTACAGCACCATAAAATGTGATTTTAAAACATAATATAAAATAAATTCATTTCAATTGGCTTTTAAATTTAGCACGACTATATGTAACAAAAAACAAACAACAAAAACGAATACCTAAGATAAAAGAATGCAAAATCCAAAACATATGTAATGTTTTAGATTCAAGATTAATTTGTTGTAGAACCATTGCTATCGTTTACAAGTCTTTAATATAAAAATAGCAAATTGTGTTTAATGGCTTAAAAATAAAAGCCCGAATTCGTTTTTTCCGTGTCGGAAAAATTTGCCAGCCAGGCGAAGTTGATGAGAGGCTCCTTCTTGACTTCCCGCCTCCGTGCCAAACTTCTTTTCCACCATTTTATTTGAGCAACTTTGGCGCAGAAAAGTTCTTAAGCGTGCAGTGAAAAATGCAACGTCAACGCCTCGAACGAAGACCCAAAGTTAAATGTATCCGAGTGCCAGGAAGAGTGGAAATGGGAAGTGCATCACGCTAATTTCTGCAAACGCATGGCAGGCTAAAATTAAAATAGCAACGCCAGAGATGCTTACCCTCGGAATCAGAAGCAAATAAAAGGTGGCGTGCGCCGCAAAGTGTGCTACAAAATGTATGCAAGCTTTTCCACCTCAATTTATGAATTTTAAAAGAGTTTCATTTGTGTGTGGTGTAAAGTAACTAGAAATTACGATAGTATCCGTTCTTATTATTTCTTGTTTAAGCAATTATTAGCGAAAAATAATGTTTATGTGTAAAGCAAGAAAAAGTAGTTATAATCGCTATTTCTACTATATTTGTAATTAAATGCCCAATAAGCATCAATGAATTTTTATAAAATATTTGTTTTAAGTAAGTAATCTTATTTATTTCATTCGGTTGGCTAAAAATCAATATAAATAAAAACACATTTTAAGTAAAATTTAATTAAAATTTCATCAACAAACTCTGGGGAAAAATGAAAGCTCCTACAGGATTACCAAAAATGGAAAGCCCAGGAGGACCAAGTCTCATTTATTATTCAAAGGCCAAAAATAAGGGAATCGCTTATATATGCAGAAGCGAGAGGCTAAAAGGCTAAGCAATTTTTTTTTAATACATGCAACAGACGTGGTCCCTTGGTCACTTTGCAGTTGCATGCCGCACGCGTTCAGTTTCCCCTCGTTTGGCCGCAACTGTTGCCCGAGGAAGTCCAAGGAAAATCGCTCCAAATGAAAAATCACAGCGCCGTGCAGCGGTGTCTCATTCCGTGCGCCCTACTTCCGCCCCTTCCCCGTTTTCCCCGCTTTCCCAGCATTCACAGTTTTCCCTTCCGCTTCCTGGCCTTTGGGTTCCGCACACCCACTGGCCAGCGAGGTCCTAACATTTTTATTGTGTTCTGCTCGGTGTGGCAAAGTCATATTCATTCACATTCATTCATTCATTCACTTCTGACTTGCAACACATTTTTATATCTCCTCCTTTTGTGTTGCCCTTTTTTTGCGCCCAGAGTGTGAATGGTTTTGTATCATTTTTATTTCAGTTTCTATCATACCCTTTACTGTTAGCTTTAGATTTAGCAGGAAAGCTTTTGTAGAACTCAGAAATTTGTCAACTCAAGAGTATCGTTCAAAAAACTTCCGAAATATCCGGATCTCAGATATTCACAGAACAAAGGCTTTTAAGTTGTCTAACTAGTAAATCCACATTGCTTAAATTACATGGGTTATTATTTACGAAAAATATATTTTTATAATATATTGTCCACAGTGATTTCGTTGTAAAACCAACAAGGTGAAATATGGCTGAAAATAATAAGAATTAAGGTTGAATAAATTTTTAAATATTCAATTTGTGTATACCGCTATGTTAATTAAATGGAAATTAATTATGGCTGTCATTCTTTTTATTTAGCAGTAAGATGGAAAAAGTGTGCTCCCAAAGTCGTCATGCTTCAACTGCCAGCATTCGCCATTTATTTATATTTTTTCATTTCCATTCCTATTTTCACATTTTTACTTCTGTCTGTGCTTTGGCTTTTTGATGTGTCCCATTTTGTGTTTGGTGTGGTGTGTGCAGTTAAAAGATTTATAAATATGAATTTTATACATTGTGGCATGAAAAATGCAAATTTTAGAAATGGCCAAAGGAAATAGAAATGGTCATGGGCAAAAGCACAGTTTCTACCATTTCCCCTAAAAGAGTGAAGTTCCCGAATTCCTCTCGACCCCTTTCCTCCTTTCACGTTGTCTCTCATTTTTTGTGTCTTTACAAAGGAGTTTTATAGTTTTACAACCATTTTTTTTCAGTGACACAGATGCGTTTAATGACCAAGAGACTGATACAACCAGTATTGTACCGAATGCAACAAATGGCCACAAGAACCACCGAAATAATACTCTTCTCAATCGCAATAAAAGGTACAATAGATATCTCAATAGATTTGTTTAAAGATAGTTTGTATAGTTTGTTTTATACTTGTAAAAGTGTTAGAAGTCGCTTCTTGATAAGTTTAAAGGGCATTTTGTGAGTTACTTTGTAGAAAAACAATATACATTCGAATATAAATTTTAAGTTATATTTCACACATCACATTGAATTTTGTTTAGGGAATGAAAATGCCGATTCAATGCTAAACGAAACAGTTGCGTTTCATTACTAAATAATTAATTGCTATTTGTGCACGATTTTTTACAACTTTACTCGTTGAATGAAGCTGTTGATTTTTTTATTGTTGGCCAATGCCATAAATCAGTACACTTTTATGCAAAATTTTCCGGAAATTTTATGGGCTAAAATTGGCAGTTGGCCGTTGGCTGGCTGGCCGAGCGACATTAATATTTATTAACATGCGGTGCATGATTAATGCATAATAATGAAATTAGTTAAAGCCTCGAGAGCTGCCGGCATGCAAAGTCAAAAAAAAGGATGTGCAATTTACAATCAAGGGTTTCAAGTTGGATTGTAAAGTGTAATTAATATCAAATGTCATCAATTATTCTAAGCCAGCACATTTTGTGGGGATATTGTGCTAAACGGGGGTGCGATAATTGACAGAGAAATCGCCGTTTCCATTTAAATCAATTAAATTATGAATGCAACTAAAATAATTTAATGATTCACAGGGGGCCAGATATGGGTTGGCTCGTCCCAGTCACTTGATGACAGCAATAAAATAAATTTTGTATTACGCAATTGCAGTTAATTATTAATTCAATAAACTTTTGCCCACTCACTTAAAAGTATTTCAAATAATTGTCATCAATAAGTGCTCATGAGTGTGTCTGTTGGTGAAGCAAATTACATAAATTATTCAGTTTATCAACAGCGAAGAGGCAAAGAAAATGTCATTTAAAGAGTGTGTTAATTGTGCAAGGGCTTGTGTAATTGCATATTTTTAATTGAAATAGCTTACGGGAGGACTTATGAGATTTAAATCAACTGATAAACCACAGAAAATATATAAATTTAATTAAAGAAACAAAAAACCCATTTTTTTTTGTTCAATTTGTTCTGAGTTGAATCAAAACAGGAATTCCTTAAATATTTATGTAAATATTAACTCTCCTTTTTTGGTATTAACAAAACGACTTAATAATATTTCTCATATTAGTGTGCCCCAGCATACAAGTTAATAAAATAATATATTTACGTAAACATCTGCGGTAACCCTTTCTCATGAAGTTATTTTGGCTCAATTATGGCTTCTAGCAGACAATCGTGCAGACACAGCTGGCGCGGTTTTTATTACAGCGATTTACATAAAGCCGTCAAAGAAATTGGCTGCATTATAATCGTAAATTTTAGCGACAATCAAATTAGCCGGTTAGATCAGTTTACGCCGAAAGCATTCTATTATAATTGGCAATATTATGATTGGCTATATTGTTGACAAAATGTATATAATTAAGTGTGTGATTTTTTACCTAATACAATTATATACATAATTGCCACATGGGCATTTTTAAGTCAATAAGAGTTAAGACTAAGTTTATTTGCTTAGCAGTTATAATATAATCATTGTTTGGCTATGTTATTGGCTATGTACCGATAGCTGGAACTATCGATCCCAATTGGTCTAAACTCGAGTTGGGCTTGGGTTTGGTACTCCTTGAACGTTGTCATAATGTCGCCACACTCGGATGATAAAGTCGATGTGGAACAGTACATCAGTGTAAACACTCGGCGTATTGCATTTTTGGTTGGTGGTCGCTATGCCGATCTGTACATAGCGATAGGTGTTCTTATAAGGAATCACTGCTCCTAGCGGATTACTGCACTCGACATTGCACAGATGACTTTCCGAGTTTCCCGCGCAGAATTGGTTGGTGAATATGGTACCGAACACGCTGGTACACATTTCTGGTGGCTGGCGCCAGATGTCCAGTATCCTGAGTCCATTGCCTTCATCATCGTTCTCGGGCTTTCCCCAAACAGGACCACTAAGCACCGGGATGCCGTCGATATACTGTTTCCACAGAGGATCCCATAAAATGCAGATGGGTCTGATGTTATCTAGGAACAAGAGTTCACTACAATGAATTCTATATTTATTTTTCAGTTGAACATTGTTAGTCAGAAAACCAGAGAAACTTAATTATAGTGATATTGTGCATAGAGCAAGTAAAACAAAACTCACCTGTGTACACTACATATGTGGCCAGTCCGAGGATGGCAATATCATTGGCATATGTATCCATGTCGTAGAAAGAGTGCCTGAACAATTTTTTTACTTGATATTCCGCTGATGTAGGATAGTTTTCTTTACGGACTCCCGAAAACTCCCCCAGGCGAGCTATTCTGCAGAGGGAAACAAATAATTTAAAGCGATTTTTTTCATGATTCTGGGAGTCACTCACAGCTGGGCGTTGGATGATACGCAATGAGCTGCAGTTAGTATCAGTTCTGTAAAAATGAATACATCACTAAAGAACAATTTTGCCCTCTGGTATAAAAATATACGTACTGTTAGTAATCAGAGTTCCGCCGCACACAAATACCAAATCTGTGGTGTGCAGAAAAGCAATCCAGGGGCTCGAAGAACTATTTCCTATCTGATGTTGTGATAGAATTCCACACTCCCCGTCAAGAAATTGGGAGAATCCCGAAAAGGGGAGAAGTACTAATAAAAGGCTGGTTAATGCTGACATTCCAATTACTGGTGCTTATGTTGAGCTACTGCTTGCCCATCGATCGCAACACTCTGTTTAATATTATCAACAATAGCGCTTATCACGCTTTACATTCCGCCAGCAAAATCATTATCTCGAAAAGCTGGAACACGAGACTATCAATCCAAAGTTACAATCTGAATATTAATATGAGCTATATATATTCATAATATATATTTTTTCAGTCTTGAATCTATATTTTTTAAGAAAATTAGTATAAGAAATACTTTGGAATATTTACAACAAAATTTATTTTACAAAATACACAATTCACAAGATCAGTAGTTTTTATAGATACGTATTCCATTTTTCTAATCACAAAATTATATAGTTTGTTTTGGGACATAATATGTTTTGAGTTTCGGGGGCTGCGTAGCGTTTCGGGAAACTCAAAGAATCCGGGAAATGTGTTCCCAAGTATACAGGCCGCCGACGGCAGTCAATTTTCTTGTTTACAATGGAGCACACATACGCAACTACCACCCACCATCCCCACTCCTACCCACACACGCACACAGTGACAAATAGCAAACAATTACAAGGGGCGGGGCGTCCTTGTCTCCGCCCCTATCTGCCCAACTGAGCGCCCAGCTCTTGTTGTTGGTTTTTGGCCGCAATAAATACAATTTGCATGACAAAATAGCAAACAACGGCAGCTTTTGCATGTGCATGAGTGTTCCCGTGTTGGTAAGTGTATGCGTGGGCGGGAGAGGTGGGGGCGTGGCACGGAAGCGTCTGCAGGTTCACTCAGCCAAACAAAACTACACACAAAAACAATCAACTGCCCCGTACAACGTAGAAACAATAGCAACAAAAAGAATCGGAGACTTCACTTTAAAAACCGAAGCTGAAAATACCCTTAAGAACGTTAAAAATAAAATATATATTTATGCTACTTATAATGTTTAATAACATATATTGTTATTAATTATTTATTATCGTATAAACTGCTTAGGTTTTGAGACTCAATTTGTAGAACCTACCAAGAAGAAACCCATTAACATTTGAGTACTCAAGACAATTCGTAAGAAATAAAGTAAAAAATATAATTTGAAAAAATAAATGTATGTAATAAATGTAATTTTAAAATTGGGTAAGAAAGGAACTAGGCTATTTGAAAGTCTCTCTATTACTAAGTATTTAATCAAACAATATTGCATATTTTAATAATAACAAGTATTATTTTATACGGGCACAATGAAATGGCATCAGTAACTTCAAATAAAAGAAAATAATGAATAATAAACTTTACTACTTCATTACCAACGTATTTTTTTACATTTACAGGATTTTTTAATTAAGTTCTTCCTTTCAGAATGCCTGGTGCATAAAAATAAAAACACCATTGGCGAGGGTATTGCAGAAGGAAACGAGGCGGAGGCTGAGGCCCATAGTTAGGCTTCTGCCACTGCCGCTTCTGTGAAACAACTTATGAATATTCAATTTTACATAAAAGATTTTTTGTTGTTGCTGCCGTAGCCGTTGTTATTTTGAGTTTTTGTTGCCACTGTCCTGCTGCTGTTCTTTCATAGTCGCTCCTGTTTCCAGTCTTTTTTTTTCAGATTTCTCGCTGCCCTTCATGGATGCAAAAACTCTTCATGCATGCCATGAAATGTGAAAAATATTGGTCTGGCTGACAGTGTGGGGTATAGTAAGTAGCTGGATTGGATGGGCCAAGGAGGTATAGAGTTGGTGATTCCGTAAACCAGAACTAGCCAGATGCTAATACATAAGCAATGCAAAAAAATGCAGCTTTGGCAGTGAGATAAATAAAATATATATTTTGTTTAAGTTTAACAGCTTAATTACTGTTAAAATTCACATATTTGCTTTATTTTCGCACATTCGATAAAACTATTGTTTGATTTGTTAACACTTCGAACAGGGAAACTGCAAATTTATCCTCAATAGATTGATTCAAGAACATGCAGCTTTTATTGTCAGCAATTTTTAATTTGTATTCAGCCAGCTCAGTCCAAGTCCAGATCCTTTTCGATGAAGGCGTTGTGCGCCTGAAACTTTGATATCTTCATGGCGGTCAGCGACTTGAGCAGGTCTTCCATGTGCAGCTGCAACTGCTCGCAGTCGAGGCAGCTTTGGTCCTTCGCCTCGAAGTCCTCCTCAAACGCGTCATCGCCAGTGTTCAGCTTTTCGCGCATGAACTGCCGCATGCGGTGCATGGAGGCGTGGCGACACAGCTCTCGGAGATCGGATCCCGAGAAGCCAGGCGTGAGCCGTGCCAGCTCCATCAGATTGACCGAAGGATGCTGCTGCTCGCTCTGCAGGATCAGCTGAAGAATGGCCTGTCGCTGGCTGTCGCGCGGCACTCCGATGTGGAATTGTGCCGGCATGCGGCGCAGGATGGCCTTGTCGAGGTCCTGCGGCCGATTGGTGGCCCCCAGGACGAGGACACAACCGTTGGTGCTGCTCATCAGGCCGTCCCACTGCAGCATAAACTGGGTCTTCATCATGGCGGTGGCCTCATGATCCCCGGTGCCGCGAATGCGCAGAAAGGAGTCGATCTCGTCTATGAAAATGATGCAGGGCTGAAGCTTTTGGGCCAGCGTAAAGACGGCAGTGGCTAGCTTTTGGCTTTCGCCGTACCACTTGTCCGTCAGCACGGCCACGTCCAGATTGATGAACCGCATGCCAGCATCCTTGGCCATGGCCTTGGCAATCAGAGTCTTGCCACATCCTGGCGGTCCGTGCAGCAGGACGCCCTTGGGCGCCCGCCACAATTGGGAGCGGCGGAAGAGCTCGCGGTGGCGTATCGGCAGCACCACCGTCTCCCTCAGCTCCTGAATGACCACATCCAGGCCGGCTATATCCGACCAACTGACATCGATGTCCTCGGGGGCCACCAGATGGGAGGCGATCACCATCTCGTGCTCGTTAAAGTCACGGCTCCGCAAATTTTGGGCCGCACCACAGGCCGCCGAGTTCAGCTTGCGCAGCTGCTGCTCCGCCAACTGTTTGGCCTTTTTGCGCACCTTGCTGTTGGGATCCAGTGCGCCGATCAACCACTTGGCACTGTAGTAGGTAATGGCCGTCACCGCGCACATCCGCGCCACTATGCCCAGGATGTGGCCACGCGATCCGTCCGGCGAGTCCATTTTTAAACACTCCAATTTTTGTCGGACGAGAATGTCAATTCTAAAATGTCAAATCAAAGTGCAAACGACAGAATGGCTCCTGGGACTTAACTAAATTTGTAATAAGCTTTTATATGATTTCGCCAAATTGTAATTTAACAAAGAAAAATAATCATAACTATTATTTAAAGCTGGCCTTGTCAATAGATAAGCTAACTTGATTGAACTCCGTAACTCATAAATTAAACATTTTTTTGATTAGTAAACTATAGAATTAACTAAATTGATTGATGCAATATCGGCTATTTCTAACAATGTGGATAACTGAGCAGCCAGCGTTTTAATTTCTGCTTAACTTTTCCTGCTCGCCCCTGCTTCTTCTCCAGAATTTTGACGCTAACCTGTAAGAAACGCCAGCAAATAAAACAGAAAAGAGTGAATGGAAGGCGGAGAAGAATGTTTTCTAGTTTAGTATCTTTTAGCGGAAGTCAATGTAACAAAAGATAAACTTGTCGAGCCAGCTGCTGTTCGTTGTGCCTTGTATCTAGCTGCTTCGCAGTTCCTTCGGCATCCTGCTGAATTGAACGCAGCAGCCGAGGACGAAAGGCCAAGGCGTAAGACGGTCAGAAGTATTAACTAAACACTGCAGCAATTTATCTGCTAGCCCCTTTAGCACTCTTTACCACCCTTTACCCAGGTCAGTTCTTGGCTTTGTTTTAAAGTTTTTTCTCCATCCAAACCCTTTCCCGTTCCCTTCTCACGGAAATCGCTGTGCACTGTGTTGTTTTGAGCTTCCTTCCGCATTACAAAAGAATTACTCAACACAATGTCTGGCCGAAGTTTTCCACGACTACCAAGTGGATCTGCGCCATCCATTGCTGCAACGTTTGCCTCCAATAGTTTTCATATTCCCAGCTCAGGTGGCTCTGGCCGTCCCCAAAATTGGGGAGCTCTTGTTTACTTTTTAATCCAGCATTTTCCCTTTTGAGTGTCCTGGCCAAAAATTAAGACTATTTGCCACATGAACAGGTAAATTACAATACAGCCAGTTAAAGTTGAGCAGTTTCAAAGCACTTTAAGGCTTACATTGTATTTGTTCATACCACAAATTATAACTGCCTTAAATTATTTGAAATACTTGTTGAGAAGGTATTTTCATCTCAATCATTGAGATGGGCAATCATTTCTGAGCCCTAGAAACTGATCTGCTCTTGACCTTTGGCCACTTAGCTGAATTTCGCAGACTTGGACGTGGCTTTTCAATGAAAATCACCGGCATCCGTGAATGACTATGCCGAGATGCAGGTGGAGAGCTTAAGGGCATTATATGATGCCACCTCCCTGGGGCGCCATTATGGATGCAATTTCAGTGCGCACTTTGTGCTACATCTTTAAGCTCGTTAGCGTGCCGGCAACCTTTATGTTGTACAAACGGCCCAACTTCTTCCACTGTCTATGCGCCTTTCTCCGAGCTACTTTTGAAGAGTTCATAAAAATCACTTCAACTGTGCAATATTTCATGATTCAACCGTCTCAGTACCTTTCACTGCATACCACCCCTGGCTTCGTCATCGTTCGTCCTTCGTCCTTTCCTTTGTGAGATTCCAAGTTCGTTCGTTCGTTCTACTGAACACACGAAAAATTTAATTATATTTTTTGTTGTTATTGCCGTGCCTATATTGTTGCTGAAACTGAAGCCGCTTTCACTCGTAAACTTTTGGAGGGCTTAGAAAGGAGCTATCTTGGCATAAAGTTTTCATCTGGAGATTGTTTGGTATGCATAGAGCATTGCCAATGCCGATATAAAAACTAAAAAAAAAACAAATAACTCTTAAATCACTTAAATTTTTAGTAAATTTCTACCAGTATGCAATACATGACTAAAGCTATTTTATTGAAGTAAGACTTTTTATTGCAATGGAATCGGTCTCAAATGGAGTAAATAGAACGTTGGTTTTATGAGTACTTTCTAATAAATAAAGCCTATTTCACGATTTATACCTTTTCACAGAGTCTGTCATTAATTTCCTGTCCATCTTCTTCAGCAGTCTGCCCATGATCATATCGTATAGCGTGTCCAAATGGGGCGACAGATAGACATCCAGCCGGACATAAGCCTCGATTTCGCGCAGCAGTTGCGCACAAATGTCAAACTGCCCCTCGCAGAACTTGGCCAAAATGGTCCACATATTTGGCGAGAGTTGGAAAAAGGGCTTAAACGGCTCGGAGTTGATGGCGCGCAGCTGTAATTTCTCCCTATCGAAAGTGGCTAGGGCGCAGAGTCCGGCATAGTAGCCAACATCCTCGGGGGCCACGATTTTGTCGTACTCATAGCGCCCGAATGGAGTGTTCAGGAAGTACTGGGCGGCGGACTTGTAGATCTTAAGGCCCATATTGGCCAAGCCGGCGGCGCAGCTTAAGCGAGCCGGAACTTCCCGGGCCAGGTTCTCGAAGCCAAAGGCATACTGTTTGGCCTCGTCGACGTAGGTCAGTACGTGCCACCAGTTCTCCATGTAAATGGACACCCTGATCAGATTGCGGAACATGATGATCACATTGTCGCTGCTGGTACAGTAGGGCCTGGCTCGAGCGTAGAACTTGACTGCCATCTGCAGGTTGCCACTTTTCTCGTAATGATCCCCGATCTCCTCCAGAATGCGTCGCACATAGGCGCTGCCCGAATTCGATTTCTTGAAATTCAGCTCGGCATCCAGTTCCTGCAGCATCAGAGTGGCCTCCATGGTGTTGTCCTCCACCCAATAGGAGTCATAGGGCACAGCGATTCGCCCCCTGCCACTCGAAGTGCTGGCCTCGTTGCCATTTGGGGCAGAACACTCTTCTCCGTTCGCCTCCAGCCGTTTCAGAGATGTCCTGTCCACCGCAACACAGAGCGTCTTGTAGAGCTCGTCGTATAGCTTGACATTGTAGGTGGTCTTCACATGATCGATGGCCAGTTCGAGGGCAGGAACCCTCAGTTGCGGACACACCTGGGCTATGAACTTCAAGCGGATGAGACGAGGGATGTCGGTGTATCGATCGGCGTAGCTGGGCAGATGCAACTTGGTCCCCTTGGTCACATCATCGTCCACCGAGCCCGAAATCGTCAATGTATCAAAGAAAATACCAGGACTGTCGGACATCGGCGGTTTCTGAGGGGAAATAAGTTGGCAAGTTGTTTACGAACTTGGAAATTTTATCTTGGCAGTGTCCAAAACTTTGTGATTGTGTGAGAAGAGTGCTCTGAGATGTTTACAATCTAGGGTATATATCACTAATCAATATCCATATATAGCCATATAACTGCAAACAAATCAATTGAAAGGTATTTTATTTGCTTCTGCTTAGAGAAACTTTCTTGTACAAAAAAAAACAGAAGAGAATCATTGGATATTTTGAATTTTAATTTAATAATCGTTAAAAGTAAATCAATTAAGGTAAATCAAAAATTTATAGAAAATCTAAGGTAATGTTAAGAGCTTAAAGGCTTATCAAAAATGTGTTTTTCAACAAACAATTCCAACTATTTTAATCTCCGCTGGTAAAATTACCAAATTTAATTTCTAATAAATTGAGCTTTTAAATGCTTCCGCACCAATCCTTACAAATATTTTTTTGAATTTCAGTTTTTCTTGGCTTTAAAATCAAAAGCTGTATGGAAAGAGTTGGCAAATCAGTTGGCCATTTGAATGAGGCGCCTAAGAGCCAAATCAATTCAGAACTTTTGCACGATTTTCCTCCTGTTCGGATTTGGCCATTTTGCATTTGCGTGAGGAAGCGAAAGACCAACGACCAGGCCAATAAATTCAGCCAAAAGCGACGCATCAATAAACCGTTAACTAGCGGTAACAATTTCTTATAAATGTTCGTTTCGATTTCCCTCCTTTCGCTCACTGATTTATGGGTCTCTGATGTCTGCGATTTCTCAAGTTCTGGTAATTTGATTTTTGCATATTCTCCCCACTTCTAGCCAACCCTCGTAAGATCCCTTTCAATGCCTTTTGCCAATTTGATTTGTATCTGTGTAATGGAATTTGGTTATTTCCCGGGCATTGTAACCATTTCGGACAATCTGCAGATACAGATTCGCGTACGGGCTGTTGCATATTGCATGTTGCGAGCATGTCAGACCAGGCGGCTACCAAATGTCTTTAGCAGAATCACATCAATTTACACCTACACGTAAAAGTCAAATGAATGGTTATATTACTTATCTGAAAAAAAATGCATCGGTAGTCTGAAATAGATTTTTGTGATTGAATGTTTTGGGAAATGCCTAAATGAAAATGTTTCATCGTTACTTGCTTGAAAATGTATTTTAATTAATGAATATTAAGAATGTTTATTTTTACTGGCTCCGATACAACTATTAAACTATTTTTTGGCACAAATAAGGCTTAAACAACGCAAATAATCTACTTGATCTTAAATCAATTTGACAGTTTATTTTATAGAAATCAAAATAGCTGCAGAACGTGAAAATTTTAGAAAATTTTCCCTTGGTGGATTGAAGGATAACACGCTTTTATATTTAAGGCTCAGATCTTCAAGTCAGCGGTAGGCATCTGAACGAAACAATTTTCATAGTCAGAACTAAATAAAAGCGGAAAGGCAATGGAAAAATGTCCAATTCGGTATAAAGGAAGTGGTAAGCAGAAGGTTTGGCTAGCTGTTCCTTCGGCGATAGTACCGCCACATGTCACAGATGGCCGGCCGGAGCAGGCAGTTGCACTCGATGGGCCGGTCATCCGGGAAGGGATCCTTACAGCACTCGGAGAAACTGGGATACTTGGTCTTTCGCCGGCTGCCACATCGTCTGAAAGGACGACGGCACTTGGGCGGATTGCGGGCGGCCACGCAGCAGTTGGGCATCTTGAAGCGCGGACAGGCGGTGGACTTCATCAGTTGGCAGGGCTTGGTGAGCTTGAGGTCCAGCCGGCCCAAAACGCACATGTCGGGGCAGCAGGCCTTGGTGTCCTTGCGCTGGCGTCGCGGCATCGGCGGTGGAATTGGAACGCAGTGGGCCTTGCGCTTGCGCCGCTTGACCACGCACTCGGACCAGGTGCGCGGATAGCAGCGATTGCCCATGTCCGAGGGCTTGTAGTGGGTGAGGTCCAGGGACAGGACATCGGTGGCGCAGGGATCTGCCAGGCAGTGCTTGCGGGCATCTATGAAGGCGTGCACATTGAACTCGGGGTCCGACCTGCACTTGTACTCGGTGCGGCGCATCGACTGCCAGCAGGCATCGTACACCTTGGTCTTGTCCTTCGGCTCCCTTGGCTTGAGGTCCTTGCGCGGCTCGGTCGGTATCTTCGGGAGTCCATGCTCCCAGCCATCCGGCGAGTACAGACTGCCCTCAGACTCCTTGTTGAACTGGCGACAGGACAATAATATGCTGGACACCTGCTTTTGCAGCACATGCGACATTGAACACAGCGTCTTGCTCTTCGAAAGCATCGTAATTTTGATCGATTGTGATTGGTACTATTCCGAGGGGAAAGAACGGTGTGGTCAGTTGATTAGAACGAGTCAATTTTGAGGTCAAAATGGTAAAGCGAATTGAGAAAACTTTCGCTTAAACACTATTACTCTCGCTTCATTTTTGGTTTTTGATGTGCTCGCTTTGAAGCTGTTAGGAAGACTGATTTGGAGGCAGTCGTTGTGGTGGCAAAAGCACTGACACCTCGACTGAAACAAATCTCATGGGTGTTTCGAACTCATTCCCAGTGCACTATGGGCAAAAGTTTTGAGAATTGTGGATTAAGTTCAATTTTGTAAGATAAAACAAGGTTGTACTATTATTTGAAATATGTATGTACAATTTATTGATTTATTTCTGTAACAACTATTACTGAACTTTATACCTTGCCAACTTAAGGTTCTATTGTTTATGTTTGATATAAAACTGAATTTCGTTCTTAATTTTCTAAACTTTATCTATATGAGTCCAACGTCCACATTTTAAGACGAAATCTTCGTTCCCAACATTAGTCATTATTAAGCGGAAAAACTAATATTTTATAATTTTGCAAAACCGTCAAAAAGAAGGAATGCTAATAATTTTTGTAATTTTGTAAAACCATTGACACAATGTTGCTATATTGGCCTGGATCTCAAATCTCAAAGTTTAACATGTCTGCCAAATCATGTCAAAAAATCACAGACAGCATCAAAAATCGGAGTCCATATATCCATACGAGAAAACGGGGAAAAACTCATTCTCTGGACCAAGGGCTGACCTGCCACGGCCATTTAATGCCCATTGGTTGTCAAACACTCACACACTCACCCACTTCGACCGCTAATCGAGCGCCGAGGCTTTGCGCCTAGATTGCAATTAAAATCGATTTTCCACTTTGATCGGAGCTCTTTGATTGCCAAAAGCTGCCCCACCCACAAACGCCCGCCCACCGCCACACCCACCTCCACACGCCTGCGTTTGACGTCTATTGTGTCGATTTGTGTCTGTCAACGTCTGGGCTGCAACATCCAACCATCCAACCATCCAACACCCGCCTTTCGCCATCAGCCCTTTGAACAAATTTTAATGAAATTAGAAATTTGTACGCGCCGACAAAAACTGAAAACGATGCCAGCGTTTTCTGGGGCACACACTCCACTCCAGTCCACTGGCCGGCGTCCTCTCGATTTCTTGTCAATTGTGAGGCATGCTCGACTTTGATTGTCATAGACTGGAGGCAACGAATTTCGCGTCTTTCAGCCATCAATCCGGGCCACTTTTAATCAAAAGTCATTGTGCAACGGACAGGTCGCGATAGCTAAAAATTCAAATAAAAAAATTTTATAACTTTAAAAGTTTTGCTAAAAGACTATAGATATTTATATTTCCCCAAGTGAGACCACTGCCTTTATTATTCTCTTAAGAAGTGCATCTATTTTAGTTAAAAGCCTGTCGTTGTGAGAAAATTTAATTATATTTCAATTTCTTTCTTGTTCCGTTTTTTCCCACCACAGGAAATTAACACAAACAAAAGATGACTCAGGAGCGGAGCGAAGAGTAAAAGAAAGCTTCCACTTTTTGCACTCCAATTTATTGTCTTTGACGCGGTTCAAGAAACCAACCAGACAGTGGCTGCCACGCCTCCAGAATCATCTTCAGAGGAGTAGACCACAACATAGAGAATGAGTGGGAAAGAAAGAGATTTCTTGTTGGGCTAATTAAGTTTGGGTCTGCCTTTAATAACAATAACTACAGAAAACAATTTGATTCTTCAAATAAAAAAAATGTAAAAATAAAAGGTTAAGGATTTTAAGATCCCAGTGCTTGTGCTAGTATACACATTTCATACAAATGATATATGTTTTCAATTAAATGTTGTAAAAAGGTTTTTATACCCTTGCAGATGGTATATAATTTCAGTCACAGGTAAGCAACGCAGTGAAGGAGACATTTCTTGAGAGGAGGAGAGTCGATCTAGCCATGTCTGTCAGTCCGTCCGTCTGTCCGTCCGTTTGAAAGAAAAAGCGTGAAATAAAAGTTATGGATTTTTTTTCGGATATTTAGAAAGGGGTTACATCATAAAAATGACAAAAAATCGATCCGAAATTACAAACCAATTTTTTAACGCAGAGTTTTAGAGACTGAAGCCCCAATACGTTAAAGATATGCCATTTTAAAATCGGATGTTTGCAAGAAAAGTTATGGAATTAAATTTTTTTTCGGAATTTAACTTAGGAGTTATGTCGTAAAAATATCAACCCAAACTTTCAGACCAAAATTTAAATGCAAATTCTTAGAGGATTAAGCCACAAGACTTTCAAGATATATCACTTTAAAATCGGATGCGTAAAATAAAAGTTATGGATTTAGAACTGAAGGTTTTTGATCACTTTTCTGCAAAGACCATTTTTTCGGATATTTAGAAAGGGGTTACATCATAAAAATGACAAAAAAAACGACCCGAAATTACAAACCAAATTTTAAACGCAGAGTTTTAGAGACTGAAGCCCCAATACTTTAAAGATATGCCATTTTGAAATCGGATGATTGTTAGAAAAGTTATGGAATTAAAACTGAAGGTTTTGGTACCTTTTTTAAAATTATTTTTTTCGGAATTTAATTAAGGAGCTATGTCGTAAAAATATCATCCCAAACTTTCAAACCAAAATTTAAATGCAAATTTTTAGAGGATTAAGCCGCAAGACTATGAAGATATACAACTTTGAAATCGGATGCGTGAAATAAAAGTTATGGATTTAGAACTGAAGGTTTTAGGCCACTTTTCTGCAAAGACCGTCTTTCTGTCCGTCCGTCCGTTTCTACGCAAGCTTGTCTTTCAGCTTTAAATATATCTGCATGAAACTTTCCCAAAAGTTGTCTTTCTATTGCAGGTAGTACATAAGTCGGAACGAGCCAGATCGGTCGACTATAGCATAGGAACAATCGGAAAAATAAATGAAAAAATAGGTATAAGTATATAATTTCATCAAAAACGGTCGACTATAACATTAAAGCTCCCATGGCAATATCTGCAAATGTATATGAACTTCGACTTGCCAAAGTTTGCTTCTTTTCTTGTTAATACCTATATTTGTTGGTCCAATCAAGGCAATTAGTTATAAACAAAGGCTAAATTCAGATACAAGTTGAACAGACAACTCAAAAAATGGCCGGCAACAAGCCAATCATGTCCAAATAATTGTTTATTTTCAACAAAATTTATCGTTCACTGCACCTGCGGCATGCCCCAAAAGTGGGCACATAGGCAAGGGAAGAGCAAGGGGTCAGATGTACTTCCCAGCCTGGTATAGAGTTTCATTTGCACTCGAAAACATGGAAATTGAATGCCCTCATGAGTGTGCAAATTTTATATATAATTTGTACAACAAACAAATGAGTGCCAGACAGAGACAGCCAACCAGTACCGAGAAGGTGCGATAGAGAGAGTGCTCTTTAGGCTTTGTGCTGTGTTGACCATTCAGCTTGAGTAAATAAAACATGTAAGCTGTTTGTCAAATATTTACCATCGGAGCTTTAATGCCATTGCATGCGCGATTTCAGACACTTAAAGCCTCCTTTTCTTCACTTAAAATAAAATTAGAGTGTCCCCTTGCTTTCTTCGATTTATTGAAAGTTAATAAAATAATCATTAGAATTAATTTACAAATTTGAAATACATAAGGTGAAAAAATAAACATTTATTATAAAAAATGTATTGTATCATAAATTAATAAAAAAGTATTATTAATTAATTAATCAATTTTAAAATTATGCATTTTTTAAAACAACAGGATCATCTGCTGATATTAAGATAAAGTCAATTTAAAAGGGAATATTAATGCATGATAGGGATAAAAGTTAATAAAGTTTGAGTAAAAAAATAAATAATTTTGAAATGAATAGAAAATATTAAATAAACTAATGTTAAAGACCGAATTTATTTTGGCACTGTACACCTGACATACACCAAAACAGGCAGCCCGAGTAGCTAACTGGGAGGCGAGGACGATGAGCAGCAAAGTTCAAATTCAATTACCTTTCAAATATTTGCATTTTGCGACACAAACTTTCATCATAATGCTGCACAATGGCTGCCACTCGAATGCCACTTGAAAGCGGCCAGTGGGTGGTAGTGAGTGGCTGTGGATGGTTGGCCATAGAGCTATATAGGAACGATAAAGAACAGACCGGCAGGAAGCAGCACTCAAAACAGTTGCCGCTAATGTCGTCCTTCTTCTTTTGGCCCAACGACAACGACCCAACGTCGCCGAGTTCGGAAACGACAATGACGTTAACTTTCGCCGCCTACTGTATCCCGCCGCTCCCTCGTTACCGCCCACTTTCGAAACAATTACAAAACAAAGGCCAGGGACTACAAGCGCCTGCAGCGGAGCACGGTCGACGTTGAATGTCGAGCGCATAAAAAATACCTAAATAAGCCAATTTCAAAACAGAAATTGCAACAGCAACTCGGCCGTCCTCCTCCGAAAGCTGCATGTGGTTCTGAATATTTTCAATGTCCCCTCGGTTGGATGAGGGGTAAATTATGAAAACCGAAATCAACAACCTACTAAGGCTCATATTTCATTTATCCAAACGCTGTGATATTAAATTAAAAAATACGTACAATAATCTTTGTAAGTAAAGAAGCAGAAATCCTACACCCTTTTAATAGTCAAATTTAATTGAGCTCTGCTAATAGGGCTTCAAATAGAATTGAACTTAAAAATACCTACTAAATTATAGAAGAAAAAGGATTTCAATGTTATCGGGGCTCTTTCTTGGAAATTATGTTCTAGTTAAAAATTTAAATTATTCACTAGTGGTCTATAGTTAAGCATAAAAAGTTTGTGTTAAGACTTCCCACTTTCAGTGTAAATACCCAATTTATGAATTATTATTATTTATCTATAATTAATAATTATAAAAAGGAATTTCTTAAACTTCATTTCAAAGACCGTGTCCCTATTTTTTATCAGTGCAGACTTACAAGAATACTTTGATGTTTATTTAAGAATACCTAAAATTTTTTTTCTCGATAGATTCGTGCCGCGCCCAGAATTTGCAATTGATGCATAAAATTTGTCTTTTCCAAAGCAGACATCGAATATATTATGCATTAGGGAAGTCTTGTCGGAGTGACTTCATTCGCTAACCCTATTTACATGATGAATTCTTTGCCACGCACCAATTGAGGAACCAAGGTGAGTGACGATGGGTCCACACAAGAGCTGACTTTTCGCGTGTGTATGGCAAAATGAAACTTCCATCTGCATACATATAATTTGTATGCTGCTTGTACTGTACTTACACTCATCGTACGAATGCCCTCTGGCACGATATAAAATGCATAGAATTTTCCCTTCAGTCGATGCGTTTTGAGTAAAATGTATATTATGCATAGCGCTGTCTGAACAAAACCAACTGCAATAAAACAACAAGCACAAACAGCAGGAAAATTCACTTCCAAGTGATTTTTCAACAGTTCGAGAATATCTGCCCCAAGCTAATTGGAATTTTGAAACCCAATATTTTAATACCGTACTCTGCCAAGCTATCTGTATATTTATTAAATTTCTTAATTATTCATTGAAAATTTTTGTTTCTTTTCGTAATAGATTATGAATATTTGCAAATGTATAAGTCATGCGAGGGACAAAGGCAAGGGCTTAAAAAACAAAAAGAACAAGTTAATGGGGAAATATGTAAGGATTACTCGCCCGGCGCAGTGGAAAATGGGTACTGTACTGCCTGATCTGAGCGCTCTCTTCTCGGGCGGCTAAAAGTGCAGCTGCTGACGCTGCAGGAGTCGGCCCAGGACAATGGGAGCTGTCATCTACAATGAAGATGAGCAGCAGACTGGCTTGAATGAGCTGGCTATGGAGCACACACATACGCAAAGGAGGGTGGCTGATTGTCTGGTCGCCTCGTGATATGTGCTGCCTGCATGGCCAGCCCGGCAAACAATAAGGGCTAACATTTATACAAGCCACCCACCCACACACGCACATACGCACATGGGCACATGCGAGAGGGGTCCGGCTATAGCAGTGCCAATCCTTTGGCCAAGTTTGTTTCTGTCCTCGTCATCGTTGCAGTTTCCTTATCCCGGCATTGTCTTTATGCCGGTTTAATCTGTGTCAAAAGGCGTGAGTTATTACAAGCCGGGCACGCCCACTTAGCTGCAGACTGCATTGTAGCTGGAAAACGGGGCTGAAATCCAGGGCCAAGTCAAAGGTTTATCTCTTGTCAACGGCTTTTGTGTCCACGGCCTAATCAAGTCACTTTGATCTACTTTCCGTTCGGGGCTAAAACAACCAGACTTGCTATCTACGTCGTTGAAGTCAATTATGCAAGGGTTATTCAATAAAGGGCAGTTGCTCAAAATGACTACTTGTACCAACAAAAATCGTCTTAATAATCACGGTGATTTTAGTACAAACTCGATTGGAAATAGCCATGCTGAACGTGACAAAGCCTATTGCAAAGGAAATTAAAATATGGTTGCATAAGCATAAATGTTACATTAACTCCAATTAGAGTAAAAAAGGTTCAGTCCAGTATTTGCAGCTCAATGCGGAAAATTGCAGTCACCCAACTCCACCGCTCTTTCACTTTAATGCTAATGAACTTATTCCGCATTTTGAATTTAAATGCAGAGCATTTTAGCTTCACCTTCCTATTGCAAATTGGCTTATTGCAATCAAGGGTCATTAAACAATCGAATCTGCTTCATTGGTAGTTGAAATTAAGTGCAGACTGAAAGTCCAGTGTCGACCAAAGTCTTTAATAAACGCCATTTTGTACAGGAATTTTGCAAGCTTATTTACATTTTGATTTTCTAAGCTTTCATATTATTTTCGCATAAGCTCGTTGAGCGACTAGTCAGTTCATTGATTTCTCGACAGCCAATTAACAAGTAAAAATACTTAAAATTGTTCCCAAAAGTATGCAATGAAAAAAACATCGAGTTTGGGAATGATTTCCACGGAATTTCGGAATACAAAACATATTGTCGCACACTCTTAAATATATTCTTAAGTATTGTTATTTCCCCCTAACAATCTGTTTATTTAAACTAAATTTGGAGTTCATTAAACTGGAACTAGCAAAGTGTGGAGACTTGAACACAATGCAGGATATAAGCTGTTTAGCTTCCGCAGGACCCCAGGTTCCAGCGCTTACAACTGTTGTCTGGGCTCTTCAAGCGAACCTTGCTGGTTTTTTATTATCTCAACAATATATAGAGCTATTTTAGTTGATATTTGTTAGGTGGGCGTCGGAACCGCCCCTAGTTCGGTATTCGGAAGACCAGGACAAGAGGGGTTCAGAGGAAAGGGAAAATAGAAAAATATGGCAGCTAACTAAAGAGCAAAATAACCATGAAGTTGTATGTTTTGCAGTTCACTGCATTCCGCTTATTGTAGCAGCCATGGCTGCCCCTTTCAAAGCTTAACCCACTATTTTTTGTGAAGTGCATTGCCAGATAACCAAATGGATTGGATGCCAGCAGCTGAACCCAGTTAGGAGAATTCCTGTTCTGATCTCCTCTTTCTCGTCCACTATCAACTTTCCTATTTATTTTTTTGTTTTTCAGAAAATGTTTGCTGCTTTATGGCTAAGACAGGCTAGACTCCAGTATTAGTTGGCCCTCGGAAATGGAATTTGTTTGCTGCCGGTGGAAATCGATTTATATATGAGCTGCCTTTACCAGAGTTTGGCCACTCGGACTGGACCTTGTTTAAACAGAGGCATTAGCCGTTTCCGGATCCTGTCTAATCTGACTGCATTAATACTTAATCAGCCGTTAAACAGAAAATTCTTAAAACGAGTATTTTAACAGTACATACTTTTAGAACCAACTTTTTAAATCTGACTTGACGACTAACATATGTGTATCTTTCAGGCCAGTTAATTAAAACACCTTCCTAATAAATGATTTACAAACTGCCTTCCAACCCAATTTTTTTGTTTTTGTATTGCGTGTGTTGTATATTTTTAATTTAATAAAACTTTTCAAGGCACCACTGTACGTACATGCAGCTGCATCCATTGTGCGATGGTATTTAATGACACTTAACATCTGCCATGCAGCCAACAAAACTTATGTAATGAGAAAAAGGAAAAACTTACCATTTTGTTCAGTGCTGTCGTACAAAAAATTTAAAGGAAAAGACGAAGTGAATTTAAAATATATTTCATAAGACAAAACCAAACAGCTCCTAAGAACCTTTTTTTATTAGCTTCTCGTTTATTAAAAGATATTTTTTTAAATAACACTAAGGTTTTATTCGGCTCTAAAGTAAGTGTATTATTTTTGGGTTTTTGTGTCTATTGTTATACATTTTAAATCATCATACTGTGAAAATGAAAATTTGAAAAAAGAAAATTTACCCTTAAGCTCAATACTATTAAAATTTTATTACAGTCTTAGTTAAATTTACAAAACCAATTGAAATTTTCTGCGAACTTGTTTCCCATTATGTAGATTAATAAAACCAAAACAACGAGTTCATATTAATGCCAAGATCTATAAAAAATCTCCAAATAAATTTATGTCTGGAATATGGACAAACTGACAGCACTAACGTTTTTCCTAAAAACTAAAATAGAAGGGCAAACGACATGGCCTGAGGAATCTGAGTTGAAAAATGTTTCCAAGTTAAATGAAGCGCATCAAACGTCAGTCGATAAATTTAAAAGCCAAAACTATTGACTTGCAAAAATAAAAGCAAATAATGCTCCTGACCAGGCATTCAGCCAGGATGCCAAAATGGAGGGATCCCAAGGATGGAGGCGTTGTGGAGGCCAATAGCCAACCCAGACCCAATCAAATACAGGAGAGTGGAAAAAGCGATTCCATGTGCATGCTGGTGACATTTTGCTGACAGCAGCAGCAGCAGCAGCAGTAGCAGCAGTGGTAGTAGCAGCGGCCACCGGAAGTCCAAGTGTTGACAGCGTTCTCTGCGGACCGCCGAAGGAACTGCACACGGAACTGCTGGAAAGAGAACGAAGGATGGAAGGATGGAAGGATGGCCGAGTGAAGGACAAAGGAGGACATGGTGATTGGCTACTTAACTCCTTTGCCAACTCCTGACTCAGATGCTACTGAATAGTGGGCGTGGCAGCGTATGTGATCCAACCAGTGCCCCTCAACTTTGCCCCCCCATCAACCGAACTTCATCCTCGGGGCAGTGGACAAAGTTTGTCTTTTGCATGCTGTCGAAACTTTTATAGAAATTCAATTTCAGTTATATCGGTTTTATTTTATTTTGTTCTCGTCGAACTGCATGTGTCGCTGGGCTCTATTGAAACAATAAATTTTTGAACTTGAGAAGGGTATACTTGTATGTCTAACCCGGTCGAGAGCTTTGACCCCAGCCCAATAAAACGTATAAAATGGATAAAAGTGTCCAAGCATAAGGTACAAAGAGAAGAACTAAGTTTGCACTCTATAATGGGTGTTCGAAGTTTCTAAATTTATTAAGTCGAGAAATTAATAATGAAATTCCGCGCAGTTTTTTATCGAAAAAGGTAATTTAATGAAGTTTGTCTTGAAATGTTAAGCCTTATACAATACTTAATATTATTATTATTATCAAATCTTTAAATTGATACCATATTTTGTACTTATGGAATTTTCCAATATTATCAAGCAAATAAATGGTTTTTGCACACTGAGTTTGTAAATAAAATCATTTTAATCAGAAATAATAAGCTTTCTCGTTTTTAGACAGCAATGTGCTGTTCTTGCGATTTTCTAATAATGGCACAAAATAATTTACGTTGCACAATTCCATAAGCTTGCACTGTTCCCGTTTCTGAAAATGATGACACAATTAGTAAAATAGGGTTCCCTTTGCTGGAATTTGTGCTTTTCGTAAATAAATTGCATACAAATTGCGCTCATTTATTTGTGGGTGGGGAACGGTGTGGCAAAAAATAGGAAATCTACATAAAAATATTTTGTGAAAACATAAATTTCGAATTTCGCACTTTTCTTCTACACTCCGGAGCATATCAAGGGCTGCCACGCCCCCAGCTTTGGCTACACCTGTCAGCAAATGAACAACAAAAATCAACAACAAGAATACAAGTAAAAGCAACGACAACTTTTACCTTGTCAAATGACTTGCCACGGCAGGTTCCCCTATTCGGATGGTATTTTTGATGAGCTGTGCTTGGGCTGTGGCACACGGAATGTCTAACAGAGTCCTGTTTTCCAGGACATTATTAAAATTATATATTTGCATGCTCGTTGCAATTTCAGCGCAGGCACGAATGCAAAAGAAGTGGCAGTTGCATATGAATTTATAAATATGAAAAGCCATTTCTGTTAACTTTCAAATAAGTTTTTCTTGACTTGTTCATTTTCTTGAGTCCTTAAATGAAAAGTAAACAAAAAAAATTAAAAAACTAAAGTTTAAAATTGTTGGAATGAATTAAAAATGTTATGGACATTTTTTCAATGTTGTCCGTCCGTGTTTAAAAATTAAATTTTTAATTTTAACAAACATTATGATTTCCACACAAATATATACAGGATTATAATTTAATGAATTTATTAATTAATTCATTATAAAAGCGAAATAAAATGACGCTTTAGTCAAACTAAAAAAGGTTTTTAATTACTTGTTATTTTTATTTTTATTTTATCAGCTTTTAGGCTGTTAAGCAGGAGGTGATCCCGAATTCTCCGCCATTCAAATGAGCTAAGTGGGAGCTTCCCGTAACACTGTGCAAAAATGCCTGCCCCTTGAATTTTTGTGCACGCCTTCAAGAGGCATAGATGTCTGCACAAATAAGCCGAGCATAAAATGCCTGCACAGATAGGAACTCTGGATGGGGGACTCATGTTAACCTGGCAGGTGCAAGTGTTCGAGTCCGTGGGTTAAATTAAATTGAAAGGCAAATGCATGGAGCCAGGAAATGTGAGCATAATATTTGCGCCTTGTTAGTTTGTCAACGCTTCGCTGGAGCTGAATGATGATGATGACTGGGGGGATGACGTTAAGTGGTTACCCGAAGGAGTCGAATGGATGGGGGCGATGGGCGAAAATGTTTCACATTTAATGACATTTAACGGCCGACAACTACAGCACATAATTAAAATGGTAAATAACACAAGCTTAAAAAATGACATTAAAATCTTAACTTAGAAACATATATATCAAATCCATGTAAATTGCTTAAACTAGTTAAAAAATATGGTATCTATTTTTTAAAGTTATCTCTAGAATTTGGAAAGTACTAGAAAGCTGTATTTAAAAACCTCACTTTAAAACAAATACCAAAGCTATGTGAATTTAACTTTAATAAAAGTTTATTTTGGATATCAAAGGCTTTAATTATATTGTTTTGTAAGCAAGTGTAATTATGGAGGGATAACATCGCCATAGAAAAACAAAATAAAATGCGAGAAATTGCTGTTCCAATTTCAGTTTGGCATTGGACTATTGCAAAAATTAAAGGCTCCGCAAGAACGCCCCGCAAAACCCCGACCATGGAACTGCCAGAATCACGCTTAAGCTAACGATTTATGTGAGATTCTTTAAGCGAAATCCAAGTCAATTAGTTTCCTAATTCGTTTTACGAAAAGGAATTTATCGATTTTATCTGCAGACGTGCAGAAAGTAGTTAAGACCAGTTTTCTCCGAACCTTCTTTCTCCCTCTTCAATTCTGCGTGTGTGTGTGTGGCTGTGAGGCTGCGCGTTAGTGTTGATAATGATGCCGGGTATTTTTGTGTCCGTGTGTGTTTTATGCTTTCTCTGTGGGAGCGTAAGCAATAAACCAGCCGCATTGTTCATACGCCGCGTGGAGCCTTGCAATAAAAAAATGGAAAACCAACAAGGAAATGCGAGCAAACTCTGGTTAATTAAATTAGGTTTGCAAATTGTTTTGGAAGTCTATTTAATTGCTGCCTAAATATTATGTTTAAGCAGTTCTTAAGAAAAGGATAAAACTATTAGTACAGTTCCCACTAAGCTTTTAAAACAACATTGATTGATTTGCGAGAGTAAAAAGCATTACGTAACAGAACATTGTTAACAGGTTTATTTATATATTTTTTTTTTTGAACGTGACGTTCTATTTACTTAAAATATTAGTAAATTTCTGTATCTTTATCTTTAAAAACTCTTAGGAATTGTGACGGTAAGCCGTTAATTTGTAAATCCTTTCTAACCGGTTAGCCTCCATTTGTAATGGCAAGATAGGAACGTTGAACGTTAAAACTATTGGAATTCAGACCTCAAAATAAATTAAAAATATTTAAATAAATAATTAATAATTAAAAACTTCAGTTATTCGGAATTTGTTTACACTTTCCAGCACTTTCCCCACTCCGGCGTCCTTTTAACCCGCGGCGCGATCGCGTTTTCCTTGGCGGGCAACAGTGTTGTAGGGGTTCAGGACGAAGTGGTAGAAGTGTTCCACAGTCTTAAAGAATTTTTAATTGCTTTAAAAACAAGTTGAATGCTGTTTTATTTATTTTGGCGGGGCACGGCGAATGGAGTGCGTGGGGACTGGGGCGGAATGGAACGGAAGGCTGGGGGCAAGACGATGCCATAGACAAATTCCATTAAACTTTTGGCTCCTAAACTGTGTCAAAGTTTTGGCCGGGGAGTAGGCTTCCTTGGTCCGCTGGCTCAGGATAATTCACTGGTGAATGAGGGACGGGGACTCGGAAGCTCTCTGGGTAAAAGTTTTAGCGCAAAGTAAACTCAACTCTGAATGAAATGAAAATGCCACAGAGGCAGTCCAACAGGGTATAAAAAGCCGGGGAGCTGGTGGCTCTTAGACTGGAGATTTCTGCTGGTGTTCTTGGTGAGCAATCAATTTCTGTTGACGTTGACAACAAGGCAAAAGTCCGGCCAAAGTTAGGGCCAAAAAAGAGAGATGGTCCGCGGGGCAAGGAAGATGAGATGAGACGCGACCGAGGCAACAAATCAAAGTCGATGCCGATGCCGATGCCGATGGAAATGCCGATGCCCCTTAAGACGCCTGTCGAATAGTTCTAGACGTCAGGGCGCCTTTCTCTGCTGCAATATCTCAATCTTAAGTCTGCTGCGGTTGAAGTGTATTTAAAAGTTTGATTAGTTTTTAATGTTTGTAGGGCACGTTTTTCATCATCATCGCTTTGGTATTTTCTGTAATTCAAAGTTGATTCGATTTGCGGCTGGTTCTTTTTGTATTTGCATCTATCTGTGTGCGTAAATACTGCCTATTCATCCATATGCGAACTAATCATAAGCATATTGCATAAAATAACAATTTCATAAATTGAAACATTTGTCTAGACACATTGTTGGTTGCCCATTTTAAATTGAATGAATAAAATTATGCAAATTTTTTTGGCGTTTTAAAATACTACCAAAATTAATGTGGGCCTTCTAATTTAATGTTATTGAAACACAAAGAAATATAATTCAATACACTGCATGCTAATTTCTTGATTAGTTTTGTGCCTGTAAACTTTTATTTGATTTGGTAAGCTGAAAATGTTTAAAATCGAATGGCGAAAAGAAAATTGTTTTCTGGAATGGAAAATATTTAGCTCTCAGCTGGTTGTAATTGAAAATGTTGTAATCATTCGCTTCCAGTACATGAAAATCTTTTGCCTTCCATCTGCCACCTTTCAGCAGTTGAATTATAATATATATAGGAAAAGGGCCCTCGCTTAGATGCAGTCATAAATTATGAATTATGAATGTCAAGGTGCCTATGTACGTGTGTGGCCCGAAGACTTCGTTCTTTCCGTTCCTGTCGGGCCCACTCGTCCCTCGGGTCCAATAAAGTTAAGAGTCCTACGACCCGCAGGGGGTGGTTCCTTGGGCCAAGTTAATAGAAACACTTTCTGTGTGCAGAAGTTATAAACATTTATGGCAGCTACTTAAAAATGTCAAGCGAAAAAATTATGATAATGATACGTGACATTTGAAAGCAATAACAATTTAGTTAGCACGCACTTTTTGATTACTCATCTTTTTCATCGCATTCAGCCATCCCACTTTTTCCGGCATCGACCTTCTCATTGCTTTGGGTTTCTTTTTTTATTATTTATGAGTTTTGTCCACATAAAATGGAAAAATTGCTTAAAAAGCTGAGCTCATATACATATATCATGAGTCTGGCAAAATTAAATGCTTCCGCATTTTTGCGGTGTTTGAGTACGGAGACATGCACTTTACAAGAATAATTCTTATATGGGTATAATGTAATGCGATCGAAAAGCGTCTTCCGATGGTTATATAAAAACATGGCACATAACATAGCGTACATTCCTATATTTAAATCAAACGAAAAGGCCAAGCTACGCTACTTTAAATATCACATTTTAAAATTATTTTAAAAATAATATAACACAATTATATTATATATTTTTTTTCTACTGCTGAGATCGGAGTTTCTGGGGTGGGACAAATAAGTATTTAGACCAGTTTAAGAAATAGTCGCCCAATTTCTTTCAGGTACCGAAAACACTATGTACATGTATTTAAACCCCTTTCGTCCAATCCGTGCTTTTGACTCAAAAACAACCGCTGGGCGTGGAGTGGGTGTGTTAATTTTTCACCAATTGTCATGGTTACGAAATTAACCAAAAATGCAGAGAAAACTGGGCTAGGATCCGGGAGCAGATCCTCTGAGGAAAGCGGGCAAACAAACCAGCAGCCAACAACCCAACAACCAGCAACTGTGGCAGTGGCAACAACATGAACAGCAAAGCACACATCCTGTGTGTCAACTGAATAATTCGTTGCATGCACAAAAGGCATGCACTCACATCCGGTTTCCTGTCATTCTTTTTGCTTTTTGCTTGCCACTGACAGAAAGGGCCAGCATAACTGGGCGTCGGAGCGGGTGTGGGCGTGGCAATGGGATGGGTAGGAGGGAAAGGGAGGGGTAGTGGCCAAGCCTGCAATTTATGTCTATGTATTTGCCGTTGTTGTTGTCTTTATGGCGTGCTCGGTATTTGTTGCAACTTTTGTTTTGAATTCCTGCGGCCTTGTCACACGGCTCCATGAGCTCGCAGTTAAATTTATGTTTCAGCCCGCACAGGCGCAACTCTTAACGAACAATGAGTTGGCTGGGGGTGGTGGGGGTCTGGAAAAAAGTGTTGAATGCTGGGTCGGGTCATAGGTCTCCTGGGATGGCGACGCGTCACCCGCTTTTGTAAAGCAGCGTATAATCCACTGATTGCTCCCAAGGTTCAGCTTTCAACAATGAAGGACGCAGCACATACATACACCGAACGAAAATGGGGGGCATGCACCGAAGTGAAAGATGGGGCAGCGAGGAGTAGAGTGATGACGGAACAGGTTACCTCAGCTATAGCTGTCGGGTCAACGGATATGCTGCACTTCGCTGTTGCAGGCCATACATTTCCAAAAGCGTAAGTCCATCCGCTCTTTTATCTCATTAACACTAGTTCTATATGATCAACACTGTTCATAACACAAAATACAAATTTGGTGCTTGTGCTTTAAATAAAACAATAAAGAGTTTTTAAATTCGTTTTTTGTTATAATAATTATAATTATGTTTTAAATTTCAACATTAACCTAGTAACTGAACAAAACTTTCTGGAAATTTGGAAAAATCTTGTTTAATGATCCTGATTTAAATATTCATTGCGATTGTCATATTTAAATAAACGTACTTATGAAAACTGTTAACAAGTTACAATTTTTTTGTCCCTAAAAACTTTGATATATATTTTTACAACATTTCTGGGACTGTTAAGAAAATAATACAAATTGTATAACATATTACTAAATCATTGAATCTTATTGCTAGGGTATTTCATTTGTGTATGAATTGCATGTCCTTCCCCCCTCGATTTGAACCAACATCCTGCACTTCTTGGTGTCCTTTGTGTGTCCGCTGCAACGTCGCTGAATGACATCGCACCTGGCCTGGCCAAGGCTTGAACTTTCCATAGCCAAAGTCCCCATCTGGAGTCCCTAGCCAGTATTAATTTTGCATATGAATACGAGCACCATGGACCACTGGATGTGTCCTTGCTGTCAGAATGGCCCATTGCCGCTGCTTTCCCAGCATTGCCATTCATGTAGCTACTTTACTACGCACTCGCGTCATGTTTATTACAAGCAATAAATTATAAAAAATATATCTAAGCCCATCACACCCCCGCTTTTGTGACAGCTCAGAAGTGTTACAAGCTCTTTAAGCTGCTGAAATGGTGCCGATTGGGGGCAAAGCTCAGGTTTGCCATCAATTTCATTTGAAGCCTTAGCCTCGGCCAATTAGCTGTCGCACTCGGCTCATTAGCAACACGAGAGTGAAAGCGGTTTGAGAAAATTTGGCAGCTGTTGTACCTGAATCCCAGGAAACAAGTGAAAAAACAAAATGTTTTCTTTTAGCTACCATTTCCATGCCGATGTAGAATAAATAAATAGTTTTTAAGTAGGTTTAATTTATTAATGAATATTGATAGAAAATATTATAAATATATATATAATAATATATATCTATAGATCTGTGAATTAAGAAAGTAAGCCATTAAAATTAATTAATTTTGTAAGTTCTTATAGATTTAATACTATAACTTTATGAAAAAGTGCAATAGAAAAGTATACATTTTATTTAATTAGTCCTAATATAATGGTTATTTAAAGTTTATCATTAACAAATTTATTTCAATTAATGTTAAAAGAACATTTTTAAAACAGTGCCAACTTAAAGTACCTACACGTAATCTACATAGACATGTGTTTCTACGATGTACAGAGTTAAAAGAAAACCGTTTTGAGTTTAAATAACTCTCCGAAAGTATGCAATGGGCTTAGAATTTTATAAACCTAAATATTCGATGTTTTTGCTGCAGATTGCCATTTACTAGTGCCGGCTGCTGGCTTCATTAGTCGGCACCCAAGTATATCAAGTCAGGCTGCAAACGTTGCAAAATTAAAATGATTTATATGTACTTTGTATGCACAACTGCCAAGTATTTTTCTTCCACATACGCATCCACATTCACCTGAAAAAGGGGTAGAGTAAAGCTGCCAACTCGCCAGTTGTTGTTGCACTGCACTGCATTTAAGTAAAATGAATTGCTTGCCATTTATTTTTGTTGCTTATCATATAAATTGCACTCGCTCGCCTGCAAGTCATTATTTGGCACATTTGCGCTCAATGACTGCACATTGTTTCTACGTCTTTCCCCCAACCACAGTGTTAAATAGGAGAGACGAACCGGAAGTTTCCAGATACAACAACTGCTGACCCAGTGGGCCTTGGGTGGCCGAAATAGACCTGGCCGGTTGGTCTTTTGCACTTGACTGCATCTTTAACCTCCTGCAGGAGCAAAATTCGAAGACACCTGAAAATGCCACTTAAGCATTTCCAGCTCCCTTGCACTCTGCACCCAACATTCGCCCCACTCAAATAAATTTCCGGTTTGTTTTTACACATTTTTATTTAGAAGTCTTTCAAGAAAATCGCTTCTTACGAACTGTACATACAATTTTTAATCAATTTTGATCTACACTCAATTTGATTTATACTGAAATGAAATAGTTTGGAAAAATGCTGACTGTGCATATTGATATTTTTAAATTTGATACACCTGCTATTATTTCATGTTTCGCAATTGGTAAATCTTTTGGTTAGCCGGCGAATCGCTATATAAGCCAGAGAAGTCACCCTGCAGCTTCAGTACAACATCTGACTTGCTAAGAATGGATTTCAAGAGCTGTGTAAGTTCGCTCAGACCTATATTAAGCTGATTTGATAGTCGTGGCCCAAGACTGACCCTACTTGTGATTAATAATACAGCTGATTTTCCTATCGCTTCTGTTTGCCGGCGTTGCGGCCCATCAAGAACCAGCCACGCCCACTACGCTAACGCCCTGCACGCCGTGGTGCGCCGGACAGCCTCGTCCGCCGCCTGGTTACCTAAACTGATTCATCCTCTTATTCCGCTTGTTACAAAACTTTTCAAAATTTTGTTACTCGCCCAAAAAATATTAAAAGACAGTTTTAACCATATTTTTCGTTTAAATAATATTATAATTTTAATAACTTTATATAAATAAATTTAATAACTTTGATTTTTTAAACTAATAAATTACTCAAATTTAATGTTTCTGAGTCGATTGTCAAAAAGATAATGCTCGTTCGATTTACGAGTATTCGCAATTGCTGTCCATAAATTCTTCTTGGAAGCAGTTTATTGTCATTTTCCTAGAAATATTATTTCAAAGAGAATTTACTGATGTCACCCCGGAATTTAAAATGTAATTATTGAGCTTATATAAATGAGATTTTTAAACCGACATGTTGTAAAGTCGGAATACGGCTTTTCCCGAAAAGTAACTAATTTATTATCTTAATAATCTTTAATTGCTTCAAGTTAATGACATTTTATTTAATTGCAAATCTACTTTTGTCACTGTTTTTACTTTTGAAAAATGATACCAGCAAAATGAGGCTTAAGACAATTGCTTTTTATTGCTAAATTGTACATCTCAATTTAATTCAACAACTTGCAAGTAATATAATCAGTTAAATCTTCCAGGAAATTCTGCATGTGAAATTTCACTTTTTTTTGAAGGTGTACCATTTGGGCCGCTGTTTCCAAAATTTTGGTAATACACATTATATTCACTGGGGACTTGTTCGTTTCTTCCTGTCGATCCGGCACTTGGGTTGCTTTCGCTTGAGAAACACTCTTGCTTCCCGTTGATAAAAGTGCATCGTTGATAGATGCAAGTTTGTATTCCGTTGTGCGTTCTGCAATGTCTCCGAGATGAATGACCACGATTTCCTGTGTTTCCGTATTCGTAATTGGTTGAGCCATGGCTTTCATAAATGGCACCTCCGATCCCTGAGTTTGGGATATATCCATTATTTGCTGCAGGGAATCCAGCTGCTGGAACTTCTGTTATACTACATTCTTTTTTGCCGTCGAATGAATGTGTGCAACTTTCCTTGCTGCATTTGTATCTTCCTGTATTCCAATCACACGAGGTACGGGAAGATTTTGCTTGGCCCATCCATTGCCATTGGTAATGCCATTGGGCCACACCAAAATCAATAATCAACAAGGTGATTAAAACAATCTGCTTAAGAAGAAGTTTTTAACACTTTATTTGTACAACTTACATCTTTTGTTGTGTACTCACCAGTAATTTCATTATGTTAATAATATGAAATTGCTTTCGCAAATTGCTTTATATAAGAATGCATTGGTGCGATTTCGCAGCTTACTGCAAATACCCTTACAAAAGATATTATAATGGCCATAAACAAAAATTTGTTAACTTACAATTTGATGAAATAATAATAATATTAACAATATTTAGTTTATATATTGTCTTCATATGAATATCTTAATTGACTTCTTGTTCAAATCTTAATACTTTCCTAAAGAGGGTATAAATTTTCTTATCGGCTGATGTACTTGGAAATGACTTATTACTTTATTAATTTTGTGATAAGGGGCTTCTCAGTTCCACTTTGATAACTTTGAAATGTAAAGTTTTTATTCAATCATTCCTTAAAATATATATTGCTCGATGAGCTTAAGACTTTTTTTAAACCTCATTTGAAAATAAATACAAACATAATTATAAGTACACTGGCTAAAAAACGTAGTAAATTCAAATATATTGTACTCAATCTAAATATTTTCCCATTTAATTTTCATCCATTGCGGTTTTTAATTATTTTAAAATAAAAAAACTTACATTGATTACGTGATTGAATATTTACTTTAAATAATAAATAAAAAATTTTTAATTAAATATATAGATATTTATTTTTACTACTCCCTTTTGTAATCAGTGTACATTAAATTTATATATCTGTCAATGGTATTGTATAATTTAAGTTCTCTACTCAATACAAAGACAAAATCAGCATTAGCTTTCTGCACCAGCTGTAAAAGCGTTCATAATATCAAAAAAGATTTCTTATATATGTATAAGCGAAAATATAATATTATGGATACATTTTATCTAGCTTGGATCCAATTAAAAGTCAGCAAGATTAATTGATCTTCTATATTCTACGAGATTTTATGAAAACATTTGTTCTCTTATAATTTCAACGGTTCACGATTGATTAAAGCATGACCACTTCAACTCCTCAAGTCAATGATTTCGTATTTACTTTCGCCGGGCGTTCGGCCACCAGAGAGCCCATTACTGGATTGGCTGCTATCTAAGGCAACATGTCCTGCAGTTTCCAAGAGTCCGTCCTGTCCAGGAAGATGTGCCATATTTATACAGCCGGGAATCATATGGGCACCTTTACTGCCGGGAATTGGTAGTACGCCTCCGAGTCCGGGAATCAGTATGGTGCCTCCGGGGACAGAAATCAGCTCGGCACATTCCCTTTTGGAAGCGGAAATTGGTACGATGTTCTCGGAGCTAAGAACCTTCTCGGAGAAGGTAATTGGCAAGACTGTACCAGTGTCAGAAAGAGTCAATATTTTTTTGCTGACAGAAAGTTGTTGATTTTCTTCTGGGGTGGGATTGGGTAAAACCTTTCCTGAGTAAACAATGGGTAGAGCTTTTCCGATTGAGGAAATGGGCAGTTGTTGGCCTTTTACGGGGATGGAAGTTGGTAGAGAATAAGCCGCTGCTCGAGAGAAAAATCCACTTGCCGCTCCACCTCTGTGTCTGATCAATTGGCCTTTGATCCCAGCAGCGAACGTTAAAATAATAACTATAAAGATCTGCATTTCGGAATACCAATTAAATTTTACTTGTATATCTGTACAATCTTAGAGAGTGCAGAGTACTCACCGGCAATCTCATTCTAAAGCTTTGACTTGAAAAACAAGGCATTCATACGAAGAAATTTGATAAGAGCTGTCTGAAAATTACGAGTCATAAAAATATATTAAGGTTAATGACAATAAAAAAAAACAAAGTCTAAATATAAATATTATTTTCTATAGCATATTAATTGGCGAAATCTTTTCCAAGTGCTTATTTTATTTGCACTAGTACTCTTTTAGGCTCAGAAAATATTTTTTACATACTGTCATTTTTTTTACAACATTTAAAAACCTATTTAACGGCATAGCTTATTTTTTACACCTTCATGCTTAATAAATGTTTTAATTAGGAAACGCTACCGAGCTTGCAGATTTTCCTGTCTAATGATTAAAAAAAAACTCATATAGTTGGGATAAGCAATAAACCAAAGAACATTGGGGAGCAAAAAAAAATCTTTTTCTGCGGCACTCGTGGCATTTGATATTTGATATTTGACAACAGCAACAAAGTGGTGGATTCGGATGGATTACACAACAATTTTGATGTCTTTGCATTGAATTATAAACACAACCAAACACCGGGTTCAAAAAATGTGAGAATAAAACAAAGACAAAATTGTGAGGATGCAGCTAGTCAATAGCCTCCTCCGTGTCGGCCTTTTCCTGCTCCGTTTGAGGCTCCCTCCCGTCGCCCAAATCGGTCTGATCCCTGCTGGCGTCCTGGGACTTGCCCTCCCCCTGCGAACCGCCCTGCTGGGTGGCCTGCCAGGCTCTGGTCCAGGGCAAGGACATCAGCGACATGACCTTGGACAGGCCGTGCTGATCCCTATCCCGCCCACTTCCGGTGATCGCATCCTTCTCCGGCAGCTGAAGCTCCTCGCAGCACAGCATGGAAGCCAGCAAGTGATCCACGAAAAGGCCGTGCCTCCGCCTCAGACTTCCGGTTGCTTCCGTTTCCTGGCACCTCAGCTCCTGCTGGGCGATCCACTGCAGCAGCAGATGCCGCTCAGATTGCCGTTTTGGTGGTGCCACAATGGCCGGGCTGCGAACTTGGCGAACCTCCTGCTTGTTGGTCTCTCCAGTGAGGTCGATGGTGGGCATCTGGAGATCGGAGTGACCCGGAACTCGGCCCAGCTGCAGGATCATATCGAAGCCCCTTGTCTGGGGCTGTGGATACCCCTGCTGCTGTTGCAACTGACGGCGCCGGCGGATGCGACTCCGGACCAAAATGCGGCGCAGAGGCGGTGTGTCCGGCTCCAGGAGATTGGCGTGCTCGATGTGGTTGAGCAGGAGGTGGCGCGCCAGGTTGCGAATGGCCACCAGGTGGATGGCGGGAAGGCCGGCGCACATGGGACAGACCACATAGGTATCGGCGAGTCGGTGCTGTCCACAAACATGCTCTATGAGCCGCTTGGCCGAGTGCCCCAATTGGTTGCAGTACGGACAGCTATAGCAATTGGACAGGTGCACCAGATCCGGCACATCGCCGCCCAGCAGCGGTCGACCGTCCTGCGACTCAAGGATCAGCTGCATGGGATGGTCGCAGCGGTGTTGCTGCGTCTCGATCCGCTGGTCGTAGCAGTCGCCGCAAAGGTCATAGTTCACGCAGCGCATGCAGCGGAAGCGGCGACCCCGGAAGTCCTGCCTCTGACAGCCATCGCAGCAAATGTGGCGTCCAGCCATCGCTCCGGTTATCCTCGATCCTCCGAGCGCATGCACTGAAATACTGGTCGAAAAGCTGATCAATTAGGTTTTGAATTTCTACAATTCGAATCGAAATAATGACACATATCGACGGCAGGCAAAGGCAATGCCTCAGAAAAGTGATTCTACTTTCGACTTGCCATTTCTCTTTAGAGTATTTATTATGTCGTATTTAAATATAAATTTATTTTTTTTGTTGGCTGAGTATTTATATTGACTAAACTTTAAACACGATTTTTCCAAAAGCAAAGAAATAATAAGGTAATAATTATATTTTATATTACATATTGTTTTGTGATATTAATTTGTCTGCCACTGTAAGATGAAATCAAATTTAATCCCCATGGAACACATTTCCAAAAATCCCGCTTATACTTATTTAATTGGATACCCAGTCAGTAATGGGTTAAACACTATGGTTCTAACTGTAGCTGTTGTTCCTTTCGTGGCTATGTCTCTCTCTCTCTCTCTCTCTTTCTCTCTCTCTCTCTTTTACTCGCACTCTTTGTCTCGCTCTGTTCTTTTCAAATTTCCAAGCCTGGTGCTGGTGAAGCCGGCTTCATGCACCTCCGTCCTTGTACCTCCCTCTTTTTGGGGGCCTTCAGAGTACACTCTAAAAATTAAGAATTCAATAATATTCTATTTGTAATGGAATTACAATTGGGAAAATAACAAATGTATTTTTATGTTTTCATACAAATAACATTTTTGAAGTAAGAGTTTCTTATCTATAAAAGTTTTATTAGTTTTAAATAAAAATAAATATGGCTGAGGAAGTTTTAAATTTAGGTATTTAAATATATAAAAGATTCTTAAATAATGTTAATTTTTAACTGTGCCTTGTTAAACTGTCTACTTCAAAAATATTATTTTGGCTGGTTGATAACCTTAGCCTACCTGTGCTGCAAAGATTATTTTCCAAAGTATTTCTATTTTTGAGAATAGTAGTTTCCATAGAGTTTATGGGATAACTTTGTTATTTAATACAAAATGATCGGTTAAGTGAAACATGGTTTTTTTGAGTGTATGACCACAGCTCCTGTTTCTGCGCTGGTGCTGGTAATTATTTTATAGAGTGTGGCGAACGGGACGCAATCTCTTCGCTGGTGTTTGTGTGGGTGTATGGGTGTGTGCGTGGGCAACTTATGTTTACCAAGTGCGAAAGTGGAAACGTGCTGCAAACATGAAGTCCTGCCGCCACCCCCTCTTTTTCCGCCCACTCTCCCAGTGTTTTACGCTTTATAATAGGATTTGAATACAATGGCATTGTAATGAAATGTGCAGCAAACGATGGTCTGCAGACGGTCTGTAGCAAGTCGAGTTCTGCGGTTGCCTTCGGACTCCCAACGCCAAGTTCTGCGATTGCGATTGCGATTGCGATCCCGTCGGCTCTCCACCAACTTCCCTGCGGCCATGGCCATCCGTTGCCAAGAACAAGCCAAACAGCTGTTCCGCCTTTGTCTGTCTGCGCGTGTAATTCGAGTTGGTAATTAAAAGTAAAGCAAAAGGCAAACTGCAGCAACTGCCGCACATCAAGTTACCGCTCTGCATGTATGTCCGTACGCTTTCTAATGACAAAGCAGTCGTCTAAGTGCACCACATTGCTTTTAATGCGAAAATGCTGCTTTTAAAGGTGTTCTTTTTAGGTCGGGTACTTGTTATGGAGTGTTCAACTAAAGGAACCTCATTTAATCTTATCAAATTTAAAAAAAATTGTATAGTTCCGTATGATGATTCGTTTTACATACTTTCACAAATAGCTTATAAAATATTTTATTTGTATTTTAATTTTATTTATTTAATTAAACATACACTCAACCAACCTTAGAATTTGTAAAAGTAAATTTTGTATCTTAATTAACTAAAATACCAATGGCTTCTTTCTTACAAAATTTTTAAACTTTCTAACAGCCGCAAAACGTTTGAAAGCTTAATTAGATCGGCCGAAATATTTGGCAATTTAAAAACGAGAGAAAACCCATCAATCAACGCCTGTCGACCTTTGTTGATTAGTTTATCAATTAAATGTAATTGAAATTTTATTTTCATTAGCCTTTCAAAGGGTGTCGTTGGACCCGCCTCAATTGGGCTAATTAATGGCAAGCCTGTCGGAGAAATCTCACAGCCATAAGCGATTTGGAAAATCAGGCCTTGATGAAACTGAGAAGGCGTTGCCCATTCAAATTGGTAGGTGCGGATATGGCGACTGGATTCTTCTAATTGCGCTACGCTTTTTTTCCTTTTGTCAGAAGCTGTCAATGAAAATTCTTTCTTTGGCCTCTTTTATTTATGTTAATTCGTTTGCCCTTAATTTTTTTTTTTTTTTTGCCACCGTGACGATATGCTCAATTGCTTTTGTAATCAATCAAAGTCAAAAGCGCAAAATGTAACTTACACACACGTATTGGTGGGCGGTAAAGGAGCATATCCTGATGGGTTGGGGGGCGGTGACGGGCTGGAAAGTGCAGCCAGGATGCCCGGGGCGGAAACTGGATTGTCATGTGTGCTCGCGAGTCTCTCGATGCTAGATGCTCGATACTCGACACTCGAAGCTCGATGCTCGATGCTCTTTGCTCGTATTTTGTGTTGGTGTTTGACGTGACACTTGAGCGACACTTGAAGCCCGATAATTGATATTGTGCAGACTGAGGACGGGCTTACCCGATATGTGGGGCGGCGGATGTAGTGGGCGTGGCCAAGTGCCGGTGTGCGCCAGTCACGGATTCTTGTAATTGTCGCTGACACATTTTCGTGGTTTAGTTCCGGATGGCAGTCACTGATAAATCTCAGGGGAATGGCCGTCAATCACTGGTTAAGTCCACACGGAATGTGGGCTCTAAATATAAAATCTATATATAATTTCCAGAATAAAATGTTACTATTCTTGGGATCAGGAAATCATGTAACCAAACAAAAATAAATAAAAGAATTTTCGATATATAATAATCACAAAAAAATATTGGGGTAGCCATAATAAACAAAATGAATTTTTAAGTAATTTATAAAAGTGTCTTAAAGTATGAAACAAATAATAAGTGCATAAATTAAAATGAAACGATGTTATATTTTTCACAGCATAATTTAATTTACTTTTCTGAGTGACCGCAAAATAATTTTGCAGCCAATAAGCAACTTTCGTGTTTGTATATAAACGGTTCTGCTAGACTCCATTTATAATACTCCCAACGCATTAATCCGGAATTAAAGAATTTTCACCTTTGCTTTTGACCCAAGTTTATTGAAATTTGGTGTATTTTCAGCATAGATTCTTGAATCTGGTCAATGTGCCACCTGTCGCCCACTTAGTGTTAACTTCAGGAACAGTGGGGACCTCCTGCTTTTGCCCAGAAAGCCACCAGATAATTGTTAACCATTAAGTCGCACCGCAAATCAAGTGCAGCAATTGCAACTGGACTGCAATTCATTTGCGGCATGGATCATTAAAGGGCGCAGGGGTCGAGAACTTTGGACCGGAGACAAACCGCACGCAAAGTTGCCAACGTGGCCGAAACAGACGTCACCGCCGGAACCAGAAACAGTCTGGGCCCAAACAAACCGAGCTGAAGCTGAAGCTAAAGCCAAGCCACCAAACCCATCCATCCCCTCGGGCCAACCGAAAAGCGTCAGCTGAAAGTTTGTGAGCATAAAGAGTTTTCAGCCCCAAGTGATGGATGGATGTGGATGGAGTGGGTGGGTTTGCCATGGCATAATGGGTATAAAAAGGATTGCAGACTGGTTTCACGCCACTTTCAGATCCATTAAGCATTCAATGCCAATCCAACGATGATGATAGCGAGCAGTAGAGCGCTTGAACTTTGGACTGGGGACTATAATGACATGCGTCGCAACTATTTCGCATTGGGAATATTTAATGTACGAAATTTGGAAAACATTATCTGTCATTAATGTCAAAAATTATAGCACATCCAGTGAAATCCTTTTAATGTCCCTTCATCTTGCCGAACCCAAACCCTTCGCGGCGACAAGTGATAAGTCGATTCAGTTAATAATGTCACAACGTCAAATGAGCAGACAACAGGGGATGACATCTATTAGACTACTGCTAGACACTTTTCAGCCTGCCTGTCTGCCAGGGACCGGTCACATTAATATTAATTTATCAGTGCAGAATACGTTAAAATACATTATTTATGAAATTTTATCATTTTCGGCCATTAAGCTGCGCTCACGGTGTCTATGACATTTTAATTAAAGCCAAACCGAGAGCCAAGAAGAGCACAAAAAAAAGGAGGATAAACGCCCCAGTCGAATGCCTCTTGAAATTATTATCATCACACCCACACAAAGGCAAACATGGGTAAAAAAGAGCAAGTAAAGAAAGCAAAAGTTTGGCGACAATCCCGACGCACTTTTATGGCACGGCTTTTGGCTGCGAGTGAAAATGAAGATACGAGAAAGTCCCGACCCAACCCCAAAACTTGGTATCAGTCTCATAAGTGGGAGCGACTTAGAGATGGTATGGAGAAAACTATAAAAATATTGCAAAATTTATATTAAAGTTAATGCTTAAGACTGCTATTGCTAGATAGTATCACTGAAAAAAGTTTATTAAAGTTTCGTTAAATAAAATGAAATCTGTGGAGAATAAAATCACCGTGACATTAAATCGGTGTTTTTAAGAATAGAACAACGCCTTCTACTCTTCTTTTCCAATGATTTGACTGAGATTTTTTGATGAATTTGCCCTTTTTCACAAGCATAGCTACTCAAACTCAAATTCAATTCATGCATATGATTTTTAAGACCTCTGATTTTTTGAGCTTTTCCATCTCTACCGTGAAAACTTTTGCGTATGTGAGAGTGTACTTTTCTGCTTAAAGTATGATTGCAAGTGTGAAAATATATATGCTAAACGTGCCCGAGTGCCCCTCCTCGTCTTTGCCATTGCCGTTGCCGTTGCTCTTGCCTTTCCCGTTCCCACTCCCGTTGCGCTTCATGCGTTTTTGTTTTATGACGCGGCGACGTGCTCGGAAAATGAAAAGCACTTGACGCGCCAAAGTGCTGAACTTGGCGGTCCTCCACTGGAGCTCCGTCTGTCCGTCCGCCGGTTCATCAGGCCCCAAACCACCCGACTCACAGTTGGTCCACACATGCTAAATCGTAAAATGTTCCATTCTTTCGTTTTTTTACCCCACCCACCCAAGTTTTTTCTTTACTGTTAAAGTTTTTATACTCTATCTGTGGGGTATGCAAGATGCGGTAAGGCAGTAAAAAACCTATGTATTTTATAATGGTTTCAGATATTTCATACAGAAAATTGTATAATTTAATTAAACATTTTCTTATTTTTTAAATTAAACCAAAAATTGAAATTAAAATGTTAGTTTTACTGGCTGGAGATCAATGTTTGTTTTTAGCTGCAATTGAATTGCAACCGAAGTGTTTTTAAAACCTTTAAAGAGACTACAAATAAATCGATATTTTATATTTATAATATTTTCGAGGCCCTCATATAGGTAAGAGTGTATCCTAAGCGTGTTAAAGGACCAAAAATCAGTTTCTACTTCTTTTGGTTGCCTTATTTTTTATGCGACGTGCGCCCGCCTGTAAATGGGTTTCTCCTTGGCTTCCTTTACTCCTATTCCATTCTCATTTGTTCGAACAATTTAAGAAATTGTCGCCCTGTCCTGTCTCAGCACCCTGGCCATTGCGCATAAGAAACACTATGCATGTGTGAAGTTTATAGTAAATAAAGTATGATTGTCTATTGTCAAAGCCCGTTGTTTTTGTGGTTTATAAAAATTCAACACTCTATTTGCCGCTCGTCGTTCGCTTGCTCCCTCTCAGTTAATTTCATTTGATTTATATGGATTGTGCAAATGGAAATGGAAGTGGGAGTGTAAGTGGGAGTGGAAATCGGGATGGGGATGATGAGCTTGGCTTTGAAGTTGGGGTTAAGCCATGTTCTGTAATCGCTCTTGTTGATGACGCTGATTCTGGATGCTATTGTGGTCAATAAATTACCAGCTGTGCAGAAAAGCCTTTCACGCTTTTGTTCCTTTTCACACATTTGAAGTGCACTTTATGCTTTTTGCATGCGCAATTCGCAATTAATTAAAACAATTATGTAGGCAACGACACAACATCACAACAACAACAACAACAGGAACAGGAAAAAGGCAAACAAGAGGGCAGACCAAAACAAAAAAAAAGACCTTCGACAAGAAACACGAAATTTTTCTGCGGTGAAATGTCATGTCGCCTGTCAACCACACATTTCCAGTTCGAGTACTATGCAATTATAAAAATGAAAGAACAGGTCTGCTTAAATTACCGACCACATCAGACAACGCTTACACCTTGCTTCTTGAGTCAAACTTAATTCCAAAATGGAGAGAATTAAGCAAATATTTAACTATTTTTTGAACTATTTCTGTGAACTATGCAATTGTTCCTGTATCTCATGACCACATCGATATCATTAGTGTTAATCGTGGAAAACGACGGTACGCCATTAATGTCATTATTGGATGGCACTTTCCTGGAGAGCCACAATTATTCGACAGAAAGCCCTGAAGGCAGGCTGAGTTCTTATCCATTGGGAAATGCAAAGGTACGAAGTACCTCAACTATAATACCAAATAGATTGAGTAAAATGTTAAGCCAAAAAAATGACAATAAGGTTAATAGAGAAATCGCCGACAGAGAAGAACGTAAAAGAATTGAGAGTCTATGGGACCCCGTTCTCAATCAAAGCTACGACTTTTCTAGATTTGAGGGTCATGAAAACACTTCTATTAGAATAAGTAAAAAGTTTACCCGAAAAGATCAGGAAAATATACAAAAAATTGAAGACGAAGAAGAACAGAGGATACAAAACCTGTGGAATCCCGCTTTAAATGAAACCTACGTCTCTTCGATCGTAGGAAATGATGATAATGAAAGCGAGAACGACAAAATTAAAATGGTAGATGCAAAAAAAAAAAGCTTTAACTGCGATGATTCCACATCTAATATGTCATTACCTTGCATAACACCAAGTGCTAATACTTTAGAAGAAGGAAATTCTGTGAAAAACGAATCGTTAGCGGAGAGAAGCCGAAGACGAAGATACCCACTGAAAGCAAGAATATACATCATTCCGAAATTAAATTACGGACAAATATATTCAATATTCACGACTATACCCAGCTTGGGCAAGGAAAATTTTGTGCTTAAAATTACAGTGGATACGAAAGATTACTTAATCGACGAAGTGGATACTGCAGTTGATATTGCATTTTCGGGATGGAATAAAACAACAAATTTGCGCGGTTTATTGAAAAAAAACGGCATAGTAATCAAACATCTTCTCTATAATCGTTGCTATTATTACCGCAGTACAGCTAGTTTTTTCAATATTAATCACAGATACGTTATCGCCAAAATAAGTTCAATGGAGGACAGCAAAAAGCAACTTTCAAGAGCGGTGCGTAGAAAAATAAAAGTGCACAGGCCACCGAAAGTGGCTTGTCTACCCGCTTTGAAGTTAGAATTCTGCAAAAATCCCGACGAGCCAGTTGAGATTTCGCCCTGGGGTCATCGGGAATTTTTCGCAACTATTAGCGAGAGCTGTCCCACAGTAGAATATAAATTTATTAGCTGGAATTTCTATGATATTACTGAGAAAAGTAAGCATATAAATTAAAATTTTGTATAATCATTACATTTGATTTATTTCCACAGACCTTATAGCTAGAATACAAGGAACCACAGATCTAGTCGTAAAATTACTGCCTTACAAGGTTGAATTTCTTTACGAACCGGATACAACAAAAGTGTTTCTATTACAAGGGAAAGTCAAATTAAACGATGTCCTTACTGTAGCTCGTGTGAGTTGACAAAGTCATGAGAAATGTATAACCCCACAGTCTTTCATCTTGATTCCAGTGCTATGCGATATACAAAACACCCCAAGTTGAGCCCCAAATCAGAGGCAATGAGCAGCGCAAGGTCGACGTTCGCAAGCCAGTTATTATCGATGGGTCCCTCTCCAAGGACCGAATTAAAAATAAGGAATCTCTTGCCACAAAGCATTTTTTTTGGAGTTGTCGCAGTCGGAACGATCCTGACAACAAATATTGTTATCGAGATATGTCCGAGAGTGAGTACTATTTACTAGTCGTAGTAATTAATGTGCGTAGCATTGTGTTTAGTATAAGTTGTGATTAAGAGAAGTATCGATAAAAATATATTTTTCTGTACGATATCAAATATATCGACATTTTGCTTTTCCCCAAATATTTTTATTGCCTTTAGTTAAAGTCACTAAAGAAAACTATGTTTTCTAATACATCGTCTGCAAAGTACAGTTAGTCTTCACGTCATATTACTTTTTCTGTGTTTTTTTTTTCTCTGACCGCAGTCTTGCATGTTATGGAATTTTAACTGGAATGTATACTTTTATTTAAATGTTAATGTTCAACTATATCTGCATATATTTCTTTACTACGGAATGACACAAAAAATAAAATAAATATATAAGTTAGCAAATATTTCAGGATAATCGAGATAAATTTGTTATTTTTACGCAGACCCCGTCGTGAAACTGCCAGCCAATGCCCTGAAGGCAGGTGGCGAATACAACTTCAGTTTGACCGTCATTTCGAAAATTGACTTTCGGAACCGGAAGACAGTCACTCAAAGGGTGAGGGGCATCTCCGAACAAACAGTCACGCTTCAAATCGAATGCCGGCGAAACTGTGATCTCGGGGTATATGCTCCGTTGGAAAGTGTTCACCTGGTGCCAGTATGCGAAGATTGCCCGTCGAAGATAAGGCGATACGAGTGGTGGGTGTTGGTGGAAGGAGAAATGCCCTATCTGGAATCGCGGTATAAATATCTGATCCTACGCATTGTGGAGCCCATCGTTTCCATCCGGCTGAGGGTGGTGATGGATAAAAGATTGACGGCCGATGCTTTTTACACTCTGCGCCGAAACTACGGTCCTGACAAAGGCACTTGCCACATCTCTCCATCTTTTGGCGTCGAAGCAAAAAGCATTTTTGAGATCGCTTGCCTGGGCTTTGAGTCGCCCTACTCTCCGGTGACCTTTCGCTACAAGGTTAAATTGGGCGTGCTCGCCTCGAATGTGCCGTATACGAGATTTAAACTTACTTTGCCCGCCACCAACAAAATCATGGTTTCGATTTGCGATAACATCGATATGTGTGTGGACCGCGTGCTGAAAGTGAAGGTTCTGGCGACTAGGAACGACTTTGGCACACACTCTACAAGTTTGATTGACACGATATTGGGGGAAGTACCGAATATGCTGCTGCGTGGCCATTGGCATAGGGCCTATGTCAAGGGTCTCGTGGCCACCCGATGGATCCGGACGACCAAAAATGGCCAGCAGGTGTACTCGTATTTCCAGAATGAAAAGGCAAGAACGGGATCCCAGCTGGAGCAGATCACCAACCTGGCCACGCGCATTTTGACCCGCCTGACGCCAGTCGATTACCATGGAGCCACGCTAATGGGGGTAATTTTCAACAAGCTTTGCGAAATCTTTGAGGACATCATTAACGAGAACGAATGGCTGCATCGGGATGCTTACTTCTCGTTGACGGCCATGCATATGTTTTTCATGTCCATACTGGGCAAAAAATCGGAGCAACATTCGGTTGCCATGTGCAAGCCCCATATTTCGGAGTGCTTAAATGTGAAAAAATTCGATCTGGAGAAGCACTTTACGATCGTGTTTGATCCCCTGATTCTCCTACGCATCAATAGCTGGATGGCGAACACCTGGTTCCTGTACAAGTGCGTCTTTTTCCTGGGCGTCCTGGCCACCCATAGACACTATCCTTATGACGACGCCTTGACAGTCCACCAAGGCGGCATTGCCTATCAGGTAGGAATATATTGAAATCTATTTCCTTGTGATATTGAAATTTAAGTTATCGTTAAATGTTTTTATTTCGATAAAATATCGCTCACACATTTGGTTTTCTGAATCTATCTCAAATGTATATTTTTGGATACATTTTTATGATAAATCAAAATTTGCTTAGCGACATTGGTGTGATTTTGATATGCAATTTTATATATCGCCAAACATTTTGCTTATGGACAGCACACAAACATCCTATTCTTTTAAATTCGATATTTCTATTTTCCATACACATTCATTTGGAATTTGATTTGCCGAGAATTCTGTACCACCTCGAAATGTAGTTTTCTCTCCTAATTTTTCTCATTTTAGGTGAATGTAACTGAGGTTACGAATCACGCCAAAGGCTTCACCCTGGCCACAATCGACAAAATCCACGTCATCGAATTCTCGGCAAAGCTTCTCCACGAGCTGAAAAGCAGCCTGAAGCACAGCTCCATTCTGTTCCAGACCATCTCGCAGCAGAACCACCACAATATCTTCTGGTGGTATCCGGATCCACTGCCCACGAAGACCAGTGTACTAATCGTCCACGCCTACAGTCCCGTCAAGTATTTCAGAACCGCAGAGGAGTCCGAGCTGTCGAATCCGCTGGTCTACAAGACGAACATCACCCAGTTTAACGAGGAGCTATCCTTCACCCAAAGGATGGTCAATGGCAGCATTGAAAATGTCACGGAAATTCACATATACAGCATGATGCTGGACAACAAGGCCATGCTGGCGGTGCGAATTGTGGGCTGTTCGGAGCCGATGCACATCAAGATGCAGATGCACAGGTGGCCCACGTTTAGGGATCTCAGACACGGCTGCTGTCATATACACCCCGAGATGAAGGGAAAGCGCATTTGGATGGCCAACTCGTGTGGTCGCAGCCGGGCATTTGTGTCCATTCACAGGCCATCTAAAAAAAAGAGGAAGAAAAATAAGTACTTGAGAAATGCCAGGCATAGGGAGCCATCAATTAGGGCAAAACAAATGAACTACTCGATACTGCTGGAGATATTCGCGTGCAACTTCTGGAAGAACCGAAGTTTGGATCCCGGCTGGAGCGAGGATTATTGCACCACCACCTTCGAGCACAGTTATGGCACGTCCGTTCAGTGCACTTGCCACACTTTGGGCACCCTGTCCTCTCGTATTTTACCCATCTCAGCGGAACTGTTTGTGGAGCACATACCCGTGCCCATACTGTTATTTAATGCACTCGTGCTGATTCTATTTGTTCTCCTATTTCTGTTGCTCATCATCATGATGCTCTTCAACATAGGCTTTGTCACGGCTTATCGGAGGGAGCAGAGCATTTTGCAGTGCCAATCGGCCAAAAAAGTGGAGAAAGTAGATCAATGGATCACCCATGGATCGGAGATACTTCTGGTGATTATAACCGGTGGTCAGGAGTTTGCGGGCACCACGTCGAACATAAAGTTCTACTTCAAGTCGCCGCAACGCCAGCAGATGACGTACCAGATCGCTCAGGATCCGGGACATCCGAAGTTGTTGAGGAACAGCACTAATATGCTGATGGTTCCCAGGGGCACCATCTATATACCCACCCGGCTGGCCTTGGGAATCGAGCGGAATGGTCGCTATCCATCGTGGTACTGTCGCTCCGTCACAGTGGTGGATCTCGATTCCAATTTCCAGCAGCTGTTCCTCGTGAAGAGTTGGATTGAGCGGGGTCACACGCCATTCATGCGGTCCAAATACTTTACGAAGGGCTCCTACCGTAAGACGCCCAAGTACAGTTGGTGCAAGCGTTTGAGGAACCGTGCCGAGCAGCTATTTGTCAGCTGGTTCATTATCAACCCAATCACAGGACCCTGGCAAAGTAGTGTGGGCGGTTTCACCTTGAATCGATTCCAACGCACCTCCGTGTGGATCTGCAAGTTGGCCATAACCGTGACGGTTATCTGTGTGTATTTCGGAAAGAGCACCGTGGAGACCATTCAGGAGGATAAAAGGCTAAACATTCAAGATCACATTAGAATAAGCGCAGTGGCTGCCCTGGCGTTTTACGCTTTTGTCATCGGATTGTTTATACATTTCCTATTTGAAGGGCTTATTTTACGTTGGCTTTTTCCGTAACAAATAAAATAACTAATAATAAAATGTTGGCTTATTTCCAAAAAATACAAAAATAAAATATATTTCTAACTATAAATTGCTATTAAGTTTTTCAGAAAACTTGTCATTTAAGAATTAACTGATAGTATACGATATATCTCGTAACCATTGGTGATAGCTGCCCTAATGCATAATTAACAGGGTCAGAAATATGTTCAATATAGAAAGAAATTTCAATAAGAATTTTTTAAAATTTAAATAGTGCGGAATGGCATGCGAAGGGCTTTGCCTTCCATACTTCCATACTGGCGACTATATCCGACCGGGCCTGGGCTAATGGATTTTTCCACGCCTAATTACCATTACTTAGCCGAAAGGGGGCGAAAAAAACACAGACACCAACGGAAAAAAAGGTAAAATTGCATTAAAAATTATCGCTTTTTTTTTCTAGAAACTATGCTTTTGGTATATTATTTTTTGTTACTTGAGTGTGTATGCAAATGGAATTTCATAGTCACCATTAACACCTTTTTGCACTGTCTCTCCTTCACACCTGTTTCTTGTGGTCCCTGCCACTTTTTTTTGTTCGCATATTTTATGTGACGCTGGGTGAAATTTGAAAAAAATAAAAATGCATTTAATTAAATGCCACACAAATGCTGCGAAAAACGTTTTCAACGTGTGATATTTTATGCCAGAAGTCGGGCTCTTTTTTTCTTCGCCGCTGTTGTTCTCGTTTCTCATTGTCGGGGGGACAGTCGAAAAATGCATTTTCATAACGTTACTAGCCATTATAAATGTGTTAAGTTGGGGTTGTAAATGGGTTGCGTTTTAGGAGTATTTTCAAAATGGTCGAGTAGTGACCAAGGCAAAAGTTTTGATCTTGAGTTTAAATGTTTAAATTATAAGAAAAGAACTCGTTAATTTATTATCAATAATAAGCAATCAAAGTGATGATGACAATGAAATAAAAGGGACATACAATCAGATTGAAAACAGCTGTTAGTCAGCATTTCGATGCCGTTTCATCAAACCACTTCAGTATTCATCCTTGAGGCTGTGACGCAGTCGTGGATCCATGAAAATTCGGGCAACAGCTCAATCTGCAACCAGTTCCGATTTTCGGTTACTTTGTAGTTAGGCATAGATTTGCAGATTTGCCATCCCATCCCCCGGAGTGATTTTTGTTCGAATGTCGCACAGAGGATGCAACGGAAATTGTACTGAGGGCACGGCCATTATTCCCCTCACTCTGCCAGAAGCCCAAGGAGGCGACATACGCAGCTGAATTTGTCATATTGTAGTTCTTTGGGCAACATCGTCTGCCTGCGTATCCGCTATTCAAAACGGGGCATATCGGCTATTGGAAATTGAGATACATTGATTTCTTCGGAAAAAGTCAACTTAGTACAAACATCGAAAAAGGAACATATGTATGATGGTTTCCGTATTTAAGTCACTTTGAATTAAACAACAAGATATATTATTAAATGAAAAGTGTAAATAAATAGTGAGTATCTAAGAGTCGGGGAAATCTGTCAAAATTCTTACGTGTTTTATTTTTTGTTTATGCGTTTTTCTGGAGCCACCAGTCGACAAAATTGCAGTCGACAGTTTGGCACATTCCCATTTCGAGGCCCTGGCATAACAACGCCCACTTTTTGGCCACTGTTTGCATACGTGCCCGTTGTGAAATTGCCTGGGCGCACTCCTCAAATCATTGGCCGCTGCCCCGCCCACCATCGAATCCAAAGGCTGTGGGAGCGCAACATGTTAGTGACACAATCGAAATGGAAAACGACATGGAACATGGCAACAATAACGAGCTGCAATAACAAACAACTTCGAATTTTCACCCGGACATGAGACAGGTAAGAAAACCAGGCGGAAATTGAAGTGTGAAGTGTGTGAGTGGATTAGTTATCCTGAGAATTGTTGCCGTTTGGCAAATTTCCTTCTGATTTGCGACACTCACTCGCTTTTTTGCCCGACACCGTCAGCTTATGCTTACAGTTTGGGAGTCAGGCTCAACAAAAAAAAAGATTTGCCCTCGGGGCAAACACCAAAAATGAATGAAATTCAAGGAGAAGTTTGCTGTGGAGCATAAGCAGCTCTGGTTATCTCCAGAGGATAGCTACCTGTAAATATACGTACATGTATCGGTGGCAGTTCTCCTTCAGCCTTAAGCTCGCTTTTTCCCCCCATTTCCCAGTGGCTTGTTTACACTGCAGCGACGCGACACTGCGGTGGCACATAGGCAAATGCAGTTGCAGATGAAACTTAAGTCGACGGAGGTAAATGTTCAGATTGAGTGACTGTCAGATGAGCTTTTGAAGAGCGGGATTACCAACCAAGATGGGAAGTCCTTTAAGTACTCTTTGAATTAATGTTAAATTAACTTAAAAGTATTTTTTAGGAATAAAACAATTAAATTTTAAATTGCGAGACCACATTTTGAAGGTGTAAATTAGGAAAGAATTGATAAGTAAAATTATTAAGGCAAAGACCTTATTTTTCAGTGTTTAATGTATAAATTTACATTTTTGTTTTTCTATTTACAAAAAAATAAACCTTACTATTTAATTTACATTTTTTTTAGGTTTTTTCTGAAGATAATATTCGATTTAGATTTAAAATTCACAATTAAATTTATTTTAAATAAACTTTACATATACAAAGTTGATAAACTTAATCCACATTACAAAGAATAATACATTAATATGTAAAAAAAATGTTTGGTATTAAATATGTAACTAAAAGGTAGTTTAAGAAGCTTCCTTTCAATACTGTCACAAAGGAAGAGAATTGAAGTCGTACATATTGCCCAACTCAAATTCAACTGCTCATGTGGAACGTCGTTGGAGCCAACGTCTGTGGTATTCCCAGTTTGCCAACTTCCTATTCCCAATCTACTGTCGCCGCTACGGCGCATTGCACATACGCCGTGTGGTGCAGTTGAGTTTCGTTCACGGTATTTTGCCTATAAAATTTGCAAGAATTCGTTGTGTCAATTGTGTGCAATCTCTTCCCCGCCCTTTTGCCGCCTGTCTGTGCCGGCTGGCATGTCTAGTTGGCAAATAATTCTTTACAGCCTTAAATTTTGCTCAACAAATTGGCATTTTTATTTGTGGCGGAGAGGAACGCTTTAAGCCAAACACGAGAAGTCGTTTGCAGCTACATTTTCGCGAAATTGTGGCTGTAGCTGAAAGCAAACCATCAAGTCTGCATTACATGAGGCGTATGCGTAATTTCGGATGCAGTAAAAATCCAGCTGCAGATGTTTCGAAGCACGAAATTAATTACGAAAAATAAGTACACAGATACACAAAAACACACAAAAACTCACACACACACACACATCGCGGACGGAGACTGACGCATAATAAGGAGAAGGACCAACAAGGAATAGCGCCAGAATAATAATAATAAGTAACAAAAATAAACTTTACACGCTCAAGAAAAGCAGCAACACGAGCAGAAGGAGCGAGGAAACTCTGTGGCAGAAGCAGAAGCAGAAGCAATAGCAGCAGCGGCCATAAACAAGCATATGCTAAGGCAGAAGGCATAAAAATAAATCCGAAGAAGGGAAAACTTTTTGATATTATCTGACTACGCTCACAATCATGTGCGAGTATGTGTTACGATGGATGTTTCGTGCTTTTATGTATCTGTGCTTGCTTGCAGATCATTCTGAGTGGCCAGAGAATCCGCCACGAAGGACCATGCAGAAGCTTTGTATATGACAGCTGCCAAAAAGTTAGCTCTTTTCAAAGAATATACCTGTTTCTCATATATTTTATTTGTATTTAATACATTCAAAAAAGTACTTGTTTGCATTCATAATAAAAAAAATGTAACCCCAAAGGCCTTTGGCTTCTTTTAAAATTATAATTAAATGTTTTCATAGTAAGAAAAATGTTCTCTTTTCGTTTGTCGAAGCTCACAAGTTTTTTATCTCACTCATTTTATTTTCTTTGTCTTGCTTTTCGTCTTGACCTGTTTTCCTTATTCTTATTACTGGCCTTTTCCTTTAAGTATTTTATTTTACTGGCCAAAGGCAAAGGCCAAGCTCAGAGCTTAAACATAAAATAAAGGCAGCAATTAGTGCTAAATAAAGAAATCATAAAGTGTAAATAATATTATTCCAGCGCAAATGAAAAGCAAGCAGGAAAAACCACAAGGAGCCATAACAGGCCAGAGCAGAAAAGACGTATTATTTACGGCTGTCATTGTTTTGGCATTTAAAGGAGAAGAAAGCTTCTTGGCCGACAGCAAGCAATCATTTGCAAAGCAATTAATTGTTATACAAAATATTTTAAATAAATGGCACAAGTTTGTCAGGCACATGTCCTGACTTAAAAAGATATGTGGATGGGTAAATGGAAATGCCTTTTATTATTGAATGTTTTCAAAATAGACAAATTCTGATTGGCTCTTTAGAGATTTCTTTTACCGACCTTTTCCGAATTTAAGTAATTCTCTTCTGTTTCCCATTTGCTATCAAACACGTCTTCATTTATTGGACCCGAAATAAATCTCAGAAAGCACATTTGCCTTACAACAAATGCATGCAAAATGCATTTCCTCATGCACAATCTAAATGAATTTATGACTGCAATTCACAAAAACTCAATAAAATATGACTGTTAACTGTGAATTTGTCCTCCATTCAGATTGCATGCATAAAACCATCAGGGAAACCACCAAATAAAAACGTTGTATATATATATTCGTATTTTGTCTATCTGTAGAGAAGCGAAAAAGGTAAGAGTTTGTCTCTTGGCTCAACTTCGAAGGCAGCGGGGAGAAGGACAATTCCTGGCGGGAATCACGTAACGAAGTGCATTGTTAAAATATAATAAAATTGCAATTTTGCGTTCATGTTGCAATGTGGCGTCATATCCTTTTTCCTTTAATTTTTCACGAATTCGCCATTTCGTAGTTCCGAAAAACTGAAACTATCCAACACACCCCCTCCCCTTGCGCTTCGTCCTTTCTGGTCCTTTCTGGGCGGAACATCCTCCGCTTTCTATGCACACTCCATAGATTTTAATGCAATTTTCTCAATGGCGGGTGGTGCGGCATCAGCCCCAGACTCTGTACGTATGTTTGGGTGTACATATTTTTATTTTCGCTGCTGTCATTGTCGCAGCTGCCAAAGTCTTTGTTCTTGGCCCGTCGAGAGTGCGAGTCGAGTGGTGTCGCGTCCGAGTTTCAAGCATCGAGCTCGGATCTGGGTGCTAGGAGTGGGAAGTGGGCCATCCGGGTCCAAGTCCAAGCCCAAGTCCATCCGCTCTCCCCCCGGTTGGTTACGTTTAGTGGGCAGTGTTGCCATTTTACTATTTTTCAGTTAGTGCTGCCTTCTGATTTATTTACAAAATTTAAGAAAAAATAATTTTTGTTTTAACTCTTTTTAAAACATGAAATGAATTAAACGGAGTTTAGATTACATATTCATATTAACGATGTGTACTTTTTAAAAATAAACTCGAATAATTTCAAATTGGGAAATATATAAGAAAGTTACAAAATATATATACAACTAGACTTCCCTAATATAAATATTTTTATTCCGGTCTAAAAATGTATTACATAAGTGATTTAAACGAGTAGTGATTTCTGTAGCACTCTTATACTAAAAGTTATTCGGTTCAAAGATCTGGGTCACTGAGTAATCAACAAAAATGTTAAATGTTACTTCAGCTCAACAAAAATAACTTTATAATTTGATGTTTGACAACACTGATAGTGGCTGCTGTTGTTTCTGAATCGCTACGGTTCGGTTTGGCTTGGCTGTTTGGCCAGCGTATCCGCTTTCTAGTTTCTCTCCGGCTTTTGGCCATATTTCTGCACTCAATTGTCCTTCAGTGCATTTTGTGGTCGTCTCTGTTCTCCTTTCAGCATTGTGTTTGTCATCTCTCCCTCTTAGCCAGAGCTGTAAAGTATAATGCCTTTGTTTGTTCGCGCAATAAAAAATGATTACTTTAATTTCCGAGCCACATAAAAAGGCACGTCTAACATGAGAAATCGCTGTCATTGCCGGTTTGCTTTGCTCTTCTCTGTCATCTACACCGGCTGCATTGACCATGGACCTGCAATGGGAAATGCATTAGAGGTTTTGTCGGGAGCGCTTAGTTTTGTTACGGAGGTGTAATCGGACAGATTATTCTTTTACACTTCCCTTGATTAGAATGCTTAAGTGTGGTTTGCATCTCCTCCATGTGAATTTATTTTAATGGTTCGTTTATAGTTTGTGAATAAAGATTTTCTACAATTTCTAGCATAATATGTAATACATAGTATTTTTATGCTAGCATTAATCTTCTTCTGCTTCACAAAAATTTATAAATTAGGGTATTAAGATTATTATTATTTTTAGTACCAAAAATCTTTCTTAGACTAACATCTGCAGATCAGGGCGGTATTATGATCATTTTAAACCCACCTCAGCTGGGTGTGGACGCAGTATTATCTTTTTGGTGCCATTTATTTCCTTTTTAACAATCGTAGCTCACCAAATGCAAAAATATGCCTGCCAAGGCAGTAATTTTTTGTGGACTGCTGCCTCTTCTTGTTTTTTACCCGATTTAGGTGTTTTTCTCCTTTGTGTTTTTCTATTTCTCTTATTCTTTTGCTATCTTGGCCCCTTTTTGTTTGCTCTGTTTTGTGTCAAACCACATTGGGCCACAAAACAGAAGTCAGAGCCATATTCCGGCACAAGGTCCTTGGGTCGCCAACGCGCTGAGCTGCTAAGCGAAAACTTTATGCACCAAATTGTTTTCACCTGCTGTCCCAAATTTATAACACCTCACCCTCGCCGGTCCTCTTCTCGTTTTATTTTTATTTGTATAATCCTTTCGGTTATGGGCCACGCCATCCGGACACCAGGACACCAGGACACCCGCACCCTTTTTGTGGGGCCGAGTAACTTTTGGGGATGACAGAAACCAGCATTGGAATTTGCGAGCCGGCGCAGGGATTAAGCGAAAGACAAAAACCGGAGGCGACTCTGAAATGCGGATTCCACTGCTCACTGTTCACTGTTCACTGTTCACTGCTCACAATGCCGTACCGAAAAATCGCCGGCACAGTGGGCCCGATTTCGACTTCAAGTGCTGCAGGGTTTCTCGGCCTCTCCAGTTTATGGCTGCGCATCTCTTACTTTGCATAATGTTGTTAAGCAATTTTTACGACACCAGACTGAGGGGTCACTAATAATGGCCAGCACACTTGTTGTGCCCGTCGGCTACTCACGCAAACACTTTTGAATGACCCTCATTAAACGACCAGAAATTATATTAAATTTGCCAAGAACAAAACGGCCAGGCAGCGCAGTGGCGAAAAAATCTTTTTGCTGCATAAAAAAGTTGTAAATATTTTTATGCCTGCATTAATATGCAACGCCAACCACTGTGGGGGTCGTCATGGGAAAATGGGTGGGGCAAGATGGTTGGGGCTCCTTCCTGGCTTGCTGTCGCTGCTAATACCACCGCTAATAAAATCTTACTGCCGCAGTAGCGTCGGCCTCCTCCAGATTCAGATTCAGAATTCAGATTCGGCTTCAGCTTGGCAGCCATGAAGCACAGCTGTGTGCAGTCATTTTTACTGCTGCACTGCAAAGGCATAGAAAGGCGGCAGTATAATAGGATGGCCCTCCTTTCTGGGGGCGGAACAGCCCCAAACAAGGCGTGGCCAGAGCCAAAAGGCCAAAGTGTTTAAGTGCCCAAACTTTGTTATTAGATTGCCGGCGGCCACTAGTTCAACAGTGATCTTTGGCCGGAAATGAAGTGCACAGTTATTCAATCCACGCACTAAACTTATTATAAATCAGTTTTTGCTACTAAAAGTTTAATTGCATTGTACAAAATTAAAACAAAGTTCTAGCTAAGAAAGTAATTAAGAATAATGCCTTTTATTACCTTTTAGTATAAATGCTTTAAGAATTTATAAAATAATATTTTGAAGATTAAGACATTAAAATATATAATTAAAATATTTAAATTAACCAAATTAATTTATTTCTAAGTATTGTTAGAAATGAATATACTTGTTTAAAAATCAAAAAATATTCTATTTAATTTATATATTGTTAGTAAAGTTCCTAAATTTATCCTTAAGTAAATAGCTTTTTTTCGTAGCCATAATAGCATATTTAATTAAATGGAGATGAATAAAATTCATTTTTACTTTCAGATAACTAAATTTTAAACGTTTGGGACATAGTTTTCTGGTTCGATGTAGCCTACACTTCATATTTTAATTATTTTCTCATATTTTATTTGTATTTCGCAATGGAATTTAATTGTTTGATAGATATCCATTTCGACAAATAACGTTCGATTTTCTTATCGGCCACAAATAACTCCAACTCAGAACTCATTTTGATGACCAGATCAAGAACCTGCTGCTTCCGTCACTTTCAAGCATGTCACTTCTGCCGCTTTGCTGTCTGAGCTCCGCTCATTTCTTGCCATATGAATATGGGGAAACAGCATTGTGCAGATTGCAAATATTATAATATTCCCACACAGATGCCCTCTGACAGCTCAAGAGTCGGTGCCTGAATTCCTGTCTATCCATACCGACTGTATGCAAAGCAATATTCTCGGTGGCCCGCCTCTTCGGATCACATCGTACTCCTTGCTTTGTTTGGGCTGTCTGTCTAACTGTCAGTTCAGTTAGCTTTTGTTGGTAATTATTCAGATTTTGTTTGCGTTTCATGCATAAATAAATCACCGAAAATTGCGACTCAAAACTATAAATGCCAAGTCATACATCTGTCACTATTCGGAGAGTGGAGATGGTTGTGCTGTTGGATAATATTTTCGGACCGGCACCGGCACTAAAATGCAGCTGCCTCTCATTAGTACTCAGTCGCTATACCGCGTTCCCTTACTCTAATTTAATCAAGTTGAATGGTAAAAGAAATTACGCTTTCTTTTTTCGGTGGGTGCTCCAAAATATTCAACAACAAAAAATGTAAGGGAATGGAAAATTACCATGGCTAACAACATTTGGGGCCGCGCGTCCTTTATGGAAATTGCGGCCAAATTAGTGAGTCAAGGAAAAAGGAATCCCAGTACAGGTAAAGGAAAACAGACACTTAGGTGGCAACTAAGACGGCTTTGGCTTTGGCCAGACGAGATGACTCCGGGGATATTACTTAACCGCCGGGCAAGTGGCCTCACATAAAGATCCATTAGATGCTTAAGCTAAGTGGTTAAGCGACAACATCAGTGGCCCCATCATATTTTAATTTGCATTCAAATTAAATGGCATATCAACGAAAACAAAACGTGTTTTTGGTCACTTTTCTGTAAAGACGATTTTTGGGAGATTTAGAAAGGGGTTACATCACAAAAATGACAAAAAATCGATTCGAAATTACAAACCAATTTTTTAACGCAAAGTTTTAGAGACTAAAGCCCCAATACTTTAAAGATATTCCATTTTGAAATCGAATGTTTGCAAGAAAAGTTATGGAATTAAAACTGAAGGTTTTTGGTACCTTTTTGAAAATTATTTGTTTCGGAATTTAATTAAGAAGTTATTTCGTAAAAATATCACCCCAAACTTCCAATTCAAATTTTAAATGCAAATTTTTAGAGGCTTAAGCCACAAAAGTTTAATGATATACAACTTTGCGTGAAAGAAAAGTTATGGATTTAGAACTGCAGGTTTTTGGTCACTTTTCTGCAAAGACGATTTTTTCGGAAATTTAGAACCGATTTTACAAACCAATTTTTAAACGCAGAGTTTTAGCTTTTAAGCTTGTTTCTTACCCAGTGAATTTAATTTATTATTATTGCTTGTATTTATAATTAAGATTTCCAGTAGCTTAGTAAATGGAGTGAGACTACAAATAGTTTCATTCTGACTGTCTTCAATTATTTGAAAATAAATGCGATTCCGTAATGATAAGAGACGTATGCCTCGATGAACTTGATGATTTGATTAAAAGTTACCGCAAAAGTGCTTTCCCCGCTTAACCCGAAAGTCATTAGAGGTTTCCATTTAATTCCCTAATCCACAACATCCTTTTCTTCCGCCCCCTCACACGATTGCGTGTGCAAATGGGCCCGATCTCGCTCCATACTCTCCATTTTCCATTTTCCACTTTCCACCGACTCCGATATAATCCCCATAGCGCGCTTTTCTTACGACCCAATCCACATCGTTCCGGCCCCATAGTCGACTGTCATCAACGACGTCAAAAGCGCTGCCCGCTGAGCCAACAATTAACAATTAAAACCCCAAAGCGCACAACTCAATTTTGCAATACACACAGAGAGCAGAGCGTCGACTGGGGCAAACACTGCAATGGCAATTTCATCCATATATACATATATATATATATTCCACAGATAGCTGGGGAAAGATAAGGGTAACCCACAACAACAATAAGCCAGCACCAATGGGCACTGCCACGGCTAAGTTCTCTGTGTGCTCGTCGCACTTACAACTAAAAACTTGTTACGTATTTAATTGCAATTAAAAAGTTGTTTTGTAGTTACGAGTGTTGGTGCTCTTGGCTTTTCTTGGTGGGTGGCTGGCTGACTCGCTGGCTGGCTGACTCGCTGGCTGGCTGGCTGCCGTTGTTTTGTCTGACAGCCAACAACAGGATGGCTTCGAAATTGTCTCCAATAACAAGACCAGAACGAGAGCCAAAACCAAAACCCCAAAGACTCTGGAGCTGGGGATGAAGTCATTACAAGGCGAAATGAAAATGCGTGGAAAAGAAGCCAAAAGGGTTTTACGCTTAATGACTTTCATGGTGTTTCGGTGCTTTCGGATAAAGGAGCCAAAAATCCCATCGCCTGAATCCCACTTCTCCACTCTCCTCTGATTTCAACGATAGCACTCATTAGAGTTTGGCGATTTTTGGCTTAAAACTTTGGCCATAACAATTGGCCATGGCCATCATCGCGATTTTGACACGAAACACGGAGCCATTGGGAATTTCACATCCAAATGGGAGGCAAATTGTCTGCTCTTTGGCCTCGTAAACAAATTGCTTTTATTTGATTTGATTTAGTTTTATTTAGAAAAGCATTTGAGCTTAAGAAATTTAAGGTAGTGATTTTTCTTTCATTTTTTTCATTTTATATGGAAAATATTCTTAATAAGACTTGATTAAACAAGTTAATTTGATAAGTTAGTAAGCAATATTTGTCTTTAGTTTACATGAAATGGTAATGGTAATGGAAATGGAAATGGAAATAGTAATGAAACAATGTTAAGTTGTCTAATGTGTATCTTTTAGATCATGGCTTTCTTCTCTTATGTAAAGTGATGCGTTGACTATAGTCTGCTTGGCAGAATGAAATAATGCTTAACCAAAGAAATCGAAGTTTTGCTGCTGCTGTTGTTGCTGCTGTTGACCTCCGCCGCCACCTTGCTGCTGTTGCTGTTGCTCCTGGAAAAACTCAACACTGCCACCGAAGGGACCTCTAAAGATTACACCCTGCTCCTGCTGCTGCTGCTGCTGCCCACCGCCGAAGTTACTCTGCTGCTGCTGTTGTTGTTGCTGACCTTGTTCAAATCGCTCAAAATCCCGAATCAGTTCTCCAAAAAACTGACCCGTTGCCACGGCGAAAAAGGCCACAAGCACAATAATCTAATGATATACCAGAATTAATAGATTTAAATTAAAGTTAGGATACGCTCAAAATTATTGGGAATTTTTATATAAAAAAATTAATTGTTATGAATTCCATAAGAATGTCACAAAGCAAATACAAGTATATACTTTTTATAATAGATTAATAAATAATTTTGATTCAAATGACACTGTTAATGTTATGTAATATATAGATAAAGTTTGTGCTTTCGCATGCAGCCATTAAAATAATTATTAAAATTCCCAGTATTCCGAGTTTAATTAACCAAACTCACCAGGAATTTCATTTTGAATTTTCGGTTTTATTCCTCTAGCTAACAATCTTAGTTGAAAGTCTAAAATGAACTGTTTGATTTTTGTCTGCTGATCGCGTGTATTTATCCGATTTTTGTTTGCCTTTTTGACACTCAAAACTGGTTGGACACGGACAGATCACAGCTCGGACTTCCCTTTTGCTCTGATCATAGACATTTGCGTTCAAAGGGGCTTTTTTCTGTTGGCGAAAAATTTCAAGTATGGTTGTCAACCTTTCTGGAGCTGACGGGCCCACTAAAATACAGGTTTTCAATCTAGCTCTCACTGGCATATGCTCTTTGTTAATCAAATTAATTGAATTATTATCATTAGAATGTTTACGAAAATCATGAATTCTTAATTTTTGCATGAATCATTGGGTACTATCGTTAAGGGTTATTAGAAAAAAAAATAACATCTGAATAAAAAACCTTAGTAAAGCCGTTACTGCTTAATCTTTTCAACTCATGAGAGTTTTGATTGAAGAAAATTCTTTAAAAAATACTAATACACTGTTTCTTAAGATATTCTTTAATTAATTTAATGACGAAATAACTTTAGAAGAAGCCTCCTTGCTGCTGCTGCTGTTGCTGCTCGAAACCTCCGAATCCTCCACCAAAGCTTTCTTGTTGCTGTTGCTGTTGCTGCTCGAAACCTCCGCCGAATCCTCCACCGAAGCCTTCTTGCTGCTGTTGCTGTTGGCCACCAAATCCTCCGAATCCTCCAAATCCTCCAAATCCTTCTCCAAGTCCGAATTGTGGCAGAGCGGAGGCAATTGCAATGAAGGCCACAAAAACGATCACCTATAGTGGTATTAAAAATAAATATTTTAAAAAATAGTCCTTAATCCTGTGAGACAGTCCTGCGTACAGGAAGCGTAACTTACCAAAAACTTCATGATGTATTCAAAATTAAATTCGATCTTTAAAAATATCCAGAAGGATTGGAACGCTGCGGCGTTGCACTTGATACTGTGCCCTTTTCGGCAAGTCTTTCTCTATTTATACAATTTTTTTTAGTCGTCTGAAGATCGAATTTCATAGGTTCTTTACCCGCATTGGAAAAAACTTGTCCCCAGACACTGGCCCAGACATGGGGGCTTTCCTCTTATTCTCTTTTCTCTTTTAATCTGGTTTTGAATTTGTTTTGGTTTTTGGCTGGTTTTTGTTTTCTTCGTTTTTTTTTTTGTTTTGTTTGGGTGAGCAGGCGCCAAGTGCGTGGCTTTCGATTTGAATTTTAATAGTTTGCTAATTTACATTTAGGTAGTTTTTTTTTAATTTATGACTAAGCTGACGCATGTTTCTGTGAATCTCTATTTAAACAGCTAAATTTGTATTTATATTTAATAATCAGCAGCATATACTTTTAATTTTTTATGCTTGATAATTATTTATTATTAATTAACAGCTCAGTGAACTAGATTTGCAAAACACAATAAGTCCACGTGATTTGAGATACTGATTATATATTCGGAAACAAATGCAAATGAATTCCAGCGAAAAACATATTTTTCAATTCGGTTACATTTTTACAAAGATAAACAAAATCGAATGGCATAATCAAATCAAACTTGGTCTTTTTGTTGGCGTTGATTTCAAGAGTTGTCCAATCGGAGCAAACGGAGCTTACTCAATAGATAAGTGCTTCGAAGGGGAATCACCTGCAGCGTTCAACGGCGAATAGGGAATACTTGAGACCCTGGAAATTTGTCCTTAGCTCGACAAGGGTGAACTGAAATTGCATTTGGTGTGCGGCGCCAGGGGCGATCGAGTTTGGCAATACGTGCTGCCTTTAACTTGGCCCCTAACCCTGCCAACCCGAAAACAGGGGGACACGAAACACGACGACACGGTGTCTTTTGGCATACTTCAGTGGAGCGCATAAAGCTCTAAATGAATTTATTTGGCTCATTTAAAGCAGCTAATTTATTTTTATTTTCATTGAATTTGTGTTTAGTCGTTGGTAAGTAAGCTGTTTAGTGTGGAGACTTGTGACTTTATCCGCCCGAAGTTGTAGTTTCAGCTAAGTCCGCTGGCTTAAATCAGGAGAACCCTGTACTTCGAATAATCCACTATTTCAAGCCTAATCACAGAGAAGTAGCCTGTGGAAATGTGCAGTAATTTTGGTAAAATGTCTAATGAACCCTTTTCGGCAGTCCTGAGGGCCCACAAAATTGCATAGCTCTGGGGAAACACTCTGGGGCAACGTCTTCGTCGCGTGTCAAAAATGCAGCACTCAACGCTCTTTGACTCCTTTGATGGTGGCCCAACACGACACCCTTCGCCGTGCCCTCAAATTTGTTCAAATTCATTTCAATTACCGTCAATTTTCAATAATTTTGTTCAAATTATATTCCATTAGGTTCAAAGCCCAAAAAACACTTTGCATGAATATAATTAGACTGTGCTCGCAACGCAAATTTTTAAGCTATTCTTTACTCTCTTAAACTTAATTCTGTTTAGTATATAATTGAATATCTTGCGACTCCGATTCGAAAGTCTTGAAAACTAGATTCAAAACTAAGCACTACACTTACTTTAAAATTTTAGATTTATAATACAAGAAGTATTATGATGGAACAGCTGCTTAATATAATGAATGTTTGAAGTTTTAGTCCATTAAATTGCATTAGAACTAGTTTTAGAATAAAAACTAATTGTGGTTTATAAGCGGCTAATTCTTATTTATTTAAAAAACAAAGTTAAATATAAAAAAAGTAAATATAAAAAAAAGTTAAAAATAGTTTCATTGCTTTAAGATATTTTAAGGAAAGATATATTTTCTAATTTTTTCGAGTACATTACATTTACATTACAAAATAAATTGTAGTACATGCCTATAAATAAATTATTATGTCATCAATTTAGAGAAGTTACCAAATGCTGACAAAGTTTATACGTAAATTAAGATAGTAATACCCTACCCTTTTTTGGGCCAACCTGGCAAGGTTTTCTCGGATCCAACTACGTTTAATTTTAAACTTTTTGCGCCAGTAACTTCGTTTGACTTTTTTGGCACCCCCGTCGACGCAGTGTCTAAGGTTATTAGGGTGGCTGGCAATGCATTAGCCCAGTCAGTATTTTATGCCCAACCAGCAGGTGAGTGGAGTTTTGGGGGGCTGGTGTGTGTCTCCAGCCGTATGAATTTCACATGCTTAAGCCGCAAACTTATGTGCGCGCACAGCTTGAAATCCACGCTCACGTAAACTTAACTGGAAACTAAACCCGAATGAAATGGAATTCCGAAGAGGAAGATGTCGTCTCTTCCGTTTTTGGGTGTGCTGGGAACTTTTGCCAACATGTTAGCAGGGACTTAGAACTTAGAACTCGGCACTCAACAATTTTTGAGCCAAGTCAATGAGCAATTGACTGCCACGCACCACCGCCACCTGCCTATACATATATGTATATGGATATGGTATATATTTGGGAAACTTCCTTGCACTCTCCACGCATTTGCATATTTTTCCGCAAATATGTTTTAATATGGGTTAGTAAAGTTTCCCACTGCACTCGCTTCCCTTCTTTTGATGGCGGGCGAAGTTTTCTTCTTCTGCCTTTTTGGCCCCCTATTTTTCCTTCCTTCGGATTTTTGCTAAGTGCACTTCCGTCAGCGACGCGAAGAAAACTGAATTTTACTTTATGATAGATGTTTGTGCGGGAGCATTTTCAAAACCAGGCTTGACGGAGATTTTCAAAAGCTTTGATTTGATTTTTATAATCCCAATCAAGAATGTATTTTCATAATTTTAGCTAGAAAGCTCTTGGCTTACGGTTCTTAGTTGTTTGCTGTATGTAACAAATTCAATACAAACTTGAATTCAATATATTATTGAGTATCGGTAAAAATAAGTTTAAATGGCTTCATAAATCAATTAAAATTAAATTATTTGTGCAGTTCACAGAGAAAACTTCGGATATATTATTTGTATTATATTAAATTAAATTAAATGAATTTAAATTGTAAATCAAGATGAATGGAGACTATTAACAAATTCTTTTTTTTTGTTAGGATTTTATTATCCAGGGAATAACGATTAAAAAGATTGCGCCATTTTTTAATTGCTCCATTTTAGAACATATACAACTTATAATAAAGATTTTCAAGCCTTTTTAACATAGCATTTGAAATAAAAATATCATTTATCATAGATTATTTGGAAATTAGCAACAAAAATACTTGTTACCTTTATCATAATTTTCAAGAAAATTACACTTTTAAAATGTTTTACAACTGAACTTAAGATAAGTTGTTTTAATTCGTTTTTTGTGGCACTTCATCAGGATATCCTTATTTGCACATATGCACTTACATTATCCTCGTCCTACTCGCTAATTGTATTTCTTCACCTGAGCAAACTTTGGCCTTTAATCCCTTCCGCCTTGCGACCAACAAAAGCGGCCCGCACTTTGGGCCGCACTCGAAGATTATGTCGCCTTGGTTTCGCTTAAGTTGAGCCCGAGTAGTTTGCAGTTGGGTAACCAAGTGAAGATGCATCTGCGGCCGAGGAACGTGAAGAAGATGCAGACGAGGGGCTCTTAAAAGTTTGGTTTTAATTAAAGGAAATTTGCGTGCGTGGCACTTGATTTGTAGTTTTCTAGTGCTTCCGTGTGTGCGAGTGTGTGGGCGCTTTGCACTTCCCCAGCAGCCCCAGCAACCCCAAAACCCCATAAAAAATATAAATATAATTGAAAATTCTAAATTGCAATTGCCGCAAGTGCTCCTCCATTCGCAGATGCCGAGTTTCCGACTTGCCAAGATGCTGATGCCGATGGCGATGCCTATGCCGCTGCTGGGATGCTGAGATGCTGAGATGCTGCAAATGCGGGCCTTCCTTTTCTGCTCAGGTCTGGGCAATTTCTTGTACTTGTTCCCGCTCGTAATTAGAAGCAAATGCAAATTTACACTTTGAGTGTGTCGGTGATGACGGAAGTCATTGGTAAAACCTGAAACTGTGGGCGGGCAGAAAGTTTACTCTGCCGGTGGAATCCACTGGCTCCAACTGTTTGTCGCTGTGTAAGTGCAGATATAATGAGAAAAGTTTCAGGTAATACGAAGCCTCTGCGCAGGAAGAACCCCTTACTGTCGGTTAAATCTATTCCAGGGTTACCAATGTCCCCTGTACACCATTAGTAAATTAAAACAAAATGGATTTGGTAAGGGTAATGAGCACAGAACTAAAAAAAACGGATAAAAAGAATAGGTTCTTAAATAATAATTCACAATTGACTTGCATCTACTTAAAGTTCAAAAAAATATAACTTCTGACAATTTATTGTTTGAAATGCTTGTTTTAATTTTACAGTAAATTGTTTCTTTACCAGCTAAAAGTTAATTAACACATTATAAATCATATCTCATTTTAAACCCTTTTCCTATGAAATTATCGCATACATTTTTGTTACCGATGAACCCTACTTCTCCATTGAAGATAATTTCCATGCCAATCCATCTCGTTCTATACAAATGCACCTCATTCATGCCAAATTAATTACCGCAAAGCTATTAATCAACAAAAGGCGAGATAACCGACAGATAATCGCGTCGCAGCCCCCCAAGTGGGCGGCATGCCTGACGGGAGGGGGCGTCGCCCGAGGAAAGCGCCACGAAAAAGTTAATTTGGTGTATTAAAAGTAGCCACAGTAGTAGTAGTAGCAGTGGTAGTAGCAATAAGTTGTAATGACCACAGGACGATAGACATCAGGATGAAATCCTTTCAAGCGTGAAATGTCCGAAATGGAAATGGAATTACCATTCACAGAGTTTCCTCTCTTGACTTTTAACTGATGGGCAACAAGTGGAAATGAATGAATGGCTGGGGAAAAGTAATTAAAAACGCTCCTTGTCGGTCTGCCTATCTGTGGTGGATGAGACAAAACTTTTCCATATTTCAAATCGAGATTTGGAAACATTCGTAGGTCGCTGGTCGCTTGGTCGCCAGGCTGTGTTGTCAACGTTGGCTTATGAGCGGCATTCCGGTTGAACGCACTTTCCTCAATTGGCCCTAGAATGACACACCACCCCACCACCAAATGTTTCACCTCCAAGGCCCCTTTTGATCTACTTCTTAGTTGGTTTTTGCCTCACAAGCTTTTTGACGAGAGGCTGGGGCAACCGCAGGTAAATGAGTTTTCATATTGACATGAATTATTCGCCTCACTTGGCCCAGCAAATGGGGGCGTGTTTGATAAGTGTCTATGTACGCACCCACAAACATTCTTAACCATTTCTACATGTTATAGGGTAGGGCTTGATAAATTAAGTTTTGCATTTTAATAGACTTATTTCATGCGACTTCAATATAATTATCCGTGGAAATAATTATATAACGGTAGGCCGCAGAACAATTTTAGATCAAAGTGTCTTTAAATATATAAAAAAAAATTTCAATAAATATAATAATAAATTATAATAAAACAAAAAGAATATATATAAATGTATGTGTATAATACAAATAACTTCACAGCAGGACTCTACAAACATTGTTTTGCATATCTGCACAAACAATAATTATTAAAATTACAATCTTTATTCTAAAAAGTTCTTTAAGTCTTTGTCATTTGAGCTATACTTTCCTCCTAAGACAATGTCATCAAATTTGAATGATATCATTGTTTTGACCTCAGCCATCTCATATGGCTGGGATCGGGTCATTAGATGCAATGGTTCCAATCCAAGGAGGAAGCCTTTTTATAACTCAAGCCTTTTTATAACAACCAAGCCCCAAAATGTTTGAGTTGTATAGTACTTTAAAGAATTAGGAGCAATTTCTATATTCGAACAACTTGATGGTAAATCCTTATATTTATCCGAACTCTCCGCCTGCAACCAAAAACTTCTTAGTTGATTTGCCTTTTCATTTGCAATCGCTTCAAGTTCACTATTTCGCTGCTTCACTTGGGAATTCTCTTCATATAGTTTCTTGGTGGTTTCTGCCGACGAATTAAGTTTTCTTAACGCATTTATCTCTGTATTCAGCTGACTCATAATAATTCGATTATTTTCAAGTGCTTGTTTTAGCTGGTTATTCAACTCAGCTGACTTTTCGTCTTCCTCGAGCTGAACTGGAAGCCTACCATTTTCAATAATGTCTTTATTTATCTTAGTTTCTCGGTCGTTAGTTTTAACTTGTAGCTGCGAGACAGCCTTTCATTCCTTTGATGGCACGGCTGATTTGACCTAAATATATTTATTAACCTTATTATATGTGTGACAATTTTGTTGACCTTTGAATAAAAGTTCTTTAAGTTAAGAAACATGTTTTTGGTTAATTTTTAAATCAAATTTATAGTGCCTACACATTCCTATAGATGACGCGCAAAAATTCATTAAATTACTTTGCGCCAACAGATGGCGCCGGTTTTCCTTATTTACATCATGTCCCCAGAAGTAGGCAATATTTTTTTATTTTTTGAGCTTTCCGAGCTTCAGATGCTTCCAATATCGGCCAAGAGATGTCGCTGAAAAGAGCTTTTTATGCCTTTAGTTTTTTCGAATTTCAAAAGATGGCGTACTTAACTCAAAAAGTCTTATATTTACAAATTTATATGGAGTATTTTCCAAACAAGATGAGTTTAGCGAACAAGTTCTTAAATTTTCTACCCAAGCAAAGAAGCAATTTTTTTTGCCTTGGGCAAACCATTGGAAAACCACAAACTTTGCACATAGTCATGGAGTGCAAGTGTATGCAAATTCCATGGTCAAATGCCCAAATGGATCAGTGTGCCAGCTACTTAGCTACGATGACCAGCGATGGGAGTCACAAGCAGCACAACCCAATCGAAAGAAAAGCCAAAGAAAACCTGCGATCCTCAGGTGCACTTGATACCCACCGGAAAAATCGCTTGCATCGCATGACTGGGAAACTGAGAACTGGGGAACTGCGGCAGTAATTGCTGTGGCACATTGAAGTGTTCCAGTTTCGATCTTCCTCTCGCCGGGACCCAATCCACAATGCTCGATTCGGGGATTGCCTCACGCACACCCATCGCATCGACTGGTCATGCAAATCGCAGCCACTTGCCACTTGACCATAAATCGTTTGCTTCTTTCACACTGAACTTGAGCATGATGGCCAATATGCATACAAAATATATTTAATAATATGGCTAATTTTTATTAAATAAAATATGTTCTAGTTCGAAAAATTATGTCTACTTATAAACAGGTACTTGACATTTTTCTGCTCAAATATATAATAGACTTTAATATACCTAAATAAATAAATATATTTCAGTTACTTAGTTAACTTATATTTTTAATCATTATCATAGACAGTTAAATAAGCATGTGAATAATATTAAAAAAAAATGTTTATTCATGGTTGTAAGCTGTGTGAAAACTTATCCCTGAAACTCTGTTAACTTTTAAAACCACTTAGGGATTTTAAAATATATTTGTTTTTCATAAAGTAACTTTTTTTGGGCATCTTATCAAATCTTATTGCACATAGACACACAGTTCGATCTTTGATCTAATTTTTCCCTGTGCGAGAACTGGTAGATCTACGCTTGGCTACCAGCTGAAGTTTTTCACTATGGGCGCCACTTGTTGGGCGTTCATTGGGGCAACTTTCCAGGCCCAGCGAAGGCTGACCTTAATCGATTGTCGTTTAGCTGCAGATTTTCTATGCCATCGAATGGGCGGAGGTGGTGGTGCAGGTGGAGGTGCAGGTGCAGGGACTGGGCTCTGCCTCCCTCCCAGCAACTTGCACTTGGTACTTTTACTCAAAAGCTGCCAAGTCATTTCTAATTGACCCAGCTAAGGCGGCGGGCGAATGACGTTAAGAATAATGTCTCATAGTGCAATGATTGATGTCAATCCCCGGGTCGCCCTTACTGTGCCCCTCCAGAAAAGAATTTACTTCTGTCTCTGTGGCAATTGGGTCAACGATTGGAAAAGCATTTTGCATCGCAAAAAGTTCATTCTCATGGCCCGCAGAAATGTGTCAAGTCGCTGGCGCCTCGGGGTCTTTTAAAAGTATTTCCATTTTGTTCAGTTTTAGTTTGCCATGCAAATTAAACTTAATACGACGGTGGTGGTGGATGGTGCCAAGACTTGGCAAGGCAACCAGTTTCTTGGGAGGAAAAACTCTTGAGACTGCTAAGAACGCACTGGTCATGTTCCAGCCCCGGAATCATTTACACCTGCTGTCGGGCCGATAGTTTGAGAGTTGGACAAACTTCTTTGGGGCCTGCTATCTGCTCGCAGGGATTAGCGTTCATTTGAAGTCTTAATCGCAAATCAGATTTCCATGGCCAGTCCATAAATGGCACACGGTCCATTTTCTACACTCACCTTTTCCAGACGGATTTGAGCGGCGTGAGAAGTGGGTTGGATGAGACTTCTACGTTCTAAAAACTAATCAAATTTAATTTAGCAAAGGAAACTAATTAGTATACTGTATAACTTTCTTATCCTGCACATTAATAAAAAATGATTTTAGAATGTATTACCAGTTCGAATTGGAAAAACATCCAAATGGCTTACAGCATAAAAAAAATTCTAAGCGTTCTATTAAATATTGACTTTTCCCAACTGTCCTTAAATTGGTTCAAAAAGTTTATCGGTGAATGCTAATTGAATTTTATAACAACTATTATTATGCGAAACGAATGAAAATAAATCATTGTATTTAGCTCACACCTCTGGGCACGACTTTCAACCTTTCTCTGACAAAACTTCTCTCCGTGGATCCTTTCACGGCCTTAAATCGCCATAAAGCTTTACTTTATCTCTTCCTTTAAATATCAGATCACCGGGGCTATACGGTAAATGATCTCACTTGAAGCCTTTTGCCAGCCCCCAACAGTCATGGCTCCAGCAGCTACATGAAGCTGGCAAAAGCAAAAGCAAAAACAAAAGCAGGCCTGTGATTAGACTAGTTTTTAATTTTTATGCTGTGTTTAAATATTTTGTGCCACACCTATGCCAGCGACACGAGCAGCAACAGCCAAAGCCTCGGCAAGAACAGTGCCTCGTGTGCACTTGTTTTTGAGTCCAGGTAAAAGCTGCTGGAAGCCAAATTTAACGATGACATAAATACTGCAGATAACGAGCAGCAGGTGAGCCCGAGCGAGTTTCCCTCAAATGGCTAAGCGAAAAAAATCTAAAATGTAAAATCACAAATAGTCTCCCCTCTTTCAGTTAGTCACACACAACGGCATAGCACGAGTGAAGTACGCTTGCAGTGATGTAAATTTAATTAAGTGCTTGGACGTCTACGATTTTTATTTGCAGCTGGGTGTGGAAGGTAACTTGGAAATATTTTCCAAACAAATGACGCAGGAACTGGCAAACTAAGCGCACAAATAATTTATCTATTTCACATTACTTGTAGGATTTTACTTTCCACCTATTACAAGTTCTTATTTGAAGTCTAAATAAATATATTTCAAAATTTAACGCTTAAACACGATAGCATTAAGTTTTATAAGTTACAAAGCCTTCCTAAAAAAAATTACATGGAGATTCAATTCTTACGCTTACTTTTTTTTAAATAGTAGCAACAATATTTCTTATATATCTTCTAATTTTTCCTTTTTCTGAAAATAATGCATCATAAAATATTAAGTTGAAACCATATTTTAACGTAAAGCTTTACATAATTAATATCAATATAAATATATAAATAAGTTAATTTATTAATAATTGTATTATTTCTAACACTATTCAATTTGATAAATCAACAAAACTAATCATTGCATTTAAAAAGGTCTCAAGTATTAAAATTTCAGATCAATTGTTTTTCAAACTTTATTTAGGAATAAATGTTTTTATGTCTGAATTATAGCACGAGATGCCTTCTAAAAATTATGTTTGTTAGTTTCTTACGTGCATCTAAGACTCGCATGAAAAAACATCTTCTGCTCGACAAAGCCCAAAGCGATCTGCCTAGCTGCACCTTCTTTTTTGTGCTAAGCCCAGCCAATCCATTGCCCATATTTGTAACATGCTGCAGTTTGTTCAACATAATTTACCTGGCCGCCGTCCCAGAAGCTGTTGTTCATGTCGTTGTCGTTGAGCTGATAACTGGAGCAATAATGATGCAAAGCACAGTTAAATGAAGTCGCGCATGAAAAATATATACATATATATAATAATGGATGAAAAAAAAAATAAATATGGTTGAGCGTTTGAGCGCAAAAAGAAAACAAAGTAAACAAGAGAAACGTAGTAATTGCCAGTCAGGCCAGATGAAAGAAAGAATTTCTTCGGGAATTATATTTTACAATTTCAGTGAAAATGGCCAAGAATTAAGAGTTTGGAGCTTGCCCCGTTTTAATCATCGGTTGCATGCAACACTGCCACTGCCGAGGAACCTGTTGCTGCTGCAGTTGCAGTTGCTGCACACACGAGTGAGCAGATGATCGAGACTCGCATATCCCAACCCCGAAACCCCATCCACTGGGTGGGTTTCTGGGTGTTGTCTTGTCATTATCTTGCTCGACGGCATTAATCAGACCCACCTTCTCCCACCCTCCCTCTCTCCCCCTCTACTTTATTTCATTCGAATAAACCTATTTAATTAGAATAGATTCTGGTTCCTTTTCGCAGTGTCTTTAACCTGAAACAAATTTAAACGTCGCAGCAAGTTAACGAGAATTTGATTTATTACCATTTTATAATTTGAAAACGCAAGGAAGGGAATCGGCGGGATAGAAATTGTAATGAAATTCGTATTTTTATTTCGCACTGTCGCCGGCAGTCAACAATGTTCTATGAAGATTTATGGCAGCCAATTGACCCAAGTTTCGCCAAGGTGCTGGCCCAAGAAGCCGTCAATTGGCCGCGGAGGGAGTTGGCGGCAAATTGAAATTGAGTTTCCAACGGCAGAAGAAAGGCCTCGACAGACAGCGGACTTCGGCATTGAATGGGCGTTATTTGATGAATTGTTATTGCTAAAAGTTATTTGTTTATAATTCGCATATAAATAAAAACCGCAAATTGTATTTATATGCGAAACTGTCTGAAAGAAATTGACCAAAAATGTTATTAGTAAATCAAGAAAAACTAATTTCTTACTAAGCTCTAGTATAGGGAAAATAAAATACTATTCTACAACAAAATTTTTAAAATGATTTGTTAATTAGAAAATAAAATGCTATTGAACATTGAAAATAGTTTTAAGCCCGACAAAATATTATGCTATACTTCCAATATATCCAATCTCAAAAACTATATACATATGTATATAATTTTTAAGCCCTAATAAATATTTCCAATAAGACTAGTTACAATTTTCATAAAGGAATAATTACTACAAATTTATAAGCTGTAATACACTTACAAATGTTCACTTGTTGAACAATCTTGACTGCAATCTAATTACGACTTGGCCAAGCTTTCCCCTCTCACCCAAACCCAAACAAATCCCACCACGTCTAAACCTAAATTCAAAGCAAATTTGATTAATTTCACTTGAATTTCACTTGCTCGCCCAGCGCGGCGGCATCTTTCAAAAACAAAAATCTTACGGAAAGGGATCAGAGATGATCAGAGGCATCGACTCCCCAGAGCTTTTCGAGGGTAATTAGAGTAGAGCTGCTGGTAAGCGCCTTAGTATTGTTATTGTGGTGTTGCAGTTGCTCCGGCTGCAGTTGCTGCACATTTTCACCGGGCAATTAAAGCGGCAATGAGTGCATAGAGAGGAGACTGCTAGCGACACTGAGAAAAAAAACTAGTGCCTCTCGATCTTTTTTAAGACCAGGCATACAAGAAACACTAATGAAACCATGACAATTGCGAACAACTAATATAAAAACAAAAATATATTTTATAATGATAATGTAATCCTAGGGTTTCACTATCCTCTTTAATTTTTGTTTTAAATTTCAGATCGGACTAAATTGTAAATTAAATATTCTTTGAATACCAGAAAATAAGAAAGGTATTTTTGATCTTGATGTCCTTGTTTAACTTGAAAATCATAACAAAAAAGTAAAATATTTTCATTCTATTTGTTGTAGTTCACCCTAAAAGGGTTTAGGGCATTAAATTTATATTTTTTCTCAGTGCAGCCAAGACCGAGCAGTAGACTTTCGTGCAGCACTGTAGCCGAGTTGGCTGACGCTGCACCCGCCCGCTTCTAACGAGCGAAAGTGTTGTAAAATATTTTGTTCGCCTTTTTGCTCCATCTCGCCGCGTCTCTGGCTGGTTCATGTTTATGCTTTAAGCACATATTTCTCTTGTGATTTTATTGTTTTTCCATTTCGATTTTTTAATTGCATTTTTAGCTGTTGCTCGATGCTTGTTGCTTGTTGCTGGTTGTTTGTTGCTTGGGCTTGGTCGCGCTCCAATTTGTTGACAAACAATTTTTGTGCACGATGCGTCACAGTTGATTGAGTGACTCGCAGTTGGCTGGAAAAGGGGGGGAAAAAAGCCGCTTTTGTGTTGCTTATGTATTTAATTAATTTCAATTTCTTTCGTTCACTTTGAAGTGTGGAAATGTGCAGGCCAGTGCAATCTGTGAAAACTTGTTGAAAATCGTTTTGTCCACCGTCTGTTGCAACAAAAATGCAATCACTAGAAAAACTAACCTACAATTACTTTCATTTTCACAATGGGAAAAGAGCAAAACCGTTGCACGCGAAAATGCACATTGTCTTTGACAGAGCGATGCAATTTTTTTCGAAATTACATTACTAGGGTTTTTTTGCGAACTTTTTAATAATTGCTTTATAATTATAGGTGGTTTGGCAAAAAAAAGGCAGCTAATTGTATGAAGATTTGAAAGCAGAGTAATTGTAGCTCAGCAAACATGAAACTTCATAATTAGAATCAAATAAATGTGCATTTAATTAGGTTTGTTAACTACAAATATGTATGATATCACCACCAGCTTAACCGAGCAAATAAGGTACATAAACAAGCTAGTCAAACTTTTTTAATACTTCATAATCTCCTTTTCAAAGTTAAATTTAAAAAATTAGAATAGCAATCGCTAATTAGGCTTAAGTTACATATATTTTAATACCTTGAACAATAAAAGGCAAAGTATAAACCTACAAAATGAAAAAACAACAATAACAAAAGTGTTTATATAAAAAAACAAAAGTTGTAGTGTTGTGAAATATTTTTCAATAAAATAAAATTTATAAGCTTTGGACTATTTTTAATTTACGCTTGAAGTACAATACAAACATTTGCAATAGTAATTGAAATCACTCGTGGCGTGCTCTATCTCCAGTTAATCCATCACTTTGGCAGAGTTCTGTGACATTTGCCACTGTAGCTGGCTAAAAACACATCGAGTTGCCAATTCACAACACGATCAGGCGCAAAGACCTCGGCTAACAACGGCCACAATGGCAATTTGTTGGCCCATTACAACAGCATTAAGGCTGAAAAAAGCAGTGGGGGGAAAATGGAATAAAATTGACAACCACCGAGCCCAGCTTGCAGCTCTTTTTTTTTTAATAGACTGAAACCGAGGCGCGGCAACCTCTTAACGCCCCCTTTCCTCGAAAGGCCACTACGCACTGGCATGTGGCCAAAACCAAAGCAAAGCAAAGCAAAGCAAAACCAAAAGCCACAGTCTCATTCGCTCTCACTCATATACGCATCGAAAATTGGGTGCGTTTATGCAAAAAAGTGACAAGTCGACGTGGCTGTGACCAGCCCCCTTTTCCCCGAAAACCTCCCCCTTTTCGCCGCCTCTGCGGAGTACACACAATATACATATATATGTATATGCAAGTATATATCTGTAGGTGAAATCGCTTGGCGCACGCCTCAGGCATATTTTCATGCGTTTATTATAGCTGCGTTCGCTTTTTTGGACGCCGCCACCGCCGAAACGTTTCCAGTCGTCAGTCCGTCAGTCCGTCCATCTGTCTCTCTGTCAATCTGTCCATATGTACATCTATCCACTGCTGCATTTGAAACATGTTTAAAATTTATGATTAACACACGTGCATTCAAATTTTTTCTCTCATTGGTTTTTAATTCTATGCAGCCAAGCGGCATGCTAAAGATTTCTATTTGTTTATGTGAATAATTTTTATGTGCATATCGTGGATATTTATAGTTCTTAATGGTGGGGAAAATTTGTGGTGCCAAGGGGGCGAAAAATGGACGTGGGTTCATAGAACTTTCTGTAGCTCAAAAGCTATCCAGTTGCTGATAAGTTCGTATGGAATTTTATCAAAAATTGTACTTCCTTGAGTTTTGGCGACACAGCGGATGCCTAATTTCTATATTCTTTTAAATTTTAGAAAACAATTAAGCTAAAAAAATGTTGATTGTTGTGGTAATAAATATTTGTGAAACATATAGGCATTTAACAAAGTCTTACTTAAATGAATTGAAAAATAAATAAATATTTGTAAAAATGTAGCCAAATTTTGGCTCTAGAAACAAAATCTCTTTTAAGTAAGTTTAAGAAAGTTGTCAAAGGAAAATCATATATTACACTTAAGCAAACGAATTTAGTGGCTGCCGAGTCACAGAACTAGGGAAATATCTGATCAAAAACTTATGATGTGCCTTTAGCATAACTTGAATAATTTAAGCACGGGTGAAAATATCAGTTTTATGTTCATTATCGACCATCGAAGATCTATAAAATTAGAATAATGTTTGCCCAAAATTAAGAGACCATAAAGTCTTTGATGGAAAACATGAGCATAACTTTGGGTGCAGTTTAGAGCCGTGGAATATGAATACTTATGAGTGCCTAAACCTGGCACAGGGTGTGGCCATTTACGACTCCCTGACAAGTGTCGACAGAGTGGCTGGAAGTGTTGAGCTCGTGGCTAATCTACAAGCTCCGATCAGATGGTAATACATGATCCATGCATTCAAACAACGTTTTCCCATTTAACCGTTGACAGGCCAAAGTCAAAAGTTTTCCTTTCAGCCCAGGTTTTTTTTTTTTTCTTTTTGTTTTTTTGTTGGTGTGCAGCAGCTAATTAAAGAGCTCAGTCACTGCCATCAAAGTCAACCTGTGGACGTCATCAACGTCGTCGCCGCCATCAAAATTTCACCCAACCAATCCGACGAATGTCCATCAAACATAAATTGTAACTTAGTCTTTTTGCCGATTTTTTTTTTCTCCCATCTCTTATGACAGTTTGCGGCCGTTACACTGTCAAAAGCGAATCGTCGAATGAAAACGAATGCAAATGTTGGTGGTGTGGTGGCCAGGGGGGAAAAACACTCTCCCCAGCGGAATATTCATGGGGGACTGGCCACAAATCCAATTTTGATTAAATTATAGCAAAATGCGATTTCGGTTTTTCGTTTTTACTCAAGGGGGCCGCGCATTTTTTGGCGTATGTCAGCCAGCGAAAATTCAACAGCAGCGACTGCTACTCCACAAAGAAGCCAAAGGCATTCCGAAACAGCGGCTACTGCTACTGACACTTCTTCAGCTTACACTACTCCACTGCCACTTGACTCCTACTCGACGATCTGGCGGAAATACATTGGGCTACACCTTATTATTCTGAACTTAAAATACATTTTTCAAAAAAAATCTGTTTTTTAATATAATTTCTTAAAAAGTATAAATAGTGTAAAAAGTACAAAGTTTTTTATAAAAATTTGAAGTAAATTGAATTTACTGTGAAACTAAACATTAATGTGTGTAGGCAAGAATATTTATTTATTTTTATTTTGCCAACGAATTTAAAGACAAATAAAATATTTGTTTTTTTTTTTTGTAGATTTAAAAAAAGAGTATTAAAGGTTTACAAAATGATATTATATATATATTTAAGTTTATAATTTACTTTATTTCTTGCTAAAGAACATGTTGTATTTATTAAATGATCGAAAACAACAAACCTATTTTTCCCTAAAATCATATTCTATCCACTGTATTTCAGTGGCGAATATTTCTGCCACCTCATTCAGTCAACGAGTCCGTCATTCATTTATTTGGCACGTATTTGTTCGTGGTGAGGGGATTCACTGTAAGTGGGGGCGAAATATAGTGGCATTCATCATTTAATCGAAAATTCATATTCCTGTGGTGTTCTTTTTTGATTGCCGTTTGCCATTTTCTGTCGTGTGAAATTTCGCCTGACACTTGCCTTTTTTTTCTTTGGTTTTGGACAAGTGAAATGGTCGTCGTGTCTACCAATCGAGCTTGTATTTTCTCTTTTTTGTATAAATTTGTTGTTTGCATACACTTTTTGTGATCTGTTTTAGTTGGCCATGATGCTTTTGGCACGCCAACGACAAAAACGTCAAGAACCAATTTCAAAGTCAAAGCTACGTTTCATCAATCAATGCCAAGAGCCTGACTGAGAAGGAAATGCAGCCGAAAAGCAATTAGAATTATTAAAATCAAATCAAGTAATCAAAGTCAGCACTCAGCTGCCAAGTCCATTAGTATTTCTGAGACAAGGTCAAGCTTTTGGATCTCGAAGTCAAACAAAAGTACTGAGTAAACACTTAGGTCTTAAAAAGTTAGGAAAGGAATGCGTATCTTAGATAATTTTTTAAAAAAAACTGACTTTTTTTTTTAAAAATGAGTCAATTGAAGCATACTAGTAGAAATATTTAAAACAAGAGTATTAGTTGCTATCAATCGTTTGTTAGTTATTTATTTTAAACATTTTCTTATAAATCCTGTAAATCCTTAAATTTATAAAATTATTCAAATATTTGCTTTTATTTTATTTTTTTAGAGCTTATCCCTCTCCTAATTACCATTTGTATTTGCATGTTTTTCACGTCAATTAAACCAAGCGTAAAGTCAACGATCATTCCAATGACCTTACCCCAGCAAAATGAGGCCCAAAAAGAGTTTCCCTTCAATTTGTGGTTTGTTACTTTGAACTTGACGTCTGCAAGAGTTGGATTGAAGTTGTTCTGCTCGTTGTTTTCTTGTAGTTTTTTGTTGTGGTTGGCACGCGATTAAGTCGTAATTTGTAAAACGTTTTAAAGTGATACTTTCCGACTTGATGAGGTTGTTTGGGTCAAGTTGATGACGGACCGATGGATAAAACAATTTTCTAACACTTAAGCTGGAGTTTATTTCTCCTTGGTTTGTTTGTTTGCGACTGTAAATGCTAGAGTAAATATTTAGTATTTACAGCTATATAAAGAAAAGTAGCTCTAAGTTGTAAATGATTGTTGTAAATCGAATGGTAAACTACCATATAAAGTTGAAACGTAAATGGTTAGAATGCAGAGAAAGTTTATTAGTTTCCCACCCTTAGGTTTTCCAAGTTTATGACAAGATAAAATTGTACAAATTTTGCCAACTTGACCCATGGGTGGTACGGCCCCTCAGAAAATTTCCACATACTCATACATCATTTTGATTTTTCCATTTTCCTCCTCTCCCTGCCCACCCAATTGTAATTGGTTGCATTTGGTGTTTTTTCCCCCGGCTTTTGTAACACTCCCAAAGCAATCAATTGTCCTATTAAGTTGGCTTTTTGTCTACCTCTCTGGATGCCTGCCCTTTTGCCACTTGTTTCGCAATCGAAAATGAGTTGTTCGAGTCGAAATTACACTGGCCAGCAACAGTAACAACAACAGCAACAGCAACACACGTGTTGTCCGCTGGCCGTTGCACTTTATCGATGGACTCTGATGGGAAGGAGTGGGTTTGGGTTTGGGTTGCTGCCTCATGCCCAAAATGTTGTAAAAGTGAAAATCATAAACTGCTAATTGTATTCAAATGCAACTTGCATTCGGCTTATGTAAGAAAGAAAAAGATACATGTCCAGCATGAGATTTGGGTAAATGGCAAAAGTTGAAGCTATAAGGGGGTGGGAGTGGAAGTGGGAGGGGACAACCCACAGGGCAAAATTCATTGGGATTATAAAGGCGATTTCCCAACAGCAATGGGGCGAAAGAAAAAATAGTTTCAATTAAATACGCAAATCAAATGAGTCTTTACGGCCTAGACTTTTACTTTGCCTTTCGGTTTCGGTGTTTAAGTCCTCAAGAGCATAATTTAATTTGTTTTACTGCTTTACGTTTATCGATTTCTTGTGCAATTTTATGGCGGCTTTCAATTTGTTTTAGCCGCTTCCTTAGCGTCCGTGACTCAGCAGCAGCCACATCGCGAAATCTGTTTGCCTGCAAGTGGAAAAAACTCGTCATCGAATCAAATCTTGAGAAGTCTGTTGAGGCCATCCTACCCAGCAAAGTGATATCCTGCTGTGTTCTGTTTATTATATGATTTATATGCATACTACTCTGCGACTTGTTGTTGTTGTTGTTGTTGCTGTTGCTGCTGATGCTGCGCGAAGATGCACTTCACTTTGAGTTAAAAAGAGAGTGGGTCAAGTGCAGTCAAAAGTGAAATTAATATTTGCTCGCCCTTGCTAAAAGCAGATTCGATTGGGGCATAGCAAGTTTAAGCTGGCTTAGGTGCAAAAACCTCATAAACAAAGGAATTGTGTAGTGAGTAGGTTTTTAAAAGTGTAATAAAGTTACTCTAATTCATTATAAAATATGTTTTATGATGGATGCATACTAATTTAATGTTGTGTAATTAAGATTTATTATCTAATTATACTTATTATAATTAAGTTGTAAGTGTTGTGATGTATAAATATTAATGAAAGTAGTTCTCTATTATAGGGTGTATCAGATTAGTGGTTGAATATTTGACTCATTTTTTGATCTACCAACTGGTACGGTTTTTATTGGCCGTATAAATGTTGCTTCAGTGATTCATAATTGAATTCTGTTTTGCTACTTTTATGTATTTTAGTGTACTATTTTTTATTTGCTGTTGTGTTTTGTGCTTATTTATTCGATGTCTGGCCAGCAGGTGCACACAATTGGTGCTAGTAGAAAACCCACGTGATGCATTCGTTCCATAGAAGACTTTGCTCACACTCTCGAATCTCAACTGGGCGTCGAAATTGCGTGTTTGGTCTGCATCTGGACTTTTCGATTTGTTTGCATCGCGCACAGCTAAATAAAAAAGAATTAATTGAAAATAAAATTCATTAAAAATGCTACATTGACAAATAAATCATTGTTCGTTTGGCTGTCATGTCAAATAAATCATAAGACACGACAAAACTGAGCGAGCAAATGGGAAACTCGGAAAATGGAAAACTCCTCGCGCCACGATTCTTTTTTTTTTGTTTTTTTTTTGACTTTGCGTGCCGAGTTGCGTTGATGAAGAGTTAACGGTAAATTATGTTGTCGCACTCACCAAAAAAAGAAAACCAACCAAAATAATGCAAAATATAGAAAAAAACGTAACGTTTTTCCTTCTGCTTTCCCGAAAAACGAGCAAACGAAAGGTATTATATCAAAAGGAAAACGAGCGAAAAACGGCACAAAAATAAAACAACTCGAATAGATAAGTTTGGCGACCGCAACAAGTATACGCAATGTTGGTCGGCCTGCCTGCACAACGCTTTTCCTTCCCTCTCGGCAGCTCATGTCACGGCTGTGACGCTTTTCCCCTCCCCAATTTTCAATTTTCCTTTTTCCATGTTAATGAAACGCGATTTCCTAGCAGCCTGTTGCCGCTGACGTCTGTTGTTGCAACTACTGCCGTTGCTGGTTGTTATTATTCACGCGCTTAGAGTCAATTATCAAAACCGACAAAAAAAAAGACAGCGGATAGCGGGAAACTTTGGCGGGAAAAGTCATCGAACTAGGCATGCTCTAAAGGGTATTATTTCCGAATTTTTGGGTTTCCTTTTTCAAAAGACATTTCAATATGTTTCTTACTTATGTTAGGTGGTTTTAATATTTTCATGGATGTTTTTGTTCTAATTTTTTATCAGCGTTTACTTCTAACGTGAAAAAAACACTAACCATACATTGTAAAAAGGATAAAAATATAATTTGGTTTTAATTTATTTAGAATAAAGCTTTTACCTCTAAAAGTTTAAAACTTATTATTATTCTTTTAAGAAAGTTTTGAAAATTTGAAAGGAAAACAATATCCCTTTTTAATCGCTTACAAAAAAAGATTAGCAATGTAAACTTTTCATTTCTTTTGTATTCCCTGTTTATTGTTTTACAAAAAATATAAAACATGGCTTATCGTTTCATATGTAAGCAATACAATTTTCAAAATTGATACGTTTTATTTAAACACGTTAAAACCCTTGCTTAAATTAAATGTACATTTTTGCTACATGAGAGATGTAATACTACCTTCATAAAAGTGCAGGAAAACCAACTGGAAGTCGAGGCTAGCAGCAGCAGACACAGACATTCGCACACTCTGCGGACTTTGCGAAAAATTTCACTTTCACAAAAAGGTCTATGGACGTTCGGTGCCGCCCCTCCCCCCTTTTCCCAGTCCGTATCTCTCAGCCCCTTTCTACCCCTCCGCCCCTGCCTCCGCCTCCTCCTCCTCCTCCCCCGAGTCCACACCCTGGAATTGGCGTGAGTCCGCGAATCGCTGCCAAATTGGTACCAGTACCAGCCAAAGCCAAAGACTGTCAGACGTCGATTTGCGGCATTTTTCGTTGGCTTTTCTTGATTGTTGTTTTTGTTGCTGCCGATTGAAAATTGTTCGCAGGTGGTTTCCGTCGGTTAAGTCGAGTCAAAATGCTTCGGCTGGCTGGGGCCTTGGATCGGTTTCGTTATAGGTTTAGTTGGTTTTGGTCAGTTATGGGGTCTTTTTGACGCCCAAAAACATTGGCGGTTGCATGCAAAAACATTTGCCTATTTTCAAACGCAAACATGCTGCATATAGGAAGTTGGGTTAGTTTTTTGTTTATTAGCACTTAAAGTGGGTTTTAATGCTCTCATTCCTTTTATTGTTTCAATTCGAATTGTGTTAGGAACGGAAAATAAATTTTATAATTCATTATAAATAACTTTAGAAATCCAATTCTTATAAAAAGCTGAACAATTTTGGGGACAAATAAATTATTTCCTCAGAGGAGCAAGGAAAATCCCTTTTCTGCTACCACTTTCTCCGAAAAATGTCATAAAATGTCTAGCAATAATGTCTCCATAAAATTTTCAAATATCTATTTATATTTCCAATTCCATTGCATTTCATTTTTCATAACCTATCTTTCGGTTAAGTCTAGACTTACTGCTGGATTAAAAATTAAGTGGCAAGTTCAACATAAATCAATGTCTATTTATGGGAAATGTATAAAATTGAAAGGGGCCCTCAACGAAAACAAATGTAAAATACAACTTTTAATTTGCTTCTGTGAGGTTATTTTCAAAATAAGCAGAAAAAGAAAACACTTTTATGTACTTTTGTCCCCCTTTTTATGCTTTAAAAGTAATACATAAATCATTTATTAATGGCCATATCCCGAGGAGTTAAGTGGTTAAAACTGTAAACTAGTCTTTTCTTTTTTGCCGCCTTTTCTTTAATTTCCGTCGTATGACTACAAAAGTATTAAAGAAATATCACTTACTTTTTAATATACAATTTTAATTAAAACTATAGTAAAAAGAAAGCTTATTCCAATTCGAAACCTGGTTCTTTGAATTACCTAAATTATTAAATGGCTATGTAAAATGGGAGATCTTTTTCAAAATTCCCAAAAAATTATCTTTCGCTCGTTTTTTTTTTGGGAGGAAATTAGCATAGAAAAAAGTGAAAGTGTTTGCAGCTGCAGTGAATTTAATATGTAGCAGCACCAACAACCGAACCAGACATCATGTGCAGCATTTAGACCTCGCCCTCTTCTCTCTAAATTACCCATGAATCGAGCCTCACTTGGCCGTCAAAAGGGCGCAAAGTGTGGATAATTTTTTTTCCCAATTTTTTAAAGCTCTTTTTACTTTGGGAAAATGCCTACGAAGCGGCATGGAAAGTGCCAGCCCACGCCGCAGATTATGAAAAACTGTGGAAGTGCAGCGGAGGGGGGCGGAGGAACTGACGGCTCAGATTGCCTCAAGTTCAGTGCTTTGATTTTCAATTCAGTTCACGATTTGCATGGCTAGACGAGATACTTATTAACCCAAACCCAAGTGCTCCAACAAGAAGCGTGATCCAAGTTTTTGGTCACACACCCCGAGGGCGGGATCGGTTGCACTTGTTGTTGCTGCTGCCCCATGTTGCATGTTGGCTAAGTCCGCTGGACTAATTGCCATTGAGTCAGTTAATGATACATGAAGTTTAATGTTTGGGAAACATTTGCCAGACAAGTCTGAATTACCAAAATAGCCAAGGGCGTAGCTTTAATAAATGTTTTTGTAATGTCGCAGCTCCCCATTCAATTATAAAAAATCAACATTTTTGTAGTATCTGTTTAATACAACTACTTTTTGTTTTTTCGCGAAACGTTTCTATTAGGAAAGACCAAGATTTCTTTAATAAATAAATTTGGTAATGGTTTTTTAATTGTTCTGCTATTATCATAAAATTTAAACTGTCGTTTTCAATACTAAACAAAAACCCAAATGAAGTCATTTTTCTGCACATCAATGATTATTTCATCTCTTGGGCAATTTGAAAGGCGCAGAATTTTAACGACCCTCTGGAAAAAAGACTAGACACTCAGTAAGGACTTTGAAAATATTTAGGAAAATAGGTTTTTCTTCTTCATTGTTTGTCTTCCACATTACTTTGAATTCGTTTTGAGTGCCAGGGCGAAGGTGGGATGAAGGAGGGGGGTTGAGGGGGCGTTAAAAGGGGACAACTCAACTCGTGACTCGATTGACATTTGAATGAGAGTGGAAAATGTGCAAAACGAGCGGCGGTGGCTACCAAAAAATATAAAAAAACAACAAAAAAACAACACACTCGCACACAAAGTGTGTCCCCCTTCCCCGACGAAATCAATATGCGGTAATGCATTTTTCAGCTATGCAGGTATTACAACAACAATAACAACGAGAAACACAACAATGGTCCCAAAAAGAAGCCATTATCATGCAATGTTTGGGTGCAAGGCAGCTGCCAATGCAATCGAAACATTTTCGGCAATTGCACAAGAGCCAGCCGAATTCGAATTCGAATTCGAATCAAATTCAAAATCAACTAATTACCATTAAATTAAATGCCAGTCTCCCTGGTAGCTTAAATGGTCAACGAACTCACTGGTTTTAAGTCAAAAATATTTTTTTTTATTCCAAATATCTTGAGTTAAGACATATTAAATATTTTATTTTTAGCATATGGTTTTTGAGCTACAAAAATTTATATTTTAAGTAATTTTAAGTAATGTGTGTACAGCATTACACTCCAGTACATAAATGCAATGAAATTGGGAATTAAGGTCGCTTCTTCATTTCTCCATTATTAACAACTCTTTATTCTTCCCCTTTTTGTTTTTCTTCTGAGGGCAGCGCCACACATTAGTCTTTCCGTTTTCGAGGCTCTGAAACCGCCAACCTTTTTCTTCCATTACGTAGAGCCCCAACATATGGGTGGTAGTCAAAATATTTGATCGAGGGCCGACTCCTTTTTCCCCATTCCCGAGACCTTTACCCCTCAGCTGCCAGCCCCTTCGGTGTCAGAAACCACGACAAGCGCAATTAATCATTTTTTGAGCTACACGTTAAGAAAACATGTCCTTAAATTTGATTTCGTTTGGTCTTAATTTAGAATAACATTTTGTTTGTTTCAATTACGCTGTAAAAATTAAAAACTTCTGAAATATTAATAGTTTAATAGGAAGAAATAAGACATTCACCATCATGTATAAAACGCAATTATTAATTTGAAATCGTAAATATTTTTTTTCAAAAGCCAATCACTTTTAAACTTAATTTCGGAGGTTACTTTTTAATTATTTATTTTTTTCCCAATTGTGTGTTTTTGGGACTCAGAGAATTGTAAGTATTTAAATATCAAATCGGACAAATTCTGTCTACTTATATTTACAAACTGACTACAAAGTTTCCTTAAATATACCAAGAATATATATATTTGGATTATACACATTAGATTGTGTCTTTTGCGCAGTGTACTCTCATTTGTTTTTACAAGTATTTTACCTTTGATTTCTTGCATGAAAAGGGTTCATCTCTATCTTTATCGCCCTCTCCCTCTGTCTCTGTCGGTCTCTACCTATCTCTCTCACACCCTTAATGGTTCTGCATCGCACTTGAAAATTTGTTGACCGAGGCTGTTAATGAAGCGTGCAGTTAATTGTTATTGTTATTGGTGCCGCTCTGCTCTTGTTGTTGCTTTGGCCTTTTCTAAGGGGAATCTGTAAAGAAATTGTTTGTGAAATGAAATGATTGCCGGCTTTGATTTTTCCACCAGCATAATTCATTTTTCCAGTTCGAGAGTCAAAAAACTCATCAATTACAATGTCAGAATCTTGGCAACATTTATTCGGCCGACTCTTAGCAACATGTTGCTATTGGAAAAAAATAGAAATTCGGTTTTAGTTATTTGTTTTTCTATTAATTTATTTCCAAAAACTAGTCTTTATTTAAAATAAAAACAAAAATTCATCACAATATTTTATTTGTTGAGCAGCACCAAATCGCTTGCAACATTTAATGCTGTTGCTTGGCGACATGGAGCAACAAGTGCACATGCGCTTAGCAACATAAAAATAAAGAGAGAGCTCTGTAAACGATTGAACCGGTTAACATCAAAGAGTAATTAGTGGAAGTAAATATTAAGAAGTTTATTCAGATAAAGACAGTTTACTTCGGAAAGTTGATAACAAAATTTTTGTATATTATAAAACAATAGATTTGCTATTTTAATGTAGGTAAGTATTATTTTTTTTATAATTTTAATATTAAATTGACAATATATTGTTAAATATAACTAACAGGATAGTATTTAAAAATTCCGCAGTTTTGATAAAAGATGTCATTTATTAAGTCCAGGAATTTTTTGATGTCATTGTTTTACTTGGACCAAGACTTAACAACGGTAATTTTCACATCGCTCAAAGTTGTTTTAACAGACGGTTCTGCTGTAATGTAATCAAGTATCGGTTAACATTTTCAAACAGCAGAGACCTTGTGCAGAGAGAGAGATAGACTGACAGAAAGAAAGAGAAATTTACACTATAAGTAAAAAGTATTATAGTTTTAGTCAGATGTTTGTAACGCAGTCAAATCTTAACAACACTATGGTCGAGAGTACGACTGAGTGCGAATATTTAAATACCATGTTTTAATAGATTTGGGATTGAATATGCAGATTTTTTTTTTATTTATAAGCTCGCAGCGCAAACCTATTTTAAAATAGTTTGCAAAGGAATTGTGGTATCGTTAAAAACAACTTTTACTCACTTGCTATCATATATGAAGGCAGAATATGTTTGTTGAAGGGTATTATAGAAGTCGACTTCGTGGAGATGTGAATCCGGCGTTTTTCGTTTTCTCCCACTTCTAGGCCTTAACGGTGATGCGCTCTTGCTGGCCTCTCATTCGTGCTGCTGTTAGGAAAAGACGATTTAACATTTCTGTTAGGAGAACGACGACTGAGGCTCTTTTTACGCTCAAAATCAAATTCACTGTCTCGCCGTTCGGACGTGCCCGTTGCCGGTTGGAATTGCTTGCACGTACGGTTCGCTTGAAAAGAGAGCGCTTTCGTTAAGCGCGAGAACAATAATAAATACCGGGTCGACGAAAATACTACTAAGATAACAAGAATAATACGAGAAATACGAGAAAAAACAAAACAAAGGACGGCGGTGGAGGTGAAAAGCAGAAAAAGCCCAAAACTTCTGTGTTTTTGTGGCTTTCGCGGCCGTGAGTGTGTGTATGTGGCGGTGTTTTTTGTGCGTAATTGTGTGCGTGTGTGCCAAAGCCAAGAATCAAAGTGCAAAGCGAAATTGAATAATTTCCCCATCCCTCCCTCGCTCTCTTTCTCACTGAATGTGTAACCAAAATACCCGCAAAATAAGAAAAGAATCTGAAGCTGATAAAGGCTCCGAAGTGAGGTAAACAAAGGCTGGCTTTGGAGGCCAAAACAACAGCAAGCCAATGTCTCGGCTTACGTAACACCGCATCCTTGCAAATCGAAACAAAAACAAATCGAATCGATTGAGAAAAAAGAATAGCTCCGCTGCCATGCAATTTCTGGGAGCAGTTTGAAAGTACCTACATTTCCGCACTCTCTCTCTCTCTTTTTCTGTCCCCTTCAACTCCCCACCCTTTTTTTGTTAATTGAAAAAAGCATCGAAAATGTCAACTGCGACAATAACAACAACGGTGGCTGCCGCCCCCTCAAAGTCGGCACCACCCACACCAACAACAACAAACGCACGCACCGCCGACTGTCGCAAATTCACGCCGAACATTTTCAACAAGAGCAAGTGCAGCCACTGTTTTCGGCAGCGGGAGGAGCACTCGGCCGCCGCCTTGGAATGCAATAGGGTGAGTCTAAAATTTAAGGTTAAATACTACAGAGTTTAATGTGTTTTTGTTATCGGAGGTGTTTTGACTAGACAGATTTACCAAACTCATCCATCATAATAATACCAAAACGCTTTTAAGGATAGGCTGTGTTTAATTTAAAATAAAGAGTTTACTATTTTTTTTTTTGTTTTTAACAAAATGTAGCACTATATTCTTTTTTACGAATGTGCACTGTACTTTCAAGTCTTGAGAAGTCAAAAAAACTTGGGCATAGATTTATTTTCGAGGGTGCCATATAAATCTTTATTTAGTTTTCAACTCTGTGCGGGCTTTTCTTTATTATTCTTTTGTTCAAAAATGTGTGATTCGGTTTGTTCTTGCTCTGGACTATTAGTTTTTCGGATTCTTACTGCAGTTGTGGACAGTTGTGTAGAATTTATTGGAAATTTATGTGGGGGGATTAACTAAGCCGCCCTTCCCTAAATTTAATTTGAATGTTAAAAAGATGCAACTACAAATGTATTAATAGTGAACAAACAGTTGTAAAAACCAGAATTTTGATGTAAAATATTGATGAACCTGATCGTTCTTAACAATAATTTTAATTAAAACGCTTTTAATTAAAATAGCTTAATCTAACCAGTAAAAGCTGTCAAAGCTGGCACATTTTAGTTTGATTCAACCAACTTTTTATGGGAAAAAACAAATGTTTTGACCAAGATTAATTCATCAACTTGATCTTAAGCATCATTCGCCCACGGGCAAAATCATTTTCTAATCTTAAAACTTTCGTTCAATCAAGTTACAAAAAAGACCAGAAGACAACCAACATTTTAAAAACAAACAACATTTCGGCGAGACAAAGGAAAACTCTCGCTTTCTCGTTTCTTTGGAATTTTGGATAGAATTCGGGAAAGAAAATAACGATACGGAAAAAAATGCCACCGAAAACTAATTAAAATAACAAAAACTAATCAAAGCATAGAAAACATAAAAACCCACCAAGTCTGTAGGAGAGGGCGATTAGCCGGAGGAAAAAGTGAAAATCGTTTATTATGTTTACCCGGGCCGGGCTTGGGTCACAAAAAATTTACGACAATACAACGCCCCAAACTAAAACACCGTGCCGGGGTCGAAGTCAGAGCTGAAAGGCACACCGGCTTTTTTATATGCCCATGATAAGTTTTGGAATTTGTATTTAATAAACATAAAATCGTCGTCGTAAAACATCGAAGAAAACTAAGCGCGGTCTTGCCTTTTTGAAAACTAAAACCAGAAGAGTAGTTTACCATTGGGAAAGTTTCGGATTTCGTTGCGAACTATGCAAATGAAGGTGGTAGAAGAACAGCGGGAGAGATATGTCAACTGCTTCTAAACACTTGTCGAAAGATAAAGATTCAAGATTAAACATCATTTGGACATACAATATCTTATCTTATTTCTTTTGGAGATTAAGCACATGAAAAGGATGAAAGAGTTGAGATACAAAATTTTAACTCGTAGATTTTCAAAGCATAAAAAGAGATTTAAATAAATTAAAAATGGTAAGAAAATGTTTTCAAAATCTTGAATCTTGATATGCTACTTTTGCTTTGGTCTGGCTCCCTGCAATTTTTGGTGTCTGCCCTGTCAGATCATTTATTAATATTCTTTAATTTGCTGTGCTCATTTCGTGAAGATGTATTTTTAAACAGCTGACCCTAATAAATTCTGATCTGTTGTTGCTTGTATTGCTGTTCTAGTTCCCAATTCTGTAGACAGGGAATTTTGTGCAGTTTGCGTCTGTGTTTTATGGGTCGACAAATGTTTTATTATTGTGCATAGTTATTTTTCTGATCACTTAAATTGACGGCCCACAAGTGCCGGGCATTTTGAGAAGCCTGCAAAAATTAATTATGCGATTGCCAAAAGCAATTTCTGTCTTGCCTCTTGTCTGTTTGCCAAATTGGAATAGGGGTTTCTTTAATTGATCACCCAAAATTTCTAGCGCAGCCTGGCCTGAGGCAGAAATTGGTTTTTGTGGGCTAAGTGAGCGTAGAAATCAAAATTTTTGTTTTCCAAAAGCTTCAAATGTGTCCGTGAGCAGGGGGAGAGCACACTTCAACTGCGTGACTGATCTTAAGAAACAGAGTCAGAATGACCTCCATGAAATTAGCACAAAACGCTCACACACAGACCTACTCCATTGTATTGTAGACCATTTATTGAGGAAGTCACAGGCCCGAAAACAACGAGAACTCATAGAGAAACACTTTTTGAAAGACCCGAGGCCATCAGCACTTGACAGCCGTGAAAAATGTCGCCCTCAGGGGAATCGAGAATGGAGAGTGCGGATTGCAGGGGGTATGAAAATGATCCATAAACTGGAGAACTAGTTGATCGATTTGTTGGCTTAGCTGTTCCTGGCAGCATTTCCTAATTTATAAATAACTCGAGTTACAATATTGAATTACCCGCGCTGAGCGGAGCGTTGGAGTCAAGTGTTCACAAAGAAGAAAATAAATAAACTTTACTATTTGAGTGTGAAAGTCATTTGAGTCAATATCCAGTGGGTAGAACAACTGTGTCAACAAGTCAGTGGAGACGGCGGGCATTGGGAAGTGGAAGTGGACGAGGAAGTGGAGCAGGGCAGGGGTGAGTCGCCATAAGTTGGCAGATCTAAGGTTAAACACCCTAACTAAGAAACTATTAAACTGTTTCCTACCATGCCAAACAGCGTGGGTTTATTGTGAAACTAATTTAGGAAGCAGAAAATTTTTGTGGTGTTTGATATTAGTTATAAAGTTGCAAATCTTAAGATATAAGTTTCAACTTATTATAAAGTTTTTTTGATATTAATAAGTATTTTAATTAACTATTCTTTTAAGTAAGCTTCAGTAAGAAATTTCAAATCCCTGGATCTAATTAAGTTTGAAATCAAAAGATTTTCGAAGATTTATTTTCTCCCTTTAAGACCCATAAAATGTTTTGTGTTTTCGGTTACAGCATAAATTTTGTTGGTGTACCTACTTTTTCAGTTGCTAGTTCGAAACAAGCAAGAGGCAATCTTAGAAACTATTTTTAAAACAGTGGGACTTCGTTACTGTTGTCATTAAAGAACCCCTCCGGCTGTAGACATTTTAAAGTCAAATCTGGGCACTGGGAACCGTGCACTTCGGCGCTGTGCTCCGCACTCCTTCAGTTTGCTCCACATTTGGCTCCCCCTTCGGCCGATGCAGTTGCTCCGCAGCTAATATGTATATGTATGTAAAAATAGAACTCAACTCTTGGCTTCCGCTCGTCGAGCGGCAATTAGAAGGCGTCGGCAGCAGTCAGTCCCAGTCGCAGCCCCTCAAGACCCCTCCAGCGGTCCCCTTTTGCGGTTACTCAACCGACAGACCTCACAGGCTTAGTCCTCCCCCCCCCCACCATACTTCTTCTGCTCGACAGTCGTTCTAAATTTAGCAACACTTTTGCTTTTGTTTCTCGCTCTGCAGAGAGTGTCCATGTTGGCCTGTCTTCTGCTTCGGTTTTGACTAGTGCATAAATGCTGGGCCATAATTGTTGCATTGTCTGTCGCCGATCCGAAGGCTAATGAAGCCGGCAAAAGCGTCCCTAACACGGCTCTCGGATTACCTGGCCATGGGATCGGACGGGTCGGCGGCATGGGATGGCATACGATGGGATGTGATGGGATGGGTTGGGATGGCATGGTAGGACCACCTATCGTTAGGGGATCCCTTTGTAGTTGGCGGTGCGACAGGAAAATGCGCTAAAACAAAGGCCAAGAAAACGCGACGAGGTGCAAAACGGATGTCAGAATGCATTGTCAAGTCAATGGAGCGGAACATTTCAGTTATCGGTTGCCATCCACTTCAAAACCCATTATTATCGAGAAGATGAAGCTCGTGTTTTTCTTTTCGGGGGGCTATGCCATGTTGACAGGTCAGGTCAAAGGCTTGCAGCGTTTCGGGTTCTAATGCCCCAAAAAGGCAAAAGCCAGCCCAATACTCAGGGAAAATCTCATCTTGCAACTATTTTTGTTTTGCTTTTTGCCCGGGCGCGTGACTGGGCACCCCACCAAGACTAAGACTAAAACTAAAACCTAGACTTGGGACCCCACCAAGAGGTCTGGCCCATAGGCAGTAATTGTGGACTTTTTGCTGTTTTCGGCGGCCGTCTATTTGTCTGGCAAAACAATTGGCTTGGGACACCGTGGGCACAGATACCTAGAATACTTAAAATCAAATTATACGTATTTTCGAAGACATAAAACCTTTTTTAAAGAGATACATTAATGAAACTAATATTATACTGTATGCTTTACCATATTCTTTAATATAAATTGGGCTCTGGCATACTAAATAATATTTTTTTTCCTTTTTATATTGTATTGATTTAAAAATGTTTCCGATTAGTTTCCGATTTCAATGTGGTGACTCTAAAATGTATTGTTCAAATCGTTTTATGATGGAAAACGTTAAAAATTAATAAAACTTTAGCTTATGATCAATAAAAGTACAAAAGTTGGTTCACTGTTGGGGAATCGGGTGTCATTTCGGGCTGTGTGCCCCCGTTGAGCATTTGTCTATGATTCTCCCTTTTTTCGCTGTATTACCCTCTCCGTTTCACTGTTTGTACAAGTCGGTTGGACATCGGTGTCCTAGGTGCCTGCCTATCCCACCAAAAAGATCTCAATTGGTCCCCGGGGTGTTATTGAGCTATTGGCAGCAGCATGCCATGAGAGACGGAGACTTCCATGCCATCATCCTATATGCCATTCCGTCCAGGTCTCCAGTGGAGTCGCCATAGACCTCATTCTCTCGGTCTCTTGGTCTCTTGGTCTCTCGTGTTCCCCTTTGGCCCTTTGAGGCCTCTTTCCTGGGCTCGTTCTCAGTTTCTGCCAGTGTGCCTGGTGCCTGTGTTGTTTGTCAGAGAAGTATACACATAATAAATATTACTTTTGCACACCCATCCTGAACACCATCACAACCCCCCCACCCCCCATTCCGCACCTGTGGCATACCTTCGTGTATCCTCGTTGCCAGTCTTAACGTACTCCCCCCTTTTCTCCACGACGACGTGCTCAAGTGGCCAACAACGTTGATTGATTGTTTGGCTTAGAAATTGTTCTCAGTTCTTGGGGGCCCCGTTCCATGTGAAGTGGGTGTGTTGCTGAAATTTGCATTTTTCTAGGTTAATTAGTTGTGTATGAGCTCTACAGCGAAGTCAAGTACATTGAACCCGTCCACTCACCTGTGTCATCCCCGATCGCTTTTGGGGTCATCTCTCGTGCTGCTATCTAAATCTATAGCTGGCTAGTTGCATTGTTAAACATCAAGGTAACACTTCAAAGCGATAAGGCCAAGGCAAACAATTGTGCAAGTGTAAAAACAAAGGAACTAGCTAAAGACTCGATAAATAAAGCAACAAAGACGTATCTACTAGATACACTCGAACTGCAGCAGACAGTCTGAAAGATACTGTTTGGTTTTCAGTTGAGCGTTCTAAGCACCATCAAGCCAGATAAGAGAAGTCAACTCTTCTGCTTCGGAGTCAAAACCCTGGCTCCTGGTTGCTTATTATACCCTTGCAGAGGGTATTATAATTTCAGTCAGAAGTTTGCAACGCAGTGAAGGAGACGTTTCCGACCCTATAAAGTATATATATTCTTGATCAGCATCACTAGTAGAGTTGATCTAGCCATGTCCGTCTGTCCGTCTGTCCGTCCGTCTGTCCGTCTGTCCGTCCGTTTATATGCAAACTAGTCTCTCAGTTTTAAAGCTATCTGCATGAAACTTTCCCAAAAGTTGTCTTTCTATTGCAGGTAGTATATAAGTCGGAACGAGCCGGATCGGACGACTATAGCATATAGCTCCCATAGGAACAATCGGAAAAATAAATGAAAAAAAATTATAACTTTGCTGTTTTTTAATTTTTTGTTTAGTTCTTCGACATATAGTAATGGTTAAATATTTCCGATTTACGGTTTAAATTTCATCAAAATCGGTCGACTATAGCATATAGCTCCCAAAGGAACAATCGGAAAAATAAATGAAAAAAAATTATAACTTTTCTGTTTTTTAATTTTTTGTTTCGTTCTTCGAGATATAGTAATGGTTAAATATTTCAGAATTATGTTTTAAATTTCATCAAAATCGGACGACTATAGCATATAGCTCCCATAGGAACAATCGGAAAAATAAATGAAAAAAATTATAACTTTTCTGTTTTTTAATTTTTTGTTTAGTTCTTCGACATATAGCAATGTTTAATTATTTCAGAATTATGTTTTAAATTTTATCAAAATCGGACGTCTATAGCATATAGCTCCCATAGAAATAATAAAAATATATAAAATAACTATCTAATAATTGAGCTGCAAATCATCATAGTTTCAATGTTTTTCAGCATATACTCAAGTAAATCATAATTTAAATGTTTTCAAAAGTATTTAATTCATGCAATAGCTGCAAGGGTATATGAACTTCGGCTTGCCGAAGTTTGCTTTCTTTCTTGTTCCAAATGTATTCGGTCTAATCTGACGGTAAGGTTATCTATCATGTTCCATTTTGTTGCAAAAGGCTGTTGCTAGATATTGCAAAAGATTTTCCACATAAATGTATTTCGAAGCTTTGAGATAATTGTTATCGCCATTTTCCACCTTGTCTACATCAGGTTGGGAAAATGCACAAGGTAATTGAGGAGAAAATTGATGGGAACACTAATAAATGTCTGAATATATTTGAGTTTCTTTTCTTTATAAATTGAGCTTAACATTGTATTTTTAAAAGGCACTGTTTTATGAGTGAAATACAGTCGGAGCTTATAAGTAAAACTAAGTATTACAACAGAATTTTTTTGACATTTAACGAATATATATTACATTTTTAGTAAATGATAAGATATGAATGCTTATTTTTGGTACAGCAAATAAGTTTCTTGTAAGGAGTCAAATAGAGTATCTAAAGATCGTTAAGAATTCTTCCATCCTGACGGTTGGGCTTATCTATCTAACTTTGTTGCTGCTATTTGTACTTCGTTGTCTGTCTGCCGCTGCCCGTCGGTGGCTGCAATTAGCAGGAGGCATCGTCTGAATATTCTTCAGCCATTCTGCACTTTGGCTCTCAATTCCGCACCGTATTTCTTTTTTGTATGGGGCCGGGCCGTGTCACAATTATCAGCACGAACTTCTCTTTCTCAGTCGATCAAAAACATGAGCAAAGGTAAGCCAAGACAATGCCCAGAAAGTTGGCTGCTTCCCCAATCTCTGGCGCTCTTTCTGCTTTGTTCAGCTATGGGGGCCAACAAATGGGCCCACCAACCTTATCGCGATACACAGCCAACAAATCATCAATCATTCCAGCAGCAGCAGCATCTACAGCAGCGGCAAAACCAAATCGACTTCTTAACGCCAACAGCTTCATCTCTGCAGCTGCCCAGATTCAGCTTCGTCTCTAGCCCTGGCTATTAGATTTCCTCATAAAAACAAGCTGAAGTCGGCAAAAGTCTGAAACTAAGATCTGGAAGCGAGCCCCATCGGCGGATTTAGTTGAGGGTCCCCCTTCGCATCCAGCTTGAGCTCAAGAGTTTAGTTTATAAACTCCCGGCGACATCTTCCGCTGCGGCGGCATTTTATTTGTTTTTTTTTTTTTTTTTTTATTCGTCTACCTATTCTATCTCTGCGCTATGCCTTAATTAAGTCGGCTTTTCAGGCCCCGCAAACAGTGGGATAACATAAGGGCGAAAAGCTCTGATATCATATTTCAGCGATATTCGAAGTTCTCAAGTAGATTTTAAGTCGATCAGTGCATTCATCACGTATTGATATTTATATATAGCAAATGTTTAAATCGATGGAACTATTAAATTAGTCGTGAAGTGGAAGTTTTTGAGTGTTTAATTAATTGTAAGATTTTCAATAAGTAAACTGTATCCTTTCTTAATTAATTCAAAATATTCTGTTTACTTATCAAATAAGTGGAGTCCTGCAATGTGTGATTTCTGAATATTTCTTATTTAGAATATTCCTTGATTAAATGCCCTATATTTCATTTCAGCTAAATTAATTTCCAACCACTGTGCCAAGACGCAAACACACAATCTATTGCCGAGGCCCTGCTTCCTTCTGCTGTTCAAATTGAAAGCTAATTCTGCTCAGTAGCCGCGGCAGTTCCAAGTCATCCATCTATCCAACCCTAAGAAAACAGCCCAAGCAGGGCCCCCACTGCTCCGACATTCACTTGTTGCCTCGCTGCAACGATTTTGCCACTTCATACATCAGCCATCATCAGCCAGAAGACGAAGAGCTAGAGCCACAGCCCGAAGCAGATGCACTGCCTCCGTCCATTGTTCCCTTCGCCAGCCATCCCATGTGACATTTTGCTGCATAATTGAATTCTTATTCTCCTGCCGAGCTTACTCAATCAAGACACAATGCCAAGCCACAGCCACAGCCACAGTCTAAGCCAACTCCGGCAAGCTGCAGCCCAAGTTCCAGTTCAAATGCCGCGCTGCGAAATCTTCTGAGTTATGGCATCTTTACACCTGCCCCTGGGCACGGTTCTCCGCTTTGAAAGAGATAGAGTTGGAATGGGACTGGGTCCCCGGGATGGGGTAACACCGGGCAAACACCATTAGATTGCCAGCGATAAAGACGGAGGCCGTGGAAGATCCAGGGGATCTTGCGCCTTGGCATTCTCCTGAAATAATGACGTGTTGAGAAGGGCATCTTGATTTCAAATTAGTTTATAATTATGATTTTGCCACGACTGCAACCTGTATTTTGCCATTCCACTCTTTCTCTTCCTCGACCATTGAAATTGCTGTTTAATTGGAAAGTAATTTGCACGATATCGGAAGCTTACCGAGCAGAGCTCGGTAGAAATCGTTAGACTTAGACCCGTCGCGGTCCAACTGCATGCCATAATTCCACATTTCCACACCTCCTTGCCGCCGCAATCATTGTGAAAATTGCCTGGCCAAATATTTATTGGTGCGCATATCTGGCACCGAAACAGGCGAAAAAAACACAACAACTTGGAAAAAAAAAATACCCGCCTCTCGGGCATTTGCAATTAACTATCAAATGCTAATTTCCTGTATAATGCTCGAAAAAAACGTATTAAAACGAAATAAATAACTATTTATGTATGCGTTAGTCAGGTTTTTTGAGGGTTACTGAATGTGAAAAATGCCTGTTCTTCATGAATAAACATAAGACAGATCTTATAAATCAAAAAATCACCTGTCAAAATGTGTACAAACAGCTAGCAGCCATGAGCTAGAAGATTTTTATTGCGACTAAGGTTTTGATTAATGATTTATTATTGTGAAATTATAATATAAGCGCTCTATGGAAGAATCTTATTTCCGCTGATGTTTAGATAGTAAAGCATTCCATTAAAATGAATGTCTTTCCACATATGCAAACAATTTTATTTACACAACAACAACACAACAACCAATTTTTGAATCAATTATTTCATATTCACAAAACAAAACAAAACGAAAATATTTTATAGAATTTTAAAACCAATTTAAATTTTTTTTTAAGAAACACGATAATTGTGTTTTAAATGATTTTCAATAACCAACTATATTGGGGAAATATTTCGCTAAAGAAAGACCCAATAATGATTGATTTTCAGATTAATTCTAAGATGCTTATGCATATCAATAAAATCTATTGTTAGCATCTGCCATTTCACCTTTGCAAGTTTAATGATTATGATCATCGTCGATGCTTTCATACATTTTCTTTGGCTTTTCTATGCGAAAATTTGCCTTGCCAATTTGTTGTTATTTCTGTTGATCGCCGTACTTCTTCGCGCTTAGCTCGTTTTTTAAGATTCTTCGGGTTTTGGGGCCGTGGCAAATGGCGATATGTAAATTTGTTCTCTCTCAGTCTGCCTGGCTGGGCTTGTATCTGTGTTTTTTTCATTCGTGTGGTGTGCGGTCAAGGTGATCGAGCCGCGTCGAGTTGAAGTCGAGTCAAGTCGAAATTCAATAGGAATCCACGGGCAGGTGGGGAAACGAACCGGGCGCGGCCTATAAAGCTGAGGAGCTTTAACACTTCCAGGTAGAAGTTTCAATTTTATGCTCTCCGCAGCTTGTTTGTTGTTGCCTCGCGTCTAGATAAATCATCTAAAATACATTCCATTTATTTGGCAGTTTAGAATTTGGCTGTTCTCTGGTGATTTTGGATTTTTTGCTGTGCGTAAAATGTTGGCATGGGTTTTTTCGTGGGTTTCTTGGAAGCGTCGTTTCGGAAACAATGGATGTTTGAAAGATCTTTTTGTCTGATCTCAGACATGTCCAGTGCGCGGCAACGACAGTCCCAAAATACAAAAACAAAAAAAAAAAGATTGATACACAAACGGAGGGAGTACCTTCATATAGGGGAACCTGCGCAAAAATAATAAGCCCAAGAAATTGGCAATTACAGACCCAAAAATAGACAAAATGAACAAGACTCCGGCACCGTCGTCGCCGACGATAAAGGCAAAAGCATTTATTTATAACCAATAATTTAGGCAATTGCAACAACGGCAACAACACATGCTAAATTACGTAGGTGGACATGATAATTTCGCTCCGCTGCAGACACCCTGAACACACAGCCCCCTATGAAAAAATCCAAGTTTCAAGCCGCGCCCTGAAATAAAAAATAGCAAACACCGCCGCCATTGCCCTCGGGGGAATTTCATTTAAATAAAATAAATTTTTTGTTTGTTGTCTTGCTGCCCAAAAAAAAAGGCAAGCTGGGTCTGCAATTACTGTAAATTTGTGGCGGCTACAATGCAAATCATGAGTGATCGGGGATCGAGAAGGGGGCTCAAAGTCGGTAAGGATGGTGTTTAATTAGAGCTGCCAACTGGGTGCGAGGTTTCATGCCGTTTTCAATGGGAGAGATTGAAATAATTTAAATGGATTCACAAAGAGAAGCGAAACAAAAGGTGCAATTTAATTGCTGTACTTTTAATTAAACCAAATTGAAAAGACGTAGCGTTGTAAAATTTAAATGGTATTACACCAATCAATTGCTCTTTTATTTCCAAAGAAAAAGGCTATTTAAGAAAAGCGATTGTAAAATAGTTTTTATGATAAAGAAAATTTACTTCATTTTGTAACACTAAATCTCTCTTTATTTCGTACCTAAGAATAAGGTTTCATATATCAATAAAACTGTTCACTTCCTTTTATGCACTCAAACAATAAATATGCAAAGCTGGCAGTGATATATAGATATTTGTTTTGCTCTTCAAGAAATTGTCAAAACTCTTGTCCAATTTTCGCAGTCTGAGCATTTAACATAGCTGAAAAAAAAACAAAAAATGTGCCCTGGAAAAATGCATTTTTAATAAGCATTTCGATTCCGCATGCTGTGACGACGGCAACGGGTGGGTGTACTTGTGCAGGAACCACCAAGCCACCAAGTCACCCAAAATTTGCGATGTTTATGTTTTGTCTTCGATTTGTTTCTGGCCTCCCACAGTACGTGGGTCGTTGTGGATTTGTCGATTTGGCTTCAGTTCTGTTCGGCCTTAGCTACAGTATCTGTATCTTTCGAGTTGGCGACAAACGCGGTAAATGGGCGAGCTTCACCCGGCGATATCATGTACGCTTGTGGGTGAGAGAACTACAGACCTACAGATATTTACGGAAATATGTGTTTGCGGGTGTCTGGGGCTTGTGGCATTTTTGGTTCGGCGATATGCGTGTTATTTATCAACTCATGAAATATTTAGGTGTTTGCCATATTTGAGCACGTCTTGCATAATTTGTACGTTTGTACTTTTAATTAAAGATATTTTAGATATATTTCTTGTTTGGCCATATTTGGCCAGCGATTGCGAGTGCGATTGTTGTGTGTGGGGCATGCCGCAACAGCAACAGTAAAAGCAACAGCAATCGAGGTACCAAAATTAACTACCACAATAGCTGCCTAAACGTTGACTTGCAAATTGCGGCCCTAATTTGTCTTTTGCCTCCTTATCCGAAACCATTTATCATGGTGGCCATTAATAGGCATTTTCGGGGCATAATTAGTTGTTGTTGAAATTTTAAATAACAATATTTTTCGAAAGCAAATATTTGACCCCAAAAGTCGAAAACAAAAGGAAACAACACGTTTTCTTTCTGCACAATTATGAATCATTTGAGATAAGAACATTGGTTTAGTATTTACGGGCTGAGTTGATGATGCTACTGATGATGCTGTTGATGTGTTTTGGGTTATATGGTGATTAGCCAGCTCTTTCCCTCCCGCAGAATATTTTGCCTAGGGGCTTTCGAACACGTACACAAAGTTTTCACATCTCTTTACTAATTTGTTTCTACGTTTCTCTTTTCTTGGTCTCGTTTCAGGTATGTACGAAAATGAAAAGTCATAAAATGGTTAACGTTCATGCGACAGCCCAGAAAAATACTCATTTGCAAATTAGCAGATTGGAAGGTTCTAAAGGTATTTTTAGCCTAAGGTTAAATAACTCGATGTCCACCAAAGAATAAACATTATTCATTGGATACCTTAAAAACTTGTCAAAGGGTTTCTTTTATTTTAATTTTTTTTAACAATCCCTAACTCACAAAATCTTAGATATTCTATATACTAAAGCATGTAAAGTTCTTAAGAACAGATATTCCCTGCTCGAAATGCTCTCAACTTCCCTTTTCGATAGTAAAATCCACCAAAAGCTTTTAAACTTTTTTATTTTCTTATTTGCTTACTTACCACCGGTCAATAAATGTTTATTCGTTTATATTTACAAGTATTTTTTATAACTAACCATTAGCATTCTATAAAATCAGTCAAAAATTATAAAAGGCGTTTTAGCAGAGACCAAAGCAATAAATATGATAAATACACCAAAATGAATACCGTTTTTATTGGTCGTTTGAAAAAGTCAACATAAATAAAAGTGCCAAACAACTGAAATTAATTAACAAGGAAAGAAACGAGCTTCATTCATTATGTTTGTCTGATTTATTTGATGTGCCGAAATGAGTTTGACACTGGAAAATATTTTCCTAAAAATGTAAGACAGTCGTTTCGCTTAAATTTAGTTCAATTGAGTGAAGCTGCTTTGACAACACCTACGCTTTTAAACAAAGTACACTCAATATGCTTATTCTCTCTCCGGAACATGATTTTCAAATAAGATCGGTTTCGTTTTGCGAGTTTTTACTGATCTACCATTTAGCCCGCAAAATTGCACGTTCATTTTAAGAAATGTTTACATTTTCGCAGCGTTATCAGTTATTAACCTACTTCCGCCAAAAGAAAAGAAGAGAAATTATTTTTGTTGCTGATGCCAGAGCGGGCAAACGAAGAAACAGCAACCGAAAAATAATTTACAGAACCTAGAAAAAATCTAATAAATCATCAAAGCGAATTGGGCTAATGTCGTCGCTTCATCAGCTGAGCTGAATTTCGTGTGAAAGTCTGTCGCTCATATACACTTCGTATGTTCCTTCACACAAATTAAGTAATTTTAATTTAATTAATCAAATTATTTTGCATTTAACATGATTTTTTCTTGGCTCGACAATGACAGACTTAATTGAGGTTGAGTCTGACACAGAAATTCCAATTCCAACTCACTTTTGAGGCGTTAGGTGGGCTTGGCCTTTGACTTGATACGGTTGTACATACAACGAATACTCACACATTCGATACATTTCATTGCGTTTCATTCATTTTCATTTGAGTTGACAAATGTGGCTGCAAGTTGTGTGTGTGTGGCCCACTTTATTTCCATTCAATTCGTTTAGATTATGGCCTGAGTGGCTTGTTCGGGCAATGGGAGAAGTAGCTGAGAGCAACAACAAAATAAAAGCCCACTAACAAGACGAAAAAGTTGCACTTTTATTAAATGGAAACAGTTAATACACTGAAAGGGTTATTAAAAAACTGTGTAATGTCTTTAAGAACATAAAAGTTCTGGTTGAATATTGAGATATATCTCAATGTTCAACAAATTACATTATATTTAATTAGGAATTTTTTTTTAACAAGATTTTATTACAAAAAATAAAAAAATTTCAGTATTTTTAACTTGTGTTAAAATTTCTTATATTTATTTTCCAAATAAGCCTTTGAAACATTAAACTTATCCTGACAAAAATACCAAAGTCACTTATAGCTCGTTAAAAAAGTTTTGCTATGTGCATTGGTAATTTGACCTTTTTTTTGTTGTTCCTTTTCGTACAAATTAAAGAAATCAATTCTCATTGTTTTTCTGCGTTCAATTTGGACCGCGCATTGGAGGAGTTGTGCTTTTGATTTTGCGATTGGTCTTTTTTTACCGAACCCGTTGACAAGGTCTAGGTGCAGCCAGTTTGTCAGTTGAGATGGAGAAGTTGGACAACTGATTTGAATATGAATTGTACGCGTATATATTTTGTCAGTCATTTTCGATTTCTTGCACGCGCCAGTCGGCGCACAAAAAGTCATTGGAAATGTGACTGAAGTGAGTGCGAATGAGTGTGAATGAGTACTCATGACACGGTTCATGGCGCAATCTTCGTCAAATGCAAATGACTGACAACCTAGGGCAAGGTAATCATCCAATCGCTGATATCGGTGCGAGCTGTGTATCTTTGTATTTGATAGTAAACACGGCTTCCGCACTTTACAAATAGAAAGTACCCAAACAGCCAGAAGGTAAATAAAGGGAGGAATGATTTTCTCAACAAAATCGGTAAAAGAACAAACGCCATAAGCTATCAACTTCCGTTCGAAAATCTTTTTTCTCATGTTTACAAGGTAATTGTAACCCCTCCCCATCCTCTATGTAGTCTCTCTCGCTCTATCGCATTTTGTCTGCCTCTTTTTTGCTTTCATAGAGTATATCAATATCCATCTGGGAAGTGAGTGAGGAAAAACAATTACATATATTGATTTGATTTGTGAAATTTTCAAGATTCTCTTGGCGGTAGTACCGTTCGTTGTTGTTATTGTGGTTTTTGTTGGCGCCCTTTTGTGGGCAATTTTCGCCCAGTCTTCTTCATCTTCTCTTCTTCTTCCTCTTCCTCTTGCACTTCTTGAGTTTCTTCTGCTTCTTCCCGCCGATCATCATCGATGTGGATGTGGATACCTTGAATGCGTGGTGTGAGTGAAGTAATCGGCCCATTGGGCTCTCCGCCCTCTTCTTCCACTTTTCATCATCCCCCCATCCAGCTGATCTCTCTCTCTCCTTCTACACCGAAAGAAAATATTACATTTTTTCTGATAAGCATAGCTTGTTTTTTCAATCCATATATCTGTAATATTCTCATTTTATTCATTTAACAAGTTAATAAATTAAATAAACAATAAATAAAATTATTTTTTAAATTGTTTATTATTATATATAATATAATTTTAGAAAACTTAAAAGTAAAAATGATTAAGTGGCGTGTTTTTGAGAAGCTTAGTTCGCTAGTTCTTTACTATAATCTTATGTTGATGAAGCTAATTATTAAGCCATCGCAATTTCTTTCTGTGCAATATCTCTTTTGCTGTTGCTTTTCTTCAGACTCCTTCAGCGAAAAGGTTGTTGAACTGGTCTCGTGTGTTTGTGTGTTCTTGTGATGTTGTTATTGTTATTGTTGTGTTCCCTCAATCAGTTGCTGCTGTGCTCGTTTGTTCTCTATCCATCTCTTTCACTCGGCACATTGAGTTCTATTATAGAAAATTATATTATTATAATGTACTCCAACTCTTGGCGCTCTATTCGTATTTTTTCCTGTTTTGTTTGGGTCTTCTGTTGTTCTTATTTCAGGCAGTTTTACTGTTATTACACGCAGGCTTATGCAAATTTTTATGATTACTCCAGGTGATGATATTCCTTCATAAGGTTTCCTCTTACTTTGGTTCTCATACCAAAATATGCGAAATTCTTTTAAAATTGCTTTGAAGAACATGAAAACAAGATTGTGTTCTGCATTTTGGAGAGTGTTTTAATAAACGTACAGCTTGGTTCTTCTTCTTTTTTGTTTTTTTTTTTTTCGTTGCCTGTAGTGTCCAAAATATTGAATTTAGGGCTTGTTTAACGATCAGAAAATTAAAGGTTACCGAAATGGAACTAAAGTGAGTATTACCTGTCGTGCGTTGAGGAAAGCCTCAGTTTTATCATTTTCATCAAAACCTTGAACCTCAAAATACACATCAATTCCCAAATAGAGTTGTTGATTGACGAGTTGTTATTGATCCTCCGAAACCCCGTTATCTGTGTTGACACTTTAAAGAAACTTGTTTCTTGTTTCCTTTATTTTACTACGGTAACTTCGATTCTATATTTATTTTTCCCACCACATCTGGACGAGCTTATCGGATCTGGGTCTTCAATTAGCACCCCAAAATGGCCCATCCAAATGAACCATTAAAACCAAATTAATTCAATTGAATCCAAATAGGCGGGAAGACCTCTGGACGACTCTCACGACGACTCTGGGCTCTTATCAGCTGATCCCCCATCTATTGAATGACCTCTCCCCAGACAGCTCAGAATTATCAACTGTCGCTTGGAATCTCAAAGTTTGTTGCCGCTATAAAACTAGAAATGCCTGACTTTACTTGGCGTTGGCGTTCAAGTTGTTTCTGCTTTTGTTTTGGTTTTCGTTTGTTGCCTTTTTTTGGGTCAATAAAAAATGCTGACCTTTTTTGTTTGTTGCCGTTCAGGGCTCAAAAAGCCGGCCAGAGCGGCGCTAACAGGTTTTTCCCGTACATGTGAAGCAATTAATTTTAATATGAGTTGCTCTAAGAATAGAACCTTAAGGGAGTGCCTATTTTGTTTTTGTAAAACGCCGCAACAAGAAGAAAGTGTTGAGTTGGGAAGAATTGTATTGTATTAATCATGATTGTATTATTCTTCTGAAAGTTACATTTTAATAAATAAAACCTTTCCAAAACGATATGGCTTACAAGAAAGGATACTCTTTAAACTAAAATAAATATGTCTACAAAATAAAAAATGAATGCTTTTATTGGGCATAAAGTGACATTTTATTCACAACAAAATCACATGAGAATAAATGGCTTTTATTCCGTTCACTGCATTAGTTGGCAATTGAATTTATGTCTTTGCCAGAGCCAAACCTCTCACCCCCTGGTCAACAGTTAGAAGTCTGTTTTTTGAACCTACTCTAATCAATACATCAAAATTTACAACAACCTCTCCGGGACCTGGACCTCATGACTAACAAAACCGCCCAGCTGGTCTCTCGGGGTCTCCAATGTCCAGTGTCCAGCATCCAATGACCAGTGTCCGAGCGGTCGAGCGATCTATCTGCAGACCGCCAATTGGCACAACAAAACGACGAAATATTTCGACACAAGCCGCTGTGAGAGAGGGTCCAAAACCAAACCCAATTCATGCAGAAAATATCAACCGAAAGGTTCCCACAGTGTCCATATGGACAGACACTTATGACATTTTGCTTTTTTGCAATAAATAATTTATGCATTTTACATATACACATGTATGCATCTAAAAGTGAAATATATATATATATATATATATATATATATATATAATATTTGCTGATAAAAATAAATAAAGAAAAAATATTCATGCAACGCCAAAGAAATTAACAGCAATTGACGGTTGCAATTTGATTTATTGGCTCTGTTTGGCAGCAGGCGAAAACAGAGAGGGACGGCTAGCCGAAACGAAAAAGAGATGGAGACAAAATGTAGTGATTTATTGGCACGATCAGTAAAACGTGTCGAAAGGAGGGGCCGAGCAAGTGGTTGGGAGTCCAGGGGCCTTTGCCCCAACCTGCCCCCTCCCACACGTGGTCAAAATGGAGCGGGAGTTTTGACCCATTCCCATTTCGTATTTTAAAAGAAATTATAATGGAAAAAATAAACACATTTAACTGTAAAACTCATTGAGAACGCGTAGCACTCTTCCCTCAATTTCTTTGCCTATTTCCGTCCCGTTTTGGTTTGTCTACGACAGTTAGAACTCACCGTGGCAAAGCGTTAAGCAATAAAAGCGTTTGTAGAAAGCTGAGAAGTGGAGAGGAGTTCGACGTCCACCTCTGCTCAGTGTGTTTTTTTTTTTATTTCGTGTTCAGAATGATCAGCGAAAATGGCTTGAGAGGCGCCGATCTTGAAGCAGGGTTGACTGCCCGTTACCAAACAAAGTATGTTCCCAGCCAAATTGAATCCAATTTCAAGTTAAGCTTTTAAATTAATTTAAGAAATGATTTAAGTTATCTGTACTTCATTACCCAGATAAAACTAAACTACAATGTGATATTAAATAAAAATGTGGTTTCTAAAGACCTCTTTTAGTTGCTAGGAATACCTTAAAAACCCTTAAATTTCTTATAATTTCTTATAATTACAAAACAACTATTTGTTATTAAAGATACTCCCAAGCAGAATGTTCAACTTTTGATTACCATTTCTTATTTAAATCCAAATGTTAATTTCACACCATTTTTCTAGCCAAAATTTCTTACTGTTCAACGCAAAAAGTACACGAAATGTCTTTGTTATTGCGCTGGGGTTCACTTTCTTGCTCAGCAAATCGAACGAGTTAACAAGTGTAACATTGGCAATTTGTTAGGTAATTTGCCAGAACAACCAGGCGAACCTTGCCCCCTATTTCCACCCACTTAAAACCCATCAGGGGGGCAGTGACCGGGGCAAAAACAATGGTATATTTGGTGGAAACCCTAATGACAACAGCGCATAAATGAAGTTATGTAATGTTGGAAAATTGTCATCTCTGTCTTTTGTCTCTCTGTTTTCAAAGCTAATTTCATTTTCCGTCAGCCTTGCCGGCTAGTGGAAAACTAGGTTCCCTTTGCTCGAATTCGCCCTGCTTGTAGATTATACGATTTTGTTTATTTTCCACTTCATTAATTCGCGCGATGACTTTTGCCTTGTCCAACTCTTGCGCGGCTGCTTCAAAATGCTCATGCCTAATGTTATGTAATTTCCTCGAAATTGTAACTACTTTATTTTGTATTCGAATGTTTTCTTTTCGTCTCTTTATTTTTCTTTATATCTGCATTTGTTTATCATTCGCCTTTTGCCTTTTGCCTTGCTTACGAATGCGTTTTGCCTTGGACTCAGCTCGAATCGGGTTTTATTTTGTGTGTGTCTCTGTCGATGTTGTTTGGCTTTGCCATTACTTGGGCTTCATTATTCAATCAAATGCATTGTGTTTGCGACTGCCTTGCCCTGGTGCGTTCCCCACTTTCAAAGCCCAAGTCTTGGTCATTGTAATGATTTTGGTTCCTACTATTTTCTGTTCATTCACTTTTGTGGCTTGTCATTATGCAGACACTTTGAACGCGATTGAGATGTTCTCAGAGGGGAATGGAAGGCATAATCTAGAATAATCGTAAATAATCCAATTGCAATGGGAACTATTATTAGAATCACAAGAAATAAGACATTTATGCACATAGTCTTGCTTTAAATCTAAAATAATGCAATCTATAAATTATGATTTTGTAGACTTAGCCTTCAACATAAAAACACTCCAGTATGAACAAAACACCCATTAAATGCACTTTCTTTGCTCTAATTTCATGAATTCATGAATTTTTGATCCCATCACATTTATTTGTTCAGAACATCACATTAATGCCCTATTAGATCTCATTATTTCACTTCAGTTCAGCCTCTTTTCCGCTATCAAAGATCTTTTTACTCTCTTTTTCAAATATCATTGAATCAATCAATCATTTCATTTCGATTTCAATTCGAGTTTTATCAAACAAAAGCTGTGCTCCCATTTCACGATCTCTTAGCACGATCGAAAGTGTGTCATGGCGGGTGTAATGAGGAGCCCCCAACTGTCCAATTATTGTTGAGATATGGATTTAGAGGGGAGATGGAGACCATGACCCATTTATGGAGGAACACCCACTGATCAGTGATCTCTTTTAAATGCGGCTTTGAAGCTTTTGAAGTTGTTTTGGTTTTTATTTGTGGTTTGTTGTTGTTTGGTATTCAAGCTTTTACTTTTCGTTTCAATGGGGCAGAAACGTGGCCCGGAAAATAGGGAAATAATAAGACAGTTACCATTTCCCGATTTACCATGTTTGGGCTCACTAATGCATTACTAATTAGATTTTTGGGGCCGAGCCTTTCGCCAAAATGTTTTGCCGCTGCACTTTCACATGTGTGCTGCAGTGTGCAATGTGCAATGTGCAATTGAATTATTGACTTTATTGTCTCAAGTGGCAATAATAAATAATCGTAGGATGTAAAACAACATTCACCATTGTTGGCAGATACGCTTTTGGCCATATTCGGAGCGGCGAAACCACCGTTAGACATGCAAATCGTGTAGGACTTTCCTCAGTCGAGGCTACCTTTGAATGCGTAGCTGGCATTTCATGTTCATAGCATTATCATTAGCCGTAATAAAAGCTGAATGCTTGAATACTGAGCACTGAACACTGAACACTGAACATCAGGCCACCTCAAGGCGCAGACGCAGCTCGTGCAATCGGAATGAAAACCTTAAACCGCACTGGGTAAACATTTTTACAACAATTCTATTAAATTATATGCCTGTACCCGTACATCTGTACGTATCTGCCCATTATCCGCCGTTTGTAATCAAAATCAGGCTTTTTTCACTCGTTCCCCAGTCTTAACATCTGCCATGTGTTTGTAATTGCTGATCCTCCGGAGAAATGATTTATAAACGGAGCCAGGGATCGGGGCTCAGACGGAGGGTAGAAGCAGTAAATTGCGTTGCATTGCAAAAAAAAGGGGCGCTTATTATTAAGCCAAGCCAGACGAAAAACGGTTGAAACGTTTTACCGACGAAGGTTAAATACCCTAATTAGGTCAGTTTTTACAAAAAGGTTGGCGGGTTCATTGAGATGTCAGAGATGAAAGCTTGAAGCTACCTCAAAATCAAGTTTTATTAAGTAGTTGTTTAATTAGTCTTTGTCAAAATATTGCATCAGTTCCAGTTTAAGTTAAATGTATTGCTCTAGGGGCTGCTTCTTACTTACAACTTCATATGAACAACCCACCGATTATCCAGATTTGCATACCTAATCAACTTTTCTTGATACCTTTGCACATTTCACATTCGATATCATATTTTCCTTTGTGATCTTTGCGCTCAAGTCCAGTCAAGTTGATTACAATACATTCGGGCTTATAATTCGATACAATTTTCGAATGCTTCAATACACCTGACAGACTGACAGACTGACGGGCTGACTGACTGACTAACTGACTAACTGGCTGACTGACTGAGCGACTGACAAACGGACAAAGTCGATCACACAATGAGAAACACTACGAAAACCGGCTGACGAGTCAAGTTCGGATGAGTGACTGGCGCAAGATCATTATCAATGGGATCTCCTTAAAAAAAATCGAAATTATAGCATTGAACAAATAAGAAAATGAAAATGAGAAATAAACGAAAAACAGGTGAAGTGATGATGATCGGTCTGCAGCTCTTTGTTATTATTTTTCATTGTAAGCCTGCATTTTTTCCCCAACTAAACTGTAACAATTTTTATTTTATGTATAGAGAAACCAAAAAGCTTTGTAATGTATTTTTTGTATTATTATTTTTCTTTCTATTTTTAACTGAAAAATTACTTAATTTTTTCACTTCCAGTGAAGACAGTTTGATTTGATATTGAAACAACTTTCACTTCATTGCCGCAGCACGTTCCCCCTTCAAATAATTGACAAAAAGAAAAGTCTTTTCTCCGACGCCCCTTTAAATGCCACTCCTCTAATTTGAAATCGAAAAGCGAAAAAATCAAGCTCAAAGCGATTTAATTAATTACAAATGCATAGGCTGACTTAAACCTTTTTTTCTTGCTGGTCAGCCGTTTGTCGGCGCGTTGTCTTCTCCTGCAGGTGAATGCCTATAAAAATCAAATTTAAATTAATTGAAATTTTTATCTAAACGCCCAAAGGAGTTTTTCAAAAAAAAAAAAAAAACCTGAAACCGAATGGAACTTTTGCTTACCTTCTCTTAGTCGTTGCAACTTTGGCATGCCAGTTTTAAAATATTTTAATTAGAAATTATGCAAATTACCTTTTATGGTGGCTGTTGGCGACGCTTACGTTATTTGGTTTCGAGCTAGGCAAGCTAGTTCCAGCAGCTTAAGTTACTCCCCCTTGTTGCAGGTGGCGAGGGGAGTTTAATGAGTTTGGCTTCCGTAATCAAAAGGGGCCATTTGGAAGGCTAACATGAAATTAGAAACCGCTTAAAATGAAGATGGTAGAATGGAAAAAAAGAATATATTCAATTAAATTTAATTAGGATTATTTATTTCCCAATAATAAAAAAGTACTAAAATCATTTATCTTTTTGTTATGGGAACTTAAAATAGGGTTTTCATTTAATGTAGTATGTGTCAAGTCTAATTAAACAACAAAACCAGATACTGTATCTAAAATTAGGTATCTATTTGAATTAACCTATGTCAACTCTTAGCTATGAAAAATCCAAAAATATTTGAACCACCCTCGACAGTAAGGGCCCCCCACTATTTAACTCAGGAGACAAGCTGTCTGAAAATTTTGTCATATTAGCCTGTTTAAAACGTTTCTGTATCTTTTCATTCCTTTTTTTTTATTTTGAGCATGCCGAGACCGCCTTTTGGATGGAGTTCACATAAGATATAAGTTGCACTGACGTCGTCGTAGGTTGGCTGGGTTCGGTTCGGTTCGGTTGGGTTAAGTTGAGTTTGGTGGGGGCTTCAGGGGGTTTCAGGGGGCGCCAGAAAGCTTATGCAACAATAGGTAAAGCTCTCTTGACACACAAGTTTCTCACATTAAGAAACAATAACAATAACAATAACAACAACTGCAATTGCAAGAGTCTATGAGAAAAATCACACATTATCTGCTTGGAAAAATCAATAAATCAGGAGACTGCAACAACAACAACAAAACAAAGGCCCTCAAGCCTGTCGTCGTTGTGGTTGTTTTTTCTGTTTTTTTTTTTTTATAATCTATCGCAAAAATCTGAAATATTTTGCCATGAAAAATCTTGACAAAATATCATTGAAGTCCACATAAAAAAGTAAATAAACAAAAACTTAAGTTACCCCTCAGTTGCAACTATTACAGCTGCACAAGTGAAATGTCAAATATGCAATAAGAAGTGCACCACAAAAAAATACGAACTTTTGCCACTGCCTGCTGGTGCTTGTAAAATTTTATTGTTGCTTAGCAGTTTACATTGTTATTGGCATTTTTTGCTACGTTTCTGCAAATTGTATAATAACAACAATTACAAGCCGCAAAAACAAGCAGAAAACAATTTAAAAAGTTTTCAGGCAAGAAGAAAAAACGAGCAGAAAAAAAACCACAACATCTCACCCACCTCAATGGGTCGCAGACTCTTTTGGAGGTTGTTGTTATTAGCCCCAACGACTAAATGTTCATACCCAGATTCGACCTCACTTGACTTCTTTTTCACATTGAAATTAACAAGAGTTGCAGACAAAACACAAAACACAAAATACAGCAGCCAGCCACGGCATTGGAGTAGACAGACAAAAACCGAACTCAATAAATAAGAAAGCCTCACATGCAGCAAGTATTTACAAAATGTTTCCCCTCGAGTCTTGCGTTTTTCAGTTGCTGCAAATGCAATTTCGGTTGTTTTTTTGTGCTGGGGAGAGAATTGTGTAATCGCGATGAGCTTTCAGCGATAACCGACACAAAAATGGGGACTTAAACAAACTGGCTGCCTTTTTTCGCACAGAAAAATGCTATAATCATTTGGCAGGGAAAAGATTATAGGCTGGCAAGAAGGAAAAAAGGGAAACTGCACTTTAAATGTAAATACACTTTCAGTTTTTGGAAGAGTCTGATTTTTTCTTAACTTTTATTTATCTTTCTATGTTGTTACAAATTTTTGTAAATTTTATAATATAACTAGAGCGAAAGGTTACTTTTAAGTTATTTTTTAAACATATATATATATTGTTTCGCAAAAAAATTTCTATAACTATTTCTGTTCTGTCTGTATTTGGATTTCTACTTTGCTTAACCTAAAGTGTTGGAAGTTCGCCTAGCGGCCTCGCAAATTTCTGTGTCACGAATTCCTGATATAGAAGCCAAAATGCTGGCTGCAGACCATTTATTCAATTATCAAATATATCAATGGGTGGAGTTTCCCCGCCAGCAAACTGAAAATTCTTGTCATTTAGTTTGGTGAGAGGAGTTGGCCTGTCGAACATTTTATGGCAGTCCATAAAAAGCGAGAGAAAGAGGCTGGGAAAAAGCCGTTGTGGCCGTAAATCGCAGTTGGCAAATCATTTGCACATTTATCTCCCGCACCGAGCCACTCACTCCGCCTATAGATAACGAGCCCACAATTTATGAATGACAATAATTATGCCACCAAATAAGAAAATCACAAGCGGACTAAAAAAAAAAAACAAAAACCAAGAGGCCGTCACGTCGCATGCGAAAATCAATTAGGCGCAGTCTCCGACTCGGAAAGTATCTTGTGGATCGCGAATCGTGGCTATCTGCTCTTTTATCTGGTCCAGGAGAGCCAAGAGCTCGGCTTCGGCTGCCCCAAGACAACAGGTTGAAAAACTTATCGCGATCGCTGTCGCTTACGGTAAATGTCCAAAGTTATTACTAAAAGCTGACAAATTACGACTCGGGACTGGCTCAGGCTCAGGCTCAGGTACTGGAACTGGGACTGGCCTGGGTTTTGGTTACGCGACTCATATACTCTTATAGTTTGTGCCGCATCTGGTTGCGGAAATGCAAACCCAAACTCCAAGCTGGCCAGATCTGATCTGCCCCAGAGGAGTCATCCTAGGTCCGTGGGGCCTGCGCTTGCTGCTCTAACGCGCTTCAGAGAAGCGTTAAATTAAAAGTCGCTAATCATATCAATGTCCAAAGCGTAGCGGTTACCTGTCAATTGATGAGCGGAGTGAAGTCCACAGTTCTTCTGGCTCTCTTCTGCGCCGCCTTCCAGCCAGAAACAAAACAGCTAAAAACTGGAACTGCCACCGGGCCAAGTGGCCAAGTGGCCACAACAACAGCGACACGATCAGGAGGTGGAGTAACTAGCTTTCATAGCCGCTTAACTTAGCGCCAAGTTACGACATTGTCGGATTGTCTTTTGACTAGGCAAAAGGAATGCCTTAACCCAGCAGCGGGCTGGGATTTTAAGAGTTCTTCACCGAAATTCGTTTATCGATTATCTTAAATATATCTATTTAATATATACCTATTCAATATTTTCTAAAATATGTTTCCAACTAAAATGCAGTTTTAGTTGAATTGATCATATATTTTCTTTAACTTTTGTATATTTTACACCGAAAAATTATTCAAATCAAACCAAAAATTACTAAGACAGTGGCTTTTAAATGTTCATCTCTGAATATTACATATATATGTGTAACTCAACTGCAGCGATTTATCATAATTTTCCACTTCATTTGTCAAGTTATGAAAGCTTCTCCAAAGTGGAATTCAATTTAAAGGATCTTTCCGGCACAAGGGTTAATTGGCCCGCTCAGAGGCCGCAGTCAGATCCAATAAAGACAGACGGACAGATGAATGTCGACAATGGGTCTACTTTGGCCAGTGCCCAACCCTGCCATTGGCTTGGTTGGCCAGCTTTTGACTTCGGCAGCCGAGGAGGAGGTTACCTCGAGACATAACTTGATATCTTGCATCAAAAACTGTTTTGGCTTTGCCGTGGTATATATACTTTTTCTGCTGAACCGTCTGTTTTCTGAGCCAGCGCACTCTCAACAGCACTGAATTTGTTTATTTATTTGTTCTCCGGTTTTTTGTGTCGTTTAATTTTCTGGCTTTTGCCTTGTTTCTGCCAAATTTGGCAAATTTTGCGAAAATAAAGCTGGCAGTTGGTAATTTTGAAAAGTTGCGCTTCTTTTTAGTTTTTATTTTCATTTCTTTAACCTGCGGCCGCCTGTCCTCTCCATCTTTGTCTGCCGGCTGACATTTTAATATGCACTTTGCGCCCATTTCACAATGAGAAGGAGAATTATAAAAATAAACACATTGCCTTGCTGCTGGCTGCTGCATTCAACTGCCAAAATAATTAACATCAATGTGCATTTTTTCCCCCGTATTTTGTATTTCGCATTTTGTTTGGTTTTTTGTGGCGAGCTGTTTATTTTTATTGGGCAGACATTTTGCTGGTGGGTAAATTTCTTGCGCACGATTCTGGTGCCAAAAGTTTTCAGCCCCATCATTCCGGGTGACACAGATTTCGGATTTCAGATTTTTGGTCGGTGAAATGCATTTATGCGTATATGCTAATTAACCCAAAATCAAGAAGCAAAATGAGGCTCAAGAGGCGGATGACGAGTCATTTACTAAATCCCTTGGACATCGAGCCATTAATCATATTTAAGTTCGCTCAATCCGTTGCGATAACTTATTTTGTAACCATTTGGAAATGTTCAGGTCATTTTCTCACTTTTCAGTTTTCGTCTTGGTTGACTTTTCTTCATGCTCGATTTTCTTCACGAAATTATTTTTAATTTGTTTTGTAAGTTTTATATATTTGAGCTTATTTAATTCTCTCTTATCATTTCATAAAACAATTCCAATATCCTCAACTTTTCTGTTTCATTTTAAAAGAGCCTTGAAGAGCATCCCACCTTCTCTTGGTCGCTGCGCAAAAACTTTTCGTAATATTTTCTTCACAACATTGTTGTGTTACAAAATTTTGAGGACGTCTAAGTAAAGTCTGCCACGCCCACTTGAAAGGCTGAATAGTTTCTTTTTGCTTTTTTTTCTGCTGGGAACGAAGAGGGGCCGGACAAGCTGTGCCTGTCAGTAGTTGGGACCCCTTTCCGATGCCCCGACTTTAGACAACTAACCGAAAACAAAGAGCCCAACAATAACCCCCCGATTCGCAGACAAGAAGACAGTTCGTCTGCTTTGGCTTTGGGTTGCCTCTATAGACGAAAGTCAAATGCAGAAAAAGTGCATTCATTGCAGACGCAGACGATGCGTCATCGGTTTTTATACTCGCATTTATATATGTATATACACCCAGCCTATATATGCTGCAATAGCAATTGCAATTGCAATTGCTGATCGGGCAGTTGACACCCCGCCCCGGCTGCCTTCGGAGAAGTCCATAACTTAAATGGCCACCATGCATCAAGTTGGTCATAAATTATTTGCTTGTTGCTGCCTTTTTTGTTGCCGTGGCTGCTGCTGCTGCTGCTGCCGCTTGCGATTTTATAACGTTGACCCCGCGGATCAGCGGATCTTTGCCCAAGACCCATACCCATACCCCCACCCATACCCATACCCATATGTCTCTTGGACAAACTTGAAATTTTTATTGTGCCTCGACGTCGCGGTCGTGTGTTAAAGTTCAAATGTGCTTCATGCCACATGCGTCGTTGCAATCTGTGTCCCTAAATATATACGAGTATATAAGTGCGCGAAGGTATCTCAATCTCTTCGGGGTTTCCAGGCTTCCCATACAAACGAGTATGGGAATGGGTATGCGGTATTTATAGGCTCTGCGGCGGGGACCTCTGTACTTTTACTTTTGTTTGCCTTTTGCCTTTGCGATTGCCTTTGGCTCGGCGAATGTTATAAATTATATGGTAGGGGGATTAAATGCATTTTTATTGGTCTTTGACTCGACCTGCAATATTTAATCCGGCTTATTGCAGCGAATTTATCGTAAGTCGGAGGATGAGTTGCCGGAGAAAGGATTAAAACCGAATGCGGTTGGGTTACATAAATACAACATATACGCCCTTATGCCCCGTAATACATCGTTTAACTTTTAATAAAATATTTAAAAACTTAACATCTTAACAAGGTTTGCCTTTCTTTTCTAAGGTTAATTTACTATTTTAAATGCAACAGCTTTTTCATACTACTGGTAAATGGTTTATCTATCAGTTTAATTAAATCAAGATCAAATCTGCATATCAAACTTGTTTACACTTAGGTTTGCCTTGGTCTTACATTATTTTGGTATAACAAGTTTCCTTATTATACTTGAATAAAAATAAAATAAAGTTCTTATAATTTGTTAAACACACTTTTTTATATTTCTTAAGATCTAGATCAATTAATTTAACTGCCATTAATTGTATGTCAGTTGGCATTTTATAGCTCATCGAATGAGTTCATGATAAAAATGTAATTCTTATAAATATTCCTCAAGTTTTACAGAGTAAATTGATTGGCAAACTCATTTATTTTCGCTGAGTTTCGGTTGAGGGAAGTCTTGCAGCACTAATCTCTTTATCGTGATCGTAAATCATTTCGCAGTGATTGGACGCATCCTCAGGTCAATTTGGCCCTACGCTCGAACCCAAACCAAATCGCAAACGTTCCGCTAAGAGGAGAAATACCAAAAATAGTTCACTTAGAACAAGACACGAATCCGAAGTCTTTGGCATTGCCCTGCCATTGGGATCGTCGTCGTCTTCGTCGCTCAGTCATTTAAAGTCCTTCGTACAATATGGTGTGCGGAATTTCCATTTAAACCAAATTAGGCAAAGGAATAATTTTTTCGCTTAAGGCCAAACTGAAATGCCACAACTACGGCTGTTAGTTTGGAGGACCTGGGACCTAGGCACTGTTCACTGGATACTGTATACTGGATACTAGATACTAGATACTGGATGGGATCCGTCGATGGTCTGTGAAGAGCTGAGCCCAGCTTAGATATCATCATCATCGTAGTAGTCGTCTTCGTGGTCGTCGCAACTCCACTGGCATCCAGATTGTCTGCGGATTTTGTGCAAAAGTCAATCGCTTGATTGACAAGTCGGTGCAGTCCATTGCCTTCATTGCCAGTCCCCCATTCTTTTGGTTTTCTTTTTTGATAATGCAAGTCCAGAAAAGTGATCTTGTCTCCGTTTGATTCCTGCATCTTTACTTCCTGCTCTCTCGGCTGAGAATTCCACCAGAGTCCAGAATCCCAGTCCAATGCCATTAGACTGCGAGTGCGAGAAAGTTTTTCTTCTGTTTGTTTTTTGTTTCTTTTTTTTTCTGGAATACTTTTCATTTATATAAACCTCATTTCGGCTTGCCCTGGGATAGTGTGACTGACCCAGTTGGCCTTTTGGGATTCGACACAAAACACATTTGTCCACACGACAACGCCCCCGAATCTCAACCCATTTACGAGTTGTTTTTTTGTTGGACTCGGTAACAGTTCAAAGCATTGTTTCCATTGAACAAAGAGTTCTGGTGAAAACCGCAGTTAGCTGATGTCCGATGTGAGGCGGTGAGAGTGGGATATATCTCCCACCAATGCATGTGTGCAGTGATCTATGCAATAGCCCCAAAACTGGCATAGTCCGTTCTGGTACTCCAGGTAGAGCTAAAGCTTTCGTTTGTATTTAGCAATTTGTAAACATCCTTAAATGGTGTACATCGCCTGACGGTGCAATAAGTATTCTTTTTATCAAAAAAAGATGAATTCTCGTAGCACACTCTGCGGAGTGCTTATAGAATAATCTACTAATCGGCATATAGCAAGTATCTAACAGCATGACCATGTATCGCATATCTAATTCTTTTGCTAGTAAAATCCATTCCCATTACTTTTGTATTTTTTTATTTAGTTTCAATGGCTTTTGTTTTATTTTCCACTTGGCCACAATGCCCATTGTATTACCTTTGTTGTTGTCTGCCGCTCGCCCCATTTAAGGCCCAAAACAATTTACAATAAAAATATTTGTTATAGTTTCCAAATGCATTCAAAGCATTCCAACGAATTAAAAACAAAACAAACTAAAAGCAACACAAACAAAACAAAAAATAAATAAATAAGAGTCGCCTGTGCCTAATTTTTCTTTTGATTAATTTCCGAGTGTGAAAATGGAAAGTGTGAAAGTTGCCAGAAGCCGCCGTAAATGCAGCAGCATCTACAGAAGCCAGATGTCCACTAATTAGTTTTGATATATTACATTCAAGTCAGGCCAAGACAAATAGAACTTGAAATTCATCTAATAAGATGGTTTTCACCTGGAAAATCAGCGAATTATTAGTTTGATTTAGGTTTTCATCGTTTTTTATGATGCCGGCAAGTTGGAAACTCGAATTCAATGGCCAGTCTAAACTCATAAATATTTACGAACCGCAAATCGCAATCGCAACAAGTGGCCAAGTGTAAACTTGTTTCAAGTAATTCCACCAGAGTGGAAGATAGGGGAAAAGCTAGACTGCGCTAAAAGTGCAATTAGAATCTTAGAGGGGAGTAGTGAGGGATTGCATAGGGCATTCCCGCATTGCATTGCCGACTTTCCGGCACTACGCAATCCCCCAACTGAAACCAGTCGTCTATCTGCAAAACGGCAAAAACAATTCTAACTCGCAAGTTGTTTTCCAAATGCCACGCAAAGAATATTTGAGACTTGACGAACGTGCAGTGGATACTGCAGCAGCTTAGCACCGGCTGCCTCACTGGTTGCTGCAGCATCAACTACAGCAGCAACAGCAACAGCAACAGCAATTGCAATTGCAACAACAGCAGCAACAACTTTTGACCTAAATTTCAAGTTAAATGCATTTTAAATTCATTGAATCGATCTACGGCAGCAACTACAACACTCGGCTCTGACAGCCACCAGTGTTTTTTGTACAATTTAAAATTGAAAAAGAATCGAACAATAAAAAAAAAATAGCAGAATCGAGTGGAATAGATAGGCGGCAAGCTTAATTACAAAAGTTTGACGTAAATCGATTACACTTACAGCGCAACAATAGAAAGAAAATTAATACTTTAGGCGAATAAATATGTAAAAAACAATTAGAGACTGGAATCAATTTTATTTTTTGTATATTTAAAAACAACTCTTTTAAAAAATTAACTGACAGTTTTTTAGTTTCGATAAAATACATATTTATAAATATATATATATTTTAAGAGCTATTAAAATTTAATCAAAAGATAATATTTAAACTAAGTAGTAAATTCAAAATTTTATGAGTTTAATGTAGAACACCTTTCATTGGTGAATTATAAATGTTGAAAATACATTTCTTAATTTTAAATCATACCCCAAGCAAACTCCATTGCCAGATTGCAATGCCCGATTTTCTAACAAGTGTATACAATAGAAGAAAAATAGGAAAAATAAATAAATTATACAACTTGCAATTGCCAAGTTGTGGCGGTGGTTGTTGTTCTTGTTGTTGTTGTTGGTTTACGCGCTACGTTGGTGTTGCCGCTGTTTGGGACAACAATGTTGGCTGGAAATGCCGTCACCAGCGAACCAAGAGACTTCGATTGGTAAGACGCCGGCGGACTGTGAGGCGGACGAGCTTCGAATGTACGTCAGCATCAGCAGCATCGTCATCCAAGTTGGCTTGTTATTTAGCCGCTACCTATCGTTGTTGGCTTTGTTTGTGCGACTGCTACTGCGGCTGCTGCTGCACACACAAATTGAGCAATTCCAGTCAACAACTCCTACTTCTAGTTGAAAAGTAGCCAAGTTGCTGCTGCTTCTCTCCTTTGGCCGCAGCAGCAGAAAGAGAAAAACATTTAATAGAAAAACCAACCAGGCGAGCAGCCAGCAGACCATTAGGCAATATCAAATACGGTCATAAGTCTTGCTAGCAGGTTCTTTGCTTGGTTTGGTAATTTATACTTGAATTTTCTTCTTCCACCTCGACTTCTTGGCCAAGGGGCGATAAGTAGCACGCAGTGCCGTCCACAGCCAGCAGCACCAACAACCAATTCTCCTCGATTGGTAATGTTTTGTTGCCACTGTGCGGGTTGTGGGACACATGGCACTTGGTCTAATGTGCATATTTCCACTGAACTTTCTGCCAGCAAAAACTTGATATATATAGAACACTAGTACCTTAAAAGGTTTTATTCTGATCTACCTTTCAAAGTCGTCTTTAACAAAAACTCTCTTAATATTTAATTTAAAGAAATTCGTTTTACTTAAGACTTTGCATTAAAGCAAACCCCTAAATGTCTAAAAAATGATAAATGATTAATAACTTGAACTTTCATGAAAAATGCGAAACTATCTAATTTCATTTACATTTTTATTCTGTATCGAAATCTTTTCTTTACCATTTTACTATAAACAATAAAAGTTTTGCCCAAAATAATTTAAATTTCTTCAAGTCTGCACCACATTTTTAATGGTCTGTCATTTCCAAAATTCTCATCATTCCTCTTTTCCCAAGTTCCCATCATATTTAAAGTTCATCCAGTGTTTTCCTGCCATTCCGGCAGTGCTGTCACTGGCTTGATGATGAATTTGCGTTGCTTTGACATTTGGCCAATTGGCATTGGGACACGGCAACGATGCAACCAGGCAACCAGGCAACTCCGCCATGGCATTGGCATATGGCCAGGAGCAGGGCCATCGCAACCGGTTCCCCCATCGCCGAATGATGATCATCATCATCATCATCATCAGCAGCATCAGCATCAGCATCAGCATAAAAATAAATTTCAATATTGTACCATTTAACGGTTCCCGAAGAGTGGCCGAGACGAGAATGCCGAGTCTCCCAGTTTCTGCTGATGCTGCCTCAGCGAAATGTTCTTTTAACTGCAAAACTGAAACTGCACAGCAAGAAGATGACTCCGGGTCTCCTGTCTTGCGGCCTGGCACTCATCACACATTTTCCTCCAGAGATTCCTCGTTCTTCGCGTATTTTTTGGAGTCTTTTTTTTGCAGACAGAGTGCAAACAGAGTCCAACAGACTACGTACAAACACACACACGACCGACCGAGCAGTGGTAAATTCGCTGGGATATCAAATACAGAAATCAACTGTCATGTTGTATGTCAATGACGGAAGTCATGCGAATTTGTTGCCAGGCCATCGTCTTGGCTCCTTTTTGTGATTCTCGTTGTCGGGCTGGAATTGTTTTGGCGCGCGCAAACTGCAAACTTCATTCTAGCGGTACTTCAGCAGCTCTTCGAACTCCGTCTACCTCTAATCTTTATGGCTTTGAAGATTCGAAAATTAGTATGTGGTCGTAAATAACAGCGAAAGTATAAGTATAAGTCCCATTCGGCCCACGTTCCGAGATTTTATTTCTCTGGCTTGGCCAATGCATTTGACACCCGAAAACCAAGAGCACAAAACAAGCCTGGCCTTTATGTAACTGGACGTCGTCGACGTGGGTCTTATTGCATCGTCTCAGACCGAACCAAGGGTCCATAAAAGTAACGAAAACTGCTGCAGTTTCGTTTCATTACTCTTTGTCCCACTGACACACTAACATTCCAAAAAACATAACTGCCTAGGCAACAATGCGGCACACTCCAAGCCCATCTATGTACGAAGAGAAATGAATTGAGGCTTGAAGTGCCATAAAGAAAAATACGACTCTCGAATTGCGGCAGAAGAGGTAGGCAATTCCCATTCCCAGTAAGAATGAGGAACGCCCTAGAATACTGAAGTTAAAAGATTATTACTTTGGGGTGTAGCTTACTTTTAATTATTTAACTGTGCAGCATGGATTTAAATAATCTACGCCACTAACGATAATTGAATTGAAAACCGTGTTCTATTTTAAATAATTTAAAGGATTTTGATATTTAACAAAAAGTACTTTAAAAACTACATATATCCCACACTGCAAAAATCGTACTCAAGTGAGTACCAAGCAAACCTAGCCGTAAAAGTAATAACGCTCGTAATGGCATGACCAAATTATGTTAAATAGCATAGCGACAGACGACCTCTTCTCCTTCCGCCTGCGTTTAACGTGGCGTATGCGCAATGGCATTTAAACGCTTTTACGCTGGCACTTAAATGACTTCTTCTGTTGAATTTGGCTCGCTGACTTGTTTGTTGGTTTCTCTGCCTTAACAATAATGCGACAATGAGCTGGAGGAGTGAAAAGAGGCAAAAAGGAAGTTGCAACGCCGACGCGGTTGTGTCCCACTTTTTCGATTCTCGCTAATTGAGCAACTGATTTTCTACTGAATGAAATGTGAAACCGGCCAAAGACTCTCTATATATATATATATATATATATAAATATATCTAAGTGCGGAGCCAGGTATTGCCTAGCCATAAATAGACAAACGCTGAACCGTTTCTGGTCTCTGTTTTCATTCATAAAAATCATCAGAATGACCAGTTGTGGGCTGGGCGGGGGGAATCGGGTAACTCTCTCTACCGCTGGCCGAACCAATTTTGTAATTACAACAACAGACGGGGTCCGGATCGGCCCCAAAACCATATAAGTTAACCCAACCTTTTTGGCCCGCGTGTGTGCATTGTTTTGTTGAATTACTGCCTCGTATAAAGTCATTTGTGCCAGTTTTTCCCTCAATGCACCACTCAATGATCGTTGGCTGTGGCCCGCACAAACCGTAGTATTTCTCATTACCAAACTAACCGAACTAATTTTTCTACCATTTTCTTTATCTCATTGCAGGTAAGCACACACAACCAGTACACCCAGGCGGTAAAGTCATTCACAATGCTAATCTATGTCGGTCAAAAAAGAAAAACATACGTAAGCTTGAAGATAATTAAAAATATAAGATAAAAGAGGTATTTGCAAAGGGTTTAAAAACGTTGTGGCAGTCACTAAATATAAGTTAGAGGGCATTTGATGGGTGGTTATCAAACATTTCATAAGGAAAGAAGTTTCGTCAAGACCTATTGACAAGACTAAGTAATTATAAACAAGTAAAAAAAAATTATTTTGTCAGCTCAATTGCAGAATTTAGTAGTTAGGAAAATAATTTTTTTATTTGCTACTTGCCTTACCGTTTGCAGTCGTTAAAAGATTTTTCGGACCACGAACTCGACCTGCAGTAAAAAAACCTATTTTTAGTGTCGAATTACCAATAAAAATTCAAGGAAATAAGTGTTCCCTCTTCATAAGACTCCTGTTAAAGCTAAGTCAAAATTATTGTTCACTAATGGCTTATTTAGGACGTACTATTTTCTCAGAGAGAGTTCCCTGTAAATTATTCAAACCTCATTCCTACATTTATGGCGTTTTTTATGGTTAACTATTTTCAACCAAATAATAAGAGGAAAAAAGAAAAACCCGCAGCTTTGGTTTATGATCGCATAACTTAACATTTGCTTATCTAATCTGCCCAAGTGCAATCAAAACTGGCCGAAAACTGAAAAAGAAACCAAATTGTAAAAAACAACATCGATTTGGCGGAAAAAGGAGGGTTGCAAATAACCAGAAATTGAATTGCAGCTGCAGATAAGAGTTTCCCCCCTCACCGTCACTCCTTGTCATATTTTACATTTCACCTTTTTTTCTTGGCCAAAATCGAACGCAAATTGCTGGCAATGGACATGGCCCCATACACAAACACACACATGTGGCAAATGCAGCGTAAAATTCCATTCAAATTGCGAAAAAAAAGCATTGGTTTTCATCTAAGCCGCCCAGTTGTTAATTGTGCTTGGTGTGTTTTGTGGTGGTGCCACATTTTGCGTATCCCGGAACAATGTTAAATGTCAAACATTTCTAATTGGACGATTGGGGGGAAAATGCAGAGCTGCGGCCCGAAAGGAAACCTAAGATCAAACGGACTCGATCATGAATGACGGCGATCATGACGTGGCCCCATCAAGTTCACTTTCACTTAGTGTCAACAGCAGCGGCGGCAACGAGCGGCAAAGCAGCCGCTGACGATGACAATCATCGATCTTCATCGGCAGTACGTACCCTGGGCTTCCACAGACTGCCCCTTTTTCCCCCTACTTTTCCTCAGCCTTTTTCCCGGCTTTCCTCAGTTTCCTCGGTTTCCTCAGCCATCTACCTCGCCATCGATGGCCAAACAAAATTTATGTGCAAAGGCAAAACTTGACTGCGGTCTGTCGAAGGTTCGTTGCCATTTGACGGCGATCGACGATCAACGATCTCTTGCATACCCATACCCATACCCATACACACAACCGCAAAGCAAAGCGCTTTTCCTCCTTCAGTACTCCGTACTTCTTTTTTTTCGCGTTTTGTTATTTTTTTTTTTAAATTAAAAACGAAAGTAGCTGTGTGTCGGTCTGTCTGGCCGTCTTTTGGCCTGCGAAAATTTATGCAGTCGCGCAATTATTTCGTTTTTTTCCTCCTGCTGCAAGTTTTCTCGCGTTGCAAGACGCCTTGTTATGGGCCTGTATTATAAACATATGTATATTTATAGGAGTATATCTACAGCACAAGGAAGCGGAATATTGTTGTCAAGGTTAGGGGAACAGTCGAGGGCTTAATGGATCGCAGGTGAACCATATTACATGTAATACCAGAATAATCAGGGGGAGCCATGGGAAACCCATTTGCCCTCAACCTTAAATTTCAGGTTTGTCAATGTCCAGCAAATATCTGAGTTTTCTATATTTAATTTTAGTAATACTTTTATGTGTGAGGGAAGTAATTGATGGGGATTCATCTTTCTCAGCCTGCAGTGTAACTTTTCTTTAAATGCTACTGATTACATGAATTTAAATAAAATAAAATATTAATATTTAAATTAAAGTTACTTTTAAAGTTATTTTTTTGGAAATTTTGGTTTTGCTGGGTATCCGCCAGTCGAGCTCATACTATTTTTCCTAGCCCTGTCAAGTTTTCCGCCTTTGTTTTGGTCCGTTTAAGCGCCCTGTGGCTCTCCTTGTTAAGTTACTCAATTGGCATCGAGTTGTTAACCTTTTTGGCTGCACCTTCTCCGATTTTCCCCCGCAGTTCGATCTGGGATCGGTTTGGTTTTTTAGTTTGGCGAGAGTTTCGCATGAGGTCCCCCGAAGCGTTGACATTTAATGATGAATTTGACACACAAGGGCACGACAACGAATCATTTGCTGTTGGTCATCTGTCAGCCCCCCCCCCCACCCTTCTCTTTGTGTGCCCTTCATCGTGTCCTTTCCTTAAAATCGGACAGATGATTAATTTCGGATGCCTTAAAACAATCAATCCAGGTGGTCCTGGTCCCCCTTTATTTTGGGTTTTGGCTCTTTTCCATTATTTCTTACAGATCATCGTTGTGCAACTCTCATAAATAACGATGATTGCTGTTGATTGGTAATGTAACCAGCGGCAAGTGATGGGGGAAATCTTGATTGTCCTGTGCATAACTAAATAAGCTGGCCACACTGCAATTGCATGTAATTGCATATATTTTGAAAAGTTGGGAAATCTGTCGAGTCGGCGGCGAGTTGGTGTGAGATGAAATAGCTTTGGGTCGTAGTTAAACGATTTGTTATTTAAGATTTTGAAACTTACGGAGTGTAGTGGTTCTGTTTTATTTTTATTCAATTTTGTTTGTCAGATTTTGATTTCTTTGGATTGATAAACAAACTTAATTTAGTAAGTTTAAATGTTGTGCAAATGAAAAAGTCAGCCTTTATTTTAAATAAACTGAAAGCCCAAAAGTCTTTCAGGAGCAAGTCTTACCAGTTTTCCTGCACATATGATGCATACTATGGCGATGATTACACCGCAAACACTTGGCGAAAACTTTCCATTTCATTTTCGCATTCTTTTCGCTTTCATTTTCATTTGTCGCTGCCCCAGTCCCCTTTTCCCCGACGAGGCCGATGCCAAAGCCGCTGCCACAGTCAGAGTATTTTATGTATTTTTAAATGCATTTCTAAATGAATTGTAATACCGTCAGCCCGTCTGCCCGTCTGGCCGTCCCTCAGTCGAATTGCCAACATGAAGTCGCCAGACACGACCTGTGCGAGCGAGTGTATGTGCGATGTCTATCGCCCAAAAGTCGGAACGGAGTCGAGTTGAGTTGAGTCCCGGCAACTTGCAAACTCATGTGCGGCAATAAAAATAAAATAAAAAATCGTACTCGTACTCGTACAACAAAAAAGAAACACAATCAAATGCAAACATATGCGGCGCACAAGAAGCCAAAAACGTTGAAGGTGATTTTTACTTTTACTTACTGAAATTCATGTGCACGATTTTCCACCATCGGACGTCGATTTCAAATGCCGAGCTTTCAAATGAAGAGGCAACCAAAGCAGCATCCCCATCCACATCCACATCCACGCAGAAGTCTCTCCAGATGCGAATGATGATGAAGCTACCAATAAAAGCCTCCTCGCCCTGCCCTTCTTCACCTCTGCCCTCGTCCATTGAAAGTGAAATGTTGGCTTTAAACTATTGTTTTGAGATTTTTTTGGTTGTGTGGCTGCCCGTGCCAGTGCGTTGTTTTCCCATTTGGAAATCAATTTCTGACAGTTTTTCTATTGTAATTTCTCAGACTGTTGCCTGCATCAAAAAACAAAAAAAGGATTGCGTTTTCCGCCTTTGTGTGTGGCCGCCGCCTGGATGACTAGATTTTAATTTCATTTATTTAATTTACTTCTTTATGACTTGTTTGGTTTGGCTTTTACGAGTTACCCGCCGAGTTTTAATTAGTTTGGTCTGGCCGAGGTTTCTTTTTGAGCAATTGTAATCTTGGCTTTAATTGCTGCCTTATGGCTTTGTAATTTGATTTTGCGGTCGGAGTTTTTATTGAGGTTGCAATAATGTGAAAATCAACGGAAATCGCAATTGGATTGATTACAATGAGAACTGAAGGGTGCCTACACTTATAATTGAGGATCTTTCTTGAAAAGAAATGAAAGCAATTATTAATGCAAATAAAAAAGTTAATTATAATTAACATATGTTTCTCTGTGGCTTATAAAAAAGAAAAAACTTTTTTAATTTCCATCGAATGTGGTTCCTATGAGATTATTCATATCAAACAAACATGATTTCATAAAATCACCAGCATCCCCTTACCTTCTTAAACAAACCTTTTTGGTTGGGCCCTTCAAACTTTAATACCCAGCTTTTCTCAAGCTCTCCCTTTCTCCGCGTCATATAATGGTGACTAATTACCGGGCCTAAACGATGTCACCCATGCAGGTGATCTCATCCGATTCGATTCCATTCCCACTCAGCATGCGGCTCAAAATGCACTTCCCACAGCGGCCAACGAAAGTGAAACTGGGGAAAAGAAAGAGAGGTGGAAGAAACCGAAATTTCCAATACTTTTTTTTTGCTTTTCTTAAATATTACACAATGGGCTCGGCCCATCCAAGTCAATATTATGTTATGTTAATAACTCTCATGCCGCCGATGGTACAACAGCAACAAAGTTGTGGCCCGAAACTTTACCACTCTACGAGTAGATGGGCGATGCAGGCGAAATTCTTGGCATGCAATGCAGAACTGGTCGGATGTTGGCGCATACGTTGACTCGCCTCGAATCGGATTCGATCGCTGCCAGCGGTTCCGGATCGGATCGGATCCGATCGGACCGGACCGGCCGACAAGCGGACAAGCGGACAAGCGAACAAACAAACAGACATACTGTCTGCCCCTTGATGGCCCCACCATTCGATGGCTGTATCTCTTTGGCCCTCGCTTCGATTCGCTTTTTTTCGTAAATGGAGCTTGAAGCGCGACCGCGCACCGCAGGCGATGATCAAGCGAATACACTGAAAAAAAACTATGTGGAAATGGGTCGAAACATGGGTCCGAGGAAATGCCAAATTTTAAAGAACGAAATTGTCACATGCAGATACTGAAAAAATGAATAATAATAATGAAAATATCGTATCCTTATTTCTGTGAAACTATTTTAACTGCAGTTTAAATTTAATGTAATAAACTATTTTTGTATGACATAATTTTTAAGGACAAATATTTTGCACTGTGACCAACTCATAGGTTATAAAAAAATGTTTTACCTTAAACTTTACCTATGTTTAACATATGTTTAAAAAATGTTTTTTTTACCTAATCTTAAATAGTCTTTTTCCCCAGGAGTGGCAGAAAATTTTGGAAATTTATGGTTTTTTTTCTGTGCACCAAACACACAATCGCTACAACGACGACATTCGCTTTCATTTCCAACTGCAGTTGCCTCTCAGCTGCTGGTCAGTCACACTTGCTACCCAGTGCCATAGCACACCATATTTTCATGCCATGCCGTGCCATGCACTTGCCACTTGCACCCCTCTGCCCCTCTGCACTCCACGCCACGGCGACCCCTCTTCGCCCGGGGGAGATGCCCCCGCTCTGGTCGACGGTTCATCGGTTTGTTGCACTTGATGTTCGTCTCTGTGTTTCTGTTCAAGTTTCGTTTGTGTTGCGCAGTTTCGCTTTCGATTTCTTTTGTACTTTCGATTTTTCATACCCTTGAATAAGTTGTCAAAGTTGTTTTGGCATTTAGTATCGTAACTCTAGGTAAGTATAGATTGCAAATAGACAAACTAGCGGCAATCCGCTATTTTATTTTTTAAATTAAAATGATCATAAATGATGTAAATTAAAATATGATGTAAATTAAAAATTTGATTAACATTACCAGACCATTTTAAACATTTTTTTTTTGCACTATTAAAGCTCACACAAAAATGTGTATGTAAAAATGCTGATGGCATTAACCCTTGTCCCTACCCTCTTGAAGTCAATCAAGACCAACCAATCAACCACTTTCTTCTGCCAGCTTTATATCTCTTTCCTTTTGATCGGGGTCTGGGGGACTTAATAAGCGTGCGAAACTTATTAATCATATTTTCTGTCGGAGACGCTTTCATGCGTGGTTGGTAAGGCGTATACTTATACTTATGAATGAGCAGAGATTAGCCGTCATTGCCATAATCGCGCCTAAGATCGGCAACGGCCCTTTTGGCCAACAAATCGAGGGCCACTTTCATTTTTATTTCAACCGGAGTCGGTTTCCGAAACCAGTGAGGCGCTTCGATTCATGGTCAGCGAAGAAAGTTGTTCTCACACATTAATTATGCTCCTCCGAAACCTCCCCATCGATTGATTGATACGATTTATAACCGGAAAAAAATGTTTCTGGTAAAAATGCTTTTCATTCATTGATGGCCAGTCAAGTAATTCCAATTGTCTCACTCAATCTTGCTTTTCTCGATCGTTGGCCCACTTACTGAAGGTAGGACTTTATGACAAAGGCGCAGACTTCGCCGGACTTCATCCACTTTACAATTTGATGGTTCAATTATAAGAATTGATGGCCTGTAATTTTCATGTCCCATACAAAAACGCATTATGCACAAGAAATTCCGAAAATGCCGTAATGGTTTCGCTTTCAGAAGAATCGCTTTTAAATTGGGAAACTTTTAGCTTTGGGGTTTATTTAGCGGCTTTGGCATTTATTTTATTTTTTGTCTCTACATTTTGTTCAATGGAATTCATTGAAATAAAATTAGCATATTGGTTGGAGTTCTGAGGAAGTGATTGAGATTCTCCCCGAGTTCATTGTAATTCCACAATCTTTGAAAGGCGACATTCCTACTCAGCAATAAATACAAAATTATAATAAAAATGTTATAACTAAAGAATATCAATCATGTAGTATTTATTGATGATAAGCTTGTAATGTGCGCGTGCTTTAATCATAATATATGACTTTAATGACTTCATTGAATGGGAAATAACATTTAGAAAACTATTTGATAATTTTTTGAAGAAATTAGTGATCAGAAACGAAAAATTGTTCAAAAGCAAGTAAATGGTCAAAAACCTGTTGCCAACTTTGTACCAACTGGATGGATGTGGTGGCTAATGATGATTTAGTCGGTTGATGTTGCTGTTGTTGTTGTTGTTGTTTCTGGGGTTGTTGTCGCTGCGGTTGAGGATGTTGGTCCAATGGTTGTTGTTGCGGCTTGCCTATTAAGCCGCAACTTAGAAACTCGAAGCGAAACAACAACTGCAATGGCAAGATTGAAAATACACATGTATAAATAAACAAAAATAAATAAACAAACAGAGCTGAGCTAGCGCTGAAGTCGCAGCTAAAGCAGGCTGAAATTGAGTTAAAAGCCCAAGAGATTCGACGAGATTCAAGAGATTGAAGCTGCAAACAACTTTCCACTCCAACTCGTAGCCGGAGCGGGTTTGTTTGGGACTTGACTTGACTTGACTTTGACTTGGACTTGGATTTGGAATTGGAATTGGTGGACATGATCCACGTGTGCGTGCGGCTCACTAACTAAACGCGTTATATATGTATTTATATATATATATATATATATATATATATATATATATATATAGATATATAGTTCCGAGAGTGTGCGCTCATACGTGATATGTGGAGGGGATGCCACAAATCGTTTATTTGTCAATCGGTTTTTGGCTTATTAGCCGCAGCGGCAGCAAAAGTGAAATTTTCCACAACTCCGCAAGTGGAGCTTGAGCTTGAAGCCGATTTATGGCCGGCAGCGGTACGATTCAGTTAATAGTTAATAGCCCCGGCCGCTGCCAATAAATCAGTGCGCTCGGCAGTGAGTGAAAAACGTGACTTTTGATTTGACATTTCACAGTCATAAGTATGCGACTGCGACGTCCCGTCTCGCCCCGGGTTTCTTATCAAATTAAATCGAAAACAAGTCGGTCTCATGCAATTTAAATTCATTTGGCTGCTGCTGCTGCTGCTGCTGCTGCTGCAGCTGGGGTAAGTTGGGGCTCGGCATCATCATCATCTCGAGCGTCTTGAATGTCATCTCGAATGTGGCTAAATGTCAAAATGCATCTGGCAGCCCATCCGAGACATCTTCCCCGCTGCTAATTGAGTCATTTCGTTCTTTCGTTCATCAACCCCCTCTCTCGTTCTATGACTTTGCCTATAACTATTTAACTCACTAACTAACCGAATGCATTCTCTATTCGAATCTTGCACGCTTGCGCAATAGCGAACCTCGTCGAGTCTGGCAGAACCAGTAAGTATAAGACTGCATATATTGCGGATAAGTATGAGCTAAGATCCCACCGATCGCCTCTTGATTCGTTACCTGTGTCTGTCATACATAATTGTGTTTGCATGACTTCATAGTGAGTGTTTTCTGTATTATGTCGTACTCTCAAAAGTAGCTTAGGTTTTGATTCTCACTTGACATTCTTGTTGTTTTTTTCGATTTGAATATTGATGTTATCTTCAATTTAAATTACACAAAACCATCTTATTAAAAAATTTTATGCAGATTTTTTTTAGCTGTCTTGTTGTTGTCTTACGTTTTGAATACTTAAAATCACTATTTGATTTTATTTATATCCACATCCATTTCACATGAGATTTCATACAGACTTTATGTACAAAGATTATGTTGTAGTTTTAGTATTGAATTATAGGATTGATAGAGATTTATAATATTTGTATTTAATATGTATTCTTAGGGGATTCAAGACTTTAGACTTTTTTAAGTTGACAAAACCATTCGGTCGGAAATGGTTTTTGATAAAATTTGGGAACTATTTGCCCCAAAAACGGTTCATTACCTTGGAGCCGGCTACATACTCAGTTCCCAATAGCAGTCACAACCTTTTGATTTGTCATTAGCATTCGCATTTGTGGCTGAGTTACTCACTCGGCGCGATCAATCAGTTGGGCTTTTGTCTGGGTTGGTCCACATTTGCACGGCGCACTTTGCTTCATTAGCCAGTGCCTGGGGGCGTTGCCACGCCCATCCTCCCAGCGGCTCACTCAAAATTCTGCACGCGCAGCCCCAAAAGACCCCGTAATCCCCGCAGAACGCCCAGTTTCGTTTAAAAATCTCCCATTTGTGTGTCAGCAACGACATGCGCGATGTATAAATATTCAGCATGTGGCTTGGATTTGATTTGAAATACCCTAAAAACAGAAGTTGGCTTGAATTTGATTTGAAATACCCTAAAAACAGAAGTTGGCTTGGGTTAAGGCTTTAAAGTTGGCTCCTGAATTATGCAATTTTGAAAAAAAAAGTGGTTTAGAATACACCAAGCGCGGCAAATAAAAAGTATATAAAAACTACACATAAATAAAATATAAACCACAGACTTATTTAAATATGTGTCATTCATTCACATATAAAGTTTATTTTTCTTAAACGCTTAAACATTCTTTATTTAAACTTGTATTGTTATTTTTTTAATTAAAAAGCTTAACTTAATGGGCATACAACACAGCTTAAAGGCGAACTTACAATCTTAATATTACTGCATGATTGACCTTATGCGAACAAAATTTTTTCCACAGCTACTAGCTAATATAAAAGAAACGTTTACTGAGGGTATATTTACATCCATATAAGCAGATTTAATTTTTTTTTTAATTTGATCAGTTCTTCTCTGGAACAGCTCGCACAATTTGGAAGACAATTGTGACTCATTTAGTCACGATTTTTTTTCCATTTACCCGCCTATTCCATACGTATAAGTTTTTTTTAATTTTGCAAACAACCAAAACAGCGACCAGGCTGGCATTGATAATTTATGTTTGAATGTCTGCCAGTGCCAGTGGCAGTGCCAGTGTAGTTTGGGCTACGTGGTCGGGTATTAGAAGTACGGTAGGAGTAGCCAACGGTACTCTGGAACTGGAACCCCTCTTCGCCATCGGAGTCGCCACACGTTGAGCAGTTTAGCGGTGGCCGTAATGTGACAAAAGTAGATCGCAATTTGGTGATCGTGTGAGCCCCCGATCGAAAAAACGGGTCGTTAGAAGGTGCTACCCACTAAAACTGAACCTATTTCTGTCACTTAACTTCTCGGACCCATTGAAATTTATGTGGAAAACGTGTCGACTGACTTAACCTGATGAAAGCCTGACAGCAGCTGAAAACTGCAAACTGCAACTGCAACTGCAACTGCGAGTGCAATTGCAATTGCAATTGCTGCTACTGTTGCAACTGTTGCAAGTCTCTCACTCATTCTCTCTCCCCTAGCTATTTGAATACAAACGTGCGACTTTTCACATAAATCAATGTTAATGGCGCATTTAAACGACCCACCACGGACAACAACAACAACAGCAGCAACCACAGAGAATATCATAAAATGCAACAAAAATAAGAAAATCACAAGCCAGATAAATAAAATTAGCCAGCGTAATTGCAAACCAGACAGCCGGAGACCCCAAAAAGAAAAAAAAATGTATATAGAGTAGCTCGATTAGACCTCCGTGGAAGAGGAGTGGGAGGTTTTACCTCTTTTTTTCGGCCCACTTTGTTAAGTTGCTGGATAGTTTTGGACGCGAGTGAGTGGCCGGGCACTACCGTATTACACATTTCGTTTTTGGGCTTTGGTTTTCGTTTTCGTTTTTGTTATTTTATTGTTTTGTAAACATTTTATGGTGTCAGCTTACAAGACATGATCGGGGTCGGTCGGGATCGAGTCAAAAATCGGGATACCATGCACTATTTGCGGTTGTTTGGTCACTCGCAAGAGGTGACTTAATTCGTGGTCCATTTGAAATTAAAGAAGTGTGGCAGTACAATTTACAAATAAAATTGATAAATTAATATCGATATTACAAAAAAGTTTACAACATTTTTCGGGCAATTTTAATTTTGCTTTTATTATCTTTTGTAAGGTCAATAGACTGAGTAAAGCTTGATTACATAATTAAATCTTCAAAAGAATCAAATGTATAATATTCAATATAAAATAATTTTTTGTTTACTTTTAAATCGTTTTACTTTAACAATTAATGAATGAATATTTCTTTTTTTTCTGTTCTATTTATTAAAAACCATCTCTTTAATATTACCGATAGTTAGTTAGTAAAATCAACATTTTACCTTTTCATTTATATATATATAAATTTGCACATAATATTTTTGCTCCCATTGTAAGAAATGTCTCACTTTCGTTAATTAGTAGCTGATTGACGACCTTAGGCCACCGCGGGAGCTGTCTCAAATTAAATGCCAGTTCAGTTGGGTTCAATTGCTGGGAGCATTGTGCTATTCCCCACTTGGCACTCTTGTTTGCAGCTTTGTCAAATCGAAAAGAAATATATACAGATACAGATACATGTACATTGTACACCCACCCAAAGCAGACCAAAACAATCCAAAACAAGAGACCGACAGCAGCTTAATGGCGGGCGCGACTAACGACCGAAATCCACTTTAAATGCGGCCCAATTGTCGCTTATTGTTCGCCTGCTCTAGACTAGAGGTGTGCAAAGGCCAAGACCCCCTGAGCCCACCCACCCCCACCAAGTGGTCTGGGTTTTGTAGTCGTTTCTACTTGTAATTTATTTTATTTGCTTTAACCCCCCAACAAAAAATAAAAGCCAAAAATACCACGCAGACAGTTAAATTGGCGCACGTCATTAACATTAGTCATGGCTTAGACGAATAGTTTGGGCAAAAACTATATATGTGTGTAGATATCTGGTTGCGGTATGGTTAAGGTAACACGTGCGCCACACACACACAACAAGTTGCCGATAAGCAGACAGCGTTAAAGCCGAACACAAAAGGGGGCTACGAAAATTTGGCACTTTTTTAATTAGAAACACATATAAAATTGTTTTTTTCCGGTTGAAAGATAAGCGAGATATGATAACTTCGTTAATTTTCTTATTTGTTTATTTTTTGCCAATAATATTTCCGAATAAATTTGCTTTGCTAATTAAGATTAAATATTTTTGGTTATCTGTTGAACATTTGTTATCAAATAGCTTAAAAATATTTTCACAATTCACTAGACTTTCCAGCCCAAAATTATGTAATTTATATTCCGTAACCAATCATCAGCATTGAAATGTATATATTAGTCTTATGCGACACTTTTATTTAACATAAATATTAATATTTCTCTTTCGACATTTTTTAGGCATCGCGAAAGGTCTCCAAATGCGGATATCTATTTGTGGCGCCGGATTGGGATTTTAGCAATCCATTGTACAGAACAAAGGTGAGTTCTATTGATACTGTTTATATGGCTATAGTTAAGATATCTTTCAAAATAGTAAAGTGATTCATGTTCTTTTAAAAGGTGGGGTTTTTGTTGAGTATTTGCAAATCAAAGAAAAAATCCAACCAAATAGCTAAATACCTATTGCTCCTATCAAGAATATACGTATACTTCTCTAGATCACAGGTGTTTTCATTTTATTTTTAGCTGAATACCTAAACCATTTGAAACTAGTTTAAGAATAACAGCCAAGATCCATATCTGGTGAACTTAATGACCACTACAAGTTTAGCACCTCATCTTCACAGCTCTCAAATAAACTGACTGTTTAGAGAGATCCTCATCCCAAGAGTTCCACACTTGGCGAACCAGTTCATTTGGGGGCAAACGAAAAGAAAAAATCACACCTTGAATGCATTAAGGCTAACCAAATTTCCGATGTCCACTTTCCCAAAAATGCCAAACCGCCTATCCCCACTACAAGTAAATCCCATAAAGCAAATTGCCAGCCGTGTCCACCCCAGGGGGGAGTGGTGGGTTAAGATGGGAGGAGGTGGTGTGGGGTGTTCATGGGTGGGGATTCGGTGGCTTCTCGGCGGGGTGGTGTGAAAAGCAGAAACACTTGAGCAAATATTTGACAGCATCTGGCGGGACAGAGGCGACTCACAGCCACCGATTTGTTTTTGGACGGTTGGCAAAGAAAGTGCCGCTGTTTGGTGGCGAGGGGAAAGGTGACACGGGGTAACGGGCAGAGCAAGGTAATGATGACAATTTGGCACTTGATACACTTCAAAAAATCCACTCAAATTTATCCATAAAATGGTAATCCATTCTTTTTTTACTTCGAATTGTTTCACAAAGTAATATTCCTTGAGATCTGAGTGTTAACTATTTATAAATTCATTGTAAAGTTTATAGGCTATTCTTTTACAAAGATAGTAATATATTGTGTTTAGTTACATAAAATACTTATGTATCAGAAATAAATAGTCAATGCTGTTCGTGGGAATAAAAAACACATTGTTAGTGAGATATTTGTTGTAGTGCAGCTACCGCCAGCAGCACCCGCAGTTGCGTCAGCTGATGGCCAATACCGGCAACGCCTCTTCCACATCCTCATCCTCTTCCTGGGGGCCTGGGACTTGGAACTTGGACTGCAGGCTTCGACGTCGTCACTTCACTCTCTCGTGGCGATTTGTATCTCGACCAATTAGCGAATGACGTAGCGACGTGGCGACAGCAGCGCATCGTTAAAACCGCAACGCAAACGTTCGGCGACATATGCAAATGGCTGCAAACAGTTACAGCCAGTATTTGGATGTGTGGCAGGGGGATAGAGGAAGTTGGACGCTGGAAGCTGGAAGTTGCAAAGATCGGGCGGACAGGTAGAAATGGCCAAGTGCTGGCCACACTGCCTCTGATTTGTGCTGAGCGACGGCCAATTCAACCGACAAACTCCGGCAACGACAGCGATGCTGATGATAATAATAAAAGTGTGCGCATGCGCAGAGCGCACTTCCTTGTTAACAACATAAATTTACGTATGTTTTTTAATAGATGGACAGGTATTTAATTAACATTTGTGCAGAAGCAGTCGCAGTCGCAGTCGCAATCGCATCCACTAACCGGATGTTGTGAGCTGTTTTGTGCTGGAAAAGCACTCAGATCCAACGAGTGGGGCAGGCAGTCATCAAGTGTCTTGAATCGAGGGCGGGGCTAATTGTGGTGCTGGAGCGACAATGGGAAGGAAATAAATTTAAGCAACTAGCCACAGAGTTCAGTGGTGACTTTCTTTCGGCGAATGTGCAAAAGTAATTGAATTAATGAAGAAAACGTATAAACATTTTTTGTGTATTATTTAAATTGGTTAAATTGCTTGCAATTTAATCACTTGAAAGCTTTAATTTTGTGAAAAACTAAACGATTAAGGCTGTCTACAATATGGATTTGATTCTTTGAGTTGGATGTATGTTATGTTACTAGATCCTAGATCTACAATCTGCAGAATATTACCTAATGTTACCGAATAGTTATAAGAATGCTTATTAATTTAAACATTGAACACGTTTAGGCATCGCATGAATAATTCGCAGTAGTCGACCTGTATAACTTAATTCGCCTTGAAATTAAGCAACTGCCTTCTAGACCCCAATTACATTCAGCAAGTAATAAAAAGTAACTCAATTTCCCCTACTAAAAAGCTCCCGCTATGCTAATTCCCCACTCAATTTCCATTTCACTTGGATCCATGTATCGGTTGCTTAAATTTCCCGGCTTGTCGGGAAATATCTGCCATCGCCCATCAGTTCTTTATCTCAGTTGAGCAGTCATCAAGTGGAGCCCCTTTCCTGGCCTTCGGCAAATCCTCAGCTCTGGGCTTTGGGTTACCCACAAAGAACCGCTGCTAACTGCTGCTGCAATAATGCCTGCTCCCTTTCCTGCCGCCATTATGTACCCCCAGTGGGGCAATTACGTGCTCTGTGATCTGTGCTCTGTGCTATGTGCAATGGCCAAGATTACAACTTCCCCCACTTCTGACAATACCCCGCAACCGCTGCAGGTGCAACCAATTTCTTATTGTCTCGGCTCTTTGCATTGGCACTTTTTTGTTTGAGCGCCATTAGGATAGCATTTTGTTTGGGTCTGTTGGCCATGCACCTGAACTTGATTGAGAGGCCCCAAGGTGTTTTTATGGCTATGGTTTTGTGATTCGATTTTCAGGCTGCATGCGGTCCTTGTGGTTTGGTGGTAAGGAGACAAAATCATAATTTTCCAAGAGAAAGTTCTTTTGCTCACTATTTTGAGAAATGTTCATTGCAACACCGGAAACCACATGTCAGTCTGAATTTACATTTAAATGAGAAACTATTAAAACTTTATGTGAATCTATATTGAAGAACCAGTGTCGTAAAGCTAGCTACAGTAATTAAATCCTCTCTTTTTTTCCCATTTGAGGTTTTAACAAATCAATTAACTGATTTTATCCTTCAGCTCCGATATCAGATCTCAGATCGGCCCAATAGCCTCGATCAGTCTCATAACCCTTAAGACAAATCGACAGTTATGTTAAGCGTCTGGAGTTCCGAAAGTAATTTCACCGCCACTGCCGCTGAAACCCTTTTTAGCATAATTTCCGATAATTTCCTTTGACAAGTTAAATGCGGCAATTTGGTATCCGATAATTTATCATATAACTTAATATTGATTACGATTATGAAAGGGCCACAGCCAGCAAGAAAAGGGGAAACTCTTTTTCCAGCTATCTCGCTCTCGCCACGCCGAAAGCATCTTTCTCCCTTGCTCCGAACGCTAGGAAATGGCAATAAACTTGCGGCTTGGAATTATGCAGATTTTTATCGCCTCGCCAACTTTTCTGCATACAAAGTGCATAATTTCCAGAAAGGAAAAACCTGCTCCGGACGGACAGACGGACAAACGGACGGACACGTGGGCAACATAAGCGCTGGCTGAGCAGCAGACGATAAGCTTTTTGCCGGAGATGCTGGTGTGATGCGGGTAAATATTTTCATAATGACGACTTTTGCGTGAGGAGGCATTGAGTTGGAGGTCTTTTGAGAGGCAGCCTGCATTGGGTGCAATGGACCTGCTACTCCTGAAACGAAGTCCCCCTTTTTAAAACGGAAGTGTTTGCCTCGGGTTGATCTCGAGTCGCGGGGCCTGATAATGAAATTGATAATCATAATCATCACGGTCATAGTGGCTGGAGGCTGGCCGCCACCGTTTCAGAAATGTTGTTGATTGACAAGTTGACCAGCAGAGTCCGGACAGTCCAGGAGTGCCTTCTCTAGTCTCCGTCTCCAGGCCGTGGCTTTATTAATTAAACCAGGAAGCATTTTCGGCCGGCCTCCACAGGCAGTCCAGCACAGCTGCAGCTGGGGATCTTGAAAAATATTTATTAAAAATTATGCACGCATTAGCTGGCCTGGCGGTCGGTCTCCCTGGGCTTTATTAAGGAAGTGTTTTGGCTTGGTGGGCGAATTACACGAAATGCTGCATATTAATTTAGTTTCTCTAGCGGTAATAGCTGCGATTTGCGGTCAGGCTTAGACCCTGTCTCGGTTTATGGTCGTTTGATAGCCGAGAGGATCCGCTATAAAAATAAGCATCCAACATTTTACGACCCGGCCCGTTCTCTTTCTATCTATCTATCTATAGACTCAAAACTATTTGATTTCGTTTTTCTTCTTTTTTTTCGTCTTACGCCCACAGTACGCGTAGTCGTTTGTAATTTCCTCTCGAAACTAATTACAAACGGTGGGGAGAACAAATTAGAATATTAACTGAAAATTGTCTACACGTAAGCAAATTCATTAGTTGCAATTAACGGATGATAGGAATAGAGACTATCGATCGAGCGTCTGATGTAGGCGTACCGATTGAAATGGGATGGAAGTGGAAATGAATTGCCGGCGAGACTGTGGGTGATGCGGATGAATAGGTGGGAGATCTGTAATCCAGAACTAATGAGTATACAGTCTGAGTGAGGAGAAATATCGATCGATCACCTCTAAAACGAATCGATCACGATGCTGTAAGCCCAAATAAGTTATTTATGTGCTTGTTAATTGGGTGTTAATGATGAACTTTTAATAAAAAGAAATCTGGAAGTCTTACAATACCAATTAAATTTCAAAGCTGCTAATTGCTCAAAAATAAAAAATAGCATTGTGTGACATAACATAAAACATTAAATACGCATTCGAAAAATGTTCATTCAATTTAAAAAATGTATGAAACAGATATGCAAAAAAAAAACAATTAATGGCAAACATTTAACAATATTTGTTTTGAACATTTGGCAAACATTTAGCGAATATGCAGTTATTTTTGTGGTGATCAATTCTGAGCACACAGCGGACAATTGGGTTAAGCACATGCATAAAAACAAAGCAAACAAACTAATTTGCACACTTGACAGCCTGCCAACTTGAAAATGGCTGCATGAGCGATTGAATGGAATGACTAACTGAATGACTGACTGTCAGACAGCGAGGCAGCTGCGCCGCTCAAGTTCTGCCGATGCCGTCTCCCACCGCCAATAAATAGCAATTAGAATAACATGCCAATAAATCTTGGCTGGCTAAACTCTTTTCCATAAACTGCAATCGCTTGGTTGTCGATGCTGCTGCTGTTGCAGCAGTTGAACGGAACTGAAGGCGACCTTGGCTTGCATATGAGCACGAGATGCATAATACAGATTTACACACTGGCAGAAAATACTGTGGCCCACAAATTGAGCAGCTAACTCAACTGAAACGGCTTAAGCACAATACCTTTTTTATACTTTGTTTAACTTTTAAATTTTTCACAAAATACTAATAAACACTGATATATATGGGTATCACGTATTGTTTTGCTCAAACTACTATCTTTATAAAAACCTTAATATACCATAACAATAGTTATCCCTGGAACTATTGATAACATTATAACTATGTGACCTAAAAAGATACTTGTACTTATAGATACTTATTTTTCTCAGTGCACTGGCAGCTCTCCCACTTGCCAGCCTCCTCTTCCACCTCCACGACCAGCCATCTCTCTTTGTCTCTGTCAGTTTCATTCATAAATAAATACAAAAGTGCAACACCTCTAAATTTATATGTTAATTAGTTGGGCTGCAAGCTGAAACCGCAAATTAGCCCACGACTCGACTCGCGACTGACTGATGCATTTGCAACTGTCAACGCTGGAGTAAAGCGAATTGGATGGAGTTCTCGACGTGGGTGCGCAGAGTGCACCTCCTCCTCCTCCTCCCTTTTTTCCACCCACCCAAAGGTGTGTTAATTGATTGCTCGGGCCTTGCAGGGCCCACAGTTGCTAACGGTAAAAGCTGCAGGCTGTGGCCACCAACGCCTCAAGAATTCACTGGCAAAAAAGGCCAAAGCAAAACTCATCTCCGGGGTCCATCCATCCTGTGGCTCAGCAAAAAACCAGACAACATGAGAATTAATTGTGCCCATTGTTTAGAGTCATATTTTAAAATGACAATTGTTCAACGTGTTGTGATGTGCTGCTCATCAATAAGTAATGTCCTCTGACATTGAAAACAGTAATACATAAAATCGTATTCTGCAAAGTTTTTTTAGCTTCTTGGGTAAAGAGTGTGTGAACTTCGACCGGGCTTTAGTCATTATTATTTTGAGTGCTATGCTCTGTTGTCAATGGAATATGGCCTGCCCCAGTCTCCTTCGCCTTCAGTGAGTTTTCCTCGCTTTTTGCCTCTTGCCATTACATAAAACAGCGGGCTGAGACAAGGCGAGACTTACGTAGACTGAGCGTCTAACGGAGATGACGTTGACTTCGAGAGATCGCGTATTGGATTTCCACGCCGTCATTGTCGTTGAATGGAGCCGCTATGTGCGGGGTGAGGGGTGAGTGGTGGACTTCTGATGCTGCTGGGGGGTGTGGTGTGGCTCCAGCCTATGTGTGGTTGCATTGACGAACTGTCAGACGACGGAAAGAGACAGCCAGACCCCGTCGGAGGCTATATTTCTAACTGTGGTGTGGTTTTATTGTGCTCATCAAGCCTAGCGGGCCAGCCTTAATAAAATGTTGGCTTTTATCTCTGCCTGTGGTGTACCCTAGATAGAGAATGTTGGACATACTTGGCTTATGGCAAAGCATCATTTTATATAGATATATATATAGAGGGTTTTAATGTAGCCAAAAATTTGATTTTTCAACTTAAACAATGATATGCATGTTAAAAACTCTTATTGAGAGCATACATTTATTATTTTTGTTATAAAGAAATTGTTAAAACTATTATTTTCAAAACAAAATGGTAAATTTTATAATTTGTTTCCTCTTTTTTAAAGGGTTAAGGCCCCTACGTTTTTATTTAGTTATGTTTTTGGCAATCACTAAACTATTTTAAAGGGTTTTCAACCAAACTGTCACGTTACACTTCCGTCCTATGATCGTGGCCTATTCCAGCGTATTCCCCATTCGAAACTCAAACACTTGAGCACTTATGAGATCTGTACTCATCTTTCTGAGCCCCTTTTACAACCCCCTTGCAAGGTATTATTTAACTTTTCTCATTTGCTGACTGCTGCAAGCTTTATGCAAGTTCGTATATCGTTTCTGTTGGCATTTGTTTTGTTTTTCATCCGCTGCAGCAGCAGTTTGTTTTTGTCATCTAGCCCATGTGCAATATTGTGCAGCCAAACAAAAAGAGAAGGGGTATACTCTTTTGGTGGGGGAAAAACTGGGGGGCGGTGGAAATGGTCGCACTAAAGTTTTCATCATAACGGTAACGACTTTTGCAAAATCACCAGGGAGACGTTAGATGTTTGATTTCCGCGTAATTACCTTTTTTGTGGTATGGTTTTTCCAGCTCTGTTTGGATAGTGTCTCGTTCGCACTAATTACGAAAAAAACGCCTCCTGCAGCTGCAGTTTTTGTGGGCGTGTCAGCGATGTGGCAATTGTTTTTTTCATTTTTCTTTTTTGTTCATTGTTTTTGTTTTGGCTGCAATCGCTCCCCGTTTAACACGTATCGCATTAAGGCGAATTTAATAAGCCAATTGCCGCTCTCCCAGTTGCCGACGGTTAGCCCATTCCCCCATAAAAGAAAATAACTACTGGTGAACGATTTCCGCTCGCGACCGTCATTTGACACGTTTAACGAAATGAAAATGATTGACGACTCGTCGACTTGACGACTTGCCAACTCTGGATTCTCCCTGCCCCACAGCAGTATGGTATACATATGTATGTAGATATTTCGCAATGGTCGCCTCTTGCAAAATGGCCAACTGCTGTGGGGCCCACTGACAAGTTAATAGTCGACTCTATTAACTTTTTATGACCACAGCAAGTGCTCTTTTGTCGCCCCAAAGGAAGTGGCATTCACTTGAGAACAACAACGCTGCACCGTCCCCAACAACAATGAAATAATCAATTTGCGAATATTGAAAATGAGAGCTCCAAGCTGTTTGGTAATGACTAAATCAATAATTGACTTCCTGCGGTGCTTTAGCAATCGCATTTGATCATTATTGCATTGATTAGTTTTTAGTTTGTTATGTAATTTGTGGTAAACATTGGGTCTGATGAACTATTAGGAGAACTTTTAATTGTCAATTAAAGTTGCAGAATAAAACTCGTTCTAAGACAAAGCTTAATTACTCAGGCCATTATTTTTGAACAACAATTGTATGGGATTTTGGTTATCGGTATTTTTATTTCCTATAATGTTTAAGCTGCACGAGCATTAAATGGCCGAGTCGGTTTACAAAACAGAAGTCAAGAATGTACCAACAATAAGTAAGAACTTTACGAAATAACAATTAGAAAACCTATATATTTTTAAGGCTTTAAGCGAATTTTACCTATATAAACTAAGAAAATTAAATAAAAATTCAAATTTAATTATTAATTTAATTTTATCTGAAACGAATGTTGTATATTTTTACAATATATATTTGTCTAAAATAGTATAATTTGAATGAAACTTAAAAATTTGAAAAATTATATGGTTTTATTTTTTATAATACCCTGCAGTTCATTTCTTTAGTTGGCTCTTCTGTCGATACATTTTTTAATCCATTGAGATAAAGCCAAATGGTATTTCCAAGTTAGTTTCCAACCATTTTTCAATCATCTCCAGCTCTTTCGTAAGCATTGCAATCGAACACAGATCACAAAAGCATTTCCCAATAGCCATTCAGACTGGGTGTGTTGACAAGGCTAACCAATAGACGCCCCCGCACATCTGTCCATCTTTTGGTGCTCGGTTGAAACAAGCTCAATTTATGAGCCCGGCTTGTGGCATCCATCATCGCGCAACTTGTCTTGCCTTGTCCCCTAAAAGGGCCCAGTCTTTGGAAGCTGCCACATGTATGCGATGCGTATTTCTGAATGCAAACGAGAACGCCACATAATAAACGCCAAAAAGCGAACCCAAAAGGGTAAGGAACGCCGAGCTGTCCGTGTTATAAATGATGGGGCCGACTACAAGTCGAGATTCGGTCTCGAGTTCAGGCCTCTTTCTCTCTAAAGCCTTTTACTCTAGCGCCACATGCCACGGCAAAAGATCTAAGACCATGTTGCACATCACAAGATTGTCTGTCTGTCTGTCTGTCTGTCTGTCGGTCCGTCCGGCTGTCTGTCTGTCTAAATGTTGGCGGCCCACGCATTCTCCGGCTAAAAGATATCCCAGCGAGAGCAGGGAAACCTGCTGCATCATTTTTCACTCGAAGATTGCATAATGATTGACAATTCATTATGCCAGCCAGCTCTTTGCTGGGATCTTGTAAGCATCAAGAAGTTAAGGGCACTAAAAAAAACAATATTAAATTTGTCCTTTTAAAAATAAGTGTACTTGAGAGTAAAATATTTATTTAATAGCCATTGTTATTTCTTATAAATTTTACTATTGAATATGAGCTTATTTATTGAATTTAATTAATTTCTTAAATTATAATTGATATTTTCTCAAAGTGTATAAGAGGGTTTCTTGGGCTTTTAATGGCTGGCCAGATTAGGCATCTCCCCGTAGTCAATAAGGAAGTGTGTGTTGTTCTCCTGAAGTCCGTGTTCTTGCATCTAATAACTCACTAATGAATCTTTTCAAATGTTTTCTTTTCTTTCAGGTGAGTGAAGATCAAATACAGAATAAGACGCCAGATACAGATACAGAGATTGAACCGTGTAAGCATAAACTCAATTGCGAAGCGAGGTATCAAGGTCAGTTCATCGTTTAATTGAAAAATCCACAAAGGTGTGACCGCAAAAGCGAAACAACAGAAATATCGTGAACTTTCGAAAACAATAGAGAGATCCGAGTACTTGGCCCCAACCGAGGGACCGACTGCAATTGAGCCCCATAGATATTGCACAACTTTGTCGGTCGTTTTGCACACCTGTTGCTGCGGCTGCTGCTGCTGCCTTCGAGAGCCCCAGTCGATGTCTAATTGAAGCAATTAGTGAACCCATTATGGCATTTTTCTTCGATTTTTTATGTTTCTGTTTTGGTTATATAGTTTTCGTTACTCTGGCCGATTCAATTACTTTGTTTTTGTACACCAGAAGGGTTGGCAGGGGGTCCACGGCTCATAATTAGCCCAAGTTTATCTGTGGTTCGGGGAACCTCATAACATCCATCCATTTATTTCTGCTGCGGCTATGACAACACACCATAATAAACAACACTGAAACACTGACAAAAGACAATTGACCTTCGTTAGTCAAAAGTTCATTTGCATCAATTTATTATGGCATATGACTCTGTGAACTGTGGGAGTTATTTGCGCAAACTTTGAACGAGAGACAAGCTGTTTTAGTTGATAATGAACAACTGAGATAAAGACATCCACAAGTGGGTTAAATGAACAGATGAGGCAAATAAAGGTTAAGTCATTTCAGTGTTTTAAATTGATAAGCTTAAGTTAAAATTTAGTTGCTTATTTCATTTGTCTTTATTAGTTCTTGAAATTATGCACTTGACAAGATTCCTGCGAAATAAAACAATATATATATACAATTTTGTGTACTAAAAAGTTGTACCTATTTAAACACATACATTTCAAATTTATGGTTCAAAAGTTATTATCCTAGTGGGATGCAATAACCGAATTTATTTACTTCATAGCAGCGGGTTCCAAGTGCGATATCAGCCTCGCCGATTGACAATTGTAGAACCCCAAAAAATATCCAAAAACTAAAAATTAACCATTTCCAGACTCCAAACAGCTTGCGCTCCATTGAAATATTCGTCTTATTGACTTAAGAAATGTATTCAGAAAAAAGGAATTTTATTGAACGAGGCGCCAACAAATCAATCGATTTTACAAACCTAGATAACCCAACAAAATATATAAACAGTATGTTAAATGTTCAGAGCTTTATTATAAGTAAGAGGTAGTTCTATTTACGTTGCTTGTAATCTTTTACTTATTTACAACCACAATTTATTACTACTCATAAAAATCGTAAAACTCAGAAACTAGTGCAAAGTTTCATTAAAAACTGGTTGAACAAAAAAATTAGCATGCGGTTTTTAGGCTGGTAACAAAACTTTACGACTTTGTAAATTTACAACTATTTCCAAATTTGTTAGTACAGCGAGTAAATTGGAACCACTCAAAATTCCAAGCTCCACCAGCGGTCTGCCCACATTGTTTGCACAAAAGAAAAACATTTGCAATTTTCATAAATCAAATGCGAAAATCTCGACAACAAATGAAGCTGAGCAAAGACCTTCAACCTTCGGCACTTTGCATAAGCTTCATTATTGTGCGAAATGCCTGGCCGAATGACCACGTGCATGCATATCGCTATGACTCTATCTTAATTCAGCCCATCTTCCTTAACAAGTGTTTCTTCCATGGCCACAAATCACAGCGAACTGTCAGATTGGCTGGCAAAATATTGAGGATACTCTAGCTGACATTTAATGCCGTGTCAGTGGCGAAAAGAAACCGAATCTGTGAATGAGTTCACTGAACGCGCGACAAACAAAACAGGCCAGCAATCAACGTCAATCAATGGTCAGCTGACTTACGATCCCCCCGAAATGTTTTCCAACATATGCATTTTTGGGGTCTCTTGCAACCGAAGTCGCTTTTGGAGTTTGTTCACCCAATACCCATCGTGGACTGGGAACGGGGCGCCATTTCCAAATATCCATACAAATATTTCTGCCGCGCTTGTTGCCATTTATTTTGTGTGTGTGTGTGTTGTGTTTTTTTTTCGACTGCAACCTGCTTGGGTAATATCATATTTTAGCAAAACTTGTTGAAAATTCCAAGACACCAATACAAAGGCTCGCCACCACGGCACACACGCTGACCAAGCTCTAATAACTAATGGCCAAGAGCGGAGCGGGCCAGTTGGCGGCTTTGGCGCAATTTGAGACTCGATTTCTTGCACCTAGATACAAGGCGGCCCAGGTAGGAAGGCAACCAGCACTCGGCCAGGCAATCGCCAACCGCATTTTCTCGGCTCCCAAACAAGAAAGGAAAGCTGGCTGCAAGGGAATCGAAGTGCATGAATACCCTTGCTAAATGTTATCTAAAGTAAGGACATTTCAGTTTTGTTTCATTATCTATAAAGATATTCAAAGTAACTTAACATTTTGTCACTACAATTGTCGCAACTAGATGTTAAGAAAGTTCTTCTTAATATTCTTAAGTATGGTCCTTACTAATAATGCAATATTATGTTCAGAAAAAAATTAAAGCTTTAAAAGTTAGCTTCATAGGGTTTTTAAGTAAGAGAAATGAACAAATTTAAGTACCCTCTGCAAGGGTATAGAAATGTACAAGGCTCTCTTCAGTATTATATCTGCAGATAAGAAACGACCTTAAAGTCTCTCTGTTGCTGCTTCCATATCTTTTCAGGATGCTTTTTCTCTCATCATCACTGAAAAGAAGACTAATAACAGAATATAAATATAATATATGAGCTATATATAAAAGAACTTTAATACTACATATATAAAAACGGAATTGAAGCATGCGTATTAAAGTGCGATAGAATTCAGACCAGTTTGACTTTAGAAAGTCCATAAAACTTAGATATATTTTTATAAGCTAATTATATCTTCAGGCTTTGATTGAAATGGAATTAATAAAAAATACATTCAAATAAAATTAGCCTTTAAAAAATGCATGGTGAAAGGCTCTCTAAATTTTTGCTATGCCAATATTTTAATTCTTCGCCCCGCATTCTTTGGGAAAGCTGTTCGAAAAATATTCTTGGCAGCAAAATAGATTGCGAACGCAACAAATCTTTCAGTTCTTAGTCAGCTGCACATGCCCTTCTCCAAACCTCGTGTGCCACTCCCCTTCCTATCCATCTTAGTAAACTGCGTTGACACACTAAAAGAAATTGTATTTTCTAGAATTATATTCGATGATTTTCCATATGACAAGAAATTAACCTTGAATTGTTGATAGTTGGCCAAATTAAAAATGCATTAATTAAAGTTTTTGCTTGAATTGATATTTCTTTAACACAACGGTTTGGTATGTATTTTTTTCCCAGTGCAGCTCTAAATGATGCAAGGCAGAAAAATGTTGCGAGAAATTGTTGCGGCAGCCTTTTCTCTTGGTCAGCTTTTCTGTGGGTAAGAGCAACACAAGTTGCAGCAGCAGCAGCAACAACAAAGACGTTCTAAATGTTACGTTATATTATTGCTTGTTGCTGTTGCAGTTGCTGCTGCTGCTGCTGCTGCTGCTGCATTTGCTGTTGCAGTCGCCGTAACTCTTCTACAGATGCGCCTCGAATTAGGTCTCTTAGCTCTGGGCGCTGCTGCAGTAGCGCATTTGTTGCCGCTGCTTTGTGGTGGTGCTTTTATTGTGTAATCAGCAGATAACGGCATTTAATGGCTGAATGAGTTTTCCGTAGAGGAAAAAGGCCAAAACGCATTCCGCACGAGCCCGTTTACCGAATATTTTCCTCAACCATTGTCGATAACTTAATTTTTTTGGTCTCTCTAGTTTTTTGGTTTTTATTTTTGTTATTATTTTGCTGGTCAGCTGAAGCGTGGCGCTAATCGATTTCTATTGCAGCAATTTTGGCTTGCCATCAAATTTGAAATTGCCAAATTATTTCACAATTCGTTGTTTTTCCGTTGTTTTCCCATTTCGCAGGTCTTTCGTGGGGCAGCTTAAATTGCATTCGCGATACTTTGTTATTGAGATAGAGTTGTTGATTGGCTGGTTCAGCCCGAGTGGTTTCGATTTCATTTCCGAATTATTAAAGAGTCATAATTAACTTTGGTTCAGGCAGGAAAGGAGTAATCAAAAGTGCTGTGAGAATATTCAAAAATATATTTAACACTTTAATTAGTCCTAAAAGTAATTTATTTCTTTAAAATGAGTTTTCAAGGTTAATGTTTTTAAAAATTGCTCGAAAGCAAAATATGTACAAGGATGTTTTTGTCTATTACCAAAAACATAGTTTTATGTTATTGATTTATTTTAGGATAAAATAGTCACAAAAACTGCCAAGCTTGATTGTCAGTGCACACCCATTTAGTGGCCCCAGGCCTCTTTCTATTGAAAAACGAAGAGCAAACCATATTGGGAACGATCAAAATGCAATGTTCCAGCAACTAATAACAGTAAACGTTGAACTACTGGCCAAGATTGATTCAGCGATTGCCTCACATCATCTCATCGTCGTCATCATCATCTTGGCAATCAATGCCGTGCCCCCAGCCCCTCGACTCCCAAAGGGAGAAGGGACCTCAAATGCAATTCCCCCGTCAACTCGGCAGAGAGCTCAGAACGAAAACGAACCCACCCCAGAGCAGCCACTGCCTTAAGATCTGTCCGAACGAGCGACTCCTCAACCCAGCTCAACTTCCCGACTTCCCAACTTCTCGGCTGCCTGAGCGACTGTCTCCACTGACTGGCCAGATCACTCGCATCCACATCCACATCCACATCCACAGCCACATCAGTATCCACATCGGCTGCGGCAACACCAACAACCTGGGCAAAATCAACAGCGACAGCAGCAACATCAGCTACGTCGACGATGACGGCGACACATGCTATGGGTACATAGCATAAAAATTACTTCCTGATTGTGTTACATGCACCCAGGACCGGTCCCGGCCTCCCCTCCCTCTCCATTACTTCCCTTTCGGACTCCCTCTTTCAGAATATTGCTTATTTTTACACTGCAACTAAAAGAGGGGGCTTTAAGCGCAAAGAAAAATGCCCATTTATCTCATCCATCTTTCCAACTATATATCTTTATGAAATTATAGTTATGATAGGTATAAAACAGTGGTATCTCTTTCGGTTGAAGAACAATAATTATATTCATTTAATATTTATTGAACGTATTTTATTTTAATTTATTAATTTATTTGTAATATTCATAAATATATCATGCTATCAAATTTTGTGACTGTTTCTACTTAATTCTTATGATAAAATTCAGATTTAGTCTATACTTTAAATACTTTTGAAATAAAAAAGCTCGATAAATTGGTTTTGCATTTAAGAAGTTAGGCCCTAATTTGCGCAGTGCATCGGCATCATTTCACATTCGTCTCTTGTACATACAAAGTGGTTGCTGCCCCAAGGCTGAAATGGGTACCGTGAGTGCAGAACAGGGGTCTAAACTGGGGGGAGCGGTAGGAACTTTGCGTGGGCCAATCTGCCGGCTAGGTGGCCCTCCCGGTTAAACAGTGTGACCCTCCATCTAGAGTCTGAATTCTAGAGCAACACCACCGGCAGAATCGAGATCCAGAGCAGCGCCAGATCTGTATCATTCAAAGTGTCAATGGACGCAAATTTACAAAATGTTTGCTGTTCGTACGCCTGCCATTGTTATATGGCGGGCATTTGGCGGGCCCATTGTCGCCCGGCACGTGTCGGAATCTCAGATCGGCGGCTCAAGTTCCGCTCCATTCCCGAATCGGGAATGGTGGTCCATGGTCGAATGGTCCATGGGCAGGGTTGAAAAATCCAGAGTGAAGCGGATGGGGGCAAGCGACGACCCCCGGAGGGCAAGTAACGTTTCTGCCTGTCATTTTTCTTCATGTTTATTTTTCGCTTACTGCATTTTCTGGCATTTAAGCCCCGCACTCTGATCCATCTGTCTTGGGCCGCCAGTTGGCGTTTGCCTTCTGAGCCGGCTGTTCGAGTTGAGTTTCTGTGTCAGCCCCAAACCCGGAGCACTTGTCGTGATTAGTTTAGAAAAATGTTGGCTATTAATTTGCTGCCTTGAGTAACACTTGTTATTTGGCTTCGCATTTCGCATATAATCTTGTCTGACCGCCTGGTGCCATGTGCGGCCGTAGATAATCTTTATGCGCCGCTCCAAACTCCGCATCGGTCTCAGTACCAGTCTCAGTCCCAGTCTCAGTCTAAATCTCAGCTATAAAGTCTCAGCCCCGAGACTACGAGTCGGCCATACAAATGGGACTTGGCTTTTAGAGCTTCAGAGTTTCGGAGCGAATTGTGCGGGTACGGTGGCCATGTGCTCTCATATCTAACAAGTGTTCATGTGTTTCTTTTTTGCCACGCTGCCGCATGTCTTGTGAAACGAGTCGAGATTGGTGAACTCTGCCCGGGGGGAACTAGATCAGAAAATCAGTATTGAAGCTGTAGAACAAATCGTAAAAAAAATGTTATAGCAAATAAATTTTAAATGTTTCCTGTGGTAATTCAAAAAATTAAGTTGAAAATTATTTATTTATATGCTTATATGAAATGTAAGCAGATATTTGCAATGAACCTTTTTTATTAGAGCAGAAAATTTGGTGGTACAATGGTACAATCACACATCCTGTTCCTTTGAAAAGCGAACTACAAACTAACTTTGGTTAATAACTAAAATACCTTAATTATTTATTGCAATGTTATTACGTTCCGTAATGAGTACATTATCAGTGTTTTATAAAAACTCCCATCAGATTGCAGCTTTATTATCTCACAGATATATACGCCTCAATACAGACAGCCGACCCAATCCATGCAGTTGCATAATCACAATCTTCTTCGGCTGTGGCGTGCATCCGTCAGGTTAATTAGTAAAATACCTGGTGACCAGGCACGTATTGCCATTTAAAAAGCATCAGTTATTTTTTTCTCTCCATTTTTCCGTAATTTTTTTGTTGATTAATCTCCACCTACTGCCGGCAACCGGTCGGTCGCATGTTTTTGTTCGATCTACAGTGGTGGATAAAATACTAGAACTAGTCGCAGCCTAGATACTCTTAGACTTAATCATTGTGCTTAAAAAATAAGTGTGTAATTTCAAAACAAAATTACCATTAATATCTATTAAGATAATAAGCATGTACGTGCTAACCAGCAAATTGATCAGATTTCAGAATTCTTTGAGATAAACAAATAAATACAAATTATAAGCTATTAAAATCTGTATCAAAGATAATTGAGACTTTGGTCAATTACTTACAAAGAATATTTATTTTTTAAAGCAGTTTTTCTGGTCTTATAAATTGCTGGCCATTCCACGTTTCCTTTTAGTCAACCTACCCCAACATTTTTGCGACTCATGGCCTCTCCCATTTTGGCTATTGTGCCCTAGCCAATCGATTACTTCCTGCATTTTTAAATGTCCTCCCCCCTTGACTCCCGGCAGTGGGCCAAATTAATCAAGCGTGTGCCAAAAAACTAAAAAAAAAAAAAAAGGGAGAGAAGAGGAATAAACCAGAAAAATTAAACGAAAAAAGGAGTTATAAATGAAAAATGCTGGACAATTGCATGGTTCGCTTACAGTGACTAATCGATTTTTGGAATTAAGTTGCGCCGCGGAAAGGAAAGCAACATTGCAACGGCAGCGGACGGTGAACGGTGGACGTTGGGGGAAACTCTGGAAAAATGTTTTGATATGGCCAGGCCAGATTCCACACCATGCGATTCCGTTGGTTCCATTCCGCTGCGTTGGGTCCTCAATGTCCGATGGCTCATTGTGGCTCTTTTTGGTCTGGTGGCTATTGATTTTTTACGATCCAAGTGGCCCCCACTAGGAGGAGGAAGACAACGCACTCGAATTGGAAGTATGCCAAGGCGGCGTGCCCACAGTTCACCCTACTATATAGCTGGGGCATACTATATACATACATATATGTATGTATATATTCCTGGGCAATGTGTCGGCAGATTTGTTTGTTTTCGCATTCAATTCTCGGTCGCTCGATTGGGTTTCCTTTGGCTGCTGACTGGCTGGTTGTGCGTTTGGAAATGTGCCAAAGTTCAATGCACGGCAATGCTCTAGCAAAATTTCGACTTGCGTTCGCATAGTTGAGATGCCACTAGAGACGGTCTAGAAATGTGCACGAAATTGCTGCGGATATTGATGGGGGAAAAGCCTTGAGTAGATGGTATTGACTTTTTATTTGCAATTTAGATCAAAGGGTGATGGGGAGAAGTTTGGGTAAATCTAAAACTTGAGATGGGAAAAGTAAAAATCTGTTAAAAATAAAGAACTTGCATTATAAATAATAAACAGTATCACAAATGGGTCCTTAAAGTGTTCCATGTTATTCAATTTCAATAATTATTGGGAATTCCCTAGCTCTTTTACTTATCACCATCATTAATTAAGTTTTTCCCAAACATCTAATTATAATTCCCTTCAAAATGCGCTGCATACTTTTAGGCACCCCCATATTTGTCATTATTCATTCACACCCCATATAGATGACCCATATCTATTATCATATTAAAATCGATTGCCTACTTTTGGTGTAAATCACTTTTTTTATACCCTTGCAGAGGGTATTATAATTTCAGTCAGAAGTTTGCAACGCAGTGAAGGAGACATCTCCGACCCTATAAAGTATATATATTCTTGATCAGCATCACTAGGCGAGTCGATCTAGCCATGTCCGTCTGTCCGTCTGTCCGTCTGTCCGTCCGTTTATATGCAAACTTGTCTCTCAGTTTTAAAGCTATCTGCATGAAACTTTCCCAAAAGTTGTCTTTCTATTGCAGGTAGTATATAAGTCGGAACGAGCCGGATCGGACGACTATAGCATATAGCTCCCATAGGAACAATCGGAAAAATAAATGAAAAAAAATTATAACTTTGCTGTTTTTTAATTTTTTGTTTAGTTCTTCGACATTTAGTAATGGTTAAATATTTCCGATTTACGGTTTAAATTTCATCAAAATCGGACGACTATAGCATATAGCTCCCATAGGAACAATCGGAAAAATAAATGAAAAAAATTATAACTTTGCTGTTTTTTAATTTTTTGTTTAGTTCTTCGACATTTAGTAATGGTTACATATTTCCGATTTACGGTTTAAATTTCATCAAAGTCGGACGACTATATCATATAGCTCCCATAGGAACAATCGGAAAAATAAATGAAAAAAAATTATAACTTTTCTGTTTTTTAATTTTTTGTTTAGTTCTTCGACATATAGCAATGGTTAAATATTTCAGAATTATGGTTTAAATTTTATCAAAATCGGACGTCTATATCATATAGCTCCCTTAGAAATAATAAAAATATATAAAATAACTATCAAATAATTGGGCTGCAAATCATCATAGCTTCAATGTTTTTAAACATATACGAAAGTAAATCATAATTTTAATGTTTTCAAAAATGTTTAATTCTTGCAATAGCTGCAAGGGTATATGAACTTCGGCTTGCCGAAGTTTGCTTTCTTTCTTGTTTTTATTTGATTTAAAATGAATCCTGATCTTCTTCGTCGTTGCTTTGCATATAGTGGACAAACTGATCGGCCATATGCCAGTACCAATGCAATTTGACCAGTTCCAAGCCACCCTTATCAGCAATCCATATCTGACCATTCTCCGATCTCTCGATGGCACTGACAATATTCTGACCACAAACAGATGTCGGTTGGCAGGGAGCTCGACGCAGGCGATTGGCAAAGGATTGTCCGTATTCCAAAAAGGCTTTCAACTCCCTATCCACAAAAACCCTGGTAGGACCACAACAAACCGCTATGACAGCTACTCCGTTTTGGGAATAGTAAAGAGGGTCCTACAGAAAAATATATACATATATAAAAAAATGAAAGATATGCAATGCAAATAAATGTATTACACTCACCGCCAGACTTCGCGTAAACCCAATCACACCGAATTTGGAAGCACTGTAGGCACAGAAGACTGGCGATGGATCCAATCCAATGACAGAGGTAACATTCACAATCAGACCACCAGATCCGCCCATTTTTCTGTCCATATAGGGCAAAACCGTGGCCACAGTGTTCATCATTCCAGTTAGATTTGTATTGATGGTGGCAGTAATGTTATTCTCGTCGCACAAAGTCGCTCCATTGATCAGCACATCGATATAGTCCATTTGAACCATCACCTCATCGAAGTACTGCTTCATATCCTCCCTGGCCATGGTCACATCGTAGGTCCAGAAAAATATCTGGGTACTCGGCTTGATCGACTGTAGCTGGGCAATGGCCTGTGGGTTCTCTACACTCTGTAAAATGGCCAGTTTCTAAAAAGGTAAAACCCTTTTTTAAACTTGTAATTCAAATTCAAATTTTTCAAAGGGATTTAAGTCCTATTCATCTCTATATAGGTATTTGCAATCTTTTTTTAATTAGAGTTTATCGGTTTACCTTATTCTTTAAAGCGAAAAATGGTTAACCTTGTGATTAAAAATACCTTATCAATTAAAATAGGCTTTTATTGGACAAATATGATACGATATCAAGTCATCTGTAAATACCATCTAAACTGCATTCTTGTCAAATATCACTTCAAAAACACCCTGACAATCGAAAGTGCTAAATTTGTCAGCAAAATCTAAGCCAAACTGAAACATAAACTTAATTGTTGCAGCCCGCGAAACAAACATGAAAAACTCATTAACTTAATTAGTTTCGACAGCGACTTGTTGGACTAGTTTCAAGTTCGAGTTTGAGTTCGACCTGGGTGGAACCAGTAAGCCAGAGCCCCAAAGTCCGAAGCCCAGAGCCCAGCTGTCCGCTCACTCACCGCTATGTTCTTGGTCATGAGAATCTTGCTGGTCTCCAGTGCAATTCCTCCGCAATCCGCCACATAGCAGACATGCTTGCCCGTCAAATCGAACATTCTTTCCCGCTTTCGACGACTTCTGTTCTACGACTGATTGGCAGAGCAACTGGCCCTGCTTTGTGCCACTCCCCTTTATCTATTTTAATTAAACAGAGGGCTTATCAATTTGGATTTGAATTTCTCAATTTTCTTCGAGAGTTTTATTATCGTATTAGAGGGGGAGAGTGTGAGTGTGCGTCGAATCAGCCTTATTGCTTTGCGTGGAATATCTATGAACTAATGTTGTGTGCTTTCGGGTGGAGTATCACATTTAGATGCCCGAGTCCCAGTGCTTGGTCCACTGGATGGGCTCCAGAGTGCCCAAGTCCAGTTTCCAGATGGCACCGTTCTGGTTCAGCTCGATGGCCTTCACAAAGTTCTCAGCGCAGGCCAGTGTGGGCTGGGTGGGATGGGCCAGCAGCTTCTCGGCCACCTGGGGCTCCACATCCAGCCAGGAGTTGAACTTGTGCACCAGGGTGGTGCGGGTGATGCCGGGATTCACGGTGTAAGCTGTGACGCCGGTAATGGGGGCCAGTTTCTGTGGATTATACATAACCTTTGTTATTTTCCCTCAACAAAAAATGCTACTCTTGGTAAACTTACCGCCAGGGAGCTGGTGAAGTTGACCACGGCGGCCTTGGTGCCGGAGTAGACGGGCACCTGGTAGATGGCATTGAAACCCGTCACCGAGCCAATGTTGCAAATGATGCCACCGGGGCCGCCCTTGCGCTTGTCCCAGAACTCCATAATGGCCGTCGTCGTGTTGACCAGACCGGTGTAGTTGACGGCAATGGTGCGCTCAATCTGGTGATCGTCCAAAATGCCAGCTCCGTTGATCAGGATGTCGACGGTCTTCAGCTTGGCGAGGATGGTCTTCAGCAGCTTGGTGGTCTCGGCAATGGGCACGGTCACATCGTAGGGATAGAAGGTGACGGTCACCTTGGGATTGATTGCCTTCAGCTCGGCAATGGCAGCCGGGTTGTCAATGCGGTCCAGGATCACCAGGTTCTACATACAGGGAATTTCGATTATTAAGACTCCATCTCTTAGAGCACACTGAGTGGCTACCTTGAGGTCCCGCTTGACCAGCTCCTTGCTGGTGTCCAGGCCAATGCCTCCCAGACCGGCCACGAAAATGACGTTCTTGTTGGTCAGTGTAGTCGACATGGTGACTTCTTAAGCTGGCTCCTTCGATCTGTGGCGATGGGAAGAGGGCTCGGTTAGTTGTTGGTTTCCAGATTGCCACGGCCCCGTATTTATAGGAAGATCTTCCCACTTTAAGCTCCGGTTACGTAGAGCTTTCCATTATCTTTCGTTACGCGATGGGCTATTTTGACTGCGCCGCCAGCGTTGGCAGCGCTGCCTAGCTTAAGGTTTATTTTTACTTTTATATTTTGGCACATTTCGGTTTGTTTTTATTTGAGATCTTGTACCGGCAAAGCTTTATGTGTGTGTATGTTCATAATTTTTGCCGCACTATGTCTAATGTTTGGAAAATTACTGCTGGTCTGCACGCGCTTTGTTTTTGAGATAGCTAACGGATGCCTAATTTTAGAAATTAACTAACAGTTTATTTTCTTAGAAATTTTAATTAAACAATGAACTAAAATTTTTAGTGAAGGCGGTGTTTTAATGACACTTTTAAAATTACGAATTTAACCAGGACTTATAACTAGTTTTAATTTTTAAAGCTTTTTTTAAAAACATTTTTATTATCATTTATATTTATCAAATTGACATACTCGTTTGTATGCAAATTATAAAGTTATTAAAGCAAATTGTTTAATAAATTCAATTAATTTAGACTTCCCATTCAGTGTGGTACTTATTACTTACTTGATCAATTTAAATTTAAAGAAATGCAAGTACTCGTTGACCGGTCTGCTGAACTGCAACTGACAACTGCACTGAGACAATAATCGGTGTTTTTGACTTTTGCAGCGCCTTAAATAGTTTTCTGTAGTGGGGGCGACTGCTGTCGACGTCGTCGTCGACATCGGCAGCGGTGCTCAAATGATTTGTAATATGTAAAATGCAATAGGAATACGAAAACAAATGATCTGCAAATAAAGGCTGAGTGAGAATAGAAAATCGAACAGCAGAGAGTCCACAAGAAAAAAACGATTTTTTAAAAGATATTTAATATAACTTTATTTATAAAACTGTAGAAAATATTGGACAAAGTAATACAACAAAGTTGTTTATTTATTTCTTATATTAAGAGTTATTCACGTTAGTTTAAAATTATATATTTATACGATTGGAAAAACAACAACAACTTTGGCCGAGACAAAACAGACTTGATTTTAAGCAATAATGTCAAATCCTAAAAGTAATTCTCAAGGCAAAACAGAAAAAAGTTGTCTTTAATTCTTAGTGAAACTTGTGTTTTCAAGTGTAGAGCCTCATACAAAATAGTACGAGCTTTAACCTTGTGAATGTCAGGCATAGCTAGCAGAAGTGTAGAAAGATCCAGGCTTGTGTTGTTGCTGCGGTCGCAATTGAACTTCGGCTTAATTTGCATACGTACAAGTCAGATAGAGACCCCTAGGTATTCAGAGGGGTTGAAGGGTTAGCTGGAGGCAGCGTAGAATCAATCTGGAAAAGTAGGAAAGTACGAAACACGCCCCCTTAAAGCAGCTCATTAGCAATCTCGCTTGACCGCAACTGCGAAGTGCGACCAAGCCCACTTTGTAGCCGAGCTGGAATATCGGTTTCAAGTGCAGCAGAACATCAACAGTTAAAAGTTAACCCATGTTTAAATTACAGGCCTTGAAAGCGGAAAACTAAAAGCAATATTTGAATACAACCAAACAAAAATTTTCATAGAAACTTAACTATGTTTCTGTTCTTCTCAAAATAACATAAGATAAAAAAATCCTATTGATTTAGTTCCTAAAATTCTCCAGTACGAGTCAAGGGGTTAAATTAAATGAGGGAGGTGGCTATGATATGTGAGTTGAGAGGCAAAAATATAAAGCTTTCAATTTGCATACAACAATGTTGAACCTGTTTTTTATATGGAAAGATATAAGTGTTCGCTTTGTGAGTGCAGTGCAAAGATGTGGGCGACAATCTTTATATCAGACCTAACCGGACGCTAAATTATTTATAAAAGTTGAATATATTTTCATTTTGTTTGTTCCTATTAATTTATTCATATTTATATTCCTTCTTATTGATAATTTTTGGGGGTCGCACTGAGCGTTATCACTTGACAGGAATGGTCACTTGGAGAGTGCATGTTAGGAAAAATTCGGTCACTGATAAAGATTTTCAGCTCGCAAGTTTCCCACCATCAATAACTCATTTTCCGAGTTGACCCACTAATTGAACGAGTTGCTCGGCTGCCTTGGCAACTGCCCGGGAAATGATATAAACAACATCGTCTGACTCTTCGCGCCTCCAGACGTTAACTTAATACGGCCTAAAATTGTCTAGGCTACAGTTTTCCTTATCAGCAGACGTGAAAAATATGGCATTCACATGCAAATATAGGAAAAAAGTAAATAAACGAAAATCTATTTGTTTATCTTTTTTCTGAGACACGTCAAAAGGAAAACTATTTATAGAATTATTTGTTATTTTTTGATTTTATTAAATCTACCTAATGAAAGATTCTAAGCAAACATTTCTTAAAATATATTTATGTTTTGGTGATAATTAATCTTTCAAAAATATGTTTCTTTAAAATGAATTAAAATAGTATTACATAATGTTAAATATTTTGGTTTCTATTGCAAATGGTCAGTTAAAAGATAATATTTATGGTTCGAAATTTGACCATAGTTCATATTATATATATATAATATAATAAAAAATAATAATAAGTAGGTGAAATCTTTTTCTCCGTGCGCACTGTACGGTGGCAAGTGTGCGCCTTATCGGCTTGGCCCCCAAGTCTGGCCGCCGGTGACATTCAACCTCTGCGGGGGTAATGACGCCAACGGCGTACCTGTCAAAACCGATTTACACTAGCTCTCACATCAGCACAGCACACTCACGCCCATAAGTATACGTTCGGCAGCATTGAGATGTCGTTCCCCGGGCTAATTAAACCAAGTGGCATTGTCTTCCCGCTGTGAGTGTCTGTGTCTGCCTATTGAAACGAAACTGGGGCTTCTAAGCGACGCGGTCTAAGCTGCTTACCTCTAGTACCATATATTAGGGCAGAAGTGGGAAACGTGAGGATGTGCGGCTAATATGAACATTTGGGGCGTGGTTTCCATTGCATCTCGATGCTAGCATAATCTAATTTACTATTCCACTGCCTGACCTATTTGACTTCTGCCAATCTCGCGACAGCGAAAAGGAGGAAATCAACCTGGTTTGACGTAATTGAGTGCAGAGATTCTTTCCCGCGAGCTGATCAGGTTTCTCTGTACGCTTGACTTTTCTTTGGGGTCTCTGGGAAAACCGCACAACGATTTCCTCATATTATTTTCCTATGGCAATTTGATAATTTATTAAGTAAATTAACATAAATCATTAAGGTGTTATATATTTTTTCGTTAATTATAACAGCTTTAATGTCATCTTGAAATGACTTACTAACACTGCTAGACCAAAGATACTTAAAATAAAAACAATATTTCGAATAGTTGTATCTTTTATTTATGTCCAAATTTCTGACTTTTTTGTAAGGGGGTATATCATCATTTTTTGCAGAAATTTGACAATCTGAAAAAATTAAACTAATTAACTGTGAATGCCTATGATTGGAAATTTTATTACTTTGACCATTATTTCCTAGGGTTCTGACACAAAAACCAAGTTTTTAATGTGTTTTTTGGGATTTTTTTGCAACCACAAAGTTCTGATCACCCAAAAGAAAGCTCGTCAGGTCTAAAAAAATCGTTACCTCTCACTTCATTAATCCCAACATACTTGTAGCCTCAAACATCCAATAGATTCGATTCAATATTTATGAATTCAATGCCAAAAAAAAAGACGAAGTGAAAAAAATAGTACTAGAAATATAAAGAACTAGAGAGTAAAGTGAAAAATGGTGCTGCGGCTTGATTATTCGTGTGCGAGTTCCCTTCTTCTAGGCCTTATAAATAAAACGGCCGACACACCTCGGCACTCCACTCACACTCACAGTTGGGTGGGGAGAAATCAACTTTAGGGAGTTGCAACGAGCAACTTGCAACTAGAGACTTGCAACTTGCAACGCATTGGGGCAACAGAACTCAACGTCATCTTCGCTGAAGGTTGAGCTTAATTTGCTTTGACTTTTAGCAATTTGCATAAATATCAGACACACGTTGAGTCCTACACCCTTGTGGCTGTTGCACGTTTGTTATGATTCTGGCAACCGACAATAACAATCAGAATCAGATCCAGATCCGCACCGAATCAGTGCCAATGCAAAGGCGAAGGCGTTGGGGCTTGGTTACCTTTCATGGGAATGACAACGCCAGAAAATATATGAAAGAACGAATTATAAAGGAATTATGATTTCTGTCGGGGGCGTTGAACATTACTTAACCCCCCGACTTACTCTATCTCTCCTCGCCTATTCTTGCCCCACCTTTTTGTAAAGCAAATTGCAAGCGACAATGCAAATTTGTTTTAAAGTGATGTGGCTAAGTAAAGAATCTTCTAATCATTTAGTCTCATGTTGATACTTGCAACTGAAAGTGATTAAATGTTAATCTTATTAATTATATTAATTAATATTTTCTTATCAACATTGTGTTTCTTTTTTTTTATTTCTAGCGCTGGCAGAGGAGGTGGTTTGTTCTCTACGACGATGGCGAGCTGACGTATTCGGTCGATGATTATGTATGTATACTTAAATAATTATATTTTTGTAAAAATTTATTTAAAATGTTTTCAATATATTTTACATACAGCCCGAAACCATACCGCAGGCGTGTGTCGACATGACCAAAGTGCTGGAGGTGACCGGCGCCGCGGAGGTCACAGGTCACCCCAACTCCATCGCCATAACAGCCCCCGAGCGCGTAACCTTTGTGAAGGGCACCAGCTCTGAGGAGTCCCAATGGTGGCTCAACATCCTGGCCGCCTTTCCCAAGTCGAAGGGTCGCCACAAACGGAGTGCCACCCTGCCCGGCGGTCAAGTTGTGGGCAGTCTGCGTCAGTCGAACAATGGCGATCCATCGCTCTCCACGAAGTTGGGCAATCGCCACAGCTCATATCACAAGGACACGCTCACGTCCTCCCAGTCGGCCGGCAATCTGCTGAGCACTTTGGATCTGGGTCCCAGCTCCACGAAAACCGGTGGTTCCGCTCTGACCAGCACGCAGTCCGGTGGTCTCGCCGACGACGAGGAGGATGACGGCGTGGAGACTGGCGAGGATGTCGACGAGGAGGACGAGGAGGATGAGACGGTGCCCCGGAAGTCGAAGACTGTCAACATTGGCGGCCAGGACGAGAACAATCGGAATGCCGGCAACGAGATCACAAATCGGGGTGAGTGAATATAAAGCACTTTAATTTATAAGAATTTGTTTTTGTTTCTTAACATCACAATTTATATTGTGTTGCAATCCTTTTTTTATCTTTATTTTTTTAAATTTTGATGCTCAGGTATTAAAATCATTTTTGAAGACCCAAAAGTGGTCCAAGTTGTTAGACTTCAGCAAAAACACAAACCTTTTAATGGCCATAAGCTTTACGCTGAATATACTCCCTTTCTTATTAACTGTTTTAGTTGAAACATTAATATGTTGCTCCTATATCTTTATATTTTATTATGATAATTTTTAAATCGATCCAGATTTATCTGTTGTTAGAATAATGCTTAAAAATGTATGGTTCCATGAATAACAAGCTTGATTACGTAGTCTATAGTTTTATAAGTAATTTACTAGTCAACAAAGTAATGAATCGTGGCAGAGCACCAGCTCATTTGTCTTTATGTAATAAAGATGATGAAACTGACTTTTACTTTTTGAGGAAAATGGCTCTCAAGTTTAGGTATCTTTTGCCCTGCATTTCCAACCTTTTTTTTCCTTTGGTTGGAGTATAGTTTAGTTCGGTTGGGCTCCTATCGGCTGCTATAATTTTTATGATCATTTATGGCTCGCAGCAATCAAAATTATCAACCTCGGCCCAGACGGACAGAGTCAGCCTCGGCTGAGGGATAGGGATATTTCCGGGGGGACAGGGTACCGGCTGATGGAGATGGAGAGTTGGAGCTGAAGTTGAAGATGGAGGGCAGTGCGTGCAGCTAGTTAAAGCCGCAGCCACGAAATTAACCTTGAATTCACACACAAACACAGGGACAAACGTGCAGCAGCAGGGCTTTTGCCGACGAGGGATCCCCGCCACTACTTAAGATCGTATAATGGTAGGCTTCATAAATTTTCTTTAGATCCCAGCAGACTCTCGCCAACTCGCACTCACACACACCATCGAGTGGATCGAGTGGAGTTGGTCCGTTGCCGGATCGGTTGGTGGTTGTAGTCGGTAATTGCAGTTACTGTGAATGTTCTCACATACATTGCTGCAGGATACTTGTTCATGGAAAAATGATATTCACGCTTAAATTATAGTGTGTCTGCCCTCAGATCCGTTGTTGTGCCATCACGGATGGATCCCTTGGCCCAACTCCCTGCCTGGTCGCAAATTCAAGGCTCAGCATCCACATCAAATGGCATTATTCCGTTGATAAATCGCCAGTTAAATACGTGAACCAGTTCGAAGGTAGAGCCCTCGAAATGGAAAGCGAAAATGTACTATGCATCTAGACAATAACTTTGGAAGAGCCAATGTGAAAAATGTACATATATACATGTACAATGTTAATGAAAAGTAGATTTAAAATTGTTCGTTAGATTTTCAATATGCTTACTGTGAGGTACTTAAATTTATTGGCAACTTCAAGTAATAATCTGAAACTAAATAATTCTCAGTATATTTGTAAAGCCACTGAATTTAAAAGAATTTATTTATAAATATTACATTAATCCGAGTTACAAATGAATACAATTTGTTTATCCGGAGAAACCTTATAATAATAATAGTTCTGGAGAATGCATTTGATTATTGCACGTACCTGCGGAAAGTACCGCTTCTGGAGCCACTCTAATGGTCAGTTTTCACACTCGCATTTGCCACCTTTTTCGATTAGCGATGCACCGTTGGCTAGTGGCATAGTAATGGGTCTGGAGAGGCCGAGATCACTTACCAGGTAGGACTCTAGGGCATTTGGCTCACTGGCTTCGCGGAGCTGGGTGCTGACACAGACTAATTACATTCCATCAATAAGCAAAATTGTGCGGCAAATGAGGCAATTCATTGTTCGGCCGACCATTTTCTGAATGGGTGTTAGGATGTGGATGTGGTTGTGGTTGTGGATGTGGGGAAAAAGCTCTTAAAATGCACAACGACAAAGATTATAAACTGTCTACACCTAATAGCCGTCGGCAGGCCAATGTCAGGCCGGGGCCAACTGAAATATTTTCCAAGTCAGTGCCACATGATAGCCCCTCTGGACATGGGTCCACCATCCATGTGGCTATGTACGTGTCTGCGTAGGGACTTGTAATGGGCAAAGTTTCACGGCAAAGTGAATAATTACAGTGCAAATAAATCTCGGGGCCTGGTGTGGAAAGCCTCTCTGCTTTGCTCTACTCTGTGGATTAGTTTAGAAATTTCAACAGCCCCTTTGGCAGAGGTGACGAAATGTAGCTCTGCAACTTGCCAAAGTAACCAGCGATTAAACGCCCCAAAAAAATAAATCCCCAGACAAATCCCAGGCCAACAATCAAAGCATCAACCTAGGGCCCATTGCAACCAAACAAGTTTCCAAAGAAGTTGGAGTTTCACAAGAATTAAGTGCTAGATTGTAATACAATGACAAATTGTAAATTACAAGAGGATGAGCAGCAGTAACTACTTATGATTGCAACAAAGTAGCTGAGCATTCCATTAATCAGATGCACTGGAAATAATTACAAATTAGCTAGGTTATTTTTCCCAACAGTAGTTTTATTAAAATGTATACTTAAATATTTTGCTTAACATGTTTTCAATATTCTTTTAAATTGTAGTTTTGTTTTTTAAAATAATGTAGCCACTATATCTGTACATAGTTTATTTTTATTACTAATAAGATTTTTTTAAATAACCTTTTCAACCTGAATCATATCAAAACACTGAACTCAGCGGACGAATTTCAAACCGTTTTCATTTCTGAGTTTATAATTATGTTTACCAACATTAACCTATGACCATTTTCCTTAGTGTAAGTTTGACATAGAAGTTGCATTTGAACTATCTGCCAAGCGTTGTTATCGCTGCCTAACCTTCATACTATATCAATCCCTAATTGCAACCCTTTGCAACATTGTAGGATACGTATGGGTTTTAAGAAAGAGTTTCCATTAGTTGTGCCGCGAATTCATTATCTTTCTATTGAGGAGCCCCCATTATGAGCCACACAGAAAAGGCATGTTAACAAACGTGGTTAGGAGGATCCAGCTCCATTGAAGCCGGACAACTTCTGTGCAAATGCAAAATGACAGCGCGCGGTACACGGTATGGGCCAGGAGGTGCGTCTCGGCAGCTAACGATGCAGGCTCTGCGATTTACGAGACTCTAGAACGCCAGAGCTCCAGAGTTCCAGAGTTCCACAGCTCTAGAGCCCAAGAAGCGGCAGCCCCGCCGCTACCGCCACCGCCACCATCACCTATAACCAATCAATATTCATAAGTGTAACGACTTGCAAGCAAAATTTATGCAACAAGTTGGGGTCCGGTCTGGCAGGGTTTATATTTTTTTCGTTTTTTCGCTTTTTCGGGGAGAGGGGGCGGGGCCTTGGTCAGTTAGAAATTTTTCAAAGTCATCGTGTGAGGGGAGCCTGGGGCAGCAGGTAAGGGGAACTAAGGTTGTTTCAACGGGCGGGAGCGATTCCAATCCAAAGGCAATTTTCGCTTTCGTTCGCCCAAAAGGCAGAGTCGAGCAGGTAAATCAACTTGCAATTTGATTATTTATTACGTCTGAGGCGGAGCTTCACTGAAAAAGTACGGCGAATATCGGGGATTCGAGGCGATCGGGAGTTGTTTTTTGCAGGAAGCCCGGCCATGATTGAGTGGGTTGTTCTGAGTGCGCTTAATTGTGGCCATAATTAATCAAATGCTGTTAATTAAAGAAATGAAAAAAGTCGCCACCAGAGACAATTCCAAAAATCCCGCAGCTGTATATGTATATCCCTCGACCCTCCTCCTACCAGTTTGGACTATATTGTCCCGCCGTCAGAGTTCCTCATCTGCCATTGGAACCATAATTATAGGGCTCTCTGCATCAGCAGCGGCAGCGGCATCAAGCCACTTGCCAGCCCATATATCTGCGAACACTGTTTTTATCAACTTAATTACACTTAGCACCTTACGCGTCTTCTCTTTCTCTTTTTTTTTTTTTGCCCCACTGGACTCTGTGGTGGCTGATTTGATCTTGAACTTGAAAGCGCGTAGTAAAAGCCACAATAAATATTAAATGGTGCAAAACACATCAAGGGCAGGCCACAAGAGCGAAACAAAGAGCCACAGATAATAAAGCAGCAAGTGGGGATGGTTTTATGGGCAACTCCTGCGAGGCATCAAGAAACGAATGAGGAATGACCTGTAAACTGCTGCATCTGCTGCATAGATGATTTTTATTGTTCACGCCCTAGGGACTCTTTAATTTAGTAATTTTAAAATTTAAATTAAGAAAAATGTGATTTATGGCAAGCTAACTTGTCAGACGGTCCTGTAGTCCTTCAAGCATTATTTTTTTACTTACTGGTTACTGTTGGAACCTAAAGGTGGCTTAAATTAAAGTATTTATACCCTTAAAGAAAATTATTTGCATTTTGAGTGAAAGGCTCAACTTTGAAAGTATTTAATAGAAATTATAAGTATTGGTATTCAAATGATAGTTGAACTGAATTCATTCTATATATTGAACTTAAAAGCGATTATTAGTTTATTACATTTTTTTACATTTTGAATACAAAAAATATGAGACCAAGTGATCAATCAGCAGACTTTTTATATATTTCAGACTTTCAAGTGATCATTAGTTTGTTGTGTATTTATTTTATACCCTTAAGATCTGGAGCTCGTACCAAACTCATATTTCAGAGGATCCCTGACCGCACCATCGTAAACATAATGAGTCCCATTCGGGTAGTAAAGTACCATTGTCCTTCTGTCCTTCCACTCGACTATGTGTAATATCATAAGCATTATAAATTCCATTGCTGACATAGTCCCAGCCCCGATCCCGGTCCCGATCCCGATCCTGAACCCGATTCCGAACCCTAATCGACGTAGCGTCGCCAGGGCCACTTTGGTCAGCCCTTTGGTTTTGTGCGATGGGCCGACAAGTCGACCAATTAAAGGCATACCCCGTGTCCATCGCCATCGCCATCGCCGCAGTTAGCACAGTAACCTTGAACCTGCTCGGTGAGTCAGTCAGTCAGTGCCCAGCTCCGATTCTGTCAGAGTTTGAGCTGGATCCCCATACCCATACCCCCACCCCATTGCCGACCAACAAGCTTTAGCCGTGCATCCGTATCTGCAGCTGGAGTTCAGAGGCTGCTGGTCCACCTCCTTTCGCTTTTCGCAACAGCTCAATAATCAAGATAAACGCCGCAGAGCAGCCGAAAAGCGACCAACCTGTTCGACTGACCGAATTGATGCGCACTCAGAGACCAAGATCGAGACCCAAGCTCAGCTACAGTCCTCCAGTGCTCCAAGACGCCCGACTTTATGGCCAGTCGCAAATTTGTATCATAATCATAATAAACCTAAATGTGGCGGCTGGCTGGAACAAACAGGTCGTGGGCAGAACTCACTCACTTGCGCGTCTAAATATATATTTTGTAATCACATATTTTATGGGACAACTCGGAGCTGCCTCTCGTCTGGTTCGTCTCCGATGGTTCGTCCTCGACTTGTTTGGGTGTTAATAAAATTATGGCACTCTGCTCTCGGGATCTTTCCAGTCAGCCAGTCAGCCATCCAACCATCCAGCCAGTCTTATCGCGATCACTCGTATCCCCTTACAATGCACCGTGTGCCCGTTTTAATAATTTTATTATATTTGCCCGCACATAACTTGGCTCTCTCGTCGCGTTTTACGGCCCAATGCTGGGCATAAATATTGTTAGGGGTGGAGTTCCTACGAATCCTCAATCCTCTATCCTCGATCCTCAATCCACCATCCACACGATCCTCTGTCTAAGTTAATTTCAGTCAATAACATTGATATGGTTTGCCAGACAGCCGGCCAAATGAAATTACCGACATGCTCATATTTCAAAGTATTTAATGAAGACGTTGAGCCAATTACAGGAAAAGAATGTGTAGATTGCTGGCCAAGGTTTGTTTTGGGCTAAGGCTGATGGGCAATTTATGATCCTTGATCACCGCCAAGATCGTAAACCTATAGTTGCCTGATTGTCTGTCTAAACGATATTCTTTTTATAATTTAATGTTGGTTTGTTTAATACCAATAAAAGCTTTATAATATAATAGTGTTGCTAATAAAATCACTAGAATCAAGTTTTGAAAACAATTTTAAAGGTGTATTGAAGCTTTATTGAATAGTTTAGATGCCTTTAGAAATGATTTCAAAATGAAAGTCATTTCTGTGGCACCCTTTTCGATCAATTCGTAGGTTCTGAAATTAATCATAGCTATTGATTCTTATTAATTTTGCTTAGATAATGAATACTTTTGAATTTTTATTTTATTTATCAGAAAGTTAAAATTCTTTTTAAAATATATGACTTATAGTTTTACTGACATTGTTCCCATTCCAATCTCTTATTTCAGTTTCCCAGCCCACCACCTGCCTGCTGATCGAGGACATCCGTCGCGATGAGAAGACGATCAAGGACATTGCGAACACCATAACGAATCTGAGTCAGCAGCAGAACAAACGCTGGTCTACGGCGGTGAACAATGCCCTGAACAACCAGCACCACTTCAGCCATCACAGCCAGTATGGTCAGGTGACTTCGAGGGATGAAACGGACTTCCAGGTGGTGTCCGCCAATAGCGGCAACAACAAGTCCCAGAGTACGGCCAACGAACGTCCGAAATCGCTGCCCCTGGCATCCAACTCCACGCCGGCGATCGTGTCGGCCATAGTCAAGAAGATACCCACGGTTCTGGAGCAGGGTGAGAAGTCGAAGCCCACGGCCAGGCTGCAGTTGCACTTGAAGTCCCCGAAGCATTACCAACACGAGCGCGGAGATCCCGACGGCGGCTGCAATCTGGACGAGCTGTGCGTCAACTACATGGCCAAAACGGATGAGCTGCGATCGGTGGGCAAGGCGAGCAGTAAGACAACCTCGGGTCAGGGCAAACCGCCGGTTAAGGCGGCGGCAGAGGAGTCGTTGAACGCCAAGAAGGGTTGGCTCATGAAGCAGGACAACCGGACGGGCGAGTGGTCCAAGCACTGGTTCACCTTGAGTGGAGCGGCACTCTTCTACTACCGAGATCCGTTGTGCGAGGAGCGAGGTGTCCTCGACGGCGTCCTGGATGTGAACAGTTTGACCAGCGTTTTGGCAGAGCCGACGGCCAGCAAACAGCACGCTTTCCAGCTAACGACTTGGGACAAACAGCGTTTGCTCTTGGCCAGCTTGTCGCCCAGTTCGCGGAACAGTTGGCTGGCAGTCTTAAGAAGTGCTGCCGGATTGCCGCAACTGGATGCGCCGCCAAAACAGACGACGGACATTGAGCAGGACTTCATGAAGGCGCAGTTGCAGCAGCCGGCCTCGAGTCCGGTTACACCGGTCACGCCCGCTGGACCGCATTTCTCGTCGGACGAGGAGTACCGCACGGCATCGGAGGGCGGCAGAAGGGATAGCTTGGACTGGGGCTCCCCGCTCTCACCCTCACCGCCCGTCCTGCGAAGTTGTCTGCGCAATCGCAGCCTGGCCAGTCTGCACAAAAGGAGTCGCAGTTCGCCGCCCAGTTCGCGACGCAGCACGGTGGATAGTGTGGCCAGCGATGAGCTGCCGCTGCTAGTGGTGCCCGAGGAACTGCAGCCCGCGGAGAGCAGGGAGCTGAAGCAGCAGTGTGAGACGCTGCGGGCAGAGGCCTCACTGCGGGAGGCTCGGATGTCGGAGCTACTGGCCACCCTCCAAAGAACCGAACAGCAGCTTACAGCCCGCCTGCAGGAGCAGCAGCAGCAGCTGAACAGCGAACTGAGCCAGGCCAAGCAGAGTGCCTCCGAGCTGATGCACAATTTGGGACTGCAGCTGAGCGAGAGCCAGTGCCAGATCAAGCAGCTGGAGGATCGTCTGGCCCAGGGAATCGAGGAGAACGAGGGACTGTACAAGCGTTTGCGGGAATTGCAGGCCCAGGATCACGGTGGCGGTGGCGGTGGCGCTGCGCTGAGCAACCTGCAGCGTCACAAAATCAAGCGCATGGACTCGCTGAGCGATTTGACCACCATCAGCGACATCGATCCCTATTGCCTGCAACGCGATTCGCTGGCCGAGGAGTACAACGAGCTGCGGTCGCGCTTCGAGAAGGCCGTGAACGAGATTCGGGCCATGAAGCGGGAGCTGAAGCAGTCGCAAAACCAATACGATGCCTTGGAGCTGGCTCAAGCTGCTCTGCAGCAAAAGCTGGAGCGACGGCAGCACGAGGATGGAGCCCAGCTGCAACTGATGGCGGCCCGCATTCAGGACCTGACCCTCAAGTACAGCAGTTCAGAGCGTCAGGTGAGGGCGCTCAAGCAGAAGCTGGCCAAGTCGGAGAGGCGACGCTCGCTGTCGCTCAAGGGCAAGGAGCAGCTGGAGCTGAAGCTAAGCGAGTTGCAGAGGGACGCGGTGGAGCGGAAGGAGGGCAGCACACCGCCGGAGTCCTCGAGCAGCGAGTCCAGCAGCCAGTCCCCGCTGAATGCCCATCTCCTGCAGCGGCTGCACAGCCTGGAGCATGTGCTCTTGGGCAGCAAGGAGCGTCTGGAGCAGAGTCTCACCCAGTTGCAGCAGATACGGGCGGGCCAGAGGACCCGTCGCTCCGTCTCGCCCATGAACGATCGCAAGGATGGTCTACGGCAGTTGGAACGGGCTCTGGCCGAGACCTGTGTGATGGTCAGCGAGCAGATGGAACTCACCTGCCTGCAGGACGCCTGCCACAAGTGCTGCGATCTGCGGCAGCGAGTGGAGAAACTGTCCGCCCTGCAGCAGCAAACGGAGACGGATCTGCAGCGCAGCGAGCAGCTGCTGGAGCAGCGCGAAAGCGATCTGGCCCAGGCGCTGGAGAAGTGCACCAGCCAGGAGCAGGAGCAGGAACTGCTGCTGCAGCAGCGCCAGGAACTGGGCGAGGAGCTGGGCAGGCAGCAGGAGCGCTGCCGGCGCCTGGAGAAGCGACTGGAGCTCCTCGAACGGGAGCACGGCAAGCAGCTGGAGTGCCTCAGGGAGGTCTACCACACCGAACACGCCAACGCAGCCGACGAGCAGAGCTTCCGAAAGCGCTACCAAACCGAAATCGAACAGCTGAGGGTGAGAAAATAATACTCATATTATTGAATACGTTGTCTCTTCGAAAACAAGTAGTGTTTAATGCTTTTTAAAATGAAATTAGCCAGGTTTGATATATCAAGCTGTAATGTTTTTAAGCTTACCTTAAGTTAAACTACAGCGCTTTATCATTTTTTTAATTGTATCCTTCATTTTTTCTCATGTAACTGATATGCTTACAATTTCGTTCAAAAAATATGTTCATATAAAATATACTTGTATATTTAATAGGCTATAATTCCTTTTTTAACATAGCTTTTTTCAAAATGATTTTATTATGTTTCTACTTAATTTAGGTAATTTATTTTTTTTGGTGTACTCTTATTGAAGTTTGAAAATTATTTTAAAACATAAATATATCATAATTATCATTTTAATTACAATTTATATACTTTAGACCCTCTGTGAGAAGGGATTGAGTGCCATGGAGACTTCGCATAGACGGCTCACCTGCGACCTGGAGCAGAAACACAAGATGGAGATTGAGCGACTGCTGGCCGAAAAGGAGACTGCGCTGGCCGAGGAAACTCAGGTGAGTCCAATAGCCAGTTAAAGCGCTTTAAAGTATTATTTTTACATATCTGGGTATATTTATTTAATTTATAGGCCACTTTGGCTGCTCTGGATGCCATGAGAAAGGCGCACCAGAGTGAAGTTCAGCGAGAGGTAGCTCGATTTAAGCAGGAGTTCCTGCGACAGGTCCAAAGAGGCGAACAAATGCGGGGCGATGGAGCCAAACTTAAGGAGTAAGTAACGCTTTGATAACAAAAATATTTTCTTACACAAGTGTAGTACAAATAACTACTGAATTTGTGTTTAAATATGTAATTCTCTTACTTAACTCTTTTTGCCAACCCAGGGAGGATCTCGGGGAGCTTCGTATGGAAATTCTGTCCTTTTCCGAGAAGTATTCCATCAAGTGTGTGGAAAACGCGGCGCTGGAAGAAAAGCTGCATATGGCCAACAGCAAGCTAAGGCATTTTCAGCAAATGCAGCAACTGGAGTTGAGGTAAGATGATCTATGTGACCTGCCTAATGATCCTTATATTTGTGTCTTACAGAAATAAGCAATTTCGTGCCCACTTGGCCTCCGATGATCCATCAAATGATGTTCACTTCGTGCAGGGCCTGACCACCGACGCTCGAGAGGGTGCTGATTGTGAAGACAGCGAGGTAAGAAATTAGCATGAAACCCACTTAGATCCCCCTAAATTAACACCAGACGAACTTGTATCAATTGTGACTAACACTAATCACTACAGCAGCAGACAACAACTAATCCACTTTGTTACCATCTTCCACTATCCCACAAAATAAAAAAAATCGAAACAAAAACACAACACAACACAAACAACACAACACAACTACAAACCTAAGCCCGCACCACAAATAATGGCTGCAACAGCAACAAGAACCACTGCCACTGCCACAACCACAGCAACCACATCAGCGGCCTCGAGCGACACTGAGTCCAATCCTGATTCTGATTCCAACTCCGATAGAGAAACCGCCGATTCAACGAGAGCGCCGCCCGAGAAAATGGAGCAAAGTCTCTTCGTGATACCCTCCCATATGCTAAACTGTTCCCCCGTGTCTGCCGCAAACGCTTCTGATCAGAGTAGCCCCCTCCTCTTTCAAGATCTCGATGGGCCCGAGGATGGTTACGAGCCATGCTACAGGCCCTTCGATATATTCGCCATCTATCAGAATCGTTTGAGCTTCCCAGGTAAACGCAAAAGCATAACATTCTCCTCGATCCACTTCTCTATCTCTCCTCGGGGCAGAGCACTCTTATATTCTACATTCTAAACAATATCACATCACGGCTGTCCCTGCTTCTGTCTGTCTTTCCGTACACACCTATCCTGGCCCTTTTCAGTGCTCCTCTCGAAGTAAACACACACACATACAAATATCTTTGTTTAGCCAACTTTTGTTTGGCTTTCACTGCTAAGTTGAAAAATTAAACTAATTTTGTGTGTATTATCTTGTTTTTGGCACTCGTTACAGGTCTGAAGGGCAGCTCCACGTTCGGCAAAAGTTTAAGAAAAACCGCTGCACAGACATCACCAGCATCATCAGAACTAACAACAACAACAACAACAAAAACAACAGCACCAACAACCGATCCAAATAAGCCCAGTCACAAGCAAATGTTTAAAACGGCTGCCGTCATTAACATTCAGCAACATGAACTCCAGGAAGAAAAAGCACAATGAACAAATCGAAATGCAATAACCAAGAGCAAAAGCAAAAGCAAACAACAAACAGAACCAGTGGAACAACCAAAGAATAATTAGTGCTAATAATAACTAAATAATTATAATTATTTAAAATATATGAATAACCAAGCAACCAAATGCAAGACAAAATCGAACGGCACAACATCAAGATGTATTGTACATAAAACGAATAACATTTCTCTAACAGAGCGCAAAACTGGTTAAAGATCATAATGATGATGATGATGATGATGATGATGATGATGTTGGTGATGTAGCAGATGAGTAAAAATTTGTATATGAGGAGCTTCAGAATTAAATTGGAGTTAAGCTAACAACGACTGTTCACCCCCCTCCATCAACAAAAGTGGAAGGGACGTCGAGCAATGGAATACTAACCCCAACAAAAGAATATAAACAGCAGCAGCCACTGCGTCATCAACAGCTACAAAAATAACAACAATTTGGGCCAAATTTATGTATTTATCATCTATTCTATCATTGTATCTGTATGTTATTCTACTGTACGTTTATCCAATTCTCTATGTCCACAAAATGTGTCATTTATTTATGTTTATGTAGTTCATAGGTCGACTTCGAAGCCAGCGACAAGTCATCAAACTTGTCTGCTTCCCTTTTTTTCGTTTGTATTAAATATATCGAAATTCTTTTCAGCTTACATACATGTAAATGCATTATACATAAAAAAATACAAACAATAAATCATCTAATTTTACTTCTGTTTTGTTAACCATTGGTATTAATCAATTATATTTTACCTAAATTAATGCAATTTTAATCTTACTAAATAAGAGGGGCAAAACAACAAATGTTAATATTATTTACCCATAAGTCGTTATTTGTGCAACAAAAATAAAAACTATAAGCAATGTTTATAATTTGAAAAGAAAAAAGTTGTTTCTCTTGGGCTCGTCCGGGATTTGAACCCGGGACCTCCCGCACCCTAAGCGGAAATCATACCCCTAGACCAACGAGCCAGTTGTCGATGGGCTGTCTGAATGCCTACTTGGCTTACCGCTCGTGCAGAACAGGTTTCTTTCATGGTCAACAGAAAGCTCTAGCCTTGAAAGTAGCCACGAAACCAGTTATTATTATCATTTTGGCCAATAATTTACTGGAAAACGTAAACAAAACTAACTTTAAACGCGAAAAAAACTTTAGATTTCGTGAGCCGCGTCGATCACCTGGCTCGTTGGTCTAGGGGTATGATTTCCGCTTAGGGTGCGGGAGGTCCCGGGTTCAAATCCCGGACGAGCCCAAGATTGGTACTTTTTTTTTTTAGCTAATATTTGATTTTAAAAGTGAAGGAGAGTTTAGGTTTTATTTATGCAGGCTAATAAGAGTACACACAAGTATTAATGACCTTAAACTTGTATAACTTTTTCACTTCTAGTTATATTAAAACAAAAAATATAACGCTGACAGAAATAATTAAAACTAAAAAAAATACAATTTCTCTTGGGCTCGTCCGGGATTTGAACCCGGGACCTCCCGCACCCTAAGCGGAAATCATACCCCTAGACCAACGAGCCAGTTGAACAAAGTGCGCAAAAAATCCGTTTTGTTATGGCGACCACTCCATGCGCAAGTGCAAATAAAGCTTTAGCTTTAGCTTTCCAGGAAAAATGAAGACGCGACAAAAACCATGATTTCAAGTAATTTCTGCAGCAAAAACTAACAGCTGAATAAATGAGCGCACTTAAGACGTCGATGGTTCCAGGCAGTCTGCCGCATCGGAATGGTTTTCAGAAAAGTGAAAAAGAAAACCAACTTGGCAGGCAGTCCAAGAAGACAGAAGTCCCATTCCATAAATGTCAACTAACGTTCCCTTGGGACGTGCTAGTGCGCTGGACTAAAAAACCCTTTGGTGAGTTTAAAATGCAGAATGCATTTGCTGTTATGGAGTTTTCCTGAGAATATCTGCTTTGGTCACTTGGGTTGTGTTCTCCTTCTGGATCGATTGCCTTTTTGGGCAGCAGAGCGATTGTGACGTCACTTTGAGTCAAACAAAAACACATCTTAACGAGGCAAGAAAGTCGTGGCGATCGCAACTCTAACATACAAATATTTTATATAATTGAAAAATAAAAAAGTGATACCATACTTATAAAACACAATGTTTTATGTGTTTTTTGACAACATTTTTAGAAACAATATATATTGTTAAAATCTTTAAAAGATTTCCTATCGATTTAAGCTTCTAAGCGATTTAAGGTTTTACACTGTTTTTTTTTTTTGTGGTCCATATATGACCTCAAATATGAAGTGAGATTCAGAATCATCTCAAAAGTGATGGCGAGCACATATGACTTATACTATGCCAGAATTTGGGTCATCTATGATTTTGATTCCGGTGGGCTGTGAGCTGGTCATTGCTAGCCATAACAAGTATCCAGTAATGAGCATGATCGGGTGGAAGTCGTCCGCCTCTTCCCGACGCAATTCCCGATCTCGCCCCGTCCCATCCAATCATCCCTCAATTGGGGCCTCCACTTCCACCCAACAGCAGCCCGCTGGCCAAAGTCGTCATTACCATGTTGCACACCTGCAATTACCATCTAGTTGTCCATGCAATTTTCCAACTTGAAATTGAGAAAAGACTTCGCATATGTATATAATGCAGCTACGAGCTCTGATTAGTGTGTGATACGCAACTAGAAATAAGAACAAAGCTTGAAAACAGTGATACATGGAAAAAAAAATACTGAAGTTTGTCAGAGATAGTGTGTATTAAAAGTACAATGATCTGGGACTGACCTTTATATTATTTTGGAAACTAAAATTGATTTATTAAATGACAATCTTTACTTACATTTTTTTTCTTTAGCAAAGAGACTTACTTAAAAATAACAAATTAAACGAGAAAGTTAATACTCATAGCTTATATATGTGTAAATTTAAAAAAAGGAGGGACTCATAACATATTTAGGTATATCCAAGCAAAATTTGTTTTAGAGAAATCTAGCCAAAAAGCTTTTCTCAGCTGATAATCTTTTTTATTAATCCAATTACTAAAACATAATTTCCGACTGTGAAAAATTCGACAGGCCAAAGCAATTTATGGCACCTCGAGCACTCACGTCCTGCCCCCCAACTAATTAAACACGGTCTCGTAAACTTTTATAATATACCATAAGAGATACGACACTAAATCGTTGACCAACTTCAAAGGATTTCGCCTGGCTCTTTCACTCTGGCAGTTCTTAACAAGCGCCAAAAACAAAATCACCGCAAATTAGAACAAACCCATCACGATCGATTACATTAAATAATGCTACGCCTGGGCCATGTGCAATTTTTTCGTTTCTTATTGTGGCTGCTTGCCACAGCAGCAGCATCGGCAGCAGCAGATTCTAACAAACTGCGACAACATCAAAGGCCCAGCCACGACCCAATTGGCCTTCTTCTCGGGATCCCAGATCCAACTGAGACTCTGACTCTGACTTCATTGAGGCATAACGTCCGCCTTGGATTCTTTGGGCCTGTTATAACGGCCACGAAATCGCGCGCCCCAAAACAATGCCAAAGCAGCAACAGCAACAGCAGCAACAGCAACATCAGCAACTTGCAACAGTGGCAGAAACGGTAGCTGGCGTTGATGTTGCCCCTCTTCTCCTGCTGAAAGCATGGTGAAAAGGGAAAATGGTTTCGTTTCGTTCCGACTCTCAGGGGATATTATGTTTGGTAGCTGTTAACATAAATTTATACTGCCTTTAAACTAATTGACGATGACATTTCTGTGCAGCAGAAGCAGCAGCAACAGTAACAACTGCAACTCGAAAACGCTGCTGGCATACTTTTCTAGTCATCCCTGTTGCGGATTGTCTTCAAGATCGCTTTGTGGGCTGGTCGCGGCAAATGTTTCCAGGCCTCGGCGATTTACGAGTGCCGCGATCTTGAAATGCCTCCGCGAGCATTCACCAAATGTGTGTGGCGGTGCCACATTTTATTCAATAACCGAGCTAATTGGAAGGTATACGTCAAAAATCAATTCAAACAGCTTAACTTTATAAAAAAATTAATTTTAATAAGATAAAGGGTTTATTTATGAGAATGATATGTTATTTATTACACAGGAATAACATGTTTTATAATGCAGAATTATTTAATAAATTTTAATTCTTTATACTTGTAAAATTCAGTTCAGAGCTCTGTAACCCATTTTAAAATTGATTTCCAATGTCAATTTTGAAAAATAAGATAATTATAAATATGATTAATATTTTAACTCCTTCAAATATATATTTTAGTTTTGAAAACCAACTCCCCTACTGACAACCTCTTGGACATTAGGCCTGATTGATTGAACATATTGACATTCGGACTTTGCGCGGCTGGGTTAACTTGACTTACATAGGAAAATTCAGTTTCATTAGGTTTTCCATTTTCATAAACGTGTACGGCCATCAATTGTCATTAGTTTGTCATTAGTGAAATTAAAAGCCGGCGAAGATAAAGTGCCGACTGTCAAAGTGGCTAAGGAAAGTTTCGGTTTGGGACCGTTTCGACAGAGTAAACTTCTGTGCGCCGACTCGAGATCAAGATAGTGTGGCAATTGATGAATTCGTGGAGGCGAAGAGGCGAAAAGGGGATCGGTATTGGTATTGGGATTGGTGGAACCACCACCAACACCAACACCAGGCCACTGGGGAAGTCGACAACAAGTTGTAAGAACAAATAAACAATTGGTAATTGTTTCGAATTGGGAATGGAAATGGGTGTTGCGGCTAAAGTTGGAGGATTGCCAGCTAGGAGGAGGAGGGGGAGGAGGGACACAGAGACCCGGTGACACACATTTCCATCCATTTATCCATTTTCCAGGCACACACCATATATACGTGGTTCGTACACGAGCTTGGAAACCGAAAGTCACACAAACCGAGATAATCATCAAACGCGACTTCCCCGACTTGCAGACTTCGCTGTTTCTGTTTCTGTTTCGTTTCTGTTTCTGTTTCTCTCTGGGCCATCGTGTGAAATATAAATGCGCCCAAATTGATTTTTAAATGCTCCTGGGGACCTCTGCCGAGGATTGACCCAGCTCAACCCTCTGGGAATCGGCTGGGAAGAATCGAAGGCAGCCTCTGCTTTTGCTTTGGCTTTTTTCTTTGGCTTTGACTATGGCTTTGGCTGCCGTAATACGCAGACCCCGTTTTTGGCCGTGCCAGGAATGAACGTAAAAATCTGTTTACTATTTAAGGCAGCAACAATTTGTTCGGCTCACGTTTTTGGCTCGCACATATTTGGCTAGGATGCGCCTTGCGCTTCTCCCAGGCAAAAGAGAAAGATCCAATGGAGATGGCACTGCAATACCCGAAGTTTGGGCCAAAAGAGTGTGGGGAGATGGCCAGATTCAACGCCCACAATGAAAGGCGATGGCCAAGGCGTTGCCGCTACAAATTCCCAGCTGGCCGATATGAAATCACAAAAACATTGCATAAACATCGGTACATCGGTGCATCGGTACATCGGTGCATTGGTGCATCGGACAATGGGCCACCTAAATGAACCGATCGTAAATTGTGCGGTAGTTGGGCACACAGTCAAAAGATCCGATCCCCCTTCTGGGATCTGCATCCGTACGTAACTGTGAAGTCATAAATTTGTCGACCGTTTCTCGTTTATGCTGCTTAACGGATTGGAGCCGGCACAGTGCGTGTAATTTTTTTTTTTTGGCCCGAAGTTAACGTAACAGAGCACACACCCCCAAGGGAATTAACATGGTCAAGATCATCGCGAATCTCTTGTTGTCCCAGGATCGTTACCACGAGATGGGAAATTTTGGCATATAAGTATTTTGTACTGTAAAAGTAAAGCCCTACTTGAATTATTGCAAATACAATGATTACAATAAAACATTAGCCTGTCATCTATTACGGGTTTGGATCCTTACTGCGTTATGTTTTCCATTGGAAATTGGTTAGTAAACAATTTTAGTGTTTAGAATTTATGCATTGTGCATTATGCTTGTAAATTTATAAATAAAAAAGTTATCATTCAAGTACAAAATAATGTTTACCCTGTAGCCAATAATGTAAATAAGGTTTTTGGTTTTCTGATATTAGTTATTTTAATTGCACTTGAAACAATAAAGGCATTTCATGGGTTCAATCTGTTTTTTCTGAAATTGTAACGAGGTGAATATTCAAATTCATGAACAGTAGGTCGCTGACCATATCGCTGAGCAGAAAATTCTGTTATAACGTAGCCACCTCCTTTTACCTCATTATCAGTTGGTGCACGTGGATATTGGGAAGGAACACGCCCGAAAACGGGGAAGGCCGCCATTAAGAGAACAGCCAGCACTGCAAAAAGGATATCCTGTGAAAATTAAAAAAATCTTTAAATCATATTCTGTAATCTCCTAATCTACTGACTCACCAACAACTTCATCTCGACAGATAACCTGAATATAGGGTTCTAATCATCGTCCAACTGTATTTATACCCCAGAGCAGCTCCTTATCGCTTGCACAAATAAGTGCTAGGTAATCGATTTCGCGGGAGAATGAATTACACAATAATATTTTCAAAGAATCGCGCCTACATATATTGTAACTAATTTGCAAAGTAGTCTTTCCACGTATTTTTTAATCTTTCCACGTATTTTTCAGTGGGAAAGTTTCATGTTTCTTATTTGTGCATTACATTCTGTTTTTCATTTAGACATACAAAGAAAACCATTTTGCTTTTAGTAACCATAGGCATTTTAATCTAAAGTACTAGTAAATATTGTAGACAAATTTTTAATTGCTAATAGTTTTCAAATACCTTACATTAAAGATTTCTTTGTCCTTTTGCAAGTAAAAACTTCTTGAAAATCGTCATAGCAATTTCTAGCCATCAAGTCGTAAACAAAAACGCTTTTGTTAACGAGCAGTGATAATTTACGGTTCCGCTTGGATAAACACACTTTCGGAGATATTTTGCTCGTTGATCGGTAGCCAAAGCAATCGAGCAAACCACTGGTTTGAGGGGCTCAAGGGGTCGATCTCTGATCGCTGATCGAAAATGTTCTGCAGCCCGAAGGCGAGGGCAGGTCGGCAGAACCCCAAATCAAATGCCATGAAGAAATGTTCGGTCCAAAAGTCTAATAAGCAGTAGCCCAGGCTCAGCCTTTATATTTTTAATTGAATTTTAGGCATTGCTTGTCAGCCGAAAAGCAGAGGCAGAGGCAGAGGCAAAACAACAAATTGTAGTTGGGTGTGGTTGGGAAATTCTCCGGGCCAAGGCAAATGTCGAAACATAAATTAATATGCAGGCAGGCAGTGAGGCAGGCAACAAACGGCAATAGGCGGAACCGACCAAGGCAAGGCCAGTAGCCGGCCAGGTTTTATTGATCTTGCTGGAGAAACTTTGCGGCTGTGCAACTGTGCGGCAGCAGCATGTGCAACAAGTGCAACATGTGCAACATGCTTGCCGAAAACATTTGCCCAGACAATTTTCTAATACCGAGCATGAATGCATATAAATCTTCCAGCAAGTGTGCCCATGCGTTTCCTACAAATTCTCTGTGATGCTGTCCACTACCTTGGCAAAAAAAAAGTTTCAATGGATATTCATTCAATTTGACTAGATTCTAGCTGGTAAAATATAGAATCAATTTACTGCAAGATTAACTATGCCTTTTATTTAGCTTGGCAGTAATTTATTTAAGGGACTAAACAAATGCCAATATGGATAAAAGTCAAACCTCTTCTTTAAGTTACTTAAAAAGTTTGTAAGGAGTGTATCGACATTTACAAATTATATAAGATAATAAGTAATTTGTATATATAAAATAAAATGATTATTTTGTGGAGTTCAATCTTTATGATCTCGCCTTTTTTTATTTTCTAAATTATTTTCTAGAGTATATAAATCATTCACATATATTTTAGCTACCAATTTATTTTAATGATTATTTTCGCCATACGAATTTTTTGGTTGGGTGGTGCTGGAAAATTGTACATGAACAGCAGCAACTTGGACATGCATCAGCAACAAATTCAATTCGAATTTCCACATTGATGCTGGCGAATTCTATTTAAATTGTTTCGCCAATGCCAATCGAGGTGGATTCTCTGGAGCTCCGTTTAATGGGCAGTTGGTTGCTGGTTGTTTAGTTGTTTGGTTGTTTGGTTGTTTGGTTGTTTGCTTGTTCTTGTTGCCGCTGCAGATGTTGCTGCTGTTATTAGATGTTGCTGCAGTGCAGTGCAGTGCAGTGCAGTGTGGAGCTTGCTGCCTGGGCGTTTAACCATTATTATATATTGGCCTCATGCTAGTCATTCGTTTGATTTTGTGTTTTCTTGCTGCTCGAGTAGGCCGCAGCCTCTGCAATTTATTCAGCAGCCTGGGTCTCAGCCTGAGTCCCAGTCTCAGTCTCAGTCTCAGTCTTGTGGGTAGCTGTTGCCGAGACATTGATCTAATAAATGTGGCCGGTGGAGGTCCTCATGCTCATGCTTTTTGTTTTATTTCGTTTTCCTCTGCAACTGAAATTGCCTTTTGCGTAGTCGTTGTCGGTTTGATCCACTAAACCAATAATGCCACAGAGCTGACCCAGTTTTCCCAATATCCCCAGTTACTCCCCATCCGCCCCCCATTTGGAACTTTGTTTTTTTTCTTCGTTTTGTTTTTGATCGTTGTTGCAGCAGCTCGTTATGCGATTTCTGTGGTAATTATAGGAATAGAAAGATGCTAACAGAAAAAGTTGTTCAAAACCTACACACAAGCAATTTGCAAACGAAATGTTGTGTTTTCCCTGGGTTTTCGCCTCAAATTGCAAATTGAAGAACGGGGTGGAACGGTTAGCTTTATATAGCGATTGATAATTGGACGAGATATGGGTTAGTTCGGTGATACTTCCCACATGAAAGTGTATCGATGATTTCGAGCTGGATGGAAAGTGTATTAGCTGGAGGATATGATACAATGTATCTTTGTTATTGGGGGAATTTCATTAAATTACGATTGGAGAAATAATATCATAGTAAATGGGAACTATAAAGAATAAAGTAAGTTGGGAAACTGATTTTTGTGCCAAGTGGCTTAAGAATTCATTGATTGTTTTGTTAAAAATATAAAACCCGTTATACTTTAAGACCTAGATTATCTTTTGCATCATATGTAGCAGTTCTTTCTCCTCGTTGAAGAATCTTTAAGTTATGAATGCCCGCGGCGAGGACGGTAGCCGCAGATCTGCTAGCGTTAACTGCCGATTTATGGCCCAACTTAGCACGGTCAACTGGCCAGAAAGAGTTAAGGCAAACACTAACTCGGAACGTGAGTTAAGTATGCCAAGTTGGCGATCTATTAGAAGATATGCTAAAAGCCCGCGCCAAAGTGAGTGGCTGCCACTCGACCACCTCCTCCGAATCTCCGAATCTCCATTTCTCCAGCAACCAGCCTCCATACTCCATACTCCATACTCCATCCTCCATCCTCCATCCTCAATCCTCCTCCGATGGCAAACACTTCTGTTAATGACACACTCGTCTTGCGGCTCCTTGGCCAGTGTTAATTTGCGGTCATTAGCCAGGTTCTGCGCTGCGACGACTTCTACTTCTACTCCTACTTCGACTTTGACTTCAACTCCAACTCCAACTCCTTCGCGGCGTTCAATCAATTTGCGTCTGCGCGGAGCGGATTCTTTTCTCCCCGCAGGTAAAAGGCTTTTTCCACACACTCACACACAATGGGTTGTTAGCCCACAATGGGCTTTTGTTAACGGTTAAATTGCACTTGATGCCGCCTCTTTGGCTAATGATGCGTATGGGAATCGGGTGAATACAAATGCTAATTCATTTGCACTTTGCCCGCCGTGGCGAGTCGGCTGATTTATTTATGCAAAAATGATGCCGTTGAAGAAGGCGCAGGCATAACAATAAATTACGGACACAAAAGTGAATGTTAACAACAATGGGGATATGGGTCAGAGTCGATCGGTTACGGGTGTTCGCATTCGCATTCGTATTCGCAGGTGCCTGCAATCGGCAAATTAAGCCAGCCAGTCAGCAAGCCAGTTGATATATTAAGTGGCTCTTAAGGACCTGCTAAAAGACCCGGCCACGCCCCCCACATTTGGGATATGTGCTGGCGCATTGCTAACCCAATTTCCCCAGCAAGGGAATCAGCGTGCGATTCAAATTTCCTTTTCCTTCAATCGCCATAGGCACAGTACACAGTACACAGTGCAAAGAACATAAAACACAAACACACACCTGCCGAGAGGGGCCAACAAATTTCACTTATTGCCAATTTGCTGGCAATGAAATAAAATACTACTCTTCCGCGACGCGCCTGTTTCGCCGATAGCCAAAAACCTGACCACAGCGAACGGACTTCAAAGTGGGAGGGGAATCCCCATCTCCCAAACTCCTCATCTCCCCATTTCCCCAATCTCCATCCTCATCCAAATCGAACGGCAGCCGCGCGGACTCTGCAATAAATAAATTGCGAAATTTATTTGGCGGCACTTACGCGTCGCTTTTTTTCATCGACTGCATTTTCCATAGTGATTTATTTGCATCGATCGACGAGGGGCTCGGACAGCGGGCAGATGATCCAGCCGCGGTAAATAGATGGCCAGAAAATATCAATAAAATACTAAAATATTCTGGGTTATGGCCAGTGCCAGAGATGCGGCAGTGACAGGTGATTACAAAGTAAGTGGCTGATAATTAAGAGCTCCTATTAAATAAACTTTCGGCATTGCAATAAGTACATTCACTCAAGGACATAAAGATTGTCTCTAGAAAAACCTTGTATTAAAGCTTTTAAAGTATAATTAGCACACTAAAGACGTAAAATATTTTTCTCTGAAAAATAATAGAAAATAGCGTGATCACGGATCTTTACAACATACAAAATAAAAAGATCAATCAAATTTCTGTTTTACATAGTAAGCTTTGGATTCTTACCAATAAATGTTAAAATAGCCGATATTTTTTGGGAAGAGATAATGGTAATAACTAAACATTAGATTATAAAGAAAACTTGTTTTAGAACCTTTGATTCCAAGCAATATTTGTGTGAATACGAATTTGTTTCATAAAATCATAATAAAATGTAATTTTATTCTAATTTTGATTTTCTTAAACAATTTTTTGTTATTTCAAAACTTGTATGTGACCGAGTGTTTATAACTAGTTTAGCATATAATATCGGTGACTGGCGTTTGCGGTTCCCAGGGGCAGCATCTCCGACTGGGGATTCAACTCGGAACAGCTTCCAGCTGCTTTTCCGCGAATCTCTCTCGGGCCGTGTGTGTTTGCCTGTCTCCCACCAAGATGCGTCGGCCTTTCGGCCATTTTCAATTGATTTTCAAATTTATCAAACAGGAAGCATCTCTGGCTACGCAGAGCGAGAACTGCGCCAAGTCTGGGGCTCTCAATCTGGCATTAGCTTTTTCTATAGATGTGGATGTGGATGTGGCTCGCGCTGCGTGTCCATTTAACGGCATCTTACGGCCCAGGAATTGGCCAACTCGACTCCGAGTCTGCGCCAGATGGCCAAAACCAGCCGACAGACGACAGACGACAGGCAAAGTGTTTCTGTCGCCGCTGATCGATGCGGCGGGTTTCGATTCGCTTCGGTTTGGCCTTGTATGGCGGTCCGGCTGACAATTTGTCAAATGCTCGCCCAGCTTTACGTCGCTAATTTAACTGCTGTTTTAATTAGCCACCGCGCCTCCAGCGAATCTGCATTAAGTGACTGCCTTTGGGTGGGAGACGAGTGTGCGTTATTAACTGGCCAGCTTTTAGTGGACTTCAATGGCCGAGTGGCAGGTGACAGGTAGCAAGTGCTATTGAGTCACTTAGCATTTCCTGGTTAATCCTTTGTGGCATTTAGAAAATATATAGCTTATAATGTTCTTTTACCACTATATAATATTAAAACATGGGGGATTATCGTGACTGTGCTATACACATAGCGATAAATATTATTAACAATAGGAGAATTATTTTCCAACACCTGTTATTGTTATACCCCCTATTTTTTGCAATATAAATATTTAGTAATATTGAAAAACTGGTTGAATTGCAATTTTGGTTTGAACCAAAGTACTTACGCATTTTCTTTTAATTTTTAAATCGGTAATACTATATTACAGTAACAGGGGCCCAATTACGTTTAATGCTGGTTGTGCTTTTAATTTTTTTATTTAAAGCAATATTTTAACATTTTAAATAGAAATTTAGACCTTAATAATTTTCTGTTAACGAGTTAATACAGTTCTGTTAGGGTTTTGTTAAGTTACACACGATTATAATTTCTGTTAACGAATTAACAGTAAGTTAAGGTTTCGTTAAGTTTCAAAGCTGTTAATGTTGTTTCGTCAAAACATAGTTAGGACACACACCACCTCATAAAATGGTCTGTAATGAATGACCGCTAGATGGAGCCATAAATTATTACAAATGAAAATGTAACGTAATGTTAAATGTAAATTATTCTACCACTTTTGATTTCTTAGTTGCCACTCTCTAAGTCTGTTGTACTTTTAGTCTATTTTTTTTAATAGTCAAAACTCGTAAAATCATGGTTAAGAGCTTGTATACATGCCAGCTGGTGTAAAAAAACATGTATTCAAAGGGGAAAAGGGGTTGAACGCTAGATGGCGTGACAATAATGTACACATTTTATGGTTGAGGGAGAAATGGGACAATGAGAAATTTCACCAAAAATGGGAAAATTGTCCGAATAAGTAAGAATGACAGAATGACAAATTTTCAAAATGTAGACAATTTCTGTGCCTGAGAAATTGGTTAACAGTCTGCTACACAAAAAATGATCTGTAATCAATGATCGCTAGATGGCGCCGTTAAATATTTCAAATGATAATGTAATGTAAAATGTAAAAAAATCTACCACTTTTGAATTTTTAACAAGTAAAACGATACCGGCTTAAATTAGTTCTTCTTACTAGTTTTGATCAAATGTTGTTAACATAGATAGACTTGAAACTTTTGCCATAGTTGTCCAATATTGTTAGTCATCAAGAAAATCATGTATAAATATTTCCAATTACTTTTATTTTCTACTCGTTACAGTAAACAATTCCAACAAGTGGACAGAAGCTGTTTTTATAAGATCAATGTTTGTATTACTGTGGGTGAAATTCGTAAATTATAATACTTAATAACATGTATAGGAATATTAATACTATAAGAACAAAGTGTAACCTCGCATCAAAAATTCCTGGAAAGAATATTTTTCCGATAATTCCGATTCTTTGAAAACATTGATGTAATATTCGTCTTACCGAGAAATAAGATGACCTCGAAGTCGATTATCGCAGCCATATATAGAATGCGATAATGAGCTGCTCTGGGCTATAAATACCGTTGCAGTCTGGACAAGAGCTCATACTCAGAATATCTGTCGAGATGAAGTTATTGGTGAGTCAAGAAACAAAATCAAAACAATACAGAAGGAGTTTATCATATATGTATAATTCTTACAGGCTCTACTTGTTGCCCTGCTGGCCGTGGTCGTGATGACTGCCATTCCCGTTTTCGGGCATGTTCTTCCACAATGTCCACCCTCACCAACCGATGAAGTCGCCCAAAGCGGTGGCTACGTAATCACAGACTTATCAGCTCAACGATCCGCTCAAAGATCTGCTCAAGCTCCACCTCCAAGATATAATATGGGCAGAAGAAACTAAATGAACTACGATACACAACTACTGTATCATAATGATTTCAAAGCGAATAAAGTATTCATTTTCCGAACCAAACTTGAATCATACGACTTGGTTAAGCACCAATTTATTGAGCGGTTAAACCCCTTTTAAGCCATGATTATTTGGAAGCCTGTACCCTGTATCTCCCACATAGCCCGCATAACAATCCACAAATTGCGAATAGTAACCTGCTGACTATCTGACGGTGCCATAGACAGGCATTCTAATCTAAGCCGAGCGTGCAGAACATCATCTGGCCAACGGCAAACTGGCACCGCGAGCTGACATGCAAATTAAAAAGCATATGCTTTGACTCCTAATCACAAAGCACTTTCATTCGGCGACTCCTCCTTTCTGGCCCAGCTCACTTGATGGGTGGCTCTTTTCTTCCGCCTGTCAGACGTCGCTGCCGTCGCCTTGTCCGCGCTCACATCCGCGCACACATCCGCGTCCTGCTCCGCTTGACGTTGACATTGATGTTGGCTGTTAGCTGTTGGCTGTTGGCTGTTGCCTGTTTGAATGTTGGGATGTTTGGGTGGTTGCCATTTGGGTGCGTGATGGATTTCTGCAGCACTGCGAAGTCGAAATCCAGCGACTCCGACAGCTCGGCGCACAGCTACGCCCGAAATGGCGCAAAAAGCGAAATCCCCCAAAATGATTAATGACTTTTCAAGTGACTTGCAACAAAACCAAGTCACCAGTCACATAACGAGCCTCAGCAAGGATCAAAAAGTTGTGGCTGCACTGAGGAAAAGCCTTTATGAATCTTGAGTTTTAGGTATTATCATGTTATCTTATCTAGCTGAAAGGTATGCTATGAAATTTGCTTTATTTCTCTCTGCAGGTGAATTGAAAAAGAAAAATAAAGAGTTTAGAGTTTACTAGATATATTCTTGATTACAAGCATAAGAGGGTTAGGCATTAAATATAAACAGGATAATATTAAAAAAATTTAAGATGGTAACAATCAGATATATTTTTAAAGAAACTCATGGAAATAATGTATTCAAATTTTGACATTTTTCAATTGAGAAAATTTTGCATTTTATTAATAATTGTGTAATGGATGTATACGGGCTATAATAGTTAATGAAATAATATAACAAAACTTTGCATTATTTAAATCGCACTTTTTCCCATAGATCTACAGTCTGCGTTCTGTTAGTTTGTGTTAGTGTGTGTTAGTGTGTGTGGTTTTCTTAGTGGGCGTCTCAGATGAGGGCCACAAATTAGTCTCAGCAAACGAGGACGCCGTAGTCGTCGACTCCAACTCCAACTCCGACTCCAGATCCGGCCCTGATGATGACTACCCCCTGCTCTGGGCACTTCCACTCGCAGAGAGACATCCTCCGCCGCTCCGGGCTGCTCGTCTATCTTTGACATCACTCTGGCTGAGTGATGGGGCTGCGTGTGTGGGGTCCTCGTCATTGGAATTAATGATTTAAGTGCGGGGGTCTGGGTCTCCCCACTGGCTGACTCCAACTGTTGTCATGTCATTAACCAACACTCTGCCGCGCCATTTTCACCTGCAGCTGCAGTCATTTTTCAACACTGAGCCAGTGGGATGGCATCGTTAATTGCAGGCAAACGTCAAAAGTCGTCTGTCAGCCTCCAAAGCTCCACCTCCAAGCTGCTAGCTGCTAGCTGCTAGCATCAAACATCAAACATCAAGCTGAAGCCTGGCTTCTCGTCCACGTCCACATCCACGTCAGAAGCTGTCAGGCTCACAAAAGTATACATCACGGCCAAAAGTCCCAGTTCCCCAGTTCCTCACTTCCCCACTTCCCCATCCCAGTCCCGATTCCATTCCCTGCTTTTTCAGCCAAAAGTCCAGGCCTGGTCATGGTCGATAGTTGGCTGTTGCTGTTGCTGTTGCTGTTGCAAAAGATTGATGTGTGCTGTACGACGTCGGCAGGCAAAACGGAAAATAAATGATGTTGGTGATTATTTTTCTTCATTGAGCGGCAGTCGCTGCTGCTGCCCGTTCGCCTCGCATCGCCGTTGCCGTTGTTTCAACAGCCATTTTGGCCATCAATCTCGGAGAAGCATCAGGCGGACCCAACGGGCGTTTTCGAGGTGGCCATCAACTGTTGGTCGAGGGGGCTGCACTCGCTTATTCATTCATTCATTCATACGCAGCACATTTAGACAATCTATCACGTTGGCCTGGCTGGCTCGAACTGGCTCAGATGGGTGGTTAGTGGGAGGTGGACGGAGACCAAGAGCACCACCCGAAGCATTAAAGATCAATGTGTGCTGCAATGAATTGATCAGTAAGAATTTGTATGAATTTTATATTTATTTTAGTCCCAAATAGAGCACACAACTTTTCTAGTTTATAGTGATTTCAATGAATTTAATAATGTACAATGATCAGCGAGAATTTATTTATTTAAATCTCTGGTTTTGTGTTTTAGTTGAATTTTGGTACCAAAACTTTTTAATGTTATATTTATTTCAATAAATCAAAGTAGATACTTTTATAAAAATTAAAAACATATGTTTAAACAGGCCAAAATAATTGGTCTTGGTGATTTTAACCATCAACGATACATCGGTGAAGATTCTCTAAACATGACACTAGTCTACAATGCATTGTAGCCCTAGTTCGATTCATGGCGTCAATAGCAGCATTTCCTCTTCTCTGTGTCCACGAGCATATATCTTCATCCATTACCCTGCCACTTCTCTCAACCAGGACATTACCACAATAACGCCCACAACTCTCAGAACATCTGCAGCTCTCCTTCTCGAACGTACTTGGAGGAAAAAGTGCAATATCATCAATTACTCGACAAATTTAGTGCCAGAAGAGCAAGTCACTGGTCGGTGGGCGGTGGGGGGAAGCTGAAGCTGAAACTGCCAGAGGAGGCAGAGGTCGGAAAAACGAAATGTCCGGATGCAAACAATAAAATACATTTTCCGGTTACTTGTCACCCACTTTTCCATTGGTCCCGCCTTCGTCTTGACCCGCCGGAGAGGAAAATCCCTTTTCGTTCTGAAAAGAAGTTGACACATGCTGCTCTCCTCCTCTCCGGAGTCCGGACTTCCAGGACTTTCAGGACCTACAGAACATCCAGGACCTGCACAGCTGCAAGTTCTCCAACTTCGCCGGGCAACTCCTCGGCAATTGCCAACAAAGCATTTCACTTTTTCGGTGGGAAAAGCACTCTTCTTGCTGTTGTTGTCGTCCAAAGTCATGTCGACAATAGCTTTAGCTTTGCTTTTGACACTTGGTAAATGGCGCCCGCCCGCTGAGCGACTGCAGCCAACATTTTGCCCACATAGCTCAGTCTCCTCCTCCTCCTTCGACTGCCAACATCCGCTTCCTCCCACCTCCCTGTGACCTCCATGTGGGCGTGGTCGGGTCACTTGTTTACCGCTCCACTTACGCGTCGCTCTCGAGAGCTGCTGGACACTTTTCCGGCTACTGCTGCCGCAGCTCCTTCTTATTTTCCTTAGCCCTCGTCGAGTTTTTTCTCACCCAAATACACTGAGAAAAACGACACGAGATCTTCTAATAAAATATGTAGTTTGGATTAAGAAAGCTTCAAAAAGAATGATTCGGGACAGTTTCTGTTTTATTTTTTAAAAGAACTAAACGAAGCTGAGCTTGCCAGACCCCGAATTAATCGACAGTTTGGCCTTATCGTCAATATATTTTACTCTGTATGGCCATGCCTTGGAACACACTGCAAGTACCCCCTGTCTTTTAAATATAAATTGCGCCGAAGTGCAAAGTGCATGGCACTGAGGGCACTGGGGGCACTGGGGGCACCGATGTGAACTATGTGGGGTCATCTCTTCCCTTTCGTCCTTCTACCAACTTCATTGCCTTTCATCACCCAGTCTGCAGATAATAATTTATCAAGTGCGTGTCGGGATGCTTGACACAAGATTTGTTGCTGCTGCTGTGGGGATATGTCAAGTCGGGATGCCAATCGACGACAGTGCGAATGACAGACAGGCGTGAAGTATTGGATCGGTTGTCGGCAATCGATAAGGCAATCAGAGGGAGGACATTTGCATGGATTCCATGCGAAAGCGGAAATTGATATTAGAGCCCTGCAGCGAGGGAAATCATTATATGCAGGAAAATATTAAAACGAAAGTTTTCAATGAGGTGTGAATCTAAAAATGTTGAACATTCGCTGAAAAATGAAAAGGTATTCAAAATAAATCCCTTAACTCCTGTATTAAAGGGGATTTTCAACAAAAGTTATTATACTAAGAGTTTGTAGTTACAACTAAGAATTAAAATTATGAAAAAGAATAAATATTTTAAATAAAGAAGAAGAACACCTCTTTTATATAAAATAATACAAGTTTTGTATACCAAATAAAACAAGCAACGTTTCACTACTCTCATTTTATTTAGATCAGAACTTTTTGACATCGGAGTCCTTGGACATCTCGTCTCCTTAACAGTTTCTCTCACTCTCAGTCGCCCTTTTGAAGAAGAAAGCGAAAATATTGGCCAGCATAAATCTTGGCGGCCAAGTAGTAAATTTTCATTTTCACACCTTTCAACACTTTTCACGCTAACACGACCAGAAGGAACATTTTGCTGTCAAAAATAAAAGGCAGACTAGCAAAGAGGCAAAGAGATTCGACCTCTGATCCCTCCCATTCCCCCATCTGTTTTCCCTCTGACAAGCTACACAAATACTGTCATATGCAGCGGGAAAGGGCCGGGAGAAAGTAGTGAAAGAGGAGCAGTCCGAGCAAGGAGCGCAGAGGAGTTTGGCCAAGAAGAGCGGAGCAGACAAAGTGCCTCTGAGCGTAAATAAATTGGAAATGTCCTTTGCCCTGGCAGTGCCCCCATCAGCTGAGGAGAGAGGGATAACGAAGGTGCACTCAGAAAAAAAAGATAACTGCAGTAAACTTGAGATAAAGCTTTTGAAAAGTAACCCTGATCAAGATATAACAATTAGGGCTTGTGTTAATATTACGGTCTATTTATTAACAACATTTAAAAGCACAAAAAATATAAAACTAATTAATTAGTGTTGTTTTTTAAAAATTGACATACAAAATTCGTTCAAAACAACGCAAACGTTGAATGCACTTTAAATTGAAATCAATTAAATGATTAACACAGATAAAATAAACAGGATTTTTAAAATGAAGTTTATAAATTGCCCAAAATGGAGGGGTTACTAGGAAGGTATATATCCGGTTAAAGGATGGTTGGAAAATTGATAAAAAAAAACAAAGTCTTTTTTTTGAGTGAAAAGGGGAAACGCAGGGCCTGAGATAGGTTCTTGCTGGCATTGCAATGCGTCGGACATTGGGCGAAGGCGATGCTTCCATTTTAATATTAATTTTACCCCAAAGCAGCAGACGGGGCCCCGGACACAGAAAAGTTATTGCCAGCGCCGAGAACGAGACAGGAACAGAGCCAGAGAGACAGAGGCAGTAATCATGGGGCAAGGTCCTGGGCACGGCGGTATCCATCCTGCAGATCCCCACGCCCCCCCTGTCCTCTGGCGTTGTCAGTTGAAGCAATTTATGTCAGTGCATATCCGACAGCCTGGCAGTTGCAAGCCATGTGCGGATCCCGAAGCCCCAGTCGCTATCCTGCCCCCATGCTTGCTTCTTCTTAGGGCCAACACCGAAGTGTCCTTGTTGGCAGCAGCACAAGAACAACAACGACAACGACAACAACAGCAGCTAGAACAACAACGGTGGCACCAACAATGCAGCCAGCACCTATCAAGTTATCAAGCAGCCAAAGGCTTTCCACTGCTGATCCCGTTGGCGATGTCAGCGTGCCACGAACTAAGCCAACTTGCATTACTTCCGTGAACACTGAGAAAAAAAGGTAATACCACAATCCTTTTATTGCATTTATATATTTTAAAGTCCAAGTGTTAACCTTAACCTTATTGTCTCTTGGATAATTAAAAATTGTGTATGCCCCTTTTAAGATAACAAAAAACCGGTTCTTGCCAAATGTTTTTTGGGTAATTATAGATTTTTATATTTTTTATTAAGGGCTTAGTAAATTGGCCGAAAAATTAATGCGACTGTTTGAAATACGATTTCTCAGAAATATTAACTAAAAAAGGATTTATAGGTTTATTTGTCTTTCGTTTATATTTGTCTCTATAATTTTGTTAACTGACTCACGCTGCCATCTCTAGACGCAATCCTCCAGTAATGCTCATCGTTCTCGTTGTTATCCTGGCAACGACATCGAGCAGGCTAAAGTTTAGTGCAACCTTTGATTTATATATTTCTGCCCGACCCTGTGCACCATGCCCCCACTGTTTTTCCCCTGCCCCTGAAGTCCCCTGCACTTTGCAGATGCCAAAGGAATTGCTCCATTTTGCCAGGCTCGGGCATCCATGTCCTTTGGAGCGCGCACACTGCTCAGAGCCTGAAGCACCGGAAGGCGAAAGCAAAATATTTATTAGTTTGTTAAATTGTGAATTGGCCAAGGAGCCGAGCCCGAGCCATTTTCCCAGTTCGATTTGTGTTGTCCCCGGCATTGCATTTCGTTTTAATTTTTTAGCTGGTCATGAGATTGGCTCGAAGCTCCTGTTTTGGCTCGAAGCCCCGGTCCTTTCATGCCAGCCATTGTTTGTTCGGCAATGACTCCTGTCTGACTCCTGGCCTGCCTGGTGCATGCTTTTGAGTCCCTTTCTCGTTGACTGGGCCAAAGGATTCCATTATTATTTTTCATTTGAATGCCCTTTGACACCCAATGTTGTAGATTAAAATGCAGAAGTCCGGGGGTGGAATGCTGTGCGGCAAAGCTGGAAATTAATTCATAGTTTGGGCCACATTTAATTGACTGCTTGTTGGGCTGTTTATAAAATTCAAAAATTACTATTTAATGGGGAGCCCCCGCAAAAACGCAAACACTTTGCGGCTTTACAAAACCGACACATGTTTTGGGTTAAGCGCCCCCTGGCCGGCGTCCGATCATCGGGGACCCATTTTGATATATAATATTTTAATTAAAATGTAAATCGAAATGATTAAGTGCTTCCAATTTATACACAATATTTCATAAGCATCGAGAAGGGGAGAGCCATAAAGCACTGAAAATTGTCGGTGGAATACAAAAGACCATAATTAATTACACCGCTCCGAGCTGGGCACGAAAGGAGCGACAGAGAGGGCTAATGACGAGCGAGCGAGAGGGGGGATGGGGATCGGCCGCTGATTAATGATGGCCTGCGAATGAGACAGAGACAGAGACAGAGTGAGCTTGGCTAGAGCGAGACGGGGCGAAGACTGACGAAAATGAGCACAACCTCATCATGATAAATATGAGGACGATAATGAGCATTATATGATAAATCAGTGGAGCCAGCGGTGCCTGAGGAGGGTAACGAATGCTCTGTTGAAATTTCTGCGGCACAATAATAAATTAATATAAATGATACTTAATTTTATGATTAATGATATTGATGAGTTTCAGCCAGTCAGGGCAGCCGGGCAGTCGAGCATTCAGCAAGTTCTGGGCCAGAAAGGTTCGGCAAAAGAAAAATTTTCATAAATTTATCAACAATAAATCAGTTGGGAATCGGCGTCCCTCAGATTCGGGGCCGATTCTCGCTGTGAGTAATGCACAATAAATAAAAAATAAATAACGCATAATTACAACTTTTGATTATTGCTTCTGCCGCCGCCATTGAGTTGATGTGTTTCGATTTACCCACTCCTCGGCCTTCTTTTTTCGACGCCATTGACGCCTTTCGGCCCGGCCAACTGACACGAGCACGAAAAACTCGGGAAGGGAGCACTGCCTTCTGACAAATGATTCGCCCAATTTGGGGCAGGAAAAAGATACATTTCAAAATGATTGAAACGCCTAATTAATTTACTTTTCGATGCCTCGAGCATTTTTCTAAACCATTTGGGACAATTCGCTTTCTGCCGCTGATGAGCAACGATTTGTCAAAATTACCAAAATATGAAAAGCCATAAAAGGCGGTACGCTTTGAAGCGGAAAATCGAGAAGATACTGGTGAGAGATTTGATTTCATGGCTGAATATAATAAACATGTAGAATAATTTCAAACCCTTTTAAAAATGATTTTATAATATTTTTGTGAAAATAGTCTGATTAACTTACAATAATCGATTTTAAGAGATTGTATTTTAATTGGCAACAAATTGAAAGGATCTGCTTAAAAATAAGGTAAGGTAGCTTAACTTTTATTCCATCCCATGCAGCACGGATCACATCTGGTATCCTCATCTGTGTAAAAAAAATGCCATTTACCGGGAGAGTCAACTAAAAGAGTAATTTCCAGATTGCATAAGTCGCATAAGTCAAACTGTCAACGGCAGGCAGACAATCAGACAACAGCCAGCGCCTCCTAGTTGCGTTGCCTGAAATGCGTTGAAAAAGTGAAAAGTTAAGCGAAATGAAAAGGAGTTTTCCCGCTCCCTGTGTCTACTTTACGTTTCCTTTCAATGTGTCGTTGCTGGTGGCATTGTTTCCATCGCATTTGTTCCAACAAAAGTGCAATTTGCACCCAAAACAGCCGCAAACAAGAAGAGAGAGTGTTGACAATGGCAGAGAGCAAGGAAAGAACAAAAGAAATGGTGAACAAACACACATGACAGAGGAAAAATAAGAAAAATATCCTTTTGTCTCTTGTTGTGTTTTGTAACAGGAGGGGAAAAAATCACAGGAAAACTTTGCAAAAAAAAAAGAAAATCCTTTTCTGTGGAGTGTGTGGCATATGCTGGAGGAGTAGTGAAGTTCAGTTCGGTTTCTGTTTGCTATCCCGGCGATAAAACGCCAAACGAACTCGCTGAAAAGAAACGAGTCGGCAAAAGAAAACGGCAAACGAAAATTGCAGCAAATAACAGCAGCAACACAGCACAACAGCAATAACAATGGCAAACTGACAGCAGCAGCAGCAACAGCAACATCAGCAGCAACAGCTACTGCCAACCACCAGCCACCCATACACCCACCCACTCACCACCGAAGCGGTTGGCTTGGAACAAATGCGTACGTGACACTTTGGTAGCGCAGAGATATAAGAATGTCACATAACTCAACGTGATTAACGTCTTTTTGTCGCTCTCAGGCGGCGGTGTTTCTCCACCCCTTCGCATGCAAAAATATAGCTGGCTATAAAACAAGTGGTTCTCGGTGGGTTCTGTTTTGCCCCTTCATCTCTGGTTTTTCCTATTCAGTTTATTTGACCTACACGCCCCACTCGCCCACTCCACAAATCGTTTAACGAAAAACTTTGGTATTATGCGAAGGCATTTTCAAACATCCATTTTCTGGAGCAGTTTCCTCTTTTTTCTGTTATTTATGATCTCCTTATACCATATATTCTATAGTGGATTTGTTGATTCAGTGTGTCCTCATTAGGAGTTCCATGTTTTTGAAGGGGATTCGGCCTATGAATATTTTATATTTTCTACCCTTTTTTGGAGCAGGTCAATACGGCAAACCAAAATCATTTTTGTCAGGGACCGAAAATAAGAGTTATTGATGTTTTTTCAATTACTTTTTAAATCGCAAGAAAACCTAAAAAATAAAAGTCAAGTTTGTATATTATTTTTAAATTTTTTTCAAGGTTAATAAAGCTATTTTTTTTTTTATTTTTATTTCAAATTATTTTAATAAGACTTGTTTACTATTTTAAAAAATTTGTATAGATCTATATTTAAGTCATTTACTTACTTTTTCTAAACTAAATACATAATTACTCCCAATCAAGACAGTTTCGTCACACTCATCCATAACTCATCCGCACCGTGCCTCGTCATCGAGTTTATCATCTAACCGACCAAGGCGAGCATGAAGCCAAATCCCATTATAAAATCATCAGGCAAAGCTGCAAAACGAACCGATCACAATAAATTATGGCAGAAAGGAAAAAAACGAAGCCAAAGAAATCAACAAGAAAATATCAATTCGAACAATGGAAAATGCGTTTGATATGCCATGGAGCATGATTGACATGTTGTGGCAACCGGAAAGCGAAGACATTATACGATCGCAGATGGATGGCAAAGTCGCGAAAGAGGCACAACGACCGATCGGGAAAGCAGAAAAAAGTAAGAAAAATATAAATAAAAAACAGTCAAACGCTCACGCGCGCAACAAATTGGATTTATTTACGCCCCGTCAGCAGAGATCCAGCTCATGATCACCAGTAACCGTACCATTCCCATTTGCGATCATCATGCATGATGCATGATCGCTCAAATGAACTCACTTGGCCGACAATTACGGCCAGCCAACTGGGCCCGTATTGAGTTACACCAAATCGCATTTTGCGCTAAAAGCGATTTGACATTTTCTCCGCGCCCGAGTTCTAGTTAGCAAGGAGCCCGAATCCGCAGGCGGTTCCAGCTGCGCTCCAGTCAACCTTAATGACACTCAGAGCCCGATCGACAGGGCTGCAGCTACTGTACACTGTACACTGTACACTGGATACTGGGTACTGGATACTGGATTCTGGATTTGTGGAGAGGAAGGGGTACCACGACGACTCCCGATGTGCGTTCATACATTAATCAAGAGACGGGCTGGTCGGATGGCTGCCTTCCTCCGTTGTTGTTCACACATTTCAGCTCGAATTAGTCGAGGGTTTTCATGAATGAATCGAACGGTTTCTCTCCCAAGCCCATTTATTTCTTTTCGGCCGGCAGTTGTGACCACATGCGGTCGCTTCGATGGATCGCCGACGAAACCATCGAGTCCACTGAATCACCGGATCGGCGCACAATAATAAAGAAATTGCCAAAAGAAAAGAAGCCGACAAATGCTACGCTCTATCATTGAGAAGTCAAGAAATGCGCAAGGCCCCGAGATACTTGACTGGAAAATAATGAACGGGCCCAGCCAGTAAGTCAGCCAGTCAGCCAGCCAGCCAATCGTCATCATTATTATTTTGTAGCGTTTCATGTTGCGTTGCGAGAAATTGAAATCAGCATGGTGTCCCCCACGGGAAAAACGAGGATCGAAAACCCAGACGGCCGTCGGCGAAATGTCTTTGTGTGTAATCGGCCATAAGCACAAGCCGCGGGGGTCTATTTTCTCAGCCCAAACTGTTGAGGAAACTTCACATCAGCCAGGCTTCGTCGTAATCGAAGTGGTTTCGCTTACAACGAGAACTTGGCATACATTTACATACTATATGTGTGTGTGCTTTCGACCCCAGTTCATTCATAAGGTGAAGATTTTGTTTTCAATTTCCACTGCTATTAGTTTATGACACATTCCCCACACAATCAACACAATACAATCATCAATCTCCCTACCCGAAAACTTTGCGAATGGGAGGTTAGAGTCTAACTGGTCCTGGTTTTAGGACCGATGTCATGTCCTTTGCGTTCCTTCCCCCACAACTTGGCTTTCCTTTCTCGTTTTTAGACTGTGACAGTTGGACAGGCCGAGTGACAGATTTGACCAGAAAACAATTCGTGTGGCACATACAACAATAAACTTATCCCAAGCCAAGTCCCGTCCTCGGATGCGATGCGATGCGATGCAAAGCCCGACACTGTGTCTACACTTCACTTAACTCCCGCCCTGCCACCGACTGGCTCTGTTTTTGCATTTTATCCTCGTCAACAGGATTTTTCAGCATGAGTTGGCTGCCGGGAGAGGCCATCGTCAGAGTTTACAGACTGGGGGGCGGGCAGACTCAGGGTCGTGTCATCTTCATGTGTCCAGGCAGGCGGTGGAGCCATCTGGATCTGGATCTGGATCTGGCTCTGGACTGGGAGTAGGAGCAGCAGTTCGGTTAGCTGCAGCCACACATAATGTCCGGCTGGCAAGCAGCTGTCACTCAAGATGCCTGAATGCTCTACACTGCCAACGAACTTCGCACTGAAGCCATAGTGAAGAATTTTGGATCTTTGTCGAGTTACAATAAATATAAAAATGTAATAAAACGTGTGTTGTAAGATCATAAGCTGTAAAGATAAGAAATATAAAACATTAAGTTTTTTAATTATAGTATTTACTAACCGTGCAATATTGTGTGTTATGCTCTTAAGCAAAGGGTAGTGTATTTCCCATGTCCCTTACGCCTGGAGTCTGTCCCGATGAGTCCAGCTCATGAAACTCATTCGTGTGCACTTGTCAGGAGCAGCCGCCAGTCCGTCCCGTTCCCCAGTCCCCAGTCCCCAGTCCCCTTCCGTTTCATTCCATTCCATTCCAAAACCTTTCAGTTCGTTTGTGGTCAAGTGTTACCATGCATATGAATGACGCACGCATATCCGCTCTAGAGTTGCCGCCATGGAGATGGATTGCCAGGGTATTGGTAATGCAGTTATAATGCCTCTGCCGGCTAATTAAATCCCCCACAGAAAGGTGACCCGGACAATTAATAAGCTTATGGGGCCAATAAAATATTGATAAATGCCCGGGAGCTCCACACAAATCCCCAGAACAACATCGCGAAACGTTCGTTATGAGAAATTTATGTGTTAATATTTACAAATAAATTAGGTGGCTTGGGGAGGCGCAGGGGAGCAATGTAGGATGGTTGGGTGAGATGCCTAGGCCATTTCATAGCCCATTTATAAAGCCCGGGAATTCGCATCCCCTGATGGTGAGGGATCCGCTGGGAAGGGGGCCAAGTGGATGAAGCAGAGCCAATGCAAATAAGGCAACATTTGATTAATGAGCGGGTCGGAAAATTAAACAGCAAAGCAAGTGCCGGCGACTCTCGAATGGGAGGGGATTCAGATTGGGTGCTGGATTTCTAGGGTGACTTAACATTCCAAAAATGGCCAAGACTTATTTAATTACATTTTTACAAGTAGTCCTACAGCGAATGTCTTTTAGGCTTCGAACTTTCGAAATGGGTATGAAAATCTCTTTTATTCTGTATTTATCTCCCAACAGAGCTTCAATTTCAGTGCATTACTCATATACTCGTTGAATTTTCTTAGACATTTGTGGAATACTTGCGAGGGCATAACTCATTTGGTAATTTAAGTACTTGCACGAGTTGGTCATTTGGTCGCGGGACTCACGTACTGCCGACTGAGGCACCCAGCACACAGTGCCCAGAGGAGGAATGGAATGGAAGGCTAATGTTCAGAAACAAGAGGGAGTTAAGGCACTGCATTTATATTTTTACACTTTATTGTTTGTAGACTTACGAGCCAAAGTTCCACTAAGGAATATGTCTAAAATAGCTACGCTTCCTTAAATTTTGTTACTATTTAAATTCATCACACAAAAGGAAATTTATTTATAAATGTGTCACTTATTAAATATAATCTATACTTATATTATGATTAATAATAAAAACTTATAAACACTTAATTCTAGACTTTTCGATTTTGCGAAACGCAGTGACTATTTCTCTCTGTGTATTGTAGCAAGTGATTCAGCTGCTCCTTCCGTTGCTGCTGTGGGGCTTTTGCCTTAAGGAATTAAGCGTGTAAAATACGAGCGCATAAATCTATTTGCTACGCATATAAACAACGGAGCGCATTTGCGTGTGCAATCACGCCATTCTCCATTTGCCATTTGCCGAGAAATGTAATTAGGCCTGCCGCCATGTGGAACGCATTCTGGCCAGCCCAAGGGCGATTCCGGGGCTGGGGGCGTGGCAGGGGCAGTCCAGCTTTGTGGTCGAAGGGGGGACGGTGGTTAAACAGATGGCTTTCAGCTGACCGCGACCGCACACAGCCAACTGGCCAAAACGGCCTGCCGTCCAGTGTGGATTCATTTTGTGGACTGCAATCGCCTGCTCCAAATGATTAAGGTCCCGAATGCCCCGTCCACCCAGTGATCATCTCCCAACAAATCCCATTAGTAGGGGGGCAAAAAAGGGGGTTAATGACAATATTACCGCGAGCCAGCCGCCAGGTGAACGCCTTTTGAATTTATTGAATTATGAAACGAGCAGCAGGCAAAAGCAAATGCCATTTATGCGCTCATAAAGCGAGTCATTAAAATAAAGTACTGAGGAGGGCAACTGGGCTTATATTTGAGCCATGCCGGAAATACCCTGTAAAATAACTAAATTGGGTATCAAATAGAGCAGAAATTATATATGTTATATATTTTACAAAGTATAAAGTATAACTCAAGCCATATTTATACGTTTAATTCAATCAAATGCTTAATTCAACATAATGACTGATTATGTTGCATCATTACTAGTAAAAGGAAAATATATTTCAATATTAATTCAGTCATTTCTATAAACTCATACCTTGCATATTATACCAAAATGCCTTGCCATATAATGAACAATTCGATACCCTTTTTTTGGTGAAGACTGTCCCTCATCAACCTAATAACCAACTGATGATATACTCCAACAAACAGTGCACTTCGTTCCGCTGCCGTAAAGGTGACCAGAAAATACTAAAAGCTGCACCGAATGTGCAATGAAAAAGTTAGTAAAACGGTGCACCAAAATAAAAAATGGAACCGAAAAATGCAGCAGAGTAGAGAAGAGGAAAAGGAACGAGTGAAGGAGATAAAGAATAATGACCACTTTGCCATCTCGTGGCAAATAACCATTCATCAAATTGTCCAAATTACAGACATTTCACAATGACGCACCCCCCGCTCCACCAGCGATTTGGACTTTTGCAATGCCGACAGAGCGACGACGACGACGCTGACGATGACTGCAATTCGTTTACACCAATTTTATGGTAACAAGCTTCTCTCCAGCTCGGACTTGACCCGCTCCCCGCTCCCCTATCCCCTGTCCCCAACTCCATTCCCTGCAAATGGACATGCCCCATGGCAGCTGCTGGCAAATGAGTTGAGCTCGAGTTAAGTTCGGGTTGAGTTTGGCTGGCCATGGATTGGGGTTCATTTGTATACTCTTCAAGAGGGTTACACATTTTCGATCCCTGACTGACCCACGGGGATTTCCTATTTTATTTTATCTAAAGTATGTTATTATGTAATGGAGCAACATAATGCTAAGGTCTAAGGAAAAAATGGTCAATTCATTTGATAAGATCATAAACACCTCAATAAAACTGTTTCTGCTGTTTATCTTATATTTAATCAGTGATCTTTGAGATCAAGACTGTCGAAGTCAATAGTATTAAATACTTTTAAAATTTTAGCTAAAAATATGATTCTAAGCAAAAAAAGGGTTGTATTATAGTTACGTTTACTCTACAAAAAAATTTAAATAAAATTCCAAGGCTCGACAGAAAACATTAAGGTTTTTAGAATAAAGTAATATTCTCATTTCAAATAAACCATTCCCATTTGCTCGTGTGTTTATTTCTGTGTTCCACGGTTGCACAAGAATTAATTAACTTTAAAGGGTATTTTAATCTTTGCTTCACGAAACCAGCTTTCTTGTTTTATTACTTTTTCCGGATTGGTTAAATTGCCGGCTGCATTTTGGGGATAATCGCAGAGTGGCGAGATTGAGGGTTGGAGTTGGAGGTTTGAGGAGCTGACATGTGTCACGCCTAAAACTATGCAACAGCTGCCGCAGCGGCCGCACTCCTGGCACTCCTTGCCACCGCTTTCTGCACCGGCGACATGCATTCAATTTCATGGCTGACCGCTGACAACAACTGCAATTTGGGGACATTAAGTTTTGACATTGAATAATCACCGCCAAAGGCGTTGACGACACACTCGTCCTCTGCGGCCGCCGCTCACACCTCGCTGCTCATTCATAAAATCGCATACATCGCCATCGCCATCGCCATTGCCATCGCCTGGGCCTGGGCCTATAATAAATTCAGCTCACTCATCAGGCAGTCTCTGCATGTGAAATTTTCATAGGGGAGCGTCATCAGTTGGCTTGATTGAGGAGGTTGCCCTGTGGGCACGGGCAGGGGCAGGGGGGACCAGGGGGGGGAGCTCAAAGGGGGCGGTGTTACAACCCGATTCAGTTCAGCTGGGCTCGAAGCCTGGGACCAGCTTTTATTTTGATTTATTTGCCACAGACACGACAGTTAATTTGATATTTTGATTAACTGCAGACCGGACTGGTTTTTGTGGAAGTGGGGGAAAACTCACGCTTCAGGCGATAGAGCAAGGGGGCTGGCGGAGGGGGAGGGGGAAGGGGAGGTTTCAGTGCGAGGGCAAGGGTCAGGCGTCAGCTGCTTGGCCCCCAGCTAATCCCTTACATAAGCTCTCACTTTCGTGGCCACGCAATCTTGCTCCCCTCCTTATTGTTACCCCGCCCCTTTCGACGCTTCCACATAATTTTATAATTTTTATTCACTTTGCGAAAATGTGAAAATAATTGCAGTGCAGTTAATTTATTATGTCGCTGCCAAGACATGAAGTGGTGCGAGATGTGTAAGCCCCTCGCACCAAATAAGACCGAGTTGCACAGTGGAAACAAACATGATAATTAATAATCAGCTGCATGAGTTTAATTTTCCTTCCACGATTAACAGCCTTGTTGATTTAATGTAAGCAGGTGAGATAAGCTTCTCAGTACCAGATTAATTTCGTAAAATTTTCTTAGTACCCAAAATTCTAAGAATATGTTTTTCTAGAGAGCTTAAGTACAAGCCATAATCTCCATCAATAAAGAATTCTTTGCTTTGTTGAACTCTGATATACAAAGTAGCAATTATAAATAATGTTGAAGTGAGGAGTGCAGATCAAACTTATCAGATTAAATAATTTTGGATTTAGTTGGGTTCATATTAATTTAAATCCAGATTCTTATGAAAAAACTTATACAATCTTAAAAGCAAATCCCATTATGACACAAACATTTTCACAAATTTTATCATGGGTGCTAAAAATCAATTGTTTAAGAGATTTTATAAGCTCAGGAGATTTCTGAGATCTAGCACGCATGTGTGATTTTAATCTCCTCATACCTTTCTGTCTTTTCTGGTCCCACTGTACAGTGAGCGGTCGACTTCGTCTGCCGCCAGGGCGCACAACTGTTTATTGTGAAAATTGATTTATTATCGCGATGGCCGAGTTTCTTTTTCCCTTCATTGCAGGCCTCCCCGGCGGCACACACATGTGCCCCGCACCACCGCACCACCCTGCCACCGTGGCACTGCAGCACCGCCTGTCATGTAGCATGCACCACCATCAGCGTCATCAGCAATTGTTGTTGCTGCTGCATATTTGCATCGATTAAAATAAGAATTTTACATGCGATTCGTGTTGTCGTCGCCCAGCTTTGTCTGCCGAACTCAGGGCCAAGGAGTGAGGCCCTCCTTTTGGGCTTAATAAATTTATAAATACGGCACCAAAAGGGGTTGTTGGAGTGCTTAAAAATGCATGCATGCATGAATTTTAACGAATTGCTGATGAAAATGTCGCATCATAAATTATTTCATATTTAGGGCTCCGCCATCGAAGTGCAGGCGATTTGTTGGGCCCATCAAAGGGCTCGGGGCTCGGGAGGATGTGAATGAGAATGAGGATGAGAATGAGGATGGATGTATGTGTATCTGCGATCCGCGTGAGATAAATTGCACTGGCTCCGGATCCGGGTGCTTTTCGGTCCTTCTTCTTGCCGCTCCGCTGTTGTGTGCATGCATAAATTAAATTTATATTTTACTTTCGAGCTATGCGTCTGGGTAATTATTTTATCTTTCGGCCCCCCCGAACACACACAATGCAGTCCCCACTCTCGTCGGCTACGTGGCCATGCATGGCATTCAAAGGTTAATTGGCATTTTCGGTGTATTATTTTATTTCGGCCTTAATTGCCAGTGAGTGGCGCATGCACATGCACATGCACATGCACCACAGTCGCAACCCCAACCACCTGGAGTTGACGTTGCACCACCGTAAAGGGCGTGACACTGCCGCAGCGGTAGGTGGTGGCATTCGCTCCAGGAGAGTGGGCTCGAAATTGTCAGTTGAGGGCTGATTGATTGATTGATTGACTGATTGGAGGCGAAAGTTGTTTGGTCGTGGGCAACATTCAGTTGAGATGTTTCAGGATGGAAGTGTTGTGTGTTGTGTGTGATGGGCTGAATGGGTAAACTACCTTAGTCTAGTCTGACAACTCTTTGAATATAACAACAACAAAGGATAAACCTTTTTTCGATTCGATTGAAAATCAATCTAGTCAAAATAAAACACTATTTTTCCAATAAGCTCTTGTGACTATTAAAAATACAAAAACCATATTTTGATTTCGGGAAATAAGAAAGACTTAAAATAAATGTAAAAACCTTAAGAAAAATTAAACCAATGCTAGCACAAATTAGTAAAAAAATCAAGAAGGAATAATTATAGGGTATTCTTATTTTTTTCTAATGTAGTACCCATACCCTTTTAATAAATACTGCAAATGGGTAATCATAGCACAGACCTTCCCAGTTGGGCTTCCTAATGGTGCATCCATCAATCTGTTCCTAGATTACTTCTTACAAGTTGCATGTCAACAGGCAATTTCTTACGTTGCATTCCCTTAACTGCGAAATATGTTTGACTATGGGCCCCCCTCTTTTTGCAGCCAGTTCCGAACAGCTCATTCCCCGTAAGATCCATAAACAACCGACACTCAGTCACGAGTGCAACTTGTCTTGCATGATGGCCGTGACCAAAGGCGGCAGATGGGCCAAGAGGGGCGAAATGATGGCAGGCGTCAACTTCGGCGCGCCAGAATTGGCATTAATGAGCAGACAAAGAGCTCAAACAACCGAACAGCAAACAGCAAACGGCGAGCAGAAAACGCCAAATGCCAAACGGCAAACACCCGAGGAGAGCAGCCACCATAATGAAGTCAAAGCAACAGGCCACTTAACAGCTCAGCGAACGAGATTGAGGGGCCGACACAGCGAGTGCGGAAAATGCGTCGATCAAATTAACAATTTAATTTCTAAGAAAACTAATTAAAAATCACGCAGCGCTTCGAGCTTCGAGGACTCGAGACGAGACGAGACGAGACGAGTCGAGACGAATCGAGTCGAGTTGAGTGAAGGAGCGCAGCGAAGTGGAGCTGTCTAAGCAAAAGACCTGCCACCCGCCCCCCGCCAATACCCCTCCGCCCCACCGTTCATGTCTGGCCATGAGTGGCTGCAACATGCGTCAAGCATTCGCAATTAGCGGAGCTGCAGTCCCTGTCAGTTGGGGCCATTAAAAGCAGGCAAACATGCCCCGGCAGCAAGCGTTCTCCTCGGCCGATGCACACACTTGATTTTCCAATCAGAACACCCTCCTTGCCCTCCTTGCCCCCTTGCCCTCCTTGCCGCCCGAATCCCGATGCAATCTGCGGCCAGCGCCTCCTCAAGTTGGCCAGTCAGCAACGTCAGCAACATTTGTGGCAACGTCTTTGCAGCAACAATGCGAGAATTATTATGGCTAAGTTGCTCTGGGAAAGACGAACTGGGAATACTCTGTTGAAAAAAGTGTTAAAAAAAATGTTTATATTATTCAATAAAAAACTTAACTAACATAGAACATTTTTAATACTATAGAATGGAAATATTAAATTGGTAATGATAAATTAGAAATAATTTTGTTCAATACGGCTTCATGTCGTATACTTAATTTTAGTATTCAATTTAATATTCTCATTCTCTCTAGTTGCTCATATAATCTTAAGATATTAATATTTATATTTGGAAAATGTTATACAAAAACACCATACGAAAAAACACTGGGTAAAGAAATTAAAAACTGATTACACAAACCTAATGTTTTAAATTAAGTTTTCAGCTAAGTTTTCAAAGTGACCTCTATATGCCCAACAGATCTCATTTCAAGGACTAATTCGAAACCCTTTCGCTTGGCAAATCCTTAGCAAATTATAACATAGCAGCACTGCACCACATCGTGCAGTAATAACTGGCTCGCTGTGGTTAGTGCAGCAAGAGCAACATCAAACGTGCCACATAGCCGCACAACTTGCAGCTTGCAATTGCCATTGCTGTTGCTGTCTGCCAACGGCTGATGGATATGGATGGATTGCCCGTTTGACTGGCTCTGGCTCTGGCTCTGGTTTCCCTCTAACCCTCTAGCCCTCTATCCACCGTGTACCCCGCAAAAACCAACTTTACTCAACTCTACTCCTGACTTGACTTGACTTGACTTCACTTGGCTCGCCTTTCCGAGATGCCACACATGCTAAACTATCTGCCATGCCCTGTTCGCCCTTGTCCCCCCCGTGCCACGCCCCTTGTTTGTTCGCGCTCGTGTGCGCCTTGTCAAGAAGAAGAAGAAAAAGAGGAAGGAGGCATAAGAGGCGGGGGATCGTTGTTGTACGTCGTCAACGTTGACTGCTAATAGACGCTCACGCTCACGACTTTATGCCACACATCACTCAAGCAAATGCGAACGGGTATGGGTATGGGTATGGGAATGGGAATGGGTACTGCTGCTGATGTTGCATATAATTAATTTATTATGTTGTTGCCGCTTGCAGCCTTTGGCCATATTTTGCGACTGCGACGCTGACATCGTCGTCATAAAATCCCGCCACCCCGCAATCCTTAATTCCATGTTGTTGCTGCAAGCCTTATGACGCATTTATGGCTGCACTTATAATGTTTGCCTTGGCAGGCAAACTCGCAGCTCGTCATGTTATTAGTTGTGCATTTGAAGCCGCAGCAGGAAATTGACTCGAGTTGAAGAAGGGCGAATTTCGCTCTCGAAAATCTTAGTGGCAATTTTGTGCGCATTAGTTAAGTGCAGGGATAAGCCAAATCAAATGGAGAAGTACAAGTTGTCCAAGTGATAGCATTGAAATGTTTGATTACGCTCCAACAAAGATTTAAAGCTTTTTATCTTCGCAAACATTTTTATTGTAGAGTGCTGAATAATAATATTTTAAAAAGCCTATTTATTTAGTCTAAAAAACTTTTAGTTGAGGATCCTAATAACTTTTTTTTAATAACTTTTGGACGGAGCATCGGATCCAAGCATGTTGGGGGTCTTTCGACACTTGTTTTTTACAAAATTGCAACTAGGCTAGATAAGTGGAGCATTTTACCAAATCGGACCCTGAATCGATTATTTTCGTAAAGTCTTGGTATGCACACCATTTTCTTTTCCCTAAACAGGTTTTGAACTTATGGTAAATTATCAATCAATTTCCTCTTTTCCGCAGATGTTTAGATATCTTACAAATGAGACACTTGTCGAACACATTGGCTACGGTCTGTGACTTTTTTCACCCCATGATTTTCCATTCAAACGTTTCATTGACTTCAGATCCATCGAATTCCCCCGAGTCGCGTTCAACTGACACGAGAGCAAAGGTCGCACATTATTAGCGTTGATTTGTGCACTTTGTAAGGTGGAACCCCCTCACACTCTGTTCAACCGATGCCAAAGGCGAGCTGTCGACGCCTTCGGTGCCAGCAAGTTGCAACTGCAGTTTCAATCAATCAAACGCGAGGCGAAACGGATGTGGACATGCCACTTCGCACACGCCACGAAAGCGCCCGAGGTTGTGTTGGCCAAAGGTGTCAACATAGGTGTGCCGCTGCAACAGCTCGGGCAACAATAACAACAACAGCAACAGGAACAGCAACAGAAACAGCAAGAACATCGACCGACCACGACTGTTTGTGCAACTCCAAGTGCGGAATGAACGAACGGATATGTGGCAAAGTTTCCTGAATGGCATTCTCTGCTGGTGAAAGGCAATTTAATTGAGGGACTTCACACCCGACACGGCCTGCTCTGTTTTCATTTCGTTATAAAGTTGAAAATCGGTCCAGCGAACGTGGCAAAATGTGCTTGCACACCCAATTTATCATTTCATTTACAGCGCGAAACGCACAAAAATGCAACCGCATTTGGCCAACATTAATCATACGACATGTTGACAGCTGTCAGCGCGCCATTCGTTGATTTTGTTGCCACTGCGACGATGTTGTTGACGCTTCCTTAGCTGGCCAACTGCAAATTGCAGAGCTCGGTGGCCGATAAACATTTTAATTCACTTCCAAAGGGAACGAGATGCGTTGAGCTACACAGGGATCAAAGAGAAATCCAGCAAACTAATGGGACTCGTTTAATAAGGCTCATTATCCTTCCCTTTCCATTAACCTGTTAAATAAATAAATACTTTGTTTATCTTTATTTTCTCTTTAAAAATACTGTCTCGCTGCGCAATGATTTAACCACATTATTGGGCTTAATGATTAACATTTTATTTTACTCTTAATGACTTTATTTCGAAAAAATATTGTTTTACTGTTTGCTTTTAAAGTAATGAAATAGTACTCGTACTCGTTTTTACCCACATTTATGGGAAACACTTTTTAGTTGGTATTTAATTATCTGAAGAAAATTAGAATTAGTTCGGTAAGGGATCTCAAGATATGTATGATTGCAATAAACATACATTTGTATATCTGTTAATGTGCTTACTACAAAAATCATCGAAATTTTAAATTTTCACACTTTTGCCTTTCTTCTTGAACATAATCTGTGAGCTCTTTCATCCCTGGCCCAATGGGATCGTAATAAATCTTACTGGCACACTACGCCAAATGAACAATGAAGAATAATGAGGCCTGTGCCAAAAAGAAAAGAAATTCTGACTTGTCCACGGGAACTGAAACGGGTGATGGAGAGGTTGAGCGAGTGGCAAAGTACATAATAAGCTCATTAATCAAGGGACACAGAGAACCGGAAGGGAAGTGCGACTGAGGAGGGCAATCATCATCCATATGGAGTGACTGTGTCACTCAGTTCTCAGCTCCAATCGTGCGAAATGTGGGCGCATACACACAACCTCCGGGTGGGCGTGTCGGTCGTATCTTGCAACAGTTTGATCATTAATTAGCTGGCATTTAATGTTAGATGACCCCAGTGCCAGTGCCCGTGCCCGTGCAACATCATTAATCTCGCTTGAGAGCGAACAAATTGATGCCCCTGGCTGCCTGACCGGCCTGTCTTGGCCTGGAACAAATCTAATATACTTCTTTTTTTCCGGCATTTCCGTCTGGGGCATTTGTTATTTTGAATTGTTGTAGAATTTTTCACAATTTTCACATTTTTCAACATCCGCCATGGCGAGTCGGGCTAACAATAATAATGGCCAGAAAGCGAGAACCAAACATCATCATCATCAGATGTCGGGGCAGCATCGTCATGGTCTTCAACTCATTGTCGGTTCCATAATTCGAATCATTTATAACTGGAGAAAAACTCTATCCTTGGGCAACGCACTTTTAGTACCCCTTTATGATTATTGATAGTTTGCAATTCACAACAATATTTATAATTATAATCGTCATACAACAAACGTTTTTGTGGCTTTAAGCAATCTTTTAAGTTCAGTTAATACTCGTCATCTATTTTATTGTGATTTCATCCTAAAGTGATTTCATTTATAAGATGATAAATATATCTATTAAAAATGTATACAAAGATACAGAAATTTATAATTAAAATTGAGAATTTTTCGTTAAAGGGTATCAACTTAACTGAATAGCTAGTTAAGTGAACGGTGGGTCATTGGTCTGGGGCACTGATGGCTACCGTCGTAATCTCGGATCCGAGACAGACGCCCGTCCATCTGTCCACCTTCCGTCCGTCTGCAGTGTCCACCGAGATTTTTTGATTGATGGCGCGCTTGGCGCACGTTGCAGTGCTCTTAAAATTTTTATAAATTATAATTTTTCCATCGACTGGCAAACATATTTTTCATGTCATGTCATTCCCCCGCCTGTCCTGCACTCTCCGATTGATTGATGAAAATGCGAGGCGTGTACGAAATAAAGGAAAGAAATATAATAATAATGATATATCTATGCAAATTACGGCACACAAATTATTAGTTTCGTGTTCTGCGAGGATGACGACGTCGATTCTCGAGTCAGCCAGGGGAATTTCATATTAATTTGCCAGCCATTAATCATCCGATGAGGGGGTGTCGTCGTAGCTGTTTGATTTCAGCTGGGCTGGTGTCAAAGGTGGCCATTTGTTGCTAGGGTGTGCCTAAATTTAAGTGAATAAATGATGCCTTATTTAAAAAATTTAAACAACGGAAGAAGTTTGTTTACAAACACACAATTTTTAAAATAAGATAAGTAGTTCTAATGGCTTGAATAGTAAGCAAATAATAATAATATAATTCAACTTGATTTCAGCAGCAAACATCTGATGCCAATTAAATTGAATACAGAATATTTGTCAAGTATTTCGAAACTTGCAACTATTTTGCCTATCAAGTCCATTGTTCTCTGTGGCATTTCTCGAGTTAATCTTTGTGAATTTTCACAACTTCATTCTGTGGTCCTTTCTGGGCTGGCCAGAAAATGGAATTCCAGTCGACAAACTGTGGCCTGCCATGACCCGATACAGTTGCGAAACAAAAACAGAGCCATGCCGGCATATTCCCGGCTCATCGCTGTTTGACTCTGGCTCTGTGGCTAAAGGGCAATAAAAACTATTTACAGTTCAATTTGCTATAATATTTGCAGCTGAAAACCGCAAACGACAAATATGCACCACCAAACCAAAGCGCCACCAAACCAACGACCACAGACAAAACGACCTTTCCCCTCGTTTTCCCGCTAGGAAAAGCCTTCCGCTTGCGAGATACGCAAATAGCTTAAACTTTTTATCCACAGTAGTTGGTCCTGATGAGGGTATATTGAGCCTTATATAGTTTAAAATATAATTAAATATTTCAATTACAATTATATTAATGGTAACTATTTAATTAGTTTGTATACTTTTGTCTAGTCATGGGAATATTTGATAATATATAAAAAGTTTATAATTTGGAGGCATGCACATTTCTGAAAGTGTTCCTTACTTAATGAACAACTAAAAGATACATTTTACTAGTGCTTGAGATAGTTACGAATTAAATGCAGTATTTTCCCAAATACAAGAAAGAAAAGACGCAGGTATATTTATTTTTACAGGGCATCTTAGCAGTGCATATCCCAAGCAAAGAATTTCGTGGTGTTTAGCATGCGCTGGCGCACTCAGAGTGGAATCAAAGTTTATGCACATGAGGACATTCAGACGGGCAGGGAATGTTAGTTTGCGTATCTGAAAATCTACAGACAATAATCCAGTGTTGAATAGTGCGGGAGCACTGAAAGGGTTAGGTTGCGTTCGTGTTCGTATTCCTATTCGTATTCGTATTGCCATTCCGGCCACTCGACACTTTCCATGGCAAAAGTTATGCAACCAATTTACATACAAAAACAACTCAATAAACGTGCGAAATGCTAACGATTTGTAAAAGTTGGAATCCCCCCTCAGCTCGCACACATGAGTGTATTACGTCCTGTTATTGGTTTTTGTAGCCATTCCACGAGGGCAGGCCAAAAGGAGCCACTGCCCTGGCAATTTAGCAAAGTATTTCCTCGTCGCCCTAAAAAGTTGCCCACTTTTTGTTACACCAGCCATGAGACGCATACCCGGGCTCGTCGTCCTCGTCCTCGACGTCGTCTCGTAAACTGTGGGCTTATTTTCATGCCCGGAGCCATGAAAACGGAAATTGTGCATGAAAGCTGACTGCCAGCCATGCCCCAAAGCCAACGGATAGCGGGAATAGCGGGGCACCCACTTACACGAACCTAACTCGATTATTATAATATTCAACTATATAATCCAATGGGAAAGTTTGCTAATAAGCTGCTAGTTGAGTGCCAGTTAACAGTGCCAGTTCACCCGGGATTTCAGGAGGACTCAAGGATTGCTGGATGGGAATGTGGTTCGCTTTTATTGTTGTGGCGAGAGGGAGGCGAAGGTCTCAAGTCAATTTCAATATTGCCCCGCTGAAGGATAATTGCAAGTGCATGGGAATCGAACGTTTGATTCGCTCTCATTGAAATGATTTGGGTAATCGAATCAGCTAAGTTGATTGAATGGCAGGTCAGCTTATGATTTATATTGAATAGTAAATCATTTTCAGTCAAATCAAATCAAATCAATTATAAAATAAGGTTTACTGGAAACAAGCAGAGTCATAACACTTTTAAAAATTCCATTGTTTACATTGTCTGACTTATATATAAACTGAATTAAGCTTGGGAATGCGGCATTAACTAATTTATGTCAAAGTAATTGCCGCCCCCGCGGCTCGATGTCTAATTGCAACTAATCACACACAGATACAAGCTATGTTCGACCACAAGTGCCGCAGCAACAAATAAGGCATCGTGGAGACTTTCACTAAACGCGAGCGACGTGGCATGAAAAATGACTACGGTCCGGTCCAGTGTGCCCCATACAAAAGCGAGTGCTAACGGTATTTAATGACACATGAAGTCGTCAATCACTCGTAAATCTCGACATGTCGCCGTACCCAAAGTCGTCTCCTCACTCGCTCGCTGGCTCGCTTCTCCCGCACCTCGAGAACCCAAGCAAACTCAAACTCAAACCCAAACCCAAACCCAAACTGAAACTCAGACCCAAGCAAAGGAAAACAAAGCGAAACCCCAGCGATGGCAAGCGAGTCAAAAGCGAAACGAAACGAAACGTAACGAAAAACGCTCCCGGTAGCAACACAATTTGACAGCTGCCTGACAGTTTAAATTAATTGATTTATATGGGGTGCCTGGAACGGAAAGTGGACACTGCTGGGCGGTTAGGGAGTGGCGCTTTCGCTTAATCGCCCCCGAACAAAGAAAGTTGGAAGGAGCCTGTACCGACTAAGAGATACTCACTACTTGAAAGGTCTTTAGCAGTAACATTTTCGTTTCGATTGATTTTGAATATTAAAATGTTATTAATACTTTCCACCAGTGACCAAATATAATCATTATTTTACCATACGAAAAATTAATCATTAATTTTTAAAAATATAAACCTGTCAGTAATACTATACCTATAAATAATCACCTAAAAAAGTCTTTAGCAATTCCACGAATGGAACATACCCCTCGAATCAATATAATACCCTGTATTTAAATATATTGATATGGCCTTTCAATTAACTGAATGGCATCGTATTTTCCGATTATTTGGGAGTCCAGACCCGCATTTGAGGTGCTACCTTGGGGTTACATCTGTATTTACTGTCGTGTCAAATGTGGCCCAAGTTCTGGCCACTTTCAAACAGACCCGTCGAGACACCTGCCACACTCTAAGCCCAATTTATCAGCGCAGCTCCGATCTGGCTGTGTCCGATTTATAGACAGTGTAATAACATTATCGATTTGGTTAATTATATGATGAATAGTGTGCGCTCTGGCGGGGAATTGTCCGATTATCTCGAGGGCTGCTCAAGTGTCTGGCGCATAAATCAAGAGAGCCGGGGCTGTCACGCGAATTGACCCGGCCATGGAGGCAGTCGCGCCACTTGACTGATGATGTCTTGGCCCGATGCGATCGTGCCATCAATCTGGTGGGGGATCGGGATCTCTTGCTTTGCATTTCACTTTCCCACTTTTGTCGCCGCCACTTACAGATGCGTCAAAACTAACAAGATGGATGGCATGAAAACGCCAAAAGGCGTCGATCAGCGATCTCCAATCGCCGATCAAGTGATCGTTGATGTCTACGTCGGAACTCGATGTCTCTGGGGCAACCACAGAGGTAACCTCGTGGCGTCTTTGAATCCGAGTCTTTTTAATGTCGCGACAGCGCTTGATGGATGCCTTGATGAGCTATGGCCGAAAGAAAAGGAAAGCCGATATAAAATATGACTGGTATTTATATAAGGAACCACGGTGGGGGTCAAGCCATATCGGAATTCGAAAATGTCTTTAAAGTAGTTGAAATTAATTAGTTTTCGTTTATATTTCAATTTTATTGACTATTTTCTCTAGAAATCCCAAGAGCTTAGCACTGTACAGCAACATAAATTTCAAATATAAATCTACTTAGCCTGACAATTGACAAAAGTACAATATAGATTTATATACAATGCCAATAAATGAAATCTAATTTTATGAGATTTTCATTGGAGTACAGATTGTATTTGTATGGCCAGGGACAGCCACCTTCCCTTCTTTTATCTCAGCATCCACTTCTGTTACAACTTCATTTGAGCAAATCTCTATAATCCCATCTGATTCTGCTGGCACAAAACAAACTTTGCCGGTCCCTCAGATGGTAAATAACTCTTTTTCGCAGCCAGGGCAGGGCAGTGCGAACAATCCTTGGGCCGTCGTCGTCGTCGTCGTCTCGTCCTCGTTAATCCCGCTCGTAAGCATTTTGTCACATTTCAAAATCATTTATCAAGAGCTTTCACAACAGCAACCCTCACGCCCCGATCCGATCCGCACTCGCACTCGAATTCTTATTCGAATATGAGAGTATGAGTATATGAACCCCATTCACATCGCATCTCTGTCATTGCACTGACAGTTGTGCACATTAATTTTTCAACACAGACTTTGGGAAATTTGTTCGGGCCACAAATTTCTCGATGCGATGCTCAATGGGAGACGACGAATAAAATACAAAATAAACATCTCTCTTTGTGTATCGTTGTATCGTCGTATTTGTGGCTGTGACTGTGACTGTGGCTGTATCCCTCCCGTTTCTCTGCATCTTTTGCAGTTCAGTTTTCAGTTTTGTGTGTGCGCCGGGCTAAAGTAATTTTTCATATCATAAATTTTCAAGTCAGTTAATCCCACACGCGGCGTTCGTTGTCGGCTTCTTGCACTCTCTCCATCGGCTTTATTTATGCCTTCCGCCAGATTCTCCATCTCCATCTCCATCCACAGTCACAGTCACAGCCATCTACGCCTGATGGCAGCTGTGACACTTTGACATTTCAGTGATAATTCATACTTTTGCATGTCATACTTAATTATGGCAACAGACTGTGTGGGTCTTTTATCATATTTAATTTCGGTCTCTTGCATTTCTTCTGTCAGGCACATCATTATTGCTCTCTTAGGCATCTTAGGCACTGGGATCTGGGACCTGGGATCTGGGAAGACCTGGCTCAGTTCACTAATTACTCGACAGACATTTCCCAATCGTCTTCAAACTTAATTTATCACCTCGACTCGCTTGGTTTCGCCACAAATGATTAATACGTTTCTCCTCTGGTCTGCCAAAGTGAATATGTTTCGAAAAAGGGTTTTTTGTCTTCGGCTGGGTTTTTCATATGCCTAAGACATCAATCATCGACGGGCTTTCGAAAAGGGGGTCTGGTGCCCCGGGGCTGGTTCGCAGCGAAAATCAAATTTCCAGCAAAATCAGCTTAGCGATTCTGAAATTAGTGACATGTCAACAGGCGAGGCGGGGGGCATGAGGATTTGAGCCCTAAAACCACAGATAGAATCTGCAATCGTATTGGATTTGGTTATCTAAAATAAAAGGGCAGTTTGCAAAACTCAAGAGGGCGCCTAAATAAATGAATTTAAATGAATTATTCGAATTTCTTATATTTCATCAGATGATTTAAGTTTCAAGCTGAAAAACACCTATAAAAATATACTTGTTTCCTCATAAAAATATATTTATTTTAAACTGCAATATTTTTATAAAATATAAAACTACTAGAAGTGAGAAGTTCATTGACTTTTACTGTTCCTATTTAATAAAAGGCCATTAGCTAATTAGGCTTAAAATATTAACACTTTGACAATATACGTATTTTCTTATGCAAACATACGTAATCAAATTTTTTTAAATGCCGATTCTTAGAAAGCTTTTTTGAACTACTGCAGTTGTCTAATGTTGCCAATCCATTTTCAAGGACCTGTAGGGAGTCCTTAAGTGAGGGTATTTTGACTTCGCACAACCCACTCAGCTTTTAGTCCCCGCTTGGTGTGGCTTCCATCTCGCTGAGTGATGTGCGGCCATCAATCTAAACTCATCATTTTGAAGGCGCGCTGTCAGCCATAATGACCGAGGCCAGGGCAAAAAACTATATAGAAAAATGTCAGACGAGGCTCACATGGTGGAGCCAGGGGGTTTCAGAGGGGTTCAGAGTGGAGAAGGGGCAGGGAAGGGGCTAACTGCGATGGGTCACACAATTCTGCACACAGAGTCGTCAATCATAATTTATAAATTGCTGTGCCAACCGATTGTGTGCGGGGGTGCAAAGGGGACCGAATGGGGATGGAAATCCACATCTATTCGACTTGTTTTTTCGCCTTTGTGCTCACTTGTGTTTTCTTGCGCTTGTGCCATATCCAACTAATTATTCAACGTCTCATTAAACAAATAAATGTGTCAGAGAAACATTTGTTTCCCATACATCACGGGCCAGAGCGATCGCTTTTAATACGAATACAAGAGCGCGAAGGCCGCCAAATCACGTCATGTGAAAATGACAAATCAAATGAGATTAACACTTAATTTCATTCTGAAAGACGAAAACAGAAATAGAGTGAAATATTTCACCGCTCGGTGCGCATTCTTCGCTCGGCAGTGCCTCCACCCAAGCGTTCTTGATAGATGTGAGTTCTGCGCATATTTCAGGGGAAATCACCTGACAGCCCGCCATATGGGCCGTGAAATTAAAAACCATAATTAAAATGTTCCTCGAACTTTGCCAGCGGGCTGCTTGAGTGCGACTTCTGTGGGGCATTGCCAATGATTCACGCGTTGAAAGGCATTCCGCTGGGGATTAAGATCCCTAAAGCATATGCGAGTAATGAACGACATAATGTCATGAAATTGACAACATATTAAGAGTTCAAAAGTACTTCAAATTAAATATTACAATTTTAGTTGGCATAAAGTTATGGAAAACAAAGCCAGATAGTTGTTCTTGGCTAAATAGGTATTCATTTTTTTTAGAATGGCCATTAGTAATTCTATATAAATTCAAAAACATGCTGTGCAAATAATTACTAAATGATATACGAGTATTTTCTAACCATCCATCTATTTATTATTTGCTCTTTTCAATCTTTTTCCTGATCCCATTGTGTCGACGTCTATTGGACATTTGAGGGCTCGGCAGCTGAGTTTTCTTGTCACCTCCCATTGACTTAATCACATGCCACATTCCCAGTGCCAGACTGCAGAAACAGTTGATGCTCGTCGTGCAATTTATTGAGCACATCAATCAATGTGGCAATTCCATTTGAGTACTCCCTCTGTTGTTGTTGTTCTTGTTGTTGATGTTGCCGCGGTGATTTTTCGCAAATAATTGCACATTGCACATGCCTGTCAATGGGTGTGGTCAGTGTCAGAGCCAGAGCCCGAAGAAGACTCGCCGGCAATCGTCACTCTAAAGATGGGCAAAACAAAAACAGGTCAATCATCGATCATGGTCATCACCATCATCAGCATCGATGCCGATGAGCAGAGCCACATCCTCGTCGCCTCATTATTGATGAGCCCGGAGCACACACACACACACTCACACCAGTGATGTCAAAGTCGTACTTTAAAGTCTGAACCAAGCAATAAACTTAAAAAAACGATTTTTAAAAGATGCCACATTTTTGGGTCTTAAGATTTGGAAAGGATATTTAAAATATATATCTGTAAATTTATATTAACGGGCTAAAAACAAAAGAACAAATGAAAAAGTGAATTAAATGAGATTTTAAAATAAGAGTTTAGATGGATAAGTTAGTGGTAAGGAATGCTCCAAATATCTGAAACTTTTATTATTTATTGAAATGGAAAGTTTCATAAACAATTTCAGAAAGGACGAGTCCCCGGAATAATGCCAAACTGCCATCACTGATTCGCACACAGCGGCCAAGACAGGGTCCGTCATCGTCATCGCCGGTCCCTTCCATCCATACCAGATAATATCTTTTTGCAACAAATTTTTGACAGCTTCGATGCGGCATGGTATGTATAGTATGGTTGGTTGGTCGGGGTCCGGTCTTGGCCCGTATTGGCCTGGTCTGGAAATGCAGGCGGTTTGCTCTTTCGGTTGGCATCGGCAGCGGCATTGTTGAGACCCCTCGGAGTGCTGTTGGGCCTGTCACATTTATCACAAATTCAATGAATAATAATTTTTGCACGCTGTGTGATGTGACGTGCTAATGTTATCTGATTGGAATCGCCGATGAAGCAACAGGAGAGCACACCAGATGGGGCAGGAAATGGGCAGGATGGGGTAGATGGGGAGCCGGCGGCAGAGAACTGGAGCCGCTTTTAAATATTAATTATGGTCCCTTTTCTCGAGCGGCTTTCGACTGCCATTTTGTATTATAAATTGCATTCCCGATAAGCGGCGAATTATTGATCGATGCTGGGGGCATAAACGAACCGAAGAGGGTTAAATGGCTATCTCGAGGGAGAGAGCGATCATAATTTAAGGCGACGATCTGACATTTCCGGTTTTGATTGATGGCAGCGGCAGGCATTGTAAATCACTGGGTTTACTCGCCGCTTATCTACCACTATATCCACAAGATAAACATGGTCGAATAGGATTTATACTGTATACGGTGTAGTTAAGTGCAGTCGCCCACTCCCAACTACGGCGCCTACTGGAATTACACTTTGGCAGCTTTATGGTCCCTCATCGATCATTCGGTGAGCGGAATGCGGCAATCTAACATCAACATTGGCTGAGATAAGAGAACCTGCACATAATTCCAGCACAAACAAGGCAATTGTTTAGTTGTTTGATCAAGATTACATCTAAAAGCAAATACATGTTCGAAATATGTGGTAAAGAATATATGGGTTTGACAAATATATTTAATGTCAAGCGATATATCAATATATTATACATTTATGGTTAATTTTATTAACGAAAATTTTGTTTTCTATAATTAAATATCCAACGACAACAAACGAGCTTACAATAATTTGGGTTTGCATATATGTTTTTCTTTTAACAATATCTAGATACGTTGAGTTTGTGGTTGAAGAGCAATTATTTTGAACAACGCCTATCATTCTTTAGGCACCAGAACCCCAAATTGTTCTCTTAATGATTCATGTCCTTGTCGAGTTCATAAAAGTGTTGCTTGATCAATTGATTTTGGCGATCGGTGCCATCCATCACACACGGACTCACGCCCCGAAACCTCAACTCTCGAAGTGATCTCCCCTTGAGGAGCGCAGACTGGTCTCATTGGATTCGACATGCAGTGTCAGTGAATAACCCCGCTGGCTAATCAATTACAAAGAGATGCCAACATGTCAGAGCCCAGACAGCCAACAAACAGCCGGCGAACCGTCAAGGCGAATGGCGAATCGCGACTGGCATGAGCATGAACGGCAGGGAAATTCGGAAAAGAAAATCGAGCGCCAAATTACTTTCAACACGGTGCAGTAAATCGTAAATCAAATGAGTGTTGGGGAATTCGCAAACAATTTCAAGAATGTTGTGTGTACAAAAGACCGTTGACAGTTCTTAATTGCAAAGGATTTTCCCATTTCAATTCGTTTCGCGCTGCGTTTCATTTTGGCAAACAATGAATTTTTCGAACATTTCGACAACTTATTTTTATTTTTATACCTCGCATTCGTGGAATCTTTGGGAACGCATTTGGAAAACTTTGTTTTTCAACGATAAATCAAGTTTATCAGAAAAAGTTTTTTTAGAATATCCTTTTAATGAATTATATAGAATAAGATTTAGATTTTTGGTTAATTAAGAAACTTTATTTTAAAACAAAAATTTTAATATAACAAATATTTAAAAAAAGGTTTTTATGATTTAATAAGCTATACACCTAAAAACATTAATAAATATGATATGAAATGCAACACTTATAAAATATTATATATTTTATTTATATTTTGTAGCTGATTTTCAAATATGTAGGTGAATAGTAAATTGAGTGTGAGTATATTAAAAGGTATATTGCTGTCTTAGCTAAGCCAAATCTTGAAACAGATTGCAGAGCCAAAAGACTAGCATTTTCCAATTTGGCGCAGAGGAATCGGTAAACATGTCGCACGACTGCACCGCGTCCGACTTGATTTGCATGTGACGTACGATAACTGTCAATATTTTTTGGCTCCGACTCAAGAGCCGGCTCCACTGACAGCTGTCAACGCTCCGCGCTTGAGACGGAAACAAATTTGTAAAGTACTCTGGCAGCAGCAATTTTCCTTTCTCATGTTGCGCTGCCAGTCCGACATGAGGGGAAAATTGAAATAAATGTTTTCGGTGGATTTCGCTCACCCGCAAGCGGGAAACACGAATAACAAACAAAAAAAAAAAAGAAAAAACACACTGAAAACGACGCAAATTTATTAAAAACTTTGCCGCAAGCTGGGCAGACAGGAAGCGACGCCAACAAAGGGAATCCACTGAGACCCAAAGAAATATGATAGGGGCTTTGGCCGACTGCGTACGTGGAGCGACTCGCATGTGTCGGCGCCTGTCAAAGTGTCGACATGCGCAAATAACGCTAAAGGATTTGTCACTGCCAGTGGCGCAAACACACTCACACCCACACCCATCGACACACACGCTCCGCCAAAAACCAAAAAGTAAAATCTGTCACGGCGGAAACAATGCGAAAAGTGAAAAGTAAACTCCAAACTGTTGCCAACTTTTGCTTTTATTATGCATTTTATCCCATGGCTCTGCGTTTTCCAGTAAACAATTTTGCTTAAGCGTGTGAAAAGATTTGTCCAGAAGACCGTAAAAATGTGATCTGGAAATTTGGCGCACATATTTTGGGTTCACGTATACTCACATATGAATATTTTGCCTAAGAATATTTATCTTAGATTTTCTTATGGTGTAGCAGACTAATTTCAAATGAAAAGGCAAACATTTTTTAAATCATTCATGTTCATTTTTAAAAACGCTACAGTACATTGTAATATTTTAATTTAAATTGTATTTTCAGTTTTGGGATTTTATATTTAAAATATGTTGTACTAAAGTTAATCAGCTCGAACACGAAACAAACGAGTTAAGTACTCTCCTTCTGATAAACACAATCTTGAATGTTTTGCCGGCTCAGTGACTTTCCCACATCCCAAAGCCGAATCCGGGATAAATTTCAGCGTAGTGCGGAGGTGAAATGAGGAGTTTTTCCGCAGCTGTTGCTGTTTGGCATTGTTTTAAGTGGAAATGCCTGTCAGCGTGACTGTTTGACAGATTGTCTGGGCCGAGACTGATGGCCAAGCGGAGAGGTGTGAGTACGGGTATTTGAGTATCCGTGTATCCGAGTATCCGAGTATCTGAGTATCTGGAAGTCAGTTGCGGAGTGATTAAATGCGGCGCTTCTGTTGTGCAGCTCATGACTCGTAAAAAGCAGCGACACGCAAAACCGTTTACACTTATCAATCTTATCGATAAGTGTAATGACATTTAACACGCCGCACATCCCCCTGATGAGATCGGTCTTCCAATTGCCGGCATGTTTACCTTACCCATCCATCGGACGGCTACTGGAGGCGGTGGTTCCGGCCCTACAAACAATCACTATCTCCGAGTCTGTAACTTTTTCGGGGTCGTACAAATGGTGGCTGGCATTGTAATTTATGCGCTCGCTCGTTCATTTGACATGTCAAAAGTTGTGTCACTTGATTGATGACTGCTGTCAACACATACTCTCTAATTTTTTTCGGTTTTGTTTCGCCCCGTACAGTATTTACTGAATGCGGTTAGGCCGCTGGGAAAAAAGAAGGGGTTCGTGCGGTAGAGTTCTAATTTTTGTTTGTATATCTCACTTTTGCCGCTCCCTCGCAAACCCCGTTATCGATGCTCGCCGTTCGTGTTGAGGTTTCTCCCTACCGCAATGTGAACATATTGCATATTTTGTTTGGACCGACATGAGATTGATGAGCTCTGCCTGATGCCTGTCACATGCTCGAATCGATGGGTTTTGTGCACGGCCTGACTGTTATTGCACTGGAAACAATTTATTTGAGAATTTTCAGTTTTCAAATATAGGATAGGACTATTTTCGGTGGTCAAGCTTTGAGAAAAATTGTAGATAACTGTTTTTAATAAACTCAAAGCCTACCAGCTAAGAAAGATGATGGCGTTTTCTGCACTGAACTATGTATTTTCAAGTTTTCAAGGGTAGTATAAAAGTCATTCTCAGATCATATAGTACAATTTATATCGTTTTAAGATAATTCTAAGGAGTTTATACCAATTTTTAGAATCATGAAATGTAGTATCTCAAAATGTGACAAGCAGCTAGGATCTGGATAAAAGTGAACTGTTTTTCCCAGTGTACTTGTTGTCCCGCTTCGCTTTTTACAAGGCTACGGAAAGGAAGGGAGTCGGAGGCAGACGGAGAGAGTCATCGACGCTTGACAGCAGTGCAAACAAATTGTGGCGACAGGAAGCTCGGGGGCGGGAGGAAAGTTATTCCATTCTTTCGGACTCGATAGGCAGCGCCCGAGTTACGAGGCTTACGTTTCGAGTGTCCGTGTCTGGGCTCTGTGTGAATTGATTGATGGGTCTGCCAATGCCGCCTGACGTCCAACGAGTCGTCGAAGCTTTCCGAGCTTACTTGCATTTACTGTGTGCCCAGCGAGCTAAGCGAAAGTACAGAGCAAACTTACCCGAAATACCTCAGTCAACGATATTACACGAAGTTTGACCTATTGATTTACAAAACGGAACTAAAATCATTCAAAATTAGAATCTATTAGCTGTGAACTTATTTTGTTGTTTTAATAATAATTGAATAATAATTGGCATCTCTAAATAATGTAGCCAAAATGGACATTTAAAATAAAAATAATTGTACACCCAATAATTAAGCAACTAAATAATATTACCAATTGTATTAATCTCTTAAATTTACTTACTTACCAACACAAGCTATGGATTTAGAATTCCAAAGCTTTAATAAATCTCTGCGAAACCAGCTAAAATCTGAGCTGTCACATCTTTCAATCTTGATGATTTCATTAGAGCTCCACCCCAATTAGCCCCACCCCGAATGCCCCTCGAAGCCCAGTCGATAAATAATACGTTAGTACAAAGGGAACCACAATTAACGGGCAAATATTGAAGGACACACCCCTGCGGAACACTTTCCCTTTGGGCCGCCCCTCGAGTCCTGTAAGCTCCGCTCTTTCGCACACACTATCTTAACAAAATGGCAATCAATTTCTCGCGCTGTAAATTAACAATCATTGTGGCGGAGTGGGAGTACCTCCGGGGAGGGGGGAAAGGACACAGCACGGCAGCTGCTAACTGCCAAGAGGGGGGATTCCCCTGCGGCAGAAGGACCCCTCTCAGCTAACCATGGCCCGCAATCAGCGTACATTAATATGCACGAAAACAATAAACAATCCGGGGGAGACGAGCAGGAACCAACCGAATGGGAGATTTCCAGGGGCGGAGTGACCAAGAGGGGGGCGGAGGCAGAGGCGTTACAGCGGCAATCATGCAAAAAGCAAGCAAACGCCGCCATTATGGCCATCCCGCTCCAACTCGCTTCCACTCTGTTGGCCCGACTCAACTGACAATATTTATTGCAAATGCAGCAATAAATTTCAAAACACCATTCGCTAAGCACCACATGGGGTCTCGAAAATTGAAGATAAATTTTAAGGCGGCAATTTATGATTTGTGAGCATAAGCGTGAGTCAGGGGCGTCGAAGGGGGGTGCTTTTGGCTTTGGCTTTGCTTTTGGTGCTGCTTTGGTGCTGGCTTGGACCCGGCACAATCGGCTAAGGCCGCTGCTGACAAGTGTGGAGTGTTTGCCGCCGCACTCCTTCACTCACCCATCGCCCCTCTCGCCCTCTCCCGCTCCCACCGCCTAGCCCCGTCTCGCTCCCACGGCCCGGTCGTTTTTCAATTGTGTTTGCCGCGATTTTACGACTGCCCGCTGCGCCTTTGACAGCAGCCCGAGCCGATCCGGTCCAAGGAAACCCTTCTATACACTGTCATAAATTTAAATAAGTTCAAAAATACCATATGCTAAAATATTTACAGCCCCCTGATTACAATTTTGTTCTAAAAGTTTAGAAAATTGTCAACAACATATTTTTCAAGATCCATTTTATACACCCTTTATATTTCCAAATTTATTTTATTTAAGTAAAACCTGAAAAAGGATGGTTAAATTATATTTATTTTAGCAAATAATATATATATATTTCTCACAATGTTTAAGGATAAGCATTATAAGAACCCTTTACGAAAAAACAGAAAGTTATCTTTGCGAGTTAAAGGAACCCATTTTTCCAAAAAGTTTATAATAATCTACGACACATTAAGATTTTTTAATGAAATCAAAAATAAGTACATTTATTTTTTTACGGTGTAGCTGAGAGCCCAAGACTCTTGGCCAAAGAGCCGCGGAATTGTAGAAGGGAATTGGTTTTCGCCAAAACGGAAAGGAACGAAGGAAGCGGAAACAGAGGGCATTGCAAGGGGCTAAAGTCTCCCTAGGGGCCTCTAACTGGCATTTGAAAAATTACTTTTAGCAAAGCTAGTTAAAATATTTTTCAGCGAAATGTCAATCATAAATGCGATTAGAAATAGGAAAGGATTACGACTTAATAAAAATCGGCATTGAATTCTGTACAAATATTTAAGAAATTTGTGGTAAATATTGATTGCATAAATAAGATTTAAAATGATTTAAATATTTAAAAGATTATGGCAAAGTTTCAACAAATAGGTAGACAAAAAAGTAAGCCACTTATATTTCAATTGTTATTATTAATAATTATCGTAATTTTAATTAAAATTAGAGAAAGTTGTTTAATTTTTCTAAAACATATTCATAAAGTGTGTGATTAATTTTAAGAAAAATAAATATTACAATACAATAGTCTTCTGTATTTAATTTACGACTATTTGGGCTCTATATTTTTACAATCACTACGCACCACTGTACCGGACAGGAAAGAGCTCTCCTTACAACACCTTGGTGCAATTATTCATTCACTTGCTAACCGGAGCGGAGGAACGGAGGGTTGAAGGAGTGCTGGCGGTAACCAAACCGCCAGACAGGATCTCCATCTCCTCTTTTTCCGTGGCAACGCAACGGCGAGATGCAAACAACAATCCGCTTCAAGTCGAAAATAAGAAAAAGGTTTATGAATGCGCTCATGAAAAATGGAACATCGTTAAGAGCAATTCATAATGAAATACGCGGCATGTTGGAGATTGGGGTTTGTGGATTGGGGATTGGAGGGAAAGTTCCCCGGACTTGGACCTGGACCTGGACCTGGAGCAACTGCAATAAGCTGAGCCCAGGCGGTCGATCTCCAGTTTTTGGCTTCTTCGCTGGAAGCAGCATAAAAATTATGACCATAAGCAGGATATTGGGTTAAGGTTTTATTATTCCTACCTCCTTGTGTGTGTTGCCAATAAACTTTGTTGCTGCAGCTGATTTCCACCTTTCGGTTTCTCCGTTTTCTGCCTTTTTGTTGTCTTGCTTGTTGGCTGTCCAAATGAAGCTGTTGCAGTGCCAGACGAAAGCGGTATTTCAATCAGAGCTGAGAAATAAGGGCATGCCATCCATATACTACATGGCATGGCCATGCAAGCCTTATCAATAATTTCGTTTTCATATGCGCATCGCCAGAAAGTTACAGATGGGGCCATAAATATGATTCCAAGCTGGAGTGGCTAGGGAAATTTATAGAGTCTGTTGGCCGGCCTGTCAGGTGAAATAAATAATAAATTCGTTATTTTCGAGGCTCGGCCAGTGAAGTTCGCGGCGGCGGCGGCGGTGGCTATCAACGGTGCAGAAAAACAACGACAATAACTCCAGGGGCGTATGATGGAGGCACGCCCACATTCAGCAGCCCCAAACACTGGCGATGGCGATGGCGATGGAGACCCCAAACACCGGAGATGGAGTCGTGCTCCCTGCACAGCTGCAAATCGCACTCGGACATCGTGGGGGCCCGATGGGGAAACAAATTTGAATTCAATGAAAGATGAAATCATTAAGTTTGCAGGCAATTGAAGGCGGCTACGAATGCGGTTGGCTTTAATCGTGCTGTAGTCGCACAATGGGACTCGAATCGGATCGGATCGGATTCGGATTCGATTGCTTTGGGTTGGGTTGGTTTGGGCTTGGCAGGGAGGAGGCGATGGTATTGCCCAGACTGTTATGACACAGGCCAGACATTCACCGAAAAAATTTTGAGGAGGAAGTAGTGCCACCGAATCAAGAACTCAATTAGAGAATGCCCAAAAGTTGTGAAAATGGTGATTATTAAAACGCTTAGGAAATGGATACTAAAAGGTTTTAAGTAACCAAGCCGAGAATGAGGAAGTTTCGTTGAAAAGTTTTGACTTCTTAATTTTTGTTTAAAACACATTTTTGTGACTCGAATTGGAAGGCAACAAAATTCAGACAGATTATTTAAAGAAAATAGTCTTTTTACTAATTTTCTTCAAGTTCGCAAATATGTTGTAACTTTTACATTCTATTAAAAAAAAAAGTTGTCAAATTGATTCTTTTTTAACCAAAGCAAAATAAATGGTTTGATCATTCAAAATTTCCGCTTACATCTTAAAAACTAATTTCTGACTAATAAAATAAAAACGATTTTTGACAGCTCGCCTTTATTCAATATCTTATAATTTTTTGGTTTTCAACCAAATCAATTTCCATATTTTTTAGTTATTCTCGCATATCCAGAGGAGCTTAGTGATCCGAAAAGGACCCATTTCATGTCCATGGGAATGTCGCCACTTCGTGCACAATGAAAAAATACGGTGGCTAATGAGAGGCATAATCAACTTCCCATATTGCATACACAATTGATGCCAATGCCCGGGCCATGCCCAATAAATATCAACAGCCACACAAATTTGCCTGTTGGCCAACTGGCAACTTCAAAAAGAAACAAAAAACTGAAACAAAAAAGACAAAAAGCCGTGAGCCAAGAGAGCCGACAACAAAAGCGCACATAAATCAACGATCAAGACAATTGCGGTGTAATAATTTTAACTTCTTTAAGTCGGCAGCCAGCCCACACCGCACACCACCGAACACCACCCTGCACCACTCCACACCACCGAGTACCTCCAAGCTCCACTCCACTCCAAGTCGATCCGATTCGGCGGGGGCCCATAAAAATAACAGCTTATCGGCAAGAAGAATCGTGTCGTGGCACGCCTACCAACTCAAAAAGGCATTAAAATATGAAAACAACAATTGCACACACTATCCAAATGGCAGGATGGGGGGTTGGTGGTCCAGGGGAGGGGGAACCCACCTCAAGGGGAAATCAACAGCAGTCTGGGAGTCACAGAGTGGCCGACACGCCCCCTTTTCTTCATTGTAGGCGTCAGCCGTTGGCAGCGGCACGTTTTCCTCCGTGAAATTCCAAACTAGCCCCAACCCAAGAGAGAGGCTAAACCGAAGATATATAGGTATATCTGGGATAGCCTCTTGTCCTTGCCCCATCGCCCCATTGTTCAACCACAGGCGGATGAAAGTCGGGGGAGGCATGGCGATCGGTTTCGTGCGGCAGCGGGTTGGCGAGTTACAACTTAGTTAGCTCAGACAGAATTGCTGGCGATATCTCAATTTGGGGCTCATAAAAATAACGAGTAATAGGCCATGTCCAAAGCGGTGGTCACAAATAAACTTAAACGAGCAGGAGATACTCTTGAGGCAATAATGATGTTGGGGCCTTACAAATTTTTATAATTTCGTTGATCCAAGATCTCAAAAAGACAACTTTTTAATATGCCACAAGATTATTTAAAGGTTTAAAAACATGTTGTCTCTAAATCTCTCATTATAAAAACTTTATGGATTTTTTGAGAGTCCTAACGTAAGGTCGTAAAAATATTGCATACTTTCTGGGGACCCCAAAATTTTCTGGTGGTATATAACAGCAGTCTCAAGAAAAGCTAAATCTGATCGACTTGATATTTGACAAATGGCTAAAAAATATGTTTCTTGTCGAAGAATGCCTACATAAAAAAAAAACTAGCTATCCACTGCTCGTTGAAGTAGGCGGGGACTGAGTTGCCAGTCTCTTAATAAGCAGAGTTTTAACCCCTTGACATCTTCATTAGAACACAATAGGACCTACAAGCCCAACACACAAAACCAGCCCCAAAACCCAAAAAAAAAACCCCCAATACTTTTGCATTTTGGGACCCTCTCAGATGTTCGAAGTGACAGTGTTCTGAAACTGGGTACTCCAAATTCACGATGGCAACCAAGCAGCCCACTCCCCGCCAGCTGGCTTACCTTGACGAGCTGAAGATGCGTCTGCAGGAGCTTCGCGATCGGCAGGCCACCTTCATGGAGCAGACCGCCAAGATGCTCAGCCGGATGAGCTCCCCCAACATGGATACTGTTGCGGACGAGCCAGTGTCCACCGTTCCGCCGGAGGGAAGTGGAGCCCCAGACCCTTCCCTGGGTGCAGGTGGCGGGGTCACCAAGGGATCGAAGGGCAACCTCAACATCAAACAACTGATCAATCGCTTCGAGGATCTGCGCAAGACATCGCAGGTAGGATTACTAAGCCTAGCTAATATCTACAGTCAAACCTCTTTAACCTAAAAATATTTAATAGACTAATTTCGCCGCCGAATAGATTCTGTATGTGTGACTGGGTTCCTTTCAAAATTTCCTAAAGTTTATGTACGATTTTTTTGAGGCTGATTCGGCGTAAGATCTAAAATGTTAACGCCATTGGTGTTATTAAAATTAAAATAATATATCCAAATTAATTATATAACTAGCGTTTTATCTTATTGGGAGCGGTTTGAAGTGGTTTAAAGTTCACCAGTCCAGTGGTTTTTCCAAATATTTGTATAAATTAATTGTTATACCAAAATAATTTTGTATTGTATTTAGGTTAACTTTTTAGACTTTGGCGAAATTTGAAATAAGAAAATAATACCGATAAATGATAAAGTAGGACGTTGCTTAATATTTTTGACAAAATATATGTGTAAAAGTCTTATTGTTTCCATTTTTATGAAATATCTTTGCAGGAGTTTGGCGATCTGCCCGAGGTTCCCGAGGAGCTGCTCAACGTGGATGTGCGCCGCATTCTGAAGGGCTACGAGAAGCTGATCGAGGACGGCCATGTGCTTCAGCAATCCTGGTTCCTGCTCAAGAAGTCCACGGAGAGCTGTGCCCGATTTGCCAGCGCCAACGTCATGGAATCGGAGGAAGGTCCTGCCTCGAAGACAAGCTCGGGCATCGTTGAGGTCACCTACGTGGTACCAGAACGCAGTCCGCAGGTGGTAAGGGTTTCCCGCTCCAAGGAATCTGCATCGCTGCAATCGAATGTGGTCACCAGTTCGATGATTGTGGATAAGGAGGAAGAGGTATTCAGTCCAACGAATGTCAAGTGGAAGTGCAGGTCGCCTGACTATGGTAAGAACCAAAAATATTGTAGGTTGGACAGTTTCAAGTAGCCTAAACGAAAGCGTTATCCAAATCCTAGGTCATGCGCGTTGGGGAGCCTTCATGCAGCTGATCATTTGCCTCTTCCGTCCCTTCCGTGGCTGCAGTAAAAAGAAGGCAGCCTCCAGATCGATGCCCTGCCACCTGCCGGAAAAGAAGCCCATCCACTAGGCCTTTTCAATAGCCAACACACAAAATGCACAAGTGAAGACCCAAACTAAGCCACACCAATCCCCCCACGATAATCCCACCAGAAATAATCCAATAAAACGACCCACACCCAAGAGATGCGTTAATCAATAGAAAACACCACACGTCAGCGTGTCAATATTTTGCCTAATTAATGTGGCCCGGCTTGGGCGCAGTGGCGCATCAATTTCGGGTGTCAAGTGCAATGAGGGCGAACGATCGCTCTGTGGGTCCAATCCCCTTATTCCGGATTCCGGACCACCATCAGCTAATGTATATCCATATAGACACAGCCACAGCCACAGCCACACAGCTATTGCCATGCGATGGCGACGTATGGCAGCAACTGCTGCGCTGACAGCGCATTTTAGTCGCCCATGGAATACCGAAAATAAATCTTGCCCTGTCGTGACACAGAGCGGACGATACACTGCTAAAAAATGTGTAAGCTTTGGAAATTAAATATAGGAAATAGAAAACAACAGAAATGACAAGCTAAAAGTACATGTGATAATGCAAAAACTTTTAAAATACTAAAAATAAAATTTAGAATTCAGAGAACTTAAATTAATGACAGTAAGAGCTATTTATATCAGTAATATAATTAAAAAAGAAACAAATTAAAAACCTGTTTCTAAGACCTAATTAATTTAAAAGACAACTAGTTAAATATTAAAACCAGTACTACCACGTAAGCAAACTTTATTAATTTAAAACTAAATATTTAAGACTAAATATTACAACTTGTTTGTGATAAACAAGCTCAGTATTTTTGCAGTGTAATAAAGGAGTGATACATTGTTTGAGGAGGGGTATAAACACTAAAAGCAGCGCAGACAAAATACTTGGCCCCACACAACACACACGCATAGCGAGAAGTAAACATTTAAATTTAAATTAAGTGGCTTGTTCGGCATCTCCGAATGCAGCAGCTAATGAGCGGAGGCCCACTCCATGTGGGCAGAAAGAAGATAGAGGAAAATACATATTGAGGGGCGGGGATCGCAGCAGGAAGCTTTCACGTTCGGATTATCAACGAAATTGATATATTTACTTAAGCGCAGGGCCATATATCTGTTTGCGGTGAGATATGCATCTTCGGGGGGATCTGATTAGTTTGGATGTTTTTATCTGGCTTATAACTTCCAATACAAATACATATTAAGTTAAAGTGAATTTAAAACTTGTTGCTATCAGTCATCCGTCACAAAATTGTAACTGCTATCATCTAGCATCCCGTTGGATAAATCAACCTGTACACATTTATAAATACCTAATTAATTATAATTAAAATTACAAGCATTTAAATCAGAAATAACAAGTCCAAACTGGAAGGCAAACACGAATTCCAGCCGCACCTTGGCTGGCCATAATAAGAAATCATGTTTGGCAATGATTTGTGGCATCGATGCCGATGCCGATGCCGGCTTGCATTGGAGTGGATAAGTCCATGGAGTTGATCAGGTGGGGGGAGAACGATGGCTTATCTGCGGAGCCTGACACGAGTGGCGATGACGATGGCGATGTTAATCAGCGACAGGCGGCCACTTGCAACCAGCTGGAAAAAATAAATATATAGATATTTACGCGATCTATAGATATATGTATGTGCGGCCACGATGCCGCAACATGTGTCCACGGATCAGCGAGGGGCAACAAACGAGTTGCAAAGTGGCTGACACCGCTGTTTCGTTCCGTTGGCGCTTGAATTGATTTGACCTGCAACATTATTTGCCGTTCGCAGGTGGAAAGAGCCACCAAATATGGCAGACAAGTCCACATTGTTCATGAGGTTTCTTTGGGAAGTCAGCTTCAAGGTTTCCACCTCTGCTATTACTATGGCTAATAGGGTTGATCTTGATTGTCCGGTACATAAATCATAAGCTGAGATCTTGGTGCAAAGTGGGTTATAACCTAATACTCTTTTGGAAAAAATACCAGAGAACTGATCATTCTTTTTTGATAATAATAACTAATTATAGTTTTTAATATGTTTAAAAAATCATATTAACATATTTAAATATTTTTAAAAGATATATTCATTCCTCATTGTTAAAATCAGAGTGTACTCATTTTAATTCTCCAATTAACTGTGTTCATTAATATTTTATATACTTAGCACTAGAGAACAAATTAATTTGATCAAATAATTTGAATATACTTATTTTTATGTTTCTTTCAAGGGTGATCGTGATATTTGTGATCTACCTGCGACCTTTTCAGTAAACATCTGGAGCAGTGGTTAAATAAAAAGCCAAGCTAACAGCATGTAAACATCCGAAATGTCGACGCCTAGTCAAACATCGGAATCGTATTGTTAAATCTAGTTCCGCGGAATACCCAACAGTTGTAAACTGACATAACAAACAGTTCTGGGAATTCGTCATCGCACATTTCACAGGGGCGGGAACCCGTCAAGCACACGCCCACCTGCATAAGAATGTGGGCGTGTGTGGGAGTGGCAGGGAGAAGGGGAAGGGACATCGGTGTTCACTTTGATGTTGCACCGACACACGTTGGCAGACGTCTGTTCACCTAATTATCACACCATTTGAGGCATCGTAAAAGCGAGACAGCCAAAGGTAACGAGGGGGTGTACGCTATATGTGGGTGGATGGGCGGATCGGGAAGCCGAAATTCAAGTTTCATTTCGCTGCATTTGTCGTGTTTATGGGGCGCATCATAAACCCATAGATGTGTGAAAGGAGAGCGGCGAGATCAAAGGCCTCCGGGAATTAAACTATGCAGAATTACATGTACGTTTTTGGATGAATAGCTGGGGAAAATTCAAAAAAGTTTCCATGCATTTTGGAAATTTGTGCATACACTTATAGTGGAATTAGAAAATACTTTTTCATAAATACAAAAAACAAGACAAACCAAAAATAAGCAGAATGCATTTATACATTATAAAATAAAGCATCACAATATTAAAATAAAGGATTTTAAATTTGCCATTTAAAGTTTTACCGTCAGAATATCTCAGCTACTGAATAATTTAAGTCCCCGAATTCATTTATCATGTTTACCGGGACTCCGCCGATCTGGCTTTCATTTCAGTTTCCATTAATTTCAGTGTACAAAGCAAATTAGCAGCAATTTACATCCGTTACAATGGTCGGAAGGGGGGAAATGGGGAAAGGGGGAGGGGAAAGTTTAAGAGAAGGGCAGAGGAAGCGAATTAGACCTCGGCCCGGCGGGAAATGGAAAATCCCGACCACCGCCAGCTGCACTTGCACATGCAAACTAATAAATTTCATTGATGTGTCTATTTTGGGCTGCCCTCCACCCATCTAAAGAGCCCCGAAGTGCCTGCAACGGAAGCAATTTGTAGCTACAAACTGTAATTTCTGTGTCCCTCCCGCTTTTCCCACTTTTCCTCTTTTCCAACCGGGAGGCAACGCCTCTTCTGACATTCCTCGGCCAAATAAAAAAGACGTCGATAATTCTTAAGCAACGGCGCGAAAATCGGGCAAATTTTCGCTGTCAGTGGTCGGAACCTAATGGCTGGCATTGGGAAAGGGGGCGGTGTACACTAGACCTCGTTGGCTTTAGCAAAGCAATTGCTGCACATTTTATTTAACCCTTTTTATGGCCTCATTATGGCCCCAAAAGGAAGAGCGCGGAGTGCAGACAAAATATATATCTTTTCAGCCGAATTGGGGTAGCAATTTCTACCGGGGAAAGGGGCTCGAAGCGGGTGCGAAATGTCTGGCGGAAATGAGGCTAGGAATCAAGCAAATAAATGTTTTATAAAATGTTTCCAGCACACAAAGTAACCGAGTGCGACTGAGAGGGCAAAGAGCCGTTCCCCGACAATTCCCCAGCCATTAAAATGAAATTTATCGTTCACAATGTTTTATGGTTTTCGAAATTTCGTGCAAAATGGAGTTACTTGGTAATTTGGACGGAAAATGAATGTTACCATGGCTTGGGTTCATATTAAATGTTACTTTGTCTCTTATTATTTCCTCAAACCCTTTATCATATGATTAATGTAAGGCCATATAAAAGCATTAAAAGTATTAATGTATGTTTAAATGTATAAAATTTAACAAAAGGTTTTTTAAGAATTTCGGAAGTTAAATGTAATGTCAAAATATTAAAATAAATGAAGAGTTTGAGTAATGCGTGTTTTTAAACAGGTATGATTAACTTAAAAATCTTCTGGAATGCCATATTTTTCCATACCCAGTATTTATCAAATGAAATCAAATTGTTTTGCTTTCGTTCTGGACCCCCGTTCGAACGGCCTGTAAATCTCTTCAACTGCAATTCATATTCCCCACAGAGAGGTTGTCTGAGCCCAGTTTTCCCCCCTCCGAAAAAAGGGGTGGTGCGGGAAATTAATAGCGGCTAAAACTTTCAACTTTGCCAGAGGGAGGAGCTGCAGCAGAGCAACAGAGCAGCATCGCCAGGAGCAGGAGCTCACTTACTCATTCATTCAGTTTAGCAGGGGCAACTTGTGGCCATAAATTTGAGCGCAGCGCAAGAGTGGAAAATACACCGAAAAATTGCGGAGGCAAGTTGGCCGACCTTCCAAACCTCATACCCCTCCCCTCTCTTCACCACTTTACAGTTGTGTTTTGGAGAGCAGGATCCTCCTTTGGGGACTTTGCACTGTGTGTGTGTGTGTGTGTGTGTGATATCTAGCGCACTTTCAGCGCGACGATAAATTTCCAAGGCAAAATGTGTAAATTATAAATACGAGCAATTATTTTAACTCTACTTAACAAATTACCATGCCGTAGCATATGGGGCAAAAGGTATAAATTACCGACTTTTACGACTTGCGGAAATTGTACGGCGACGACGGTGTTGCAGGCAGGTTATAGTATGTATGTATATATACTATAGCCCGTTTCGGGATGCATGTGTGCGAGAGTATCTGTGTGAGGTGTTCTGGCGGGAATCTGCTTAATTGTGTGTGCAGGTGATTATGCCTAATTGCGTGTATGTGTGTGTGTGTGTGTGTGTCAGGACGAAAAGCGGAGGCGTCGACGGCGGTATGTTCAAGGATCTCTCTCTCACTTCCTGTCTCGGAAATTTTCCACCTTTCCTTCATCGCTTTTCCGCCACTTTCCCCGCTCGGTTGCGGTGTAAAACTTTTCGAATCAACTTTTAAGCAGCGCAAATGACGTTGTGGCCATGTTAGAGGTGAGCAGGGAAGTCGAGGGGACTTTTGTGGGGGGGGCTAGTCTAGTCAAGTCTGCGATGGTTTTTTAGGAAGAAGGGGGCGTGGCAACCTCACTTGATGACTTGATAACTTGTGTTCGTGTAGCAACGTTCCTTGGCAAATTATGTTGAGGGCCCCGGTTTAATTGCATTATGGCTGGCTAAATTTTTGACTTTCAGCACAATGAGTAATCAATTTAATACAAATTGTAATTAAGTTATATAAAGTCGTTAGGGAACTTTAATTACATAAAGGAACTAATCTTAAACTTAATTCAGCAAGTATAAAAGTCCTTAAGGAAGTCCAAAGTTTAAGATATTTCTAGCTAACATAATACTAAATAAGAAAAATAAATTATTTAAGGTAGCGAGTAATTAAATTAATTAAATTGATAATTAAAACGGCCATTTTTTAATCAACTTGCCAGAAGTTCTAAGATAAGGAATACCAAATACAGAGAAACAACAAAAATTAAATAAATTAATATTTTAGAAAATAATATATGAGTAAATAAATTAAACCAACATGCATTAAGCTTAAGTCCCATGCTGCCACATTGTTCGGCGTTATTATTTACGGACTCAAAGGCGAGCGCCTTAGGCAAGTTCATTCAATCAAAATATAAAATACTTGGCCAACTGCCCCTGTCTTAGCCTCTTTGCACTCGCTGTCTTGCATTTAAAATTCGCACAACATGCCAGGCCATTAATCATTTTCGCAAGCAGCCAGCGAGAAGACTTGATTCCATTTTTTCGGGGGGGCCAAAATGGGGGACGACGCGCAAAAAACAAAATGAATATTTTCTTTACTTCTTACGCAACGCTGGACACAAGATTGATGTGACATTTGTGCCGGGCTCTTGAGAAATATGGCAGCTCTTGGCAAGCTGCCTCTTACCACTCCTGCCAGCAATTGGCAATGAAAAATTCTAGCGCCAGCCAAAACGACATTTCAATTCGAAAAGTGCTCGACACTCTCCAGTCGAGAAAGGCTCGGGGATTTCCCCACTTCTCCCCCCTCGGTGACAGTGAGTGCGAAAAATATTGCGCCCGCAGCATATTTCGGGTTTTGGGTTAACTTGCCTTCGACTTTGGCTTTGGCTTTGGCTTTGGCCTCAGTTACAGACTCAGTTTCTGTTTCTGTTTCAGTTTCAGTTCCAGCTCCAGTCCGAGTACGAGTACGACTCTCGCTGGATGGCAGACATCCTGGCACGCCATCTATCATTTCAGCTCTAAGGGTTGTTGATGGCCCCCATAAATTATTTTTGCACGCGCTTCGCGTTCCAAAACTACTGCGCCAAAAATATACGTATTCGTATACGTACTTTGGCGCAGTGTAGCGGGAGGGTAGCGGCCAAAAGCAATTGCAAAGCGCATTTCATTTACATAACTTAAATATATTTATATCCGCCTTTTTTCGTGGTAATCGTTGCAGCTGTCCTATCCTTGGGCGTTTTATAAATAAAAGGAAAGGGTGACAACAAAAGGGCAATAGAATGGAAAGGCTGAACCAAAATGAATGTAACGAGAAAATAACTTTCATGCTGGCTTTGCACTGGCCTTAAAGGCAAATTTAGCTTGTAAATATATTACTTATTTTTGGTTTTATTTCTCAACTGGTAATTGAATGAAAATTAACCAAAATGTTAATTACAAATATTTAAAAGTGAAGAAGTTTATTTAAATAAATATTTCAGAACTACGGCTCAGGTTTCATCAAAATCGCACGACTATTACTTAAAGCATTCATGGGAACAATAAAAATTTATAAAAAAACCAATTTGAAAAAAAATTTACGTTTCAATTTTGTTATTTTGTTTTTAAATTATTTTTGACTTATTAAAAAATTAACAGTTCGCTTGTAATTTTATTAAAATCCGATATCGATAATTTAGCTGCCATAGGAACTTTCGAATAATTGAGCAGCAAATCATCATAGCTTCAATGTTTTTAAATATATACGCAAGTATATCATAATTTTAATGTTTTCAAGAAAATTGCAACATTCGGCTTACCGTAATTTGCTTCCCTTCCTGTTTACAATGAAAGAAAAGTTATGGATTTAGAACTTAAGGTTTTTGGTCAGTTTTCTGCAAAGACGATTTTTTCGGAGATTTAGAAAGGGGTAACATCATAAAAATGACAAAAAATCGACCCGAAATTACAAACCAATTTTTAAACGCAGAGTTTTAGAGACTGAAGCCCCAATACTTTAAAGATATGACATTTTGAAATCGGATGTTTGCAAGAAAAGTTATGGAATTAAAACTGCAGGTTTTTGGCACCTTTTTGACGGTGATTTTTTCAGAATTTAATTAAGGAGTTATGTCGTGAAAAAATCAACCCAAACATTGAAAATAAAATTTAAATGCAAATTTTTAGAGGCTTAAGCCACAAGACTTTGAAGATATACAACTTTGAAATCGAATGCGTGGAAGAAAAGTTATGGACTTAGAACTGCAGGTTTTTGGTCAGTTTTCTGCAAAGACGATTTTTTCGGAGAATTAGAAAGGGGTAACATCATAAAAATGACAAAAAATCGACCCGAAATTAAAAACCAATTTTTAAACGCAGAGTTTTAGAGACTGAAGCCCCAATACTTTAAAGATGTGCCATTTTGAAATCGGATGTTTGCTAAAAAAATTATGGAATTAAAACTACACGTTTTTGGTAACTTTTTTACAATGATGTTTTTCAGAAATACATATTTAGTCTGTACTATTATTGTTATCAAGATTAATTATAAAAAAAAACCGTTTTGTGCTAGTCCGGATTAATCTTAATCATGAATATCAACATTCATAAGCTAATTTATTTTCTATTTGATCCTCATTTTTTTATCTTTTCAATTGCTAAGATCAATGATACTGGGAATGAATCAAAATATCTGAGAAATGCAAGTCAAGGGCATTCATTTACCATCAAAAAACTTTCCACTCTAAAACGACTTTATTTTGAATTGCGAAAACAACGACATGTCCTCCACCCACAAACAACTCTATAAAAATGACGCATTGAGTTCCATAGAGATGCGTCGTCGTCGCGAAGGAGACTGCATTCGATTGCGGAAAATAAAACGCCAAGAGCAGTTCCTTAAGCGACGCATTGGATTGGAGAGTTGCGCCAGCAACGATCTGCAGGTGGAAAGCCCTGCTTTCCCTGTTAGTATTCTAAGCCAAATAGTCTTTCTTCTCAGACTGCCGACATGCACATTGATGGCCATCCTAAAATCACTAATGAGTTAGTTCAGCTGCTGTACAGCGAACACGGGAGCGACCAACTGAATGCCACAAAAAAGCTCCGCAAGCTGCTGTCCGACGGTCCCAATCCACCCATCGAGGAGGTAGTCAGGAAAGGTTTGGTGCCGCAGTTGGTATCCTTTCTCCGGAGTGGCTCGAATGCCGCCCTGCAATTCGAGGCCGCCTGGACGCTGACGAACATTGCCTCGGGTGATTCGCACCAAACCTGGTCCTTGATCGAGGCCGGAGCAGTGCCCATTCTCATTGAGCTGCTATCCAGTTCGGTCCAGTGTCCAGAAGTCCAGGAGCAGGCTGTGTGGGTTCTGGCCAACATAGCCGGCGACTCTTCAATGTCCCGGGATCATCTGCTCGACTGCGGACTTCTAGTTCATCTTCTGCAGTGAGTGAAAGCGGGGCTCTTAACTTCTTCTATGTCTTAAATTTTGTTGCTCTTCTTCCAGGACCTTGGCAAACACAGAGCGCATCTCCATGATCCGCAAAGCTGTATGGACATTATCCAATCTGACTCGTTTTAAAAACCCGCCCGTAGATTTTACCAAAGTCGTACCCTGTCTTCCCATTCTGGCACGATTGCTGGACTTCACCGATGCGGATGCACTTGCTGATACTTGTAGGGCCATCGGCCACCTGTTGGATGGACCGAACAATCAAATCCAGACCGTTCTTGATGCGGGAGTTGGCCATCGCCTGGTAGAACTACTACTGTAAGTGTTACACAGAAAAAAAATGAATATGTTAAATAAATTCCGATCCATTTTGGTCTTGCTTCTTGGCGCATTCCTTTTTTAAATTGTGAATATCATACTGTGAATTAATACTGGTCATTTGTTTTTTCTGATTCTTTCCTGCAGACATCCACAGCAGAACGTAAGCACAGCCGCGTTGAAGGCAGTGGGCAACATTGCGACCGGAGAGGATCAGCAAATTCAGGTGATATTGGACAATAATGCCCTGCCCCACATTAGCCAACTTCTGAGCTCGCCGAAGGAGGAAATCAAGGAAGAGTCCTGCTGGACAATCTGTAATATTGCGGCCGGCAATCGGGAGCACATTCAGGCCATTATAAATGCCAGCTTATTTCCCAAATTGGTCAATATCACGCAGACGGCAGAATTCAAGACTCGCAAAATGGCAGCTTTGGTCATTGCCAATGCCACCAGCGGCGGATCCTCTGAGCAGATCAAGTACTTAGTTGAGGTGGGCTGTGTGCCTCCCATGTGTGATTTTCTCACGATCCTTGACTCGGACATAATCCTCGTGGCACTGAATGCTCTGGAAAACATTTTAAAAGCGGGAGAAGAGCACCATTCGCGGCCAAATCCCTATGCCCTTGCCATCGAGGAATGCTGTGGTAAGTAAAATGTTATCAATTTCAATTGAAAAATCACACGTTCTTAAATTTTTAATTTTAGGTCTAGATAAGATAGAGTATTTGCAGGCGCACGAAAACCGCGACATCTACCAAAAATCGTTCGACATTATTAAGTTGTACTTTGGTAGTGAGGAAGATGACTGCCGGATGGCCCCCGTTCAGCTTGAATTCGATGCGGTTATGCCCATCAATGGCTTTAATTTTTAAGCCTTATTCCTAGCAGAATAGCATTACCACGATCGAAATGCAAATCTTTAACTACCAGCTTTAAAGTAAAATTGATCACACAATTATGTGCATATTATGTAAATTATATTGTAAATATTTAAACAAACGTTGTACACTTATACAAACAAAGTAGCTTTACAATTGTGATAACAAATTTTAAATTAAAATTTAATTTTCGAAAATTTTTTTTCTTGGTTCTGAAAATTAATGTTAAAATAAATATGCCGTACAGAACTTGGCATTGTACACTACGAATTACGTTGATTAATTTGTCCAACCCTATCTTAGTTGCCAAGACTTAACCAACCCCCACCCATAGTCAGCTGTCTACGAAATGCTTCCCCGAACTCACTTTTTGGCAGTGCCTTAAGCGGTTTTGCACTCGCCTTGGACATCAATCAAACGGGCATTAAAACATATTCCCGAGCCAAGGCCCGGGCCCAAGTCAAAACCTCATTATCGTGGCGGGGCATTAATCAGCTGGACACCGACAAGTGGTCAGTGGCCACCCCCCGGATGACTCTATTCTCTGCACTCCCGAATGCCCACTCCACCTTACTCCACTCCACTCCAGTCGAGTCCACTGAAATATACTGGAATATTGTTGCGGTCAACAAAGTCCATGGCTTTATTAATTGCTGCTCATTAGCGCTCCGGGCCCATCGATCAAAGTGACCACAACAGCGTCGGAGATATGTATACACTACATATGTGTACTTTTGTGTGCATGGCAGTAACACGATGACCCACAGATGCAGATAAAACATAATTTAGTGGCAGCCAAGTGCAGATAAGCCCTGTGGCTGCCGTCGCATTGACAAACTGCAGACAGGCGCCCATGGGCGAGGATGAGGGATGTGGTGTATTATGGTACATGGGATGTATGGCGGGGAAAGTGGGGGAAAGCCATTCTCTCTGGGCGCCTCGCATCGGAAACTTTGTCGCCATTGGACATTATCGCAATTTCTAATCGAAGGCCCAGCAGCAGCGGCAGCAACAACAGCTCATGATTGAAATTCAAGTCTCTCGCCCCACAACAGCCACATAATAAATGACCTGAGGCCGCAGCGGGAAACCAAAAAAAAAGACAAAAAACCCAGAACAACAAAACAAGGGAAAGGCATAGCCGTAATCAGCACTTGTAACTGAAAACCCCTTGGGTCACTGGGATGGGGGTGTCCAGCGAAGTGGGTCCCATCCAGCTGGCCGATGAGCATGTGTAAAGTTTCCGAGGCGGAGGACACACTAATTAGCGGCCATTGATCATTCGGGTCTGGCGCCTGGGTGTGACAGTCGAATTTCTTCGGAAGGAGTCGTTTATAGTGGGAAAACCCAAAGCGGATCATGATCGATTTGGAAAATACCCTAACTTACAAACTAAGCTACTTATGGGCACTAAAAAACAGTGTTCAAATGTTTGTTATGGGTAGCAGATTTTGTTTACTCCCATTAAAAAAAAAATTCATTGTTACGATGATATAATGTTATAATGATATAATTATAATTATATCTAAGATAAACAATTTTCATTAATAAACTTTAAAATTAAAAAAAAATGTCTGCTGTTTACCAAAATTTAAATTAAACATATACCCACATACATACAACACTTTATCTTCAATTGCTTATATTCTTTATATTTTGACAACGAATGTTCATTTATTAATATTACAGTTTAGAAATCTATAACAGTATCAATTTCTTGTACTTGCTGAAATAGGGTAATATTTTAATATTCAGTTTTGAAAGTATTATATTAAACTTTAAAACTTTAAACTTTCTTTTTCCTACTATATTCATATTACTATATCCATTGTCATAGCGAATATACTCAAACTTCTGTTGATCTCTAAAAATATTCAATTAAGCCATTCTTATCCCTAATCACATTAAAGAGTTTTATGCATTTTGAATAATCACCATACTCACAACGATAGTTATCAACATTTTGTATTCCCGTTTTCAGTATCGGGGTTGATTTCTCCGCGTCCCCTTGGATCCGCATAATTGAGCCATTTGACCCGGCGGGGGAGGAAAGTGGTGCTGGTAGCTGGATAGCTGACAACTTGAAGTTTTAATTGGGTCTCTTGTTGGGTGACTCCCCGCCATGAGGCGACTCTAATTAACCGCACAAATATGTAGAACATTGCCGCAGTGTGCCCCATCCAGTGTCGCCCATCCGCCCATCACGCCACAACCAGAACCAAACCGCCAGCTCATGAACATAATTCACAAACGAAAATTCAATTGGCCAAAGCTTAAGCACTCGACTCGGCTGTGCTCTAGGTCTTGGTCTTGGACTCTTGTAAGGGCGGTCAAAGTGCCATAAATAAATTAAACCCATTTAACATGCGTCATAAATTTATAAACAATACACCCATAGCTAATTAGCCGACTCGAAAATTGCTATGGCTTGGCCAAAGTCGGGGATCGGGGGAGGAACTCAAAGGAAGAGGGGTGGCCTTATTGTCTCGCTGAGCCAGAGTGCAAGTGTTGCCAACTGCGGACGGCATTACGTTCTTTGGGGAGTCTTGACTGTAAGTACAGTGGAATGATTTTATCTAAATCTGAAATAAACCGAACAATTTTTATACAAACCATACCTTTTTATACGCAGAAAATACTAGCGGAAGTTTTACTTGAAACAAAAATTAAAATGCCTTTTAACACTTTAGGTTTACTTATCAAAATATTATGTTCATCTGTGTAGAGTTTTTTTCTCTGAATACAGACAAAAACACTCCTCAGTATATTTATTTCTTTTTTAACATAATCTAATTTTTAATTTTATACAATTTTTTTTTAATTTTATATTTATAAACAACTTGTAAGTATTTTCGCAACAAGATTCGATTTTGTATTTTGGATCGATAAAAGTGCATATGCAATATGAAAAAACTATTATGACGACTGGAGCTCGATATAAAAATAAAGTTTTATGGCTTAAAACCACATTAACCACTGCTTGTGTGGACCAAGAGCATATTCCATTTGAAAGGATGGGCAAAAAAGGTGTTTTTTTAGTGTGTTTTTGTGTTGGTTTGGTGTTTCAGTAGCTGCGAAAGCCACAACGACCACAGTTGTCCGTTAGCCATTCGTTTTTGGTTGTCTTTCTTTTTTGGCTGTTTGGCTGGCCGCTTGGCTGACTTGCTTCATAAATAAAATGAATTCGTACTCAACCCGACAGCCATAAATAATAAAGTGCAAAGCACCACCCCCTTTGGCCCACCTCGGCACACCCACTTCAAGTCCAAGTCTGGTCAGCTGCCTCCGCTGCTGCCTCTGGTTTTGGCCAAGTCAATTTTCACAAAGGCAACACTTTCTGCTCGGCGAATTTTAAGATTTACGCTGACACTTGGCAAGGGGCAGGGAATCGGGAAGCGGAAAACTGGGTGCCCTGATGGCTCGAGCTCAGCTGTTTGTCATTTCCTGTGAATTATGTGGTGTTAGTTGGGAATGAATGCTGTTGCTGCCCGTGCTTGTTGACTACCGTTTTGTCTATGTCCAAATGAGGGGAGAAAATAACTTTAGTCCCCAAAATATTATCCGCAGTTAACTTCTTGGATGCCCTTGTACTTGACTTAGTTGGTTACTTATATAATAAGTTATCTTAATCAATAATTATATTTATATTTATATTTATATAATTTTATGTTTGCACTAACTAATTCTAAAGCATAAGACCATAATGTATTAAAAAATATCATTTAGTTTTCTTAAAAGTAATATTTTTAGCTCGCAATCTTGGTTTAGAACAATAAATTCTAATATATCAATAAATATCCTTTGGTTTTCTCATACATACGTTTTTTATGCAGCTATCTTTCAGCATCAGAAATATTACTTTCTCAACCCTTTTACGAAATAATTTGGAACATGGACCAAAGTTTATTTCTAAACCAAAAAAGACACTCTAATTCGACACGGGCTCCTCTTTGTGGGGGCGCAGACATTCTGCCTCCCATTAACATAACTCAATGCACTCGTCGACAGACAGACAGCCCTTTTCGGCTTCCCCGAACCCCTCTGCGGTCCCTCGCCCCTTGGACTCTGTCAGGTCGTAAACATTTGCTTTCTTTGGTTTTTAATTGGATTTTATTATGCCAAGCCGAAAGTTAGCTGCCTGATATATTTATGATTATTATGTTTGTGCCGTGTCTCTGTCCGTGTTTCTTTATTCGGCTTTTGTGTTCGCTTTCCAGGGCACCCAAGGCAGCCAAGTGGATCTGTTGAAGGAGTTGAAACGGTGGAAAGTCACTATTATCTTTATGATTAATATTATGAAATAATCATATATATTTAAATTTTAATTAAAGCATGGCTAGTTAAGCAAAAAACTAAATAACTGATTATAACCAGAGATAATTTTTGTAGTTTTTAACACTGAATTTATGTTTTTAACAACAATAATAAAATGACAATTAGTAATATACATTTTTAAACAAAAAATATAGAGGGGGTTGTCTTAAGAAACTAAACAATTTAAAAACATTTATTTAATAATCCTTATGGCAAGGGATATATTCATTCGTATTCAATCCATCCCTGGCTGCAGCACATTTTGTTTAATTGCCTGGATGAACAACTAATTTGAAGGCAGTTCAAAAAGCTAGCCGGCAAAACAGATCAAAATTTATATGCATGCGATGGCGGTGCCGATGCATGTGTAACGGCACTTAAAGAACTCCAGCCCTCCACAACCGACTAACCCACTCCAGGGTGGACCCAAAACACGACCCCATATCATCCATTCCCGCGGAGGGGAAAGATAAAACGTGGCGCTCACACAATCCCTAAACGTGGAGAAGGGAGCGAGGAATTCATTTAAATTTATGCGGTTTCGGCTGTGCGGGGGTGTCTCTGATGTTGCCTTTTGTGCAGTCAACAATTTTCATGCTTGAGCGATTGCCACGAAAAACGAGGGACGGCGGCGGACATAATTAGTTGAAACGGAAGCTAATTTATGTTTTGGCAGTTATGTTTAAATTAATGTTACAAAAATTAAATGCTCATAAATAAAACGAAATTTATGGCCCGACGATGGAGGAGACTTGGCACAAAGTGCGTGGGTATGGAAAGGAGCGGTGTGGCGGTGTGGTGTGTCCAAGGACCGAAAAACGAGAGCCGAGGAGAAAGCCATTCGAAATCTCCCTAATGTGTGCGAAGCAATTTGTTCGAATGTTTTTCTGTCCCGAGGCAAAGAAAAAGAATTCCAACAACGTGTTTAGAGTCCATTAATGGCCTCGAAACGCACTTAATGCCCAACTGACACTGAAAGTGACAAGAAGATTGGGGGTGAGGCGATAAATCGGTGGCACTGGATATATGGAATCGATTGTAGGCATTAATGGGTGCGGTTAAAGATATTTCATGGGAAATAATTACGGTTTCAGACTGGCTGAGAGGAATACCATAAGTACATAAAAAATTATAGCTTTACTTAAAAAAAACAATTAAAATAATTAAAATTAATTTAGCAATCAAATAAACTTTAATGTATAAAAAATTAAACGTTTAGAAAATTTTGGAAAGACCACAAATCTATACTAAGCAATTTTTTTTCTATTTATCTTACAGAATATGATAATAAATTGCCGCACATAACATTCTGTAGGTTTTCAATTTTGTACTAATTGACAAAGTTTACAAATTCTTTTACCTCTTTACTCATTTCATTTTATACTGTAAAACATTATTTTTTAGAAACGAGTTATGAAAGTTTAATTGGCCTTCCAAGCAAAAATAAGTCATAAATGGAAAACAACAATGTATTCAAGGATTTATAACAAGTTGTCGCCCAAGCACTATGCTAAAAAGTAGTTTTCCCTCTACAAGACAAAAGCCAAAGCATAAAATTTGATTTGAACTCCTCAACTTCAGCATTCCAGGATGGCAGCACACAAAATCGTTCAGCAAAGTACAAATTTCCTGATGTTAGCCAACCTCACGAAATGCCAATCCACAGAATTCCAGCCACAGCTTGTGTGTGTTTGCGTTCGCCCATAAGAGAAAAACCTTTCAAATTTTGCAACGCAATATGTCAATTACTTTCAACAAGCCTGCCAACTGTGTCCAGCACACAACAAATGAAAAATGAATTTAATTGCCCTATGTTGGGTGTCAACATTTTTGAAATGGGTTCGCATTTGTAACGCCGCCGTCGACCGAAAAGCACATTCAGCTGGGCCGGATAACTTTTTGGGTCTTGGCAGAGTTGGCAACGTTTTTATGACAGTAACAGCAGTAAAAACGTTGACCTCTAACCCCGACCCCTGGCCACCTCCCCTACGGAGAGTTGACCCACATCAGCCCCAATTTGAAAAGTATTTTCGTATGAATGGTCAACATTCTTTGTACGAATCAGTCAATTTTAAAAAGGCCTTTGAATTGAAGTCTGATTTGGACAGGGATTCCAATTGCGAGCCAAAGTCAAAGTCGGTTTTCCTGTCTGATGCATGCGAAACCGCAAAGAGCAACATAATGAAAAGTGTTTGGTCATTTATTGTTTAAATGCCTGACAGCCTGTTGACAGCCAAATGCCAAAGTAAGTTGTCACTGGCACGGCCACTGCTGCTGGATGCTCGATGCTCGATGCTGAATGCTGGAAGCGGGATACTGGATTCTGGTTGCTGGAGTGGATGGGCAAATGTCTGGCCATGTCAGTTGGAGTGAACGAGGGCGAGAACTTTGAGTGAAGTCCTCCGCAATCCGGGTTGCACAAAACTTTCGCAGCGGTTCGCCTTCATCTTTCGAGGCAGTGCAAAGTGCAGGCGACATTTGCTTTGATGTTCTCACTTGATTGACTTGCGGCTGCCTTTGCTTTTCAACTGAAAATGTTTGCGAGCAACTCGCCGGGTTAATTAAGTTGGCAAATCAAACGCACATTACGAATAGCAGAGCAGCATTCGAGATTGAAACAATTTTCTCCAACCCTGTGGTATTACGTTGTACGAGCAACAATTGGGCTTACCCAACTGTCATTCTTGGGAAGCTGGGAAATTGCATCAAAGTAATTAAGAAACAATAAATGGTTAAGTCCAAAATAAATGGAAATTTACAATGAAAGTTTAAGATGCACAATTATAAATTAAAGTGGCGAATCAAATTAATTAAAAACGTTGTCAATGCTAAAATTAATTGTAAAATTTAAAAGCTAATCCCAAAAAAAACATGAAAATATATATATTTATAAACATGAACATGTACATATGTCATGTCATAAATACATATGTTCATGCTTTTTCTATATTTTTATTGAGAACCTAGCTTGTTCAAGAACGTATTCAATAACCAGCTAAAGACTGCACCCAACCTTCATTTACAAACTTATTACTATTATTTTTTTACTCACTTTAAACGTCCATATCATTGACTTTTTATTTTTATAGCGCTAACGTGCTTCAATACGGCAATATAATAACCTCCAGCTGACAATAAAACATAAATAATTCGCAGGCCAAAGCCGCAAAAAAGCAACAACATAAACTATAGCCCAACAACAAAAAGCCAGTGTCCAGTCGGTGACTGCAAAGGCACAACAACAATAATAATAACAACAACAACAACAATTGCGACAAGCAATTCTCGAATGACAATTGTAAATTGTTTAAATAAAATTTATGAGTGCCCAAATGTGTCGCCATATAATTTCATGCACTTTAACATAAAATTTATCACAATTTGTGTGTCGCATATTTCTTGTTTCGCCTTCTTTTTTCAACATTCTTTTTTTTTTTTGCCCCGTATTTTTTCAGTTCACTTAAATAGTTTATATGGGTTTTTGGTCGAGAGCTGGGCTGGAACCGAAACTCTATGTGCGGATTCTATGGGCGCTTTGCCGGCAAAATAACAGTAATTGAAATTTATTGCACAATTTATCGCCCGGACAGTTGGCGGAGGGGGGGTGGCGAGGCGAGGGGGGTATACGGAGATAGATCGCTTTCGGTTCGCTTAACTCGCCGTTGTTTCCCTCGCTTTTGTATGCGACATATTGAAATTTATGTCAATTTAAAAAGCAAAGTTGTCGTGTCAATCATAAAACTCAATTATCGCGCAAGCATTTGCAATTGTGGAATGGGGAAGCAGGGAGCGAGACTTGATAACCGTCATCAGACAGCTTAACAACTCAATTGAAAAGTCATTTGGGAACGTTTTTACGCGTGTCTAGCTTGCGGAGGTCTCAGAAAGTCAACTACGCGCCATGGACCACCCCCACAACATTCAGATTCGGATTCGGATTTGATTGCCGGCAATCAGGTACTGGCTGATCATCATCAAAACATGCCACTTCTGTTTTGTTCGCTAATCGCCTCTCAATCGAGCTGACTACACTCACAAAAGCCGAAAGCCTAAAGCCGAAATCCCATTTCGTTATGCGTTTTTTATTTCTGTATTTTTCGGCTGGAAGTCCCCCCTTCTTGGCCCCCAAGGCACTTAAGTGGTTTGGACTTTTCTGAGTGGCACCTCGTTGACGCTGGTGGGTGCCCATTCACTCACTGACTCTCACCGCCTGTTTCGGATATCAAGTCTGTTCGAATGCCCTGCACACCCCAATTAGTGGCTTTGGGAAAGGGGAATGGCATGGGGATTGAAGCACTTGAAGATCAAAGACAGATAGCGATGGTCATTTGTCGATGTCCAACTACAAGTGGGTAAAACTGAAGATCGAGTGGGAGTGAGATCACTGGGGGAAAAAGATCAGCCAGTTCACTGCAGGGAACTTATTTTCTAGTTGCGATATCTATTTTTTTTTACTGGCACTTAACTAAATACATAAAACAAAAAACTTCTTTAGTATCCTACATGTACCTCGACGAACTATTTCCATTGACATAACGCACAGTTGACAGTAAAAATTCGTTAAGAATGATGTCGTTACCATTCTAAGAATAAGTATTAAAATTGTATTATGAATTAAAATTTTTGTTGTGGAGTTTCGTAAATATTTTAAAATACTTTATTATTATTTTTTTAAATTACTATATGATTACCAAATTAATGACTTTATAAACTTCTTATATATATATAATATATATATATATATATATATATATATATATATATATATTCGGACAATTTCTTGTAAGACATCTCTTTAAAATTAAATACAATTTCACAACTGAACTTCTACACTTATTAAATGGTCAATGTTTTCTGCACGCGGCGAAACGCGTAAGCTCCGCTGCGAACCGTGCAGGGTATTTGGAGAACAAATCTCAATTAAAACTGTCACAGTCACTCAAAACAAACTGTCAACTTTATTATTAATTAAATGTCAGATTATAGTTGGGCCTGACACACACAAGCCCCCGCCACTTGGAACCCCGGATTGGTTGGAGTGACGTTGCGGGGCGGAGCCAGGCAAATCCGATGCCGTCAAAGGCGTCGCACGCTCCTTTGAAGCCAGATCCGGAGGACAGACACCGAATCTGCCAGTGAGTCAGTCAGTCAGTCAGTCAGTCTGTTAGTTAGTAACTGGGAACTGCCTTGCACGCACCACCCTCTTTTCCTCTGCTCCAGTGCAAACCACAGCTCAGTGAGCTGGAAACATTAGTGGATTAGTCGACGTGTGCATAACGCCTAATCTAAATGGATTTTGAAAAATGATTAGTCTGTCCGGCCATGATGGTGTCCCCATGCATGTCGTAATCGCAACCAATAATTTGGTAATCCAACAAATAACTAGTAAAAAATAAATATGACAGTTGATTACGATTTTTAGAGAGTTCAAATAGCACTCTGTAATCCGTGGAGTGGTGCTTATAAAAGCGATTAACCACTTGTCCCAGTCCGATCACAACGATTACATCCATTGCCAGCCGAGTGTTATGTGTCAATCACTCCTACTGGCAAGTTGTATTTTCGCTTTTGGAACCATTTAATCTGATACAGGTCCATAATATACTCAAACTCCAAATAACATGTCCCCAGTGAACACAAAACTGTGTGCAGTTTCCTTTGGAACTAGCTCTGACCACTTTATAGCCATTTTTACATTTATTTATACTTATTTGAGGCTTAAGTATTGTAGCAAATAAGCATTCAATATCAATATAAAGCTAAAATATTATTCTCTAAGGTATTGCAGAAATGTATATCAATGTCCACTGGGTAAACAAATGTGAACCGTACAATTGCCCAATAATACTTTTAGGAGATTGATTCCTTAAAAAGAGAGTCATAAATACATTAAATAATTTTATGTAATATCAACAACTTATTATGCTATGTAATTGCTATATTTCTTAAGACTTGGAAAATACGGGAACCTCTTTATGCCACCAATAAGCCAGCTGCAACATTATAGACAAATAGTTCACAGCAATCAGTACCGATTAAGGCCTGGACACTCGTACAAAACCGCTATTAATCCGGCATCTAACAGCAGTCATAACACCCCTTGGCAGGCCGGGCACATGGTTAGCCAGATCGATTTACGATCAGCATCCAATCCAATCCAATCCAAACCAATCCAGTTGGCTGGCTGAGCGGCTGTAACCTCATCGAGAGCAACACCTTGTGTAACATTAATTTGAGCAATTTAAAGTCGAACGGGCCAGTGGCTACAAATCAATTTCAGCTTGACAACTTAACAGTCTAATCGAAAACAACAAAATGGTTGCCCCGCCAACACGCCGACATCGGGGACCAACTCAATTGACCAGCTGTCCACATGGAGTCCAAATATGCCCGCCACCCATCCGGTGACCTGTTCCCCGATCCTCGGAACCCCTTAACCTCGATCCTCGATCCATTCGACTCCCGGCTGCTCCCTTCTTTGCGCAGTAAAATTGTCATATTGCAAGCGCACGCAGGCGCAGCGTAAATGTTAAAAATTATAGTTAAACTCATAAATTACAGGCGTAGTCAGCCGTTGAAACCCGTTCTCTGTTTTCAGACCTGCGATCTGAGATCTGCGATCGGCGATCGCCCCCCCGAACGAATGAACATGCCCTGACAGCTCTCTGGGTCTTTTAGACAATTTAAAGGCGGTTCGTACTCAATAAACCAAATTCCGCACATAATTAATCGATCCAGAGAGCCGGCTGCAGACCACAAACTCAACCAGAACCAGACCCACTCTGGCCTTACTTTTTACACAATATTTTGACTTTGGATGTGGGCTTGGGTTGAGTGAGAGATGAGGAGTAGCGGTGGCGGAGGTGTGCGAGAGGCGAAACTTTTTAATAGTCGCGCCATAATCGTAAATCTTTTGTGTCCGACGCAGTGCAACGAACGACAGGGCCGACAAAGCCAAGGCTCGGATCAGGATGGATGGTGTGGTATAAGGGGAGGTACTGCGGCAGCTATAAGGCCATGGGGATGGGGGATGGCGATTGCCCAAACCAAGCCAAGCCATGGTGCAAAGCGAACCGAACGGCGGACCTACCTACAAACAAATCGAGCCAATGTTCACAACTTTATTTATCGCTTAGGAACACGGCCAGGTTGACTGTCCCTCCTTGCGAAAGGGTTTGTCTCTCAGGTGAATGAGAGCGAAGGAATCACTGCGGAGGCAGTAGCGGTCACCTAGGAGAAGTTTATACAATGGTGGAGACATTTTTCTAATTTAATAGATCCACAATTCCCAAACTGCCTTGCTTGTTAATATATTTTGCTAGAAAATAATATTAAAATTATAAATAATAACAAAATTATTTTCTTTAAGCCCTGCCGCTTTTAAGTTTAAGACACAGTTTTTGTTAAGGATCCAGTAGTTGATTTATGTTTTCCATAATTTCCAAATCTTCCCCTGTCGCATCGGTGGTTCAATGGTAGAATTCCCGCCTCCCACGCGGGTGGTCCGGGTTCGATTCCCGGCCGATGCAAACTATTTTTTTTTACATTCCCATTTAATAATTTGGAAATAATTGTATATACAACTTTGACAAGCTATAATAATTATTTAATATGCACTGCGTCTTTGATTATATGGGATACTTATCGCACAGATACAAGAAGCTTAGTAGTTATCCTACTAAGTTTGTTTGGTTTTAAATTTTAGGAATAAAAAATCTTTTTATCTCCCTTATTCAATGGCCTGTTTTTAAAAATATCACTGGGTATTTTGACATGTACACCCATGAAGCATCGGTGGTTCAGTGGTAGAATGCTCGCCTGCCACGCGGGCGGCCCGGGTTCGATTCCCGGCCGATGCAAACGAACTTTTTAAAAATGATTATTTATATTTATATTTATTTTTTATCGTATTTAAGATTTTTCTTAAAAGCCAGCTATTATGAAACATAGCTTACAAAAAATGTTGATCAACAACACGTTATACTCTTTTCTCTGCCAGTGGCTTCATTGGAAAGCCGGTTTTCTCGCCACCAGTGGATCTTTTGCAGAAATTTTCGCAAATTTTCGCCGAAAAGAAAAACTTGTGCCTGGAAAACACGGATTTTCACACGAGCATCGGTGGTTCAGTGGTAGAATGCTCGCCTGCCACGCGGGCGGCCCGGGTTCGATTCCCGGCCGATGCAAACCCCTTTTTTAACATTAATATTTTATTTTAATGTTGAAAAATTAATTCTTTGCTGGCAAAAATATGTTCATTCAAAAAAATTCCTTAATCTTACCAAATAACTATCTATAATTTGAAAAGAGCAAAGGCCTTGCCCAGTTCATTCAAGAAAAATCGAGAGTTCTACTAAAATATTACCTCTGTTGTAACGCAAGCCTAAATATACAAGTAATCAGTACAGTAGCATCGGCTGTACAACTGCATTGCTTGCTACTCATAGAGTCCGCGAGTTTCCAGGAACTGTGGTTGTAAAACTTAATCAAGCATCAGTTGGGAAACGATCACCGGATTCCGCGGACTTTGTACCTCTTTTACCCATTCACCTTGCGGACAGCAATCCGAATGAGACGAGCTGAGTCGAGTTGAGTTGAGTTGAGTTGTTTCCCCTGAAGAAGGCGCGCACCATGAATAGAGTTAGGATCATGGCCAAATGAGCAGCCTTAAGCAGTATCCCATGGCAAGGCAAGCCCCTCTTGTAAGCCCGACTTGTGTGCGCATTATTCAAATGCCCATCTAAGTATCTGTCGCTGTCGCTGACTTTGTATCTGTATCTGTATCTGTATCTGCGTCCGTGGAAAAGCCAAGTGGAAAAGCATGCCAAGCCACGTAACCCAACGAAAAGAAACGATACGAAACGAAATGAAACGAAACGAAATGAATCGCCGAGAGAGAGACAGCGACAACATGGAGAACTGTCAGTTGAAGCTGACATATAAACTGACAGTTTGAAATTGAGGTTTTCTCCATGCTGACAGCGTAACACGTCAACTTAAGGAGGCATGAGGCCGGCCGAAGTGCCTGTCCAGATACAAATAGACAACCCGAACCCAAAGCCAAAACCAACTGGGGCCCCGAGGAGTGTGCGGCTAGTCCATGTAAAGCGAAAAGAGAGTTAAGACTCGGCCAGAGCGGCATGGAGCTGGAGCTGGTACTGGTGCTGGTGCTGGAGATGGAGATGGAGCCAGCAGCTATCGCAGACAGCAGCCGTAGACAGCAGGCAATTTGACAGCTTAAACACACGAGCATGTCAAAATGATATGATCGCTAAGTGAGCGCAAACACACAAAAGCCCAGAACAGCATACGGAGATATAGTCAGATGAATGCGAAATGGGCATAGAGGGGCGGTTAGTACAGTACAACCTGCTAAGATGGAATAATAATAAGTTAATTTTTACTATTTATCGTAAATGAACTAAAAAATATGGACAATAGTTTAAAAACAATTTTTTTAATGAGATTTATTAGGATTGTAGTTTTAACATAAGGGACCTGCGTTAAGCCCAAATGGGCAACCTAAAAAGTAAGGCCTGTACTTGTGGCTTATACCATAATCAGGGTCCTAGCAAGCCTCAAGTGTTGCATCGTCTTTGCGCTGCTGCACATCGGTTTCTTTAATAACAAACACACAGCTCGGCACTTGGACAAAACTTTTGCCTGTCAGCAGCGTTGGTTCCAAGTGGAGCTCGTTTTGGAAGCTGGGGCTCTGGGTTTTGGTCTGGGTTGGGTCTGGGCTCTGGGCTCTGGGGTCTGGCTCTGGGTTGGTGTTTGGGGTCTGAAGCGGGGACCTGTGCCTTTTCCAGTGTGTGTGCCCGGGTAACTTATCTCGGCTTTCAGTGTCAGCATGTTGTAGCTGTTGTGCGCTCGTTCGGAGGTTCGGCGTGCGTGTTGCTTTTCATGTTTACATTAATAAAAGTCAAAGGTTCTCGAGACTGACATATTGTAATTTATGTTTAGTGACAGCTTTATATCGGCGCAAAGCGAACTTTAATCACTTGTTATTTAGCATAAATGAGTTGCCTCCTCTTGGCATGACTTGCGGATGAGTGGAATTGATTTGTTACTTGATCGGGTAACCCATCTGCGTATGCAATCTCAACAGTGTGATGACCGCATCGGGAAAGGGTCTTGCATATTGAATACCCATACAAGTATGTACTACTTAATGCATGTTATTTAATTTTGTTTTATTGAATTCTCTTTGTGCGCTGACGGGTGTGCAAAATTGAATAAGCTGCCACTTAGAATGGGGGTCTCTTGTCAGTTTTATGTCAAAATAAATGAAGTTAAATGACAGTTTAATCAAGGCGTCAGGCAATGTCAGAGCATCATCAACCCCACCGTCATTATCATCATCATTACTATACGTTCAGTGAGTCAGTTAGTCAGTCAGTCATTCAGACAGTCAGTCAGTCAGTCAGTTAGTCATGTGTGCGCCCCTGCTCGAACACGAGGAACTATTGTAAGACCCAACTGCTGTTATGCTGACTGACTGCCTGTGACTTGTGTAATACATATCTGTGTCTGGCGAACAATGCGAATCCGTCGAGCAACAACGTACACTTTTTATATACGACTACGACTACGACTATATCTGTATTTTCTTCTGTTGGCCTGTCATTGTCAGGCATTTGGCGAGAGACGTTCGTAAGTGCATTTGCATTTTGCATTTGGCGCGTTGCAAGCTGCAAATGTTTTTGACACTTGACAGCCAACGCACTGACAGCTATAAAAATGTACGATAAACTTGCAGTACATGGCCAGCACAGTGGCAGAAACTACTGTTGAAAATGAAGGGGAAACATTATAAAATTTATTTAATTGTAGTGCAATTATTAATGGAAACGCGAACCAGTAAAATAACATTGTTATTATTTCTTAAATTTAATTTCCAAGTGTTTTGCAGATTGGGAAATTGAAATTTATATTTTATATAACAATAAATCGAGCCAAAACGTCGTGCATCTTTCCAATTTAAAAAATTCCTGTTACAAGCTGCAACCTCAAAACTAATTTATCCGGATGGGCCAAATCATCTGGTAATTATTATCAGCGGGATGTGTTTGTTGTGGTTTTGGCTGGGCCCGCAGATCTACCGACTCCCGCGTAAAAATAGAAAACCAAATAAATCTTCTCCACTCTTTGAGGACGCCGTCTTCCTCTGGTGGAGAATACATCTGTATTCTTTATGCCGCGTCATCGTCGGCAAGAAGTTGTTTACAAATGAATTTAATTGATCAATCAAAGCGAGTGAAGATCAAAAAAAAAAAAAATGGGGGAAAAAAAGGAGAAAGAAATAAGATCAAAGCAACGCGGAGCCCAAAACAGACAAATGCCATACAAGCAGCGACAAGCCGAACATGCAGCAATCAGCCAGCAAGGGGCAACACCACATTAGACATGTTCTCCGCTCTTTCAGTCACTCACTCAGTCAGTCATTCAGTCACTCAGTCACTCAGTCATCCAGTCATTCAGTCAGCCATTCCGATCGCTCCATGTCCATTTGGCCCCGCCACTTCAACTCGAAGATTCATTGCATCGCACTGCAGCCAGTGTTGTTCACTGGCGTTGTTTTGATTGGTATCACTCAATGAACTTTGATTGTTGTAAATGTAATTAATCAATAACACAAACATTTACACAACAGCTAGCCAGGCAGAGGGGAAGAGAGGGGCATCAGCATCTTAATCAACTGCAATTGTGTGGGGAATCGATTGGAGATTGTTGTGACATTGGCTCTGGTATTACCAAGTGTGGACTTGGTCAATGTTTGATAAGTTGCGATGGAAGATAAATGGGAAAATGTGTTTTTGTGTAGGGAGAAATCGCTTGAACAACACTTGCAGGGCTAACCACTGAAAGTCAAGACACACTTTTATGCTAATCTGCATGAAAATATGGTATTACTCCAAATGGCTTTTGATTTAGAATTTCCAGTCCGATGTTATATATTTTCGGAGATATTTTTATCCAAAATAATCCAATTGACAAGGTAATTTATCCATACAAATAAACAAGAAAACCAAAAGCAGTTAATAAAATGTGGTAATAGCCATTCGACTGAAATACGTTCATGTTACAAAACCCATTTTAAGTCAAAGCTTGAATTATCTTAATCCCATTCAATAAGCATTGCAGTACGCATTTATGCATCGTTTAGACTTCAGCCAATTGAAGTTAATTATTCAGACACCGGTTTTATGACTAATTACACATGCAATGCCCGGGCCGTCCATTCAATGGAACCAACTCTCTCTTTAACCGTCATTACATAAATTAAATGCCAAATCGTATGCATAATTTTAATAAATATTATAAATCCCAAACTCCGCTGGCAACAACAAAAGTAACTGCAACTAAACATCCGGCGGAGGTCATAGAGAGCGGGCACCCAAAATCTCATAAATAACCCAACCGAAACGAACAGAACCGAACCAAACCAAACCGAACCGATCCCAGCTGAATTGAGCTGAAAAATGGTTTACAAAATATTTTTGTGCTTTTGCGATAAGACCGGGTGGCAGTGGGTGTTAAATCTGCCATACAACAATAATAGCTGAAAAATTTGTAAATATTTCATAAATGGGACATAAATTAACACAACTAATGCCATAAACTACAGCGGCGGCAGCAGCAACAATAACCAATGTTGCCATGATTTGTTGCACGATAATTGCAGCCAGTTGCAGTAGCTGTGGCAGTGTCAGTCCCGACAAACTTACGAACACGAAAAATACTCGCAAAAGTTGACATTTTCGCCCGCTTTATCTAAATGCACTAAATAAACCGCACACACAGATACCGTAGCACATGTGCATAATGTCATTTGTTCACAATTTATCGGTGGCACAACAAAATGTGAAAACCAAATAGCAAAAAAAGTAAAGCAACAACACCAGGGGAAAACATCGAGCGGCAGCATAAATATTTTAATATGATTTACAAGCGGATGCAGTCAGAGCTTAGACTCGAATTTCGAGTTTGGTTCTGGCTTAGCGTTTTTTTATTTACCCATATCTATTAGACACACACATCGGCAGTGCTGCTGTGTGTATATTTTATAAATGGGTCTTCCGCAAAAACAGGATGTTTTTGATAGCGCAGAGTTAGTCCGCCAGCCAATGCAGTTGTCCGACATGAAATATGGATTAGCCGAAAATTATGCATAAATTATGATACGCCGGCTTTTAGGATAACATTAGGGCATTAGTATTTTATTTAATATTTATGTTTCCGACTTGCAAATTTATCAATTTAAGAGCTCTGCGCTTAATAGGAGCTGTTTTGTTCTAAATAATTATTAGCGTTGCCTTTTAAAATCGAATATACTCATGTTAAATCATTTAACCTAACCTCAGATATTTCTCTTTAATAGATTTTGTTATTTAACAAACAAGTCTAAAATATGTTTAAATATGTGTAATGACCAATCTACTTGCTATTAAGAACGAAATACATTTAAATTTAGAAGGCCGAACTGCAATAGCAGGGGAAATGGTAATGTTGCCTTGTGGTGGGAGCTACATGAGTCAGGCTAAGTGATAAGAAAATTACTGGTTACACTTATTAGACAGCCACATGTCAGAGATAGCAGGCGGCCCCGGAGAAACCCCGGCAAACAAAGGGCGTGCCCCGAACGACTTCCTCATCAAGCACACCAACACCCCCCAGACAGGCATAGTTCCAACGTAACAACGTTCCATCGCTCCAACGCTCCATCGCTCCACGTTCGGTGCGGTTCGTTGGCAAATCTGAAAGTGTAATAAATTTTAAACAATGCGGAAAATTTACGGTGATTTTCGCTGACATGCCCACTTCTGAGCTTTTCGGGCAGAGGCAGCAGCAAATGAGGCGAGGGTATATATATATATATATATATATATATATAGTATAGCAGTGGATCAGTATAGGGCTCAAGTGCTGGTAGCATGTCTCGAAAGTCGAGTCGCGTCGAGTTGCTGGCGGTATATCAAAGAGCTTTTGTTAACCGCCCCCTCGAGTGGAGTGGAGGATAAATGTGTAGACGAAGACGACGTCACAAACTGTTGAAAGCGCAAAGTGAAAGATATATGACTTCAAGTAGGTGTAATCACCACTCACACTGGCGAACCGCCACACACACTTGGGATAGGTGAAAAATCCTAAATGACAGGCAAACACGCTTTTGGGAATACCTTGATACCCTTTCCAAAACTGGTCATAGATAAACATATTTTAAATCTTTTTAAAATTAGTATATACGATACTTAATAATTTCACATAGGCAAACCGATTATTTGAATGTATTTATGTTATGCAGTTTTGTATGCCTTGGTTAAGTAAATTATTTGGATATAATAATAACACAATTTAAAGGGTTTACCAATATTATTATTATAAAAGACAACGCAATATAAAGAATTTTGTTTTTAAGATAAAAAGCGATTAATGTATATATATTATTTGTTTAAACTAAACAAAACAAATTAATACACGCACGTTTCTAGTTACTTAAACAAGACCCTTTCTTAGAGTATGAAAATTGCACTAAGTGTTTTTTTTTCGTAAGAGGAAACTCGTTGACTGCTTCAGGCTGAGAAATTACTTGGGCCATGGGTTTTCGTTGTCTCTCGGCGAGAATTCCTCCACCCAATGCATAAATTCTACAGTTTTCTTCAACCAAAAGGGTTTACCTTCGCTGCTCTTGGCCCAGCTCTTTTGGGCTTCCCTTTTCCCAGCCGTTTCTAGGTCTTGCCATTATTATTTTTGGCTCTGTGCTTGGGCCTGTGTTAGAGTATGCGTGAAATGCGATTTATTGTTTTCGTTAAAAAGATTTATTATGGTCTATGCATGAACCCGAAACCAGCTTAGCAGTACCCCTCCCCTAGCCCCTCATCAGAGTTCTCCTTGGCTTTATTTGAAAAGTTTGCAAAAATTTTAGCCACTCTGTGAAGTGGGTAAAGACTAGCAGATAACAAAGGGTTTGTACTAAATGTACTAAATTTGCGTTGACCAACAGGATTGGCTAGGTAATTGACCACAAATGGAATTATGGTATGTTAAAATGTTGTTACTTAATTAAACGACAAATTGATTTATGTTTGAAAATAAAAGGACTAGTATGTTTATATAATATATTAGGTTTTGAAGCCTATAAATAATGTTAATACAAAATACTCTAAAAAATATGATTATACAAATGAAAGAAGTGACAAAATGTCTCTGTGAAAACATTGTTTTTCGGGACAAAGGAAATATGAAAAGATGTCCGTACATAAAGATGAAAGACGGCCACCCATCGAATAATAGAACTGTTTCAGAAATTCAAACCACTTAAAGTCCGCCAAGTGCCATCAATATTCAGGGCATCAATAACAATTTCCATTCCACCCCCTGGCAGTCACGCCCCCTCGATTGAAAACTGTTGAGCCCCCCTTCCACTGCCACTGACCTCCAAAGAAGAGATGCCGCACCGCTGACTCCAGAATCCAGGGGTTGGGCATCGAATCATGGAGTTTGGAGTTTGCAGTCCGGAGTCAGCGGGTACAAATTGCAATCGCAAGACATTCGTACACTTGCCACACCGCCCGCTCCATCTGGTTACATGTCCCTTCTTCTCAGCTGGCGCTCAGCCGCACGGACGTCAGAGCATATTATTGTAAATTGAACTCAATTACTAGTGACAGCAGACAAATTGAAGTGGAAATTGAGATCTTCTTTTGGGCGAAGAAGACGGTGATGGCAATGCGAATCGCTGAACGACGAAAAGCTTATGAAAGAATGAAAAAAACAAGAAAACTTTATAAGAACAAGAAATATTTGTTCGAGGGAAAAACTCAACCATATACAAAGTACTTATAACAAACCATAAACAGTAAAAATATCGAAGTCGAATATGCAATGCCTCATATAAGAGGATAGACATTGAGTTCTAAAGAAAGTACATCAAGTCTAAAGCAAGTAAATATATAAGCTTATGACTTTATACGTCAAAAATATTTATATATTACTTAGAAGGTACACTGCTAAAAAAACCGTAGTAAATCCAAATATTTTGTGCTTAATGTAAACATCTTAAACCATATTTTACTAAAATAACATATATTTAAACAAATAGGGTATAATTTAAATTTAATATTTGTTTGTATTGTTTTAAATATTTTTAATAAATTTTTTTTTAACTGTACCTTGAATTAGGGGTACAAAAAAAGTCAAATTTAATTATTTTAAGCCGATTTCTTCTGAAATTACGCTACCCCAATATAGAGTGCTTAAAGGAAAAAATCTGAAGAAACTAATTCACTTAAAAACACTTTGGTTTTGATGGGCCCCCAGAATGTGTGCCCCCTGCCCTTAAATATCCACCCCAGAATTGTGTGTCTGGCAGTCTGTGAAATGTCATTTGTCAAATGCACTTTGTGTCACTGTCTGTCGCAGTTCCCATCATGATTTCTCAGCCCCGTGCTTGATGTCCAAGTGTCACAGACATGCGGGTGAATTTGTCTTGATTTTATGAAAGCGAATGAAGGCAGAGGATCGGGTATGAGTCAATTAGTCTGACGGCCTGGCCATGCATAAATTTTATTATTAAATAGAACTTTTCGCAAGGTACCGGGACTGTACTCGGACATCCAAGAGTTATTTTGCTAATCGCGCGTGCTGCGTTTATTGTGTCTTTGCTTTATGGTCCATTCAATTTGGCACAAGCTTGCAGTTTCACAGGCTGTGGCTAAACACAATTGCAGGCAACATAGTTGCACATGTGCACTGGGGAAACAAAATGAATAAATATTTCAAACATAATTTTATATGCACTTAACATACTTTTAGTTTTGACAGCTTTTTTACAGTGCACGGGGCTGTTGCAGGGAATGCTTCGTTGAGAATTAAGTGCCGTGTTGGCTCATATTTTATAGCCAAAACAAACGCTTGCAATGGGGTTAATGTGGGGGGCGCGTGTAGATCACTATAGGAGCCAGCTGAAATTTATAAAAATACATATTCAGAAAAAGCCATTAAATCAAATTAACATGAAATAATACTCTGGAAGTAAGTGTACTAAATATAAACATTTAATGAGAATTTATGGCGACAGTAAAAACATAAGTGGGGAGGAAGTTGCTAACATTAAAACTAGTGAATAAGTCAATGGAAGGTTAAAAGGAGCGGGAAATTAAGGGAACTGATGAAACATATAAGGTTAGGAGGTATTCATTGATTGACATTTACATCGATAGTTTTCTATGACTGTTATATTTTTTTCCCATTTCTTAAAATGTGCAGCCGATAAAAATGTATATTAATAGATATTTGTGGTGCACGTGGATGTCATATCCTTCCTCGACTGCCATTGTACAACACAGTGGGGACCCATTTTGCTTTCGGTCATATAACACAGCGGCGATGGCAGCGGGGGCAACAACGTGGCTCCCAAACAAATCGAAGCAATTTACGAAAATGTAGAAAATGTCATTGGGCTGTCAGAATGCATCGTTGTTGTTGACATGTGACCATCCTTATGTGCACCGAAATACGCCCCCCCCCTGAAATATGGTAGAAATTGTTATAAAAATCCACAGCGGCGGCAGCAACAAAACCAACGAGAACATTGCAACGTATAACAAATTGCACAGCAGCAGCAGCAGCAACAGCAACAACTCTGCTGTTTCTGACAGTGAAAGCATTGTTGGCTGACAGCTCGAAAGGGCTCGAATTGTGGGGGTGGATGTGGATAGATAGTGCCACAGAACTCGACAGACAGGGACGAAGAAATGGGGATACTAACGTAACGTTACTCTGCAACGTAACACTAGGGGCAGCTTGGGTGGTGCTGCTGTTGGCCGTTAAATTAATGGCCAGTGGAAGTGGCAGCTGAGCAAAGAGAAATGCAACACGAAATGTGTGATATGCACATGTGCTGGCTTTCGTACACCGAAGAAACGACGACATTTGGGACGAATACCTACTAGTAATTCGTATTTTGTAAATAATATTTGGAATGCTCTTTGCAAACAGGGCTATCTGGCGTGCTTTGGAGATATTTTTATTTACCATTCGGTTTTTTCTTAAAACCCATTTTCAAAGCTCAACTATTCAATAACTTTTCTTCCACGCATTCGATTTCAAAGTTGTATATCTTCAAAGTCTTGTGGATTAAGCCTCTACTAATTTGCACTTAAATTTTTTTTTGAAAGCTTGGGTTAATATTTTTACGACATAACTTCTTAATTAAATTCCGAAAACTATCATTGTAAAAAAGGCACGAAAAACCTGCAGTTTTAATTCCATAACTTTTTTTGCTAGCGTCCGATTTCAAAATGGCATATCTTTAAAGTATTGGGGCGTCAGTCTCTAAAACCCTGCGTTTAAAAATAGGTTTGTAATTTCGGGTCGATTTTTTGTCATTTTTATGATGTAACCCTTGTCTAAATCTCCGAAAAAATCGTCTTTGCAGAAAAGTGACAAAAAACCTGCTTTTTTAAATCCATAACTTTTCTTCCACGCATTCGATTTCAAAGATGAATATCTTCAAAGTCTTGTGGCTTAAGCCTCTAAAAATTTGCATTTAAATTTTGTTTTGAAAACTTAAGTTGTTTTTTTTACGACATAACTTCTTAATTAAATTCCGAAAAACATCATTGTAAAAAAGGCACCAAAAACCTACAGTTTTAATTCCATAACTTTTCTTGCAAACATCCGATTTCAAAATGGCATATCTTTAAAGTATTGGGGCGTCAGTCTCTAAAACTCTGCGTTTAAAAATTGGTTTGTAATTTCGGGTCGATTTTTTGTCATTTTTATGATGTAACCCTTGTCTAAATCTCCGAAAAAATCGTCTCTGCAGAAAAGTGACCAAAAACCTGCAGTTTTAAATCCATAACTTTTCTTCCACGCATTCGATTTCAAAGTTGTATATCTTTAAAGTCTTGTGGCTAAAGCCTTTAAGAATTTGCATTTTTAAATTTTTTTGGTTCAAATAAACAATATTAAAATTGAGTATGAAATATTTAGATAGTTTTATTACTGCAGTGCACTGGAGTCTTAATTATTTAATTATAAATGGGATTATAATATCTAGATTTATTGCTAGGGCTCATTATATAAGCTTGCAGTAACCGCAATGGTTTCAAATGATATGGATTTATTCGATATTTTCGCAGGACCTGGCAGTCGTTTGGGCTTCGCAGCTGTTTCGCTGTTGTCTCATTTAAAATGTGAGTAGCTCTCAACATTTAACTGACAATGAGTTGTTGGCTGTTTCGTGCTGCGTTGCACCGCTGGCAGCCAAGTGACAGATAGCGAATCCCAGGCAGGCTGGCAGGAAGCGACTGAGACAGGGACCACGATGACAATAGGCCGGAGAAAGGAGACTCCGGCGGCAGGAGGACAGGAGTAAGACGAGTAGCGCGGGGCAATGGCAATCAGACGACGCCGAAGGAGACCGGGAATGAAAAGATTGAGGGGAAGATTCCTTGCCTCCTTTTGTTGGCCTTTTTTCCGCGCCTCCACTAAGGCTTGATCGTAATTGTGAGTGACAACGGCTTGATGCCTGATTATGATAAATGAATTGTTAAATTGAATTAGGTGTTGCCGCGCTGCTGTCACTCAAAAACCATCGTCATATTTCCCTCTATTCCCCCCCCACATCTTTTTTTTATTGTACCCTGTAATCAGGACTATCAGGGGTATATCGTACATAAGTTGAAGAGGGGTAAGGTTTATTACAAATCTTAAATAAAGTTTTCTTGGAAAACCGAAATAGTCTTTACTGAAAGTTTTTTCTTAAAATTATCCTTGTAGAGCAAAACAATGTATTTTATTGATTAAAAAGAAGATTTTAAGAACACCAAATTAAAAATCAATATATCTCTTCCAGTTTTTCTTCATTGTGTAAAAATGCATTAACAATTAACATTATTCTTCCATATTACGACTTTAAAGTTTACTTATGTGGTATAAATTAGTCGAAATGTGCTTCGTTCTTAGTCTTCGTTGGTTGGCCTTCTTTTGGTTTTCTCTTCGCAACTCCTGCCACCACTTCACAATGAAATTGCATGAAATTTGATATTTTTCAACGCTTGTCAACGGAGCCAGGGACACAAAGGGTTGGGTATGGTTTGGGTTGGGCTTGTCAGATGATGGACATCCTGCCTGGAAGGGTTGTTTGGCAGGAAAGGTTGGAAATCTGGCGACAATTGTTGTCTGTCGCGGTGCGGTGTGCACGGAAAATTAGCTCAGGTTACCTTAATTACGGGCTCTTGATGCCAGCGTATCCTGAGAGGTTTGTTTGTTTGCGTTCATGAATAGTTGAGCTCTGGTTGCTAATAGGCTCTTAGATGGATGTTTGAGTTCACAGAAGTTAATAGACGGCTGTCATTGGTACTCGTCTTTCACGTTTTGTATAAACGCTGTATTCTGGGAAATGAAATTGTATATATTTGTGTCCACTGAAGTCGTTAAATGCTATTAAACAAGCTCAGAACTTTGTTATATATGCTCTATTATATTCTAGTTAACTGCATTTTACGATCAGTTTGTCAAAAGGATTTTAGTTGCCTTATCAAACTTGAAACATTGCTAATGAACTTATCTCTAGTTTATATATAGAACAACATCAAGTTGTCCTTTGATCGTATATTATTGTTTGGGAATTCCGGCCAGAGATTTTATGAAGCATCGGTGGTTCAGTGGTAGAATGCTCGCCTGCCACGCGGGCGGCCCGGGTTCGATTCCCGGCCGATGCAAAACCATTTTTTTTTTTAATATTATTTGTATTATTTTAGTTTCTTTTTTTAATATTTTGCTTGATTTTGCTTGGACATTTACAAAAGCAGCGAATCAGAAACTGGTTTTGCTCCTGCAATTGTTGCAGGCTCCATTGCAAATCCGGTTTTCTAACAACCGGTGGCTCTTCTGCAGATTTGTTCGCCAATTTTTTTTACGAAAAGGAAAACTAGCGCTTGGAAAATTGATAGTTTTCCACAAGCATCGGTGGTTCAGTGGTAGAATGCTCGCCTGCCACGCGGGCGGCCCGGGTTCGATTCCCGGCCGATGCAAATAATATTTTTTAATAATATTTATTTCTTATTTTTAATTTTACAAAAAAATTATACAATTATGATCCTTTTAGTGTAACATTTGAGTTTGTTCAGCATCAACGCAATCTATTGTTTCATTAACTGTTTTAAGTGGACATTGTCCCCAAAGAAATTGTACAAACAGCAAGAAAGTCGTCTATTAAGCATGATATTTCGACAACAGAAACACTGAAATAAATTATTTTCGCCGTCCATTTTCGCAGGCTAATCAAACAATCACACCTACGCGAATGTCGTACATTTTCATGCCAAATGACAGTTGCTGACCAGCACTCGGCTCCCTCATTAGTGTGGCCCATTCAGTCACTCATCACTCACTCGAGCGCCGTGTTTTTGGGTGGGTAATATATCACAGGGCTGCCGGAAAAGGGAAAAGCTGAGGCAGAAAAATGAACGTACTTGTTGAAAATCACACCTAGCAGTACCACCACCGCCCCCGGAAATTTCTGGAGGGGATTGCTGGGAGGTGTCACGGCAGAACAGCTACCAGCGACAATGACAACGGTTCCACATTGTTGTCACATGTCATCCGACGCTGAAAGAGATGAAACCATGCGGCGGGGCAGCGGAGGGATGAGCGTGAAATGCGAGTCCTTCGGCATGTAGCACAAAATGAAATGGGCGAAAAATGATGAATGACAAAATTATACAGCGAATGCGCGTCAGGCTGACATGTGACCACTAATGAGGATCAACTGGAGTCGGGTCTGGAGGATGGGACCCGGATGGGTTCGCATTTCTGGCACTTTTTTGTTTTGAACCACTTGAAAGTCAAATTTTGGCATTGAATTTCGAAGGGAAGAGCAAACATCCTTTTTGTATCGAGTTTCACTTGGCGGCACATCTCTCGGTAAGCAGTTCCCATAGCACGGACCAAAGAAATGAGTTTATGTGAATTTATGGAATTTATGCCTATCATCAGGAATTATAAAAAACTACTTTGGAGAGCATATTCGCTTATCTTAACGATGCATGAGGCGACGAAGACACGTCATGGCCTCGAAAAGTGCACGGTGCCAAAATGGCCAGGAAGTCGGGCATAAGCAGCCAAAGTCGTTTGCTAAAACGAGCATATCATACTGAGGTCCAGGACGCGCAGTGGTGGCAACCAGAGTACGACTACCATTAAATAATAAAATGCAAAGTCAGCAGGAAATTTGCACTGGGGTAGTTTCGTCCACTTTTCAGCTGAGCACACAAGAAAAACGGCTGAAAAATGCAATTTGGTTGGAGTTTTAAAGTCATGATGAGGCGACTGGGTTCTGAAGGTAATTGAATTTCAAGAGTCAGACTTGGGGTTGCTCACAAATCAGGAAATCATTAAGAATAAATTCATAAAAGGGCCATAAAGTCAAATAAGGGGTAATTTATTGTGCCATTTTGCAAAGGAAATGCGGAAAAGTACCGCTGAAAACATTAAAAAATAATTCGTATATTAAAAATGAATTTAATTCTGTTAAGCAAGCCTATCCATGACCTCCATATATCATAGCCGTTCTGAATTTATGACGGAAATCGAATAATCCGTAAATCACATTTGTCACAGTTACTTCTAAAAATAAACCAAACAAAATCGTTGAAATGATCACTTCAATTTAGGTATCATTGTTAAAAGTGATCCCAAATTTGGTGGGCAAAACTTTCCAAAACCATATCCGATAAACCACTTTATTGATGGGGACGCCCACGCAAGTGTTTCACCGGCCGATCGACACCACCCAAGGCAATAAAATGTGCCCCACTGTGCGACAACATTTCAACCTCCAAGTCCGGCGCCCGTCATCAAATGTCGCGATCTGCGAGCCACGATCAACACAGAAGGAGCAAAAAAAAAGAAAAATTAAATAAAATAAAAAAAATGCTGCTGTGCGTTCAAGGCGATGCTGAAAGTGGTGCGGTGTGTTGGCTGTGAGTGCCTAAGTAGTAGTTGTCATTTGAGTGACTTTAATGGTCTGTTGAGACATAATCGCTGCCATTTTAAATGGAATTTTATTGCCACTTCACGAAATTTTTATTGCCGAACCAGCAAGCCAAGCCCGACCGTCCACTTCCACATCCACATCTACACCAAAATAAAAACAAAATACGTATTTAAAAAAATAATGCTGCATGCTGCGGTGACGATGACGTGGTGCTGATGCTGGTGCGGAGACTCTGGCGGTGGTGCCGCCGCAATGGCAACCAAATTGTTGCATTTAAAAGCAAATTGATGGCCGCAGTATTAAAGGAGGCCACACCATGGACAGTTGGCGAGTTGAGTTGCTGAAATTCAAGTTCCCCGCGCTCCGATTACGCATTAAGCAAAGGCTAGCCAAGTCCAACGCACTGAAAAAAATTACAGCAGTCAATTTATCATACATCAACAAACTCGAAACCTTGAACTTTGCTGTTACTTAAATAATTAACTAGTAAAGAAAATATTTACACTGGAAATGGTGTCTTTTAAATTTCATAAAAGGAATTTAAAATTAAAATAAAGATAACTTCTAAAAATATTGCTAAATATTTGTCTGATAATAGTAACGGGTTCATATTACTCATTGCCTGGAGTGAGATACACTTTTTCTTTAACATAGACATTGACAAAACTTATCTATTAAAAGAACTTAAATGACTAAGATAAATCATCTCAAGATGAAAATATTTACAAGATTTAATAAGATGTGATTCAAACTAACCTTGAGAACGCTACTGTTGAATTCTACCGAGAAATTATTTTAAACAGGATGTCTCGTTTCAATCATCTCCTTCGATCGTCGTTTTCAGTGCATCGCAGATCGCGGCAATGCCTAAACAACGACGTGTTGGTATAATTTTGTAGACTAGTTTATTGGACACATTAAATATGGCCCGATAATTAAGTCATAAATTAGATTGCAACCGCGACGACGACGTGAACGACATGGACGACATGGACGAGTGTCACCATATCGGGTTACGTGGCATCCACAGCAGGCGGCCTGCCACGGATCGAAGGCAGGGGAATGCGTCTCATTTAAAATTGATGCCTAATCGAATTTCTTTATCGCGTGTGTATGTCTTGTCTCCGGCAACGGAGGCCTGTGTCTCTGTATCTCCGAGTCCCCATCCCCCTCCTCATCCCCGAATGTCTGGGGCAGATAATTTATGGATTTGCATATTGCGACACTAAATGTTTTAAGGTCTCTGCCGGCGGAGGCCTCGCCCGGAGGCTTGGCGACGATCGTGTCAGGAAGCTAATGTTTAATGAATTCAATTTCTTTATGCGCTACTTGGACGATTTGAAAATGGCCGTCTGTTTCTGTGGGGAAAGCGAAATGAAAAATTTGTATTTGTCGTCTGTCTTTGAATGTGGCAGTGGATAAGGAAAGGCTGCATTTTAGTTGGGTGTGCTTTTTAGATGAAAATAACAAAAAAAAAGAGTTTTTCTACAATGTACAATTTATAAAATATAATTATATATTAATATAATGATTTAAAAAAATAAATTATTAAAATTATATTTAAATGTTTTGTATTTTATTAACCTTGAATGAAAAGTGGTTTTATTTAATATCAAAAAGTTAAAATATTAATTAATTAATTAATTAATTTAATTTACTTTACAGTTAATTTACTTTGAGATGCTGTAACAAATTTTTAAATTTATTTACACGGCCCACATTTAAACGCCTTGATAAATAATTGAAATTTCAGTTTGTTATTGATTGGAAATAAATTGGTGTAAGTTGACATACAATGAATACACGACAAAAACAATTTTTTAATATAAACAAATTGAACTACAATTGCAATTGAGACGGGTTCCAAATTCAATTTGAAGGAATATGTTCGATTTTAATAACAAATATTTATTGAGACTAGATTGCGCACAGAGAACACGAGCGTAAGAGAAATCCAATTATCCCTTTGACTTATTTGAGCATCTTTCGTGTAAGTTGCATATCATATGGCAACTTAACAGCTGCTGCTTGACCACATGATTCTTAAGAAGGCCAATCGCAATTGGCAGCTTTTCTGTGGCTCTGTCTGCCGGCCAACACATGCCAAAACAAACAAGATCGTAGGACCATCACTTTTGGCCAGGCTGTCAGGTAATGGAGACGTTGGTCAAGCATCTTGTGGACCGAGTGTGAAAGCCACAACCTTCGGATCCATTGCCTTGCCTCCTGGGCTTGGAAAAATAAAACGCCAGACTCACTCGTAATTGAATATCAATTCAGGCCAACGCCCAAATGTTGAGGGGCCTGTCATCGAAGGGAGCGGTTGGTAGGTTTGTAGTCAAGATGAAACGAGGACTGGGTAGGCATGTAAATTCGAAATGCAAACAGCGCATCCTTGCCATTCAATCACTCACCCAGACGACAGCAGCAGCTCCCTTGATGGATGACAATCAATCTCAAGTGTCAGGCAAATATCAGTTTGTTTTCATTGAAGCGCACCACGGAATCGTGCAACGTGGTTCCCTTCTCTTGCCCCATCTGCCACTGCCCCTTTCCTTTTCCACTCGAGTGCGAGTGAGTGACAACAGTCGAAATGAGTGAATGAGTGAATGATTGAATGGCTGATGGATCGATGATCCGACTGACTGACTGACTGGCTGACTGACGGATAAACGGAGAATTGTCCGTCTTCTTCCTGTGACCAGAATGGCAAAAACTAAACAAGCCTGACCGCAAGCGTAGAGATCGAGGGTAATTGGGACACCCGAAAAAGCTTTTTCGCCTTTTTATAAAAAACAGAATTGGAAGGATTTTTGGTTTGGGTATTCTCATAATAAATATTATTAATGATTAACAAGATTTTAGGTGTTCTTTGAGGGCAAGAAACCCATTATATATTGACTTTGATTTAAATGGAATATTTTGAAAGTTTAGAATATTGGTAGTACTTTATTATATGTTAATAGAACCCATACATTTTATTTTATTCAAAAATAATATTTTCATAACTTATTAAATGTTAGCCACCCCAAACTTGTTTTAACTTATTTAACCTAATTGTTTGTTAATAGAGCCCAAAGGTTGCTAACCAAACATTTTAGAATTTTGTTTCTAACCGAATGAATATATTTCTTTTAGCTGGAAACTTGTTCCAGTGAAATAGAGAAAAGCTGAGCACAAAGGGTCGCTCGTAGTGATATGCTACCTTCATCACTTCATTGCAGACGTCCCATCTCATTGAAATTTGATAAACAAAAGGCACAGACCGCATCATCATCGTCATGAATGATGATCGTCTTTGCTCCAGCATCAGCGGTAACCTCAACCTCAACGGCAGCCGAGTGATGCCCGTTGACAAGTCACGCCAAGAGTGTCGAGTTAGCGAACAGCTGCCACCGCTCGACTCGACCAACATTCGACCACCCCACACCACCCCCCTTCCGCCCTGGATCTCCAGATCCCATCGCCCCCCTTGTCGACGCCCCACTCATTCTGCAGTGCCATCACATCCTCCTGTCATTCAGCGCCATTGTCGTTGTCACTTCCATCATTGTCAGCCCTGCCGCTTGATTTTGTCATTGTCATGGCGCGTTTGTTTTGCTTCGAGACGGTAGTCGGTAGTCGGTAGCATCGCCTCGCCAGCTCTCTAGCTCACCAGCATCGCCAGATCAACATCAATTTATTAGTTTTATTTTCTTCGCGGCATCGGGCATTTATAATCAAGCATTTTTTGTTCCTTTTCGGTTGCCTGGGATTTTTGTTGTGTCACTTCCGCTGAAGACATTTGTCGTCAGCACGAGCGACAGGTTCGGGCCTCATCGCTGGTACACCGAGAGAAATGAACACCTGGTTGGATAGCATTTTCGATGATATTTATAGATGTGCAGAATTTTTCAACTCAGTATTAGTGTTTGAGTTCGTATAATTATTTTGGTATTTTTTATTTCCATAAAAACGAAAAATTAATAAATAAATAACTAATAATTAATTATAATTAATAATTGTTAAATAATTAACTAATTAATAATGTTATATATTGGTCTTTTTGGAACCCTACATTGTTAACCTTGACTTGAATTCTTTCAAGAATTTTTTTATTTCGTTTTCTCGTCCTCATGATTATTTTAAAGTGGGTTTCAAACTGATTAAATACATGGAATTTGGCATTTCACTTACAGTAGTTCTCAAATTGTAGTTTTATGTTCAATTCCGATTTTGTATGACCTGAACAATATTTTTTAATTTTCCCCTGTGTACTCACCCTCCTTGTGAAGGAACTACCTGCTGCGCGGCGATGATGGCGACCGAAGTTTGATGAGTCTATTATCAGACTCGGCCGGACGGTTGTGTCAGCATTTATGGGCTCCGTCTCTCTTGTTTGAATAATTGGACATTACGCGGCTCGACGTTCCGAAAGGAGCCCTAAATAGCAATTAGGCCGCAGTAATTTGAGCTGAGAAACGGAAGTTGTCATGATAATTGGAATTAGTTTCTATAGGCCATGGCTGGGTAATTGAAAGAAGCGGGAAGCACCTAACAAAATATAGATGGAGCCCAGTGCTTCGGGGAAATGAGTTGGCAGAGTTTTCTGGCCCTCCTAATGATCGTACTTACCTATGAGAGACCAAGCTGTTTGTTTGAATGTTTCCGAAATAGTAGTCAATTGCCCTTGCAATTAATGGGAAAGTATTTGATGATGACTTTTTAATACTTTAATTGTGATTTGTGTGAGTATTGGATTCTAACACTTTAAAATTTTTAAATTTAAAAAAGACTGAATGTGAGAGCATCTAAATTGTTGAAAAATAAATATATTTTTACAAAGTCTAGCAGTCGTTGTTTTTAATGAATCTTAATTTAGAATTTGTGTGCCACAAGTTCCTGGTTATTTTGTAATCATAATAAACCATTTTGAAGCTGAAAGTCTAATTATTTTTAGAGTCATTCCAAATTTGAATCGTTTTCCTAAATAGATGGCCTTTCTTTTCTCGCACAACCAGCAAGAGGTATCCCTTAATCTCTTCCTGAGCAATCTGCGAGGGAAATAAGATGAATTGCGATTACTTTCCCAGTCCTCTAACTGAGCTCAGTTGAGACAACACCCAACTGCATTGCAGACAGTCGGGCCATCAGTCAGTCAGTCAGCCAGACCGTTCAGACCCCCGGCACGTCCGTCATTCAGTCAGTCAGTTTGTCATGCCTTCAAGGCAGGAGCCATTTGCTGTTGTTGCTGCTGCTGCTGTTGCTGTTGTTGCTCCTGTCCTCTCCGTGTACACTGTCAACGGTTGAGTGTGTGCGAAAGCTTTGAATTTATATGCCAGTGTCAGTTGTCAATCACATTTGCAAACTGTCACACATGCGAGCGGAGCAGAGTGGAGCGGGCAAACGCCAACTGGCAAGCTGGCAAACTGGCAAACCGAGCGAGTGAGCACAGGAAGCGGCACAGCGGCAACATATTAATCTTTGCCAACAAGAAGGATACCCACATGGTCGTGGGGCGTTGCCTCGGAAACAGGAAGAAGAAAGGCGGCGAAAAGCGCCAGACGTTGACAGGCATAAGTAATGCAAAAAAATTACTTTATAATGGAGTGCGAAAATGAAAATTGCTTTGGCCAAAAAAGAAAAAGATACAAAAAAAAAAAAAACACCACTAAAAGGGGAGGGAGAACGTCGAGGGCTTGACAACCGCAACGTTGCTTTTTCCATGATTGCTACAAGCAATTTGAGGTAAGATAATCATGGGCCATGGACCCACAAAAGATTTCGCACACTCTCATTTCATATGCATGGCCATGGACACGAACGATGGCAACATGTTGCTGCTGGGTCGCTTATGTTGCTGTTGCTGTTGCTGCTGCTGCTGCTGCTGCTGCTGCTGCCGCTGGCGTTGACTGTCGGGAGCAATACTTTGTCGCTATTCTGACTGCCGACTGTCAACTGTTTTTCAGTATGCGAGGATTTCAAATGCGATGCGCTGACACCTCGCCGCACACAGCAGCAACACCAAGGCGCACAACAACAGCAACACTGGGCGATTGCAAATGCGACATGGGCCCCGCCCACGTGTCGCCCACACAGCTGACAGTCTTCTGACAGTTTTTGTTGTTCACGCGAGTAATTCATTTTATGCTGCCGCTGCAAGGAGCAGCAACTCCCCTTTTGCTGCTGCTGCTGTTGCTGCTGTAGTTGCTGCTGCTGTCACCTCGTTGCTTCATTTCACATCACAAAAATGCCAAGCAAAGCGACGCCCGTTGACATGTGAGAGACGACAGCACTGCCAGGACATCCAGAGGGAAGCCCCTGAAACGTCCCTGTGACAAGTGACAGTTAAGTTGATGTTGCTGCTGTTGCTGTTGCTGCTGCTGCTGCTGCTCCTCAGCAACGTAATTCATTTTGCATGTGCGTGCAACATTTTCAAGCGTATTTATTACGTAAATTAACAACAAATACAACAAGGATGTTGATGAGGACAACTCCAACTACAACGACGACAGCAGGATGTTCATGACGTAGCGGAAATAAATTTTGCGTGAACAATACAAAGCGTTACACTGCAAGTTGGCCAAGTTGTAAACGCCCCAAGGAGAGATAGTGAGGGCAGCAGGGAGAGCTGGCGAAATTAATGACAGGCCAAAGGAGCGAGGGACGGCGAAGGAGAAGGAGAAGGAGGACCAGCCACGCACACATGCTAATGAGCCGTCATGGGCGGGGTCGAAAGAGGGGTTCGAGGGGCTCGGCGCCGACAGGAAGTGACTGTCAGCTGAACGAAAGGAACGCAAAGTAGCGGAGTTGCGCAAGAAGCGCCCAAGTGGCCGAGAAATGGTCGAAGAAGGCCATGAAGGACTAAAAATAAAAAGGTGAGATGGGCATAGTTGGGAACTTTTGAGATCTTACAGTTTTGGTATTGCAAATATAAGTTAAAGATATATAAATAAATATAATATTTAAATAAGCAAAGTTAGGAATAAGACTAAGATATAAGACTATTTTTTTTTATGACGAACATTAAAATTTAATTTCAAGCCTTAGAGCGTGAACCATTTTAATTGCTATAGTTTTAAAACTCATATAAACTCAATTAAACACGACTTTGATCGCATACCGTTTAAGCTATTTATTGCACTTATATTTTCTACTTTCCACACAACTAAGCCATAGAAAATATTAAGAACCACATTAATCATTGGAAAACAACGTTTTATAGCCCAACCTCGTCCGCTAAAAATCTTAAAAGCCCGACAGCCAACTAAATGTACTATCAGCCAAGAGCTAGGAAAATACATTCAGTAAATGTATCAATTTACATGAAGCAACACTTAATTTGAAAATTATATGCAAAAGGAAGTGCAATAAATTTATAGCCATGTCGGCGAATCAAGAGAGAAACAGTGCGGCGGAGCTGGAGTTGGGGATGCAGACTGGTCATAAACTTGTTTACCAATTGCTACCAAGCGAACCAGACCAAGACCATCAAGAGATGGAGTTGGAGATGGAGAAGGAGACGGAGATCTGACCACGGCCAGAGTGCCTCGTAAATGTTTCTATCAACTTGAAAGGCTCCTCGTAAAATTTGTGAAATGTGACCATATCGAATGCGTCCGTTTCAAGCCGACGACGCGATCCGTTTAATGTTACGCAAATTTATGTGATTTCCCCTACACAACATTAATTGATTACCGGCCGAGTGTTGGGGAAATGGAAGTTGGCGAACGGGGTAAATCTTCATCTGTCTGTTAATTGATTGGCAGATCTGTTGGTAGCTTGAAGGTGGCTATTGAATTTAAAATGATGAGCAGCAAAAACTTGATTGTGTAACAAGTTTTTGTAATTTTCATAGTTGATCATCATAGGAAAATATGACATATTGGATTCGCAAATAAGAATAATATAAACACGATTTGTTCTGTTGTATTTCTTGTTTATCCTTTGGAAGATATTAAAATATACAAAAATTTTGTTCTGTATTTGTTCAATATTTTAAAATACCCCTTTTATACTTAAGCTATTAAAGGTAAATCAATGTTTGATTGATTGAACCGTCATGTGGAATATAATCATGCCAATTTTCTTGTGATTTTATTCAAGGCTGAGACCCCTGACCTGGCCAGCTCAATTTTCCCCCCCAAAAAGGGCAATTGCTGCCCATTCTTTGGCTAACCGCAAACAATTTTGGGGTAAAATGATTTCCCCTAGTCTGACATTTTACCTGAGGTATAAAATATGCCTTTTCATAGGATATTTAGCCGTCTGTCCTGTCCTGGCTGCCTTGCCCTGCTCTGCGGTTGTCCTTTTTGCCTTTTGCCTCGTTGCGCTGCGTTGCCGGCCGCCCTGTCATCGTTACTGTCTGCTTTCGGCAGGGATTTGTAATATTATGCTGTCAGGTCGAACATGCCCACTGACAGTTGCCAACTGTCTGCCGGTTCCAGCTCGCTTCAGTTCAGATAGAGAGAGAGCCGGGTCCGCTTGACTTGAGTGTGTAAGCCGACAGTGGGTTACACCCCGATTGCGATTCCAGGTCCGGATCCACAGGAATCGACTGACTGTCGGGCTGCCAATTACACTTTTTGACGCCGAGCACGATGGCTTGGGCTTCGGTTTGGGATTGGGGTTAAGACTGGCCAAGGGGCGTCGACATCATCCCGACTGACTTTCGGTTTGATGCTAACAAATAATGACACGGCAATTTGCAGATTTCACAGCATGCCTCATAGAGAGACGGCATGCACGAGCGTGAGTACGAGTATCTACGTGTCCACCACTTGAGCCCACCAGTCGAGTTAACAAAGTCAATTCAAACTTTGTTTAGCTGCTGGGCGTAGTCACTTCTCCCAGCTTCAGCTTCAGCTCCACTTCTACTTCTACTTCCACTCTCAGTTCCAATTCCACTTCCAGCTGCTATCAGTGACAACTCCAAGGTGGTTGATGCTTTGTCTGCCCTCGCTGTCAGTGCTGCCAATTGTAGATTACCTTGAATAAGCCACAAATTACATTTAGTTTTGGTAGGAAAAAATTCCTTCCCCTAATGACAATATATAAATATTTAGTACTAGAAATATGGAGAGTCTGAATCTGAGTTATTATCTAAAAAGCTGACATATAAAGGCTTAAAATATTAAGAACTATATACTAGTTATATATAGCTATTTAGTTATATAATATGAAATAATAAGTTGAAAGAAACACAGCATTAAAATATTACATTACAGTAATAACAAAACATTCCTTTAAGGCAATAGTTTAAACCAATTTTACAAGAAGTTTATTGATAAAAATTAACAAAAACAAAGGGAACTTACCCATTCAATTTTTTTAAGGAATCCTTTGGCCTTAGCCACAATTTTGTTTAGTCTGGAAGATAGCTAGAAATTGTCTGTGTGAGCATCACTGCTAAACGGACCGCCTGCCTGTGTCAGTTGGCTAAGAGTCCTGCTGAGAGGAGCAAAATCAATTCGTCCACAACGTTTTGGGTTTAAAAAGCTTGACAGCCGCAGCCCGATCCTGGCAGCTGGTGGTCCGAAGTCTGAAGTCCAAAGTCCGAAGTCAGGACCCAAGTCCTCATTCGCATTCACATTCACATTCACTTACTTGACGAGTAGGGCGGCAGGGGCAGACGACCTCCTGCCAACTTGCCTGTCAAATTTTGTCACTGGGCGGGGCAAAGTTTGTTGAGGACGTTCTTCAGCCGACTGAATGATTGATGGCTCAAGTTCCAAGATTGGGATTAATTTCTCAGTCGGAATTCAAAATGTATATCGTATTTATCTATTGATTGGCACCGAAATGAGATTTATATGTCCTTTGAAAGGGTAACAACTATATCATATTCTTCTTAGAAGCAATCTAAGTAATATAGTCAATAAAAATTACTCCTTAGCTATCTATCTTATTTGCTGTTTTTTAAAGGTTTCCATTAAAATATATTGTCAATTTTTAAAGTCTTATTTTAAAATTCTGAAAGACTAAAGCTAGAATTAAATTGAGTGTTTAGTACTTAGTAAATAAATGTTTTATTTATAATACATTTTTTAACCCTCTAAATAGATAAAAAGCCCTTTCACTCAAGAAGCAAGTAAAAGTCGCGACAGCATTCCTTTCCGCTTGAATGTAAAACAATTTCGCAGACAAAACATTAAGATGGAAAACAAACAGGCAATATCATCATCGCCATCAAAACAATTTCATGCCACACTTCCAGTGCAAGGAGCTGCAAAAGGGCACACAAACGATACAGATACCAAAGTGGCTTTCAGCGTTGGCGTGCATAAATTAAATGTGATGTGACATTTTTACAAAATGCACTCATTTCTCAAACATATCCGGCTCCGTCAGACAGGCAGAAAAACAAGAAAAAAACTGAGAAAAACAGAGAAAAACACTGAAGAAGGCGAATGAAAGCGAAAGAACTGACGAAGAGCCGTGAGCAGATCTGACCGAAATGAGACGCATAAATTTTCATATATGCCAAGCGAAATATTTCGCCTTAAATTAGCCTCAATTAAATGTTAATGCATTTTGACATTTCTGCTGTCGCTCGTTGCTATCCGTCCCCGTCACCGTCACCGTCACCGTTCCCGTCACACAGATCACAAGTCCGCCAAAGACACGAAATGCGACAACAAAAAGGAGAAATATGAATTATGATTTCGTATATATCTCCAAGTCTGCTCGTCGAGTATCTGTAAGATGCACAGAGCAATTAGCGTTGATGTAGCCGCAGCAGCTGCGCCTTCATTTATCTTCTCGGCTTTTGCCGGGGTCTCGACTTTGCGCGGGCTCTGCTCTTCACACAGTTGCTTTAGTTTATATTTTATGGCTGACATTTTGTTGGCAAATATGTAAATGACTTAATGACTGAAAGCCAACAGAAGGTGGTGCTCTTTCATTCCTGCGCATGGGTTTTGTGTACTGTTCCGTTTGTTACCCAATAAATGTTAATATTTAGGAACTTTAGTTCTTAAGCCTTTAGATTTAAGAGTGCCTTAACTTTGTGTATGTATAAACCTCGCTTGCATGTATTAAATATACTCAAATTATATCAAATTTTCTTAGACCCATTCAAAACATTTAACGTGTTCTTCCCCCCAACAAGTATGCCCTTATCTCCATTTACCAACTGTTTGACTGCCAATCCAGCTGTCTGTCACTTTAATCACGAATACTATTTCATATGTACACACTAGATTCGAGCATTATCAGTTTCATTTATGAATAAAATTAACCTTGTCACACGTGAATAAACTTTGCAGATTGCGTCAAATGTTGAGTGCTTGGATTACGTATCGCTTAAGTCACCCCCTACTTCATTCTTCTAGTGGCAGAATTTGTATGCGCAAATGTTTTGACACAATACTGTCAAAATAGCTAATCTTTAGACAAGAGAAAAGAAAAGGCTGACAGCGATATGTCCAACTTGGGAACAATTCATTTGCGAAATATAGTTTAATTTGTGACTTAGAGAACAAAACAAGTCCGAGGACAATTTAGTATACTTTTCACTATTTTAACAAGACATATAAAGTAGTATTACCTATATTATTTTTGTTAAATAAAATAAATAAGTTGGTTGAATGTTTACACATCTCAACCTGTCGTGAAATCAATTAAAAGTTTTTATTTGCGTAATTCGTTTTTGGCGCCTCAGCATTAATTTGTGAAATAAATTAAGGCAAAACAAAGACCCGTTTGTAAACAAAATCATTAAAGGCACACTCTCCCGTAATAAAAGTCTATAAATCTGTAAGCGTGCATACGCCTGTTTATATACTAAGAGCAGCTCATAAATTACCAGGGCAATTATAAAACGCGTTCTTCTTCATCTGGTGCTGCTTGACACTTTGCACAGTTGTGCTCGAGCTATTAGATTTTGGGTTCGCGGGACCTGAGGACCGACGACAGCTCCTAGACGACGAATATGAATCGGAGACAGCAGCGGTCCGACCCACTGAGGGGTTATCAAAATGCAGTAAATCAGTTTGTTTAATATAGTTTATAGCGCGACAACACCCAAGCCCAGAGAGCTTGCCCCGGTCTTATAAACAGACATTAAGTCTGTTTAACACGAGGAAAATGCGCATTATACGGTTTAAATCAACTCCATGCCACGAGGCCGACGTGCAGATTTATTTCCATTTATTTAAACAAGCCAACAAAAAATTAAATAAAATGCATAAATAAAAGTGAAATCTGGTAACTGGAAATTACGGGTACACCGAGATAGAGCGAGACCCAACCGACCGTAAATCTCTTTCAGTTATTGTGTGTCAGGAGTCAAGGGGGACAGCTCGGATTGTTTGCCATAAAGCGGGATTTGTAATCAACTTTGGCCAGGCACCGAGTGTTGGCAAACAAATATAGAGACACAGCGTGTTACACTTGATAAACACTGCCTCGAGGCAGAGGCGAATAAAGAATATAAAGAATTCTCGGCGCGACCCAACTTACTCATATCATGTGTATATACCGCCCGGATAGCGTTGAATGTTTGGCAAATATTAGCGCAGTTGTTCCAGCAGAAGATCAGGGAAAAAGGGTTACGAAAGTGGTTGCCCCTGATTCCTGTTTGCCCAGAGCCCAGTAGCATTCGAAGCAGCATAATCCCCGGTATTTACACCTCGCGAGTAGCACAGTGTGACAGTGGATGTTCGCTGTAAATCTATTTCACTTTCTTATATATGACGGGCACTTCAGAGTTTTGAGTTGTTTGTCCCTCACATCATAAATCACAAGAGCTGAATATTATAAAAGTAAATACCAAGGGTGTTGTATCCCAAGTATCACCTAGATTTTCGGTGTAATAAGTTACTAAAACTTTTATCAGATGTACTAAAAGTTACAAGCAAGTAATGAAGACTAAGCTAAGTAAGGTTAAAATATTTAGTATAAAGTGAGACCTTAAGAACCCCATTTAAGATAACGTCACTCTGTTATACAGACAGTTTCAAAAACTTGATAGCAACAACTGCAATCGGTTCGTGTTCTTAAAGGATGTAAGAGGGATTTACTTTCAATTCATATATTAACTTTTAAACTAGAAATATTCCGTTAGTACCATTGATCTTGTTTGTAAGCCCCAAAAACACATTGAATTCAACAAGTTCTTTGGGGTAAGACCTGTACTTAAGTGCGATAAGATTGCCACAAGGTGCGAAGAACAAAATTTCCATAATGAGGGGATTACTTTAATGAATTCCATTTTTACGAATACCAAAGCTAATGTGAAAAGCTTGATTTTTGAAGTGTCTTTTTAATACCCAATAATTAGCATATTCTTTTTTGCAGATAAGTCAGCAAAGCTAAGCACTCTAATTGAAAGGTACCGCGAGGAAAATCGAAACCCTAGCAGGCAATGGATCAATTTCAGCGTTAATTTATTGCCAAGTTTTTCTTACTCTCCGTTTGGTCATTACGTAATTTTTGATTGATGAGTGACTTGATGTCACTTTTGTTTCGCCGTCCTCCGATGATAAATTAATACAAGAAAAAACGACTTTGTGGGGGGAGGAAGACTTACGAACCACCCACCCTCCCCATCTTCATTGCGTTTTTGGTTTCTGCTGTTGTGTAACTTTGGGCCAGGCAGTTCTTGGAGCTCTTGGAGCTCTGGGCCTCCTTCTCGTATATAATTAGCTGTCATAAATCGTTCGGCGGGGGACGTCGGCCATCTTTTATTGTTTGCTTAATAATTTTTCAATGTGTTGTCTGGCCCACCGCTCACACTCGCTGGTTCAGTCGCTTGCGTGTCGTTCTGCCAGGCCATAAATCAAATTCTGACATCGCATTGTCATTTAATCAATAATTTATAAACAATTTTTTATGAGTTCGCATTTGGCAAGAAGAGGGCAAAGAAAAGGCCTGCATTTTTGCGTGAGTTAGTGTGTGCGTGGGGAATGACAGGCCTTAACCCGAATTCATTGCATGGGAAACTAATTGAAATTTCTCAGCTGTGAAATTTTGTTTTTTGCGCAACAATCGATTATTTTTAGATATGATAGGTCATTTATTAGCCGTCCTTATTAAACTTTTAATATATATATATTTTATTTTTAAAAGCTAATGCATTGATTTTGCATAGAGTTTTTTATTTTTAAGAAGTTATTTTGGATTATGATTTTGTAAGATATATTGAATACATTAAAATGTATATTTTAATACAAAATTCAATAACGAGTATGACTAAGTCTTTAAAAAAAGCTGCTATCTGTTTTTTTGGTCCAAAGTAAAAACTGAGGAAAATACGTGCAAAAGTAACCCAAAAGGTTCCATAATAAAAACTCAGAAATCCAAGCCCTATGTCCAGAAAACACAAGCTCAAAAAAGTGAAATGTCAGAATCCCCCAGCGCCCAAAAGCTCATCAGCTCGTACAAAACAGTTAACAGTGGACACTGGCTATAATGTGCTGTGGCGGGGGGAACTGTGGTGAAGAGGGGGGGAGGTGCTGACGGCGGCGGCACTTTTTGATTTCGCTTTGCGGCTGTCGCTGCTTGCTGACCAAAGCGCAAAATCACTTTTGACGTTTTTATTCTTTGTGTCGGTTGGGATTTTACTTGACTTTTTTCGGTGTTTTTTTTGTTTTTGTTTTTGGTCTGTCCGTTTTGTGGAGCGCGCGCGCCTCGTTTCGTTTTCATTATCCGAAGCGCGTCCAAATTCATTTCAAGTTTCGCCGCCGCCGCCGCCATCGAGTTTTGAGGCGTCTTCAGCTGTCCAACTGTTGGCTTTTGGCATCGGGCAGCGCGTTAAGTCCAACATAAGACGACCTAAGCGTTTAAAAGCCTAAACGAATGTGCATTGGCGACTGTGTGTGTGTTTGTGTCCGTGTCCAAGTCCGACCGTGTCTTAAAACACTGCAAGAAATCATGCTTAAGTTCGACTCGAATCGGATTTTTTTAGGTTTAGAGGAATAACGTAAAATAATTGTCATAAAATATACTCTAAAATATACTATTATTATTATTATTAATATAAACTATTATACTATTTAATTAAATAATTTATATATTTTCCAAGTGTAAGTGTGTCATTGGATAGTAAAAACGAGAAACGGCAAAAATACGAAATACATAATAATCATCATCATCAACATGAGTTGGTCGACCGTTCAGCTGTCAAGTCGGCTTTTATTTTGCGCTCAAAAACTTAGACTGACTTGACAGTTGGAAGACAGTAGTGTTTATAACATCGACGTCTGTCCCACAACCATCACTAAGGGAATGGAAGAGGCATGAGTGACAGGCGGCTCAGCAAAGAGTTAATACTGTGATTAAATGGCCAAGAGTAGAGTGCCACTGGCAGAGTGGCGGACAGATCCAGCATGGTCGGCCAAATGGTGGGCGGCCATAATGTCCGACAGCTTTGACTGACCACCTATTTGGGTTGGGTACAGCTTTAAGGCTTTCTCAAGATACTTTTTGACTTGAATTTCTTATAAAGTAAGTAAATATTGTTTCAGTTTGAGCTGTACCGTTTAATAGTAAAGTTCAAAATATGATTGATAGCATACAAAAATAAGATAATAACAAAGCCCGAACTTTGAAAACTGTAAGAGGAATGCTCCATAAGATATTGTGATAAAAATGGCAAGGATCTGTAAACAATTCTTTTCCAATCTGACTTTAGCTTCAACAAATCCAGCTAAGTCTTTTGGAATCTCTCATGCAAGCAAACTAACTGAATGACTACTAAATTTAGACAGAATCTCTCTAATTCGAGAACGAAAGACCTTGTCATGTGGCGGCACGACAATCACGAGACCCAAGTGAGCATTTTATCTTGTTTTCCTGCGACGTTTTCTTTTCGAAATTCCTCACAAATTCTGTTTATTATCTTTGCCTCGGAAGCTAAGTAGCCTAATGCCAGTAATGTTGTTAAAGAAAACACAGCCGCAGACGTTGCGGTATATTGTTTATCAAGACAGGACCGAAAACACAAGTTATTTTTAACTGAATCTAAAGTACTTTGAGCTGCTGTCAACAACAACTAAAAACTAAGCTGAAAATCGCATGAGTTGTTAGTCAAACAAATTTTTAATGGCCCATCTTAAAAATTATCACTTGAATCCGGCTGAGCTCGTAAACTTCTATAAAATATAATAAGCTGATGACAGCCGAGTCGGCTCTTGAACTCCCTGAGTATGTGGCACATTAGGGCCATAAATTTCCATTTTAATTGCTCTCCATTTAGATTAGACCAACATAATTGTGTCGTTATGAAATCAATTTCATTTCGAGCGCCCACAAAAAAATGACAACAGAAACCGACTAAGTAATCTCCTGAACTGTTTTTGTAGGGGTGGAGATCGCACTATTTGTAGAAATGAATATTTTTCGTTATTCTTTTATTCCAAATATAAAGCAGAGCTATTTTGAGATTTACTGGGTAGAAAAGATTACATTTAATTTAATAGGCCCATAACATCGGAACAAAAAATAATGTACTTAAGTGTAAAAACAACCAATAACCCGAAATGAACTTAGACACCAAGAAACTAAAGCCACAACAAATAATAACACTCAATTAAATCTGTGAAGTTTTGTTTTCGAGCAATTGGATTGAAATCGTGTTATCAGCTGATATAATTGTAATCTAAGAAAACGTTTCGAAAGTATATTTAGCACACTCTAGAAGACAACATATAAAATTCTGAATACTGTTTCATTAGCGAGTCATAAATAATGTCATAAGCACACAGTTGTGAGCAAATTTATGTAGCCACCACCAAGTGAATAATTTAAGCGAAACAACAAAAATAAATAAATTCCGAGGGGGAAGAAGAAAGCCAGAAGCAGCAAGCTTTACAGTCCGGCAGCCGCTGAAACAATAGAATTTTAACAAGAAACATAATTTATTGCCACTTAAGTCATAAATATATTTTTAATTTCGACCAATTCACATTTACAACGCAACCAACGCCACAACAATCGGACTAAGATCATTTTACCCCTTTGATGCTACCCTTTAAGTGCGGTATGCTGAACCATAAGAAATATATAAACACATCAACAAAATTATAAACCAATTTATTTTGATGTAGATATGAAATTGTAAATTGCTTTAAGGTGTTTATAAAAGAAACAATCATTAAAATAACTTTTAACAACATTTTTAATATTTTATGAAAATTCAATATGTAGATTATGTTAATACTTTTAAATTTCCTGTTCGTTTATTAAAATCACTAACAAATGTGTGTAAAGGGAAACGAACATTCGTGTCATTTAGTTATATTCATAAATTCGTTTATTTTTTGTATAGTTTTGGCCTGTTAGTAGTCTGAAGAAGGCTGGTTAGGGAAGCGCAGAAACAAAAGAAATGAAATACGGAAAGTTTTAAATTTACGTTGCGTTGACTGTTTATTTTCCTTTTGCCGCTTTCATGAATCTTCAAGTTTATTATTGTTGTCTGTTCTGTGGAGCTGGCGCGGCTTCTGCCTTTGCCGCCACTAATTCTGGTAGCCAACACAAGTTTAACACTCGAAAGGTAGTAAAAAAGATGAAGAAAAAGCGCGCTACAAAGGGGCAGCTAATTACAAGTTGCCACAAAAACACTCCCAAATACATATGCTAAAAAGTTACGCCGCACAGAATGAATAAAAGCGAAATTTATATATATCCATGCACACATAGACCTCTCCGAATAAAAATGAATATTTGGGGTATTCGTTTATAAGGCGAACCTTCTTTGAATGTTTTTCTTATTTTATTTTATCAACGCCTTAATGAACAAAAGCCGAAAAGGTTTCTAAACGGCATGGAGGAGACAAATGTATCTCGTTTGAGCGCAAAACACAAATGTTTAAAACAATAATAAATTATCTTTGTTGTTGTTGCTGTTGCTGCTGCTGCTGCTGGCTCTCTTTGCCTTTTATCGCTTGATAATCGGTGGTCATTAGTCATTTTGGCCTCAACCTCAAGTATTGTGTGTTTTCTATATAGCGAATGTGTCTGTATCTTTGTATCTGTATCTGCTGTCGGTGTCCCTCTGTCTGCCTGCCAGCCTGGGCCACGCCAAAAAGAGTAATGTGAGCAACAACACGGTGGCAGCTGCTGCTTTTGCTTTTATGTTGCTGTTGCTTTTGCTGTTGCTGTTGCTGCGGTGTTGTGTTTTGCCTCTTCATTTGGACCCGACTCGGGCAGCAGCAGCAGCAGCAGCCGCTCCGTTTAATAAATCGTGTACTGTCGCCTTTTATTGTTGCGGCAATGTTTCAAATTTTATTTATTTATCTGCTGCCGCTGAATTGGCTTAATAATGTGGCCATCGGACAGCAGCAACAGCCACAACAAGCATCGCCATCGCCATCGCCAGCAGCAGGTCAAGCCCATATTTAGCAACTTCTGGCTATATCACACTTAACAGCCGGCTTTAGCCTATCGGTTATCTTGACAGTGCATGAAATATTTATGCCCTCTGGAGGCTTCAACGTAGAGCTTATTTCAGAGTACTAATGGGTAATGCGGATGGATATATATACTGGCCCAGAAAAGACTGACGTGCACTTAAATAAATATTATTATATAAAGGTTTATTTACACAGAAATGGCAAAAACTCTATATAAGGTATATAATTTTGTTAAGATATGTATATTTTTGTAGGTAGTGACCAACACTTTCATGCTTTTCAAACAAAATTTATATTATATTATGCTAGAGCATCCTCAAGTCGACTTTATACATTACCCAACACATAAGCTTTAATCTGACAGCTTGACAATAATAATTAATAATTAAATACAAAGAAAATGATATAATAGTGTCGCATCATCGGGTAAACAGAGATCGAGGAAATTCATTAACGGATCTGTCAGCGACGATTTTCGATACATAAGTTATCTGCAAAAGCGATTGCCACTGACGTTTTGCCGCCAGTGACCTGGTTTCTCGAAATCAGCCCACGCCAAACGAACAAACCCTTCCGGACAGTCAAAGTCGGTATTTCTTTGCCTTGGGTAATTTACAATCTAACAAAAAGCAAAGCTCGCCACTGACCAGTGTCACATATATCACTGATATATCTATCAATAATATATTAGCGCCAAGCTCCCCCGAAAAATACATCGCGTCGGCGCTTGGTCTTTGAAGTGTGCCACAACAAAATCGGTTTGGCTCAAGGTATTTCGTTTTTGTCGCTTTCCAGTTGTTTCCGCGGGTTTCAGCTAGGTGTTCGGGTATTCCTCTGGGTGGCTAGCTGGGTGCAATAATAATCACAGCTGAAGTATTTATGCCGCGGCTTCAGTTGGAAGGCCTTGCAGGGCCATAAATTCTCAACGCGATTTAATATATATATTTTTTTCATTTCGTATATTTGTATAGAGGTACAAATGAACGTATATTTTATTTTTCCGTTCTCATATCATATTTTATTCCCTGTTAACCGGCAGTAATTTATGGCTTGCCTTCTTTGTAGTACTTTTGTAAGCTCGAAATGTTTATTTTTATTTACGTATCAGACTACAAATATTTGTGATTCTATGTTTAAATTAAAATTAAATTATTTAAATAAAGGCATAGGATAAAAACACATATTTGGTACTTAATGACATTTTGTTTTATAGCATTCGGCTACCCTCTATTTCCTCTACTTCACTTTACAATATCTTCTTGTTTACCCCGCCTAAAACAAATCCGAAATAAATGCCTACAGAGTGCCCGCTGACAGTTGTCGTTGTGTCAACTACAAATGTCTTTTTCAAAAACATTTAACACAAAATCTCAAAAAGAGACAGAGATGCAAAATGGAAAATGGAAAAGATGGGCGATCCCAGGCAACCGCCCATATAATGTAAGATAATATGGAATGTGAAGGGGGATGTGTGATTTTGTGTTGTCGGTGGAGCCCAGAGGGAAAGTGTCAAACGCAACATTATGAAAATGACACGAGGAAGCCATAAATATTAAAACAAAGCAGGCTAACAGCAGCAACAATGTCACAACACAGCATGGGATATTCGGAGAGGAGGGACCTCGGACTTCGACTCGCAGCGGGGGCGTGAAATTCACAGAAAAATATATACGAAATAAGACTACGGAAAATTATTAAGGAGTTGACAGTTGACATTGGGCACAGGCACACACACACACACGCACACGCACCCGGGGGCAACTTAAAGATACAAATGTATCCGCTAGTCACTTACGAACAGTGGGCCCCCGCTGGATGTCACATCTGTGTCACTTTACGCATGATTGACGCCCCAAATGGGTGTGTCGCCCCAAGAGGCCGGCAACTCGAGCCGAGAATACAAAAAATTGTAATGACTTTTGGTGTAATTTATAACAAAACTGTTAATTAGCTGCGACGACAACACTGACATCAGTCAGCTGCTGTAGTTGCTTAATTTATGGCCGACATGCGAGCGGTTCTCGCCACCTATTAGAAGATGCCCCGAACTCTTTGGGAATGGAATGTGGTCTGCTGTGGCAACAAGTTTCCTATTTTTATCTGGACAGTCGGAAATTCAACTTCACAAATATTAAAAAGATATGGCTGGAAAGATATGGACAAATAAAAGTTATGGCTTTAAGTTTGACCAATATATATAATCTCGAACTTCTGTTTTTTAATTTAGCTTTTCGCGTAAAAATTTCTAAAATATTCTCGAAATCTAAAATCCAACTCAAGATTGAAACACGCTTCTTAATGCTGACGAACAAATAAAAAATTAATTCATTTTTATTTTATAACATTCTCAAATAATATAAATGGTTGAGTGTATCATCAGCTTTTTTAATGGCAAGCTGTGCGAGTGCTAACCCTAAGGACCTATTCACTGGCTAATCTCCAACGACACTTCATAAATCATTAAATAAATCAGCGAATCTTAAACGTCAACTTGCCAGTGCAATAATATACCAATCTGCCAAGCGAAATCACAGCACTGAACAGCTGTCAACATTGTACAGGGCCACAAATAATGCTCCTGCAATCTCAGTCGACTATTTATATATTATTTATGGGCGATTGCACGACTTACCGGAAATTATTGAAAATATGCTGGTTACTCCGAGACATAGTTATGTCGAAAACAAAAGTTGTTTCGTTTAAAATACCTATAAAACCATAAAAAGTTTCTATATCTTCTATATCTTTAAAAACATTCTTAATATTTTCCATTTCTTTATTTTGATCATAAATTTCACACTTGCTTTTTGTGTCACTTAATCTCTAACATGTCTATATTCGTTTAGGCCAATAAAATTGGTTTTACGACTTTATGGCAATAACCACGCCACAACTTGTCAGCTCTAAGGTGCCAATAAATAAACTGCCGACCAAAATCATAAAAAAGAAGAATTGTTATGATTTCAATCATGATAGTTTTTATAAGCCGAACATCCAAATACACTTGTTTAATCAAATAAGTAATTAAATTTATCAAAAACCTTAATTTAGTTCAAAACTAGAACTAAAATTTAAAAAATATAAAACATACAAATAACTTGTTTTCCGAACATTCAAACATCGCTACATTTTATAGCAATAGAAAAAATGCAAGGCACTTTGAAACCTCTTAAAACAAATCACAACCACTGATTAGACTTAATTTCCACGAGCCCATAAATTCAGACAGGGGCTAGCCCCAAAGTCACAAGGTACCATAAAAGTTTTGCCATAGTACAAGCTTTGCCATCTTAATTTATATTTATGACTTTAAACAGCCCGATTATTGCAGGGTATTAATAATTATGACTCAACTTCTGATAGCTCAGATGGCGGGCCCTAAGTGCAGCCACAAATCGATCGAATACAATGTCTTTGTTGAATGTAAATTGTATTGAAACTGTTTAATTTTTACTATTCTACTTTTCTATACTATATTCTACACTTTTTCTAGTTTTTATTAAAAAATGTACCACCGCCATAAAAAATATATCAACAATACAAAAAATGTCTTTGAAATTACTTTGCATACTTATTGTGTGAACTCTTACACAAATGGTTCTGTTCTATACTTTTTATTAATTCATTAGTTCTACTTACTTAAAATAAGAGTAAAACGTTAAATATAAACTAAAAAAAAGTAAATCTCTCTTGGGCTCGTCCGGGATTTGAACCCGGGACCTCCCGCACCCTAAGCGGAAATCATACCCCTAGACCAACGAGCCAGTTGAACGGAGGCCGTCAAAACGCCAACTTCAGCGCATTGCATGATCTCTTGGCGAGAAAACGAAAGAGAAAAGATTGGAGTCGTACGCCTCCCTTTCCCCACAGAGCCATACTATTTTTAACAAAAAGCTGCTGAGTTTGTTGTTGATTTCGGTTTTTGGTTTCGGTTTTCTGCTGCTGTGGCCGCTTTTGATGTCGCCCTTGTTTTTGTTGCTGCTGGTTGGCGGCGCCGGTCGAGTGTTGACATCCAAACAAATTGTTTAACATGGACAGCATGGCAAAACAAAGAAATATGATGCATGTAAATAGACTCAATTTGGTACAACAACAATCACGAGAGCTGAAGTCTGACAATCAGACCGCTTTACATACGTAGCTTTCAATGAAATCCAAAAATAATTAAAAATCATATATGATTGTAGACACAGTAAGAGGGAGTATGCGGTGAAATAAAATTGTATTATCAAGAATGAGGCTATTTGCTAAATTCAATGACTTTGGGGTTTTTAAAACTGTGACTCGGCACTTACTATAATCATATATATTGTTTGCTTTCAATTCTTTTCATTTTTTAAATTTTTGGTTACTACTAAAGAAGTCTATTTTTTTTTTTTTGCTCAATTCCTTATACATTTCATTGTTGAGCCAATGCTTATATATATAAAAGTATTCAACATTTTCGAAACTTTTCAATCTGCCATATATTTGATGTGCGATAAAAAATGCTGCACAAAGCACAAATCCCTCAGCAGTCTGAAATAAACGACTCGCACTTCGCCACTTCATTTGCCAGCACTGATTGCTGAGTATTGATAAGTCTACCCCCTGGCGGCCCCTCCCTGCAGAAAAAACATATTCCCACATTGGTATTGGGGCCAAGCGATTTTTGTGTTCACATCGAATCAAAATCAAATCAGAAACAACATTCAAGTGGGTTAAAGGGGGAAAACAAAACAGTCATTGAAAGAATCGGCTGGAAATTGAAACAATTGAAAAAACGTTGTCGTTCAGCGCTTGACAGCTGAATGCGATAATTTTAAATCAAATCAATTGAATATTGTCACAATTAATTTATTTATGAGATACACTCGAAATATCGCCATTGATTTTGATTGTTGCTGTGGCCGATTGTTGCTTAAATCTGAGTTGTCGGGTTGGTTTGAGATTTTGATATTTCCGAAGCATATTGTCTGTGAATAATGTTTGTCATTTCGCTTTGTCAGCACATTTATATTGTCCGTACATATATATTTATATATATATTTTATTTTTGTGAGTCGCTCATTGAATGGCAATTGATTTTGGTTACATACATTGTTGGTACAAATGTGATTTTTATTGATTTTTAATTTTCAGCTTGGGTGTTTAATGGCTGTTGCCGGCGACTGTTTTATTAAGGCTTGCCCAATCAAGCTTTTCCCTCCTCCTTCCCTCATGAAATTCAAATTACAATTTGTTTCTGACTTGATTTTTTTGGGTTGCATTCAAATTGCTGCATTCAAATTGAATGCGCTTAAAATGCAAAAGGGAACGCAAGTAAATAGTATATTTGAATTCCAAATATATTAATCGTGCTGGGAAACCACAAGATTTTGTTAGGTATGAAAAAGTAAGAGTGCATCAATCAGTTTCAAACTTTATATAAATTTCGATTCCTACAACAAATACGTTTTTTCCCACAATTTCCCATAAAGATTAACATTTAAAATGTTTGTCCAGAAATACCTAAGTTCTCGGAACAAAAAAATCCGTACAACCTTTACCAGTTTACAGCTTCGGTATAAAGCGAATTAAACCACTATAGGTTTCTGGAATTTGCCACTCCAGCTTATGTAAATATAATTGAAAACCGAGCAGAGTATTATCAACAATATTTACGACCCATGAGTGAGTAAGCCAAATAGTACGGCGTAGATAAGCGAAGCAAAGATTATTGCCCAAAAAGAAGATTTCCAGCTGTAAAAGAGTTGGCTTCGAAAGAAAAGAATTGTGATTTGTATTTTTAAAAATGGTTTTCTCTTGTATATTTCTCAGTTTTTATACGAATGTTTTTGCTTGTAAGTTGTTTAAATTACTTTTGTTTGATATTCCGTGGCTTCTTGTGTAGAACGTGTTGTGGCTTTTGCGTACATCAAGGAGTAAATAGCAAATCTATTTTAATATTTATAGAATTTACACACAGTACATAATTATATGAAATATTCATTTTTATTTTCCGTATTTATTTTGTTTTTTTTTTTGTCATTTTGTTTTTTTTTTCTTTGATTGGTTGGTATTACAAATATTCATTACGCTTACTTTAAATATAAGTTGACTTAAAGAACATTATTTCAATTGTTGGTTTGTTGTATGCTTGTAGATGATAATCGTAATAATAGTTAATAGAACTTAAAGCGAACTAAGACTAAAACAATGTTTGAACATCTCAGCAATGGGTTCATCGTTAACAAAATTGGAAGTTGTAGAATGTTTTCTGGCTAAGACTTACTAAAACTTTGGTTGAACTTTGAGAGCAAATAAGAGTCTGTCCTGACTGCTGCAGATTTTACTTAACGATTCGAATTCGATTACTGTAGACATTTAGGTTGAATAAAGAAGAAGTGATCTTGCTATTTTTGCGGCTGCTACTGTTTTAGGTGGTTGAATATTTTCTGTTTGCGAAACTTAAGTGTAACTAGCGCTCTTTAAACTACAGTTTAGTATCACAGAATAGCGCAAAAGCCAGAGATGTATCAGCCTTTGCAATCGTTTTTTATGTTTTACTTTTTCTTTGAAATTATCTCAACTAGGGTTTTTAAACTGCTCTAAACCCTTTCTATATCGCTGGTTGAATCTTCCCCCCCTTCTTTTTTTTTGGTATCTAAATTTTAGTTAAAGTCTCTTCACTGATGAGCTGCTCCCATGCGCTGGCCGTACATGGCATATGGCGAGTAGTAGGGTCCCAGGGCAGCTGCTGCTGCTGCGGCGGCTGGATTGAAGGCCCCACCTGCTCCAAAGGGCGAAGGTCCTCCGGCCATGGCTCCTGGTGGCGGCTTGGCATAGGGATGATACCTGGCCGCTGCCGCCGCCGCCGACATGGGGCTCAACGGTGGCGTGGGGTAGCCAGCTCTCAATGCCGAGGGAGGAAAGAGTGTTCCCAGCAGCGATTGAGCCTGGGATTGGGCCAGGGCCGCAGCCGCTGCCGCCGGATCCGACAGATTGCCGGTGTGGGTGCGCAGGTGGGAGAAGAGCTCGTCGGAGGTCTGGAAGCGCTTGCCGCAGTAGGCATCGCCCACCACCCAGCTGCATACGTACGGCGCTGATCGAGCTGCCGCCGCATTTGCCGCAGCCGCCGCCGCTGCCTGGGAGTAAGGATGAGCTGGTGGCAGTCCGGCGGCACTAGCCATGGCCAGTCCGTACTTCTGATGCTCGCACTGGGTGCATCCGGCGGGACAGGGGGCGCCCATCAGCATTTGTTGGGTGTGCGCCGAGTAGGGACATCCCTGGCAGTAGGGATCCTTGCACACCGGCACTATGGCCTCTCCGCCAGCAGGGGTCTTGATGCGCTGGTAGCTAATGTATGGGTTGGGCTGACCACCTGGTCCTCCGCCCGGAGCTCCGCCCGGATAAACTCCATTGGCTGCCACCGCCAACATGGCGGCATGGTGATGGGAAAATCCACCGCCAAACGGAGGCCGGAAGGCGGGATTGGCATGCTGCTCCATGCCAGGCGGACAGCAGAGGGCGGACAGGGGGTTCAGTCCATAGGGTCCGGCGGCCTTGTAAGCCGCTGCTGCCGCCGCCGCCGCCGCTGCCATGCTGCTCATCTCCTTGGGATGCTGGGCGGTGCCGTTGGCATTGCTCAGCACCTCCATGCCGGAGCGCACGATGGGACTGGCGCCGCGTTGCGAGGATCCCGATGGCGACACTGTTTTCCGGCTGGACGAGGATTCGTGCACCGATATCTCCGCACCCTTGCCGCCGTCCGTGGGCGTGGCATTGGACTTGCTGCGCGATGGGACTCGCTCCTGGGCGGACGAGGAGTTCTTTGAGCTGGGACGCATCGGTTCCGACTCCAGCGAGGAGCTGCTCTTGAAGCTGTTCTGATTCTGTTGGCTCAGCACATTTGTCTCGTAGGGCTTGAAGGCCAGCTTAATCTCGCCGGTGCTGGTGTTGCCCAGACTTGTGCTGGTGGCCGTGTGGCTGATGGGTGTGCTCGACTTGGGCGACTTGGCCAGGCCGGAGGGCGATTTGGCGGCCGAGATCTCGGCACTTCCCGAGGAACTCGACGAGTTCGACGAGGAGGAGCAGGCCCCCGGCTTTGTCTTGTTCTTGTCCATTGCCAGCAGCGGCTTCACCGCTGACGAATCCGCTCCAATTTGGGAGCAGGTCTGTGCGAGCAGAGCCAGGGGACTCTTTTTGGCGTCCATCTGTGGTGGAAGAGAAAAATGGTAGAAGATTGGTTTCAGTTTTTTGGCTTCAAATGAGAATTTTTTTTTATAATTTTAAACAATTTGTATTTATATATTTTGTTCTTTTTGTATCGGTAGATTTTATATAACAGGTTTTTATTTTTTAGAAGAGCAACGAATTTTTTAATAACAATGTTAAAAAAATGCTAGTTCGGGAAGAAGCCATTTAGGAAATTAATTTTTTTTATTTACTTCATTTAAATTTTCAAATTAATGATCTAAAAAAAATAGTTTCTTAAAAGTTGTCAAATTTAAGCTTTTCATAAGATTTTTAATGGTGTTTTCCATTTGAAGAATCGTTGATCATATTACTTCTTTTTTTCAGAAATTGAAGATTGTTGAACTCAAAACTTTTTTAAACACCAAAAATGATGTAAATTTGAGCCTAAAAATTTTGGAAATGTTTTTTGTTTTACGCGCACTCTAAAATTTTTGATTGTTTAATTTTTTTGTCAATACTAACCGTTGTTGGCAATGGGGCCAGATAGTCCGGTTGAAGGTACTGGTTGTTACCGATGGTAACAACGCCGCCGCCTCCTTCCAAAACAACCATTTTAGTTGCTTAGTGTGCTGTTTTGTTTAATAATCCACTAAAGTTGCGAGACAAGGCTACAAATGTGTAGCTTTGCTTCGGCGTCGATGAGGTTTAATCCACAGAAATGCGTCGGCAAACGTATTTTAATCCAAACAAAATATCGGCGATTCAACACTTGTGTAGTTTTGAGCAGAGAACATATATCTCTGGGCTCTGTAGCACTTTTTGTTGCTGCTTGGGCTTTGATTTCACTTTTTCACTCGAAACGAAACACTCTCGATCGGTGACTTGGGTGTATTTATTTTTGCTTTGGGTTTATCTCTAGTCACTCGAATGGTTTTCAGGTTTTTCCGAACACGTCTGAACGCTGCGAAGTCAAAATTCGAATTGAATTCAATGAAGACGACGGCGAGTGTAGCTGCCTTCGGAGTGAAGCGCTCTCTCGGTCGCTATCTCTCTCTCGGTTTTCTCTTTTTCTTGCTCTCTGGAAAGCAGCGCTGCACACTCTCGCTTGCTGTACGCGTTAGAGTAGAGCCGCCTGATGTGTGCAAGCGGGATGCACTGCGTATAATTTTCAAATATGGCGTACTTTTTGCCCAATCGCAATCGCATGCGCTTTGCAATGGAAGCCAAGACAGGTTTTTCACTCTCTCCTGCTCTCTGACTCTCTGAATAATCCTTACCTGGCCAAGAAGAGAGCCTCTCAAATATCTCGGTCGGATTAGTATCTCTGAGTTTCGAATTTTCCATATATTTGCTCTCTGCTATTCGTGCCAGTGTGACTTTTCAGGTATGGTATTGGATATGGCACCACGGCAACACTCGTTGAGAGAGCAACAGATGAGAGAGCAAAAAAGAGTAAATATGTTGTTGTTGTTGTGAATGATGGGGAGGGGGTGCCCATTAATTTTATCTTGGCACATATGTCACGCTCTCCCGCTCTCCGTCTCTCATTTTCTCCAGAGGAAAATGGGGGGAAACGCGGCAGAGACCTCATTGTCTTCGCACTGAGATTTGTTGCTCGGAAAAGCAAACCACTCAACACTTAAACACACTCTTCAACCATTTCCATCGCCTCGCTTCGCTCGTTTTAATGTCATATAAAAATTAATTTGTTTGTCGCTCTCCCGCTCTCCCACTCCACCGTTCTCCCTCGCACCCACACACACAGCTTTTGTTGTGGCCTTTGTTTAGCGTTTTTCGATTAACTTCTGCGGTTGATTTCCATTCTTTTTTTTCCTGTGGCTCCTGTTTTGCTGTTTAAGTGGAAATCGTTGTTTTGTTGTCGCGTCGAAAAGTTTTTCCAAGCAATTTTTCCTGTTTCCCTGGCCTGGTGTGTGTGTGTAATTAATCTGCACATATCAAACAAGTTAATGTGTGTTGTGTTGTGGTGTGTTGCACTCCGAAAGTTGGTAATAGTTTAATGGCTTGGTTAACTTTGCTGCATTCTTAATCGCTTCACAATTGGATTGGATTTTCCAGTTAGCACTTGGCTCACTTATTCATTTGAGTTTCACACGAACCTTGTTAATTATTTATCGGATTGTTTAATTTAAGGAAATTTTTATCATAATGTTGATGATTTTTTATACACAAGAATTTTCCAGATTTTTTTAGTTTAGAAAACAAAACCAAATGCGATATTAAATAAAGCATTGTGTTTTTAAATTACATTTTTAATGTAAGGGAAACAATTTTTTTTCTTAGCAGCAAGATAATTTTATTTAAGTCTTCCATAAGTTGGTATCTCATAATACTGCGTATATCTTGACAATCCCAACTAAATCCATTGCTCTTAGCGAAATCCAACCATTAGGAAGCCTGAAACGGAATTTTTTTGAAAATCCAACCTTTGGGAAATATTACCTAATCGCAGGGCTGCGTTTTAAGACCCTTTCAAAGCCCCTGGCAAGTAAATTAAAATCTGTGTAAATATGGGCGATAAGCCGAAACCGAGAAGCGACAGTTCTAATCCTGATTTAGAGTATTTAGACATTTTTCAAGGGGATTTCCTAAGCCTAAACCCGGCAGCAAAATACCTGCGTGGTGTCCAAAGCAGGTAGAGTAAATTCTCGCGACCTTCGGCGAATATGATGGATTTATTAGGTAAGAGCGTGCTGCGATACTTTACGATCCAGCTTAGACATAATTTGCGGTTTTTGCGTGCAGAGCGCAGCAACAAAGCAACAAAAAATGCGGAAAGTGTTGCCAAAATAAATATGTATATATGGATATTCTGGTACAGTGGGGTTAGAGAGTTTACGCACACATTCGCCAGCATTTTCCTTTATTATTTGTTATTTTTTATGGCCACTTTGTCAGCGTCATAAATTCGCTGCTCCTGTATGTGAATTATTTACTAGCAAATTGTGGGAGTGGGCAAACGAACGCAAACTCGAATCGGTGGCCGGGGGGTGTCATATAAATAATACAAAAATATTATAAATTACACGAAGCCAAAGAAAATGCCATGCGGAAGTGCGGAACACCTTGATACCGTGACTACAGCGATTTGCTTTGAGACTAATGCTCACCCTGGAGCAATTTAGCGTTGATAACTTAATTTTATGTTAAGGGAAGTCTGGACGTACTGAATAAAAATTTCAAATATTTTGGTCGATTTTATTTTAAATTATGTAGATTACATTTTCCCTTGTCAGGTGATACTTAGTATTAATAATATTCTACAGAGTTGTTAATCAGCCGTAAAAGATTTTTTTCTGATACAATATAATGTATTTATTAGGTCCTGGAGTTTTTATTATAAATTTTAATATTTTTTAAAAATATATTTAAGAACATCCACATTATACTCAACTGGGCAATTTATTCCAACACTCCATATACCCTAGATATCCTCGCTGAAGTCGTAAAGGAAAGCGCTGAGAGATATTCAGATGTAGTGGGAGAAATTTGTAGCCGCGAAAACATTTATATGAGGAATACGAAAAGGAAGTATACTGGCAGCAGCAGCAACAACAACAAAACGGCGGGCAGACGGGCAGGCGGAGGCAGCACATAAAATTAACCACATATTTCTTCATTTTTATGGCATTTATTATCACAGAAATGTTTGTGTGATAAAAGCGAAGCAGCGCAAAAGGCGAACGACGATGAACGACGACGATGGCGGCGCAGTCATAAAAATGCAGCCATTTACCTTTTGATTTATGCACAACAGTGGGTGGTGGGTGGTGTTGGGTAAATGGGTGGTTCGCCTGTGGCACTGGTTGGGGGCACGCATGAACAACAACTGCCAAGCAAAAGGAGCGAAAAATAATGCAATAAATTTGACATTATCTCCGGCAATATGAAGGTATATATATCCATGAAGTGGATGCCATTGGCAAGGGAAAGTCGTTTAACTGTCTGCGGATTTTCAGTTGACTTACGCACGAAGAAGAACCCCAACTGAACCACAATAATTGCTTTATTTCGCCATCTGAAGACCCATTCCCAGCAGTAATAAAGAAGCTATCTGGGTAGACATATTTCACTGTGTTTGGGATAGGAATATATGAATTGTAATAGCTAGAATATAATTAGTTTAAAGTTTTTGGTTTTGTTTGAAATCAAAAAGTTTTTAAAAATATAACAAAATATTTGATTAAAATTTGTAATGTTTTTTCGTAAAACTTTTTCTCATAAACTCAAGACTTATTTTTTTACTTATTTGTATTTGGGGTAAACGTATTTATTTTTATATTTTTCACGCATGATCAGATATATTTCCCCCTAATTCGCTTATGTTTCACCATAATTACTTCCGATTTGAATGCGTCTACGTGCCATGCAGTAAAACAATAACTCACTTCCCAACTGGGGAGGGCCGAAATGCCATTTAAAAAATTGAAAAACAAACTGCAATAAATTCAATAGAACCGTATGAAAGTGAACTAAACAGGCACACACAGAACGACGGATCCCTAAAAAATGTATTTCCAACTCTATGAAGGGGATGCAGAGGGTGTCCCGCTGTGACTACCCAGCTGAATCGAGTCCGAGCTCCGCCTGCCGCCTGTCGATAATTTATCGACAACGATTTATCTCGTAATAGTTGCCCAAAAAAAGGAAGAAGAATAATGGTGACATTGAAATTTAACGGTAATGCACCAAAAAAAGGGATCCTTTTTGCCAACTGCGAACTGTGTTTGCCTCACCCTTCGCAACACCCCCTGTGTGGCATCGCTTGGTGGATTAATAAAGCAAATTAATCGTTCCCAATGCTCCCCCTTCTAAAAGAAAGGACACAAAAAATTGTGGAAATACCTACAAGTTGACACGTGCAGGATTCTAAAATGATAAATTGATGGCATCAATTGTTATTGCCATTTTGGGCATTAAGTATTAATTGCTTACAACATCCGATCTAACAGAGGTGGGTTTTTGAGGGAGGAGACATTCTAGTGATGTACGGCGGTTATTGATAAAGGTTTAATCCACGAAATAAATCACAGTTATTTGCTATATGGGAAGAAAATATTATGGGGTATGCGAACAAAAGGGTAGCAGATTTGAAAAGGTGTCAGTTTTACTTTATGGATCTTGGCCGTTATTATTTATATAGTATTTATATGTATTAGAAGCCTTTATTTGTTTTAAAATATTTTTCACATCAAGATGCTGAGAACACAGTTTAATATGATCGACCAGACTGCGACTTCTTTCAATTTGCTAAGACAAACCGACTCCTAATTCCTGCAAGAGCAAAACGGCAATCAGAAGTGGAGCTGTCATAGCCAAATAAATGACGCGTGACTGTCTGCTCTGATGAGCAAAGGAGGGGATGGCTGGAAGGGATCGGGATCGGCAGCCGGAGGACTGAGGAGTATGCTCGTCCAACTGTCAGGCGCAGCGTGGTGCAGAAAATCACCACGAACAAAGGACAATGCGAATGCCAATGCCAATGCCAATGCCAAGGACGAGGACGAGACCTCGGAACGCACTTTGATAAATGCGTCATAAAATGAGCAATTATCACGTGCGTCCAGCGCAGCTGAGCGACAATTAAAAACCAAACACAGACGGCGAGGAACAGAGCATCAATAAAATTATTTGTCAAAATGTCAGGATACGCACAACGGGAGGGAAGGACGACGACTTCGACATCGAGGATATCGAGGACATTGAGGACTCCGAGGGGAGTGACTGGCTGACAATGGCAGGACAGACTCCGGGATATACGCAGAAGTGTCAACTTTGGTGGCTGGCAATGAATGACGGATCATAAATCAAGGACAATGGCCTGCCCGCTCGGGATGGGAATGGGTATGGAACCGTCTCTCATCCTGGCATGTCCTCGGATGTCCTTGATTGACCGCACTCCTCGTCGGTCGTCTTTCGCTTGCTGAAAAATTAGCGAGTAAATCAATAAACATGGCCAGACTCTCGCCGGCTCGTTAAACTGCGCCGTTCCTTCGGAGACCATAAAAATTCAACGTTGTCGATAGATTTCCCATGATATATTGGGCCATAATTTATGTTCTCTTTATCAAGCAAGCCAACACACACATGGGGCAGGGGCCTTTGGCAGGGGAAACACCTTATGGATGGCTATATCCTGAGCTCGCCAGGAAGCGCCATTCGCCGCATTGGGACCTGGCTTGTTTTCGCTCTGCTCTGATTGAATCGGGAAGGTCATAAAGATTTTTATGTTTGCCCATAAATATTTTGTTTGTTGTTCCGCTGATGCTGTTGCCTGGGTGCCTTTGCAAATGTTTTCCCCCTCGCTCCTCGTTCTATTTGATTATGATATATGGAATGGCAAACGTTGTGAATATTTTTAGAAAACCCGTACATATCACAAAGAAGTTAACCAATGATGCATTGCCTGTAATAGATCCATCCATGCCAGAAGGGAGTGTAATTAAACGGGATATCACCCAGTCATTTGGAGTGAACAATGCTATTGTGTGTTAACGTGGAATTAGAAACTTTGTAAGCTGCTGGTAAATAATTTATGAACATTTTACTAAACACAAAGCATAGAGTTATGAATAAACGCAGGGTATGCTTATTGGACTTAACACTTAGCATTTATATACCTTTGAATCTGATTTTAATAGTTGACTTAGAAGTACTTCTATAAGAAGTTTAAACATCTTCAACCATTTCTTTCATTTTGCATACCCTTTAAACAAAATTAAAAAACTTTCATATTAGCATTTTAAATCCCCAACCACTTTTCTCGCACAGTTTTCCCATTCTTCGACAATTAACTTGGATATTAAGGGTATCGAATTAATTGCGATGCTCAGCGTTACGCTCGATTTTCAAAGCGTCTGTATTTACATAAATTCACAAGCGGCGAAGAAGAAAAACCAAAGTCGGCACTTTTTGTGTGTGTTCTGTTGGCTCCGTTGAAAATGACGGGCTGACAGCGAAATTCACACTTCATTTGAGCCACCTCACGCTCCGAACTCGACAAAAGTCCCCAGCCAGAACCCAAGAATCCCAATCCCAAGCCCAAGCCCGGAACCCAAGCAAACCGAGACGAGTGCTAATGTTGCGCATAATAATTTTGTACTAAATTAAATAGTGCGTGGGTCGGCGACGACTGTCAGTGTATATATCTGTGTGTTTTGGACGAATCTTTCTGGTCGGGCTGTGACTTCACGTCTGGCCAACATGTTGCATCGCGGCGTTTTCTTCTCCTTTTCTTTTTTTTTTTTGCGCCGCCACTTGAACCTCAAAGGATATAATTTAGTTTTTATTGCCCAAGGTTTTTGCTTCACTTTTCCCGTGTATATCTGTTCACGTTCGGAGGATTCATCAGCTATGCATGGCATGTTTTTACAAGGGTCCTTTACGACTGTCGGGTATTTTGTGGGACCTGCTATTGCTGTTCAGTCGCTTCCTTTGAGTTAACTACTCATTCGCATTTCGTTCGCATCTCTCCGATTTTAGTGCTACTTTATTGATGGGCCTGCTTATCGTCACGTGTCTGAAAACCGTCGAACATGGCAGTCTTTAGCACCATTTGGTCGGTCTCTTTGATGGGGCCTATAAATCGAAGTTTTATTTAGTTGAAAAAAACGTAAGCCATAAATTGGGGATCATTTTATTGCATGGAGTATAAATGCAAGAAATTATGGCAATTATTATAGTAGGTTCAATGGGCGTTAGCTTATGAAATCAGTTTTTTAGGGTTTATTTTTTAAAAATATTTAACAACAGATTTACAAATTGTATCAGGACCATTTATTTTATTTATTTTTATTTCCCAAGGCCGTCTAGATTAGCCCAGTTCTAACTTAAGTGTTAAATCACTGTTATGAGTGCAATAACACCCAAAACTAATTGCATTCATCCGTTTTAGTAGCCATCCTACAGTCATGAATTTAATAATTATCTGCATATAATAACCTCATTTCTTTGCTTAGTCGTCTTTTGAACGGGCCATCAAATGAAACCCTTTTCATTTGCCCGCCCAGAATCACGATACAGATACCCATGTAGGTCGCTGACATTACTTCTGCTTACTTTGGCAATCTAAGCGAAAGGGAGAGGGGAGAAGGGAGCTACCCAAGTGAGACATTTGGTTGTGGGCCAAAGTGAAAGCATCTCGTTTTCATTTCATTTAAAATGCTGTCAGCACCTAACCCCCAGACCCCAGACCTGACTTCTCCATCTCTGTCTGGCCTCGATGTCTTCATGTCCTTTTTTATGGCACTTTCAACGCGTCATTGAGTAAGCCGCGGCGCGCACTCATCAGCATCAGTGGAATGGACTTGGAGTGTGTTCGCAAGTGGGTGAGTGGAATGAAAGTGCTGCCCCAGCCGGCGAGCATTCAGGCTGAAAATGAAGACGTTCAGAACGGGAACAAGGTAGATTCCTGACTTAGATATCAGCACTTTTAGATACCCATCAGTTGGACATATTTGAAATGCTCTTAAATGATGGAGAAGCAGATAAGTGCTTTTATGTAAGCAATGTACATAGAAATACCCATCAACTATATATATTTTAAACGTTTTAAAATTATGAAGACTTCAAGGCTTAAAGAGTACAACTTTATTGGTTTTTTTTTTATAACTAAATTGACTAGACTTCTACCTTTTAACGAATTTTAACAATTATTTTTTATTATTGTATTATATAATTAATTTAATTTTATTATAGACTTTATATTTAAGTTAAGCTTTTTCAAACCTACACAATTTGTATAATTTTCTTAGAAGCGCACAAAACCAACCTACCCTCATTAGAGGGTATCAAAGGAGCCGGAGTGCTCGAGTGTGAATGCGAGAACATGCCCGACTATTTTGCTGTGCGATAGAGTGCGTTTATAATCAAATTAGAAACGAAGCGTAAGATCAAAGGCAAGACGCGGACGTCGCTCATTTAAGTCAGGGCGCAAGGCGGAAAAAGTAGGCGCGACATAATGCCCGAAATGTCTAAAACACACGCTTGCCGACACGACGAGAATGGAGGGGAGTGGGGTGGCCTGTACAGGGCCGGGTTCGCAGTGGCCTGCCACAAAAGATGACGAGGGGCCTTGTCCATAGTCTTTGACAACCTGAAGTGGAAATGACTGTGCACCCGGAGCCGCAAGCAGAGATACGCCCGATCCGGACCAGAATCGTCGACGCAGAGCCTGAAGAAGACGTCTCATTAATGACAACAAGGAGCCCGCGCAGAAGGAAAGGTGTATTATGCACTCAACTTGAAACCTGCCTCTCTGTCAATTCCCACTCAAGTGCTTCTCTACTCCTCGTGTTTTTTTTTTTTTTTTGCGTTTTTACTTTTTCCAGCTTCCTCGAAAAGGATCCGTGGCGTTGGGCATCACATCTCTCGAATAATTGAAAAAATGGATAGACAGAGGAAAACCGAATCCCCTTGGATGCGGAATGATTTTCGTGTTGAATCACTGACGACGACAGGTTAAATGTTTTCATTATGAGTCGAGCCGCGAGCTGACGTCAGTTTCTCCCCATAATTGGAGCTGCACTCAAGTGCCCTCCGCCTCGGGTTCTCGGATTCTCGGGTTCTCCATCCTTAGCAGCCATCCTCCAGCCTTAATGAAAAGGCCTCTCGGTAGTCGTAGTCAGTTGGTTTTGATGCCGGTTGCTCGTCTCCGTTTGTTTCAAGTGCCGGGACCTCATGAGACACGCTCAATTAGTTCCCCGAATTTCTAACAAAGAGGACCCCAACCAAATTGAATGGTTCTCACAACTTCCGTCAACACTTGGGTTCAGTCGGGTCATAAATAACGCACTACAGCCAATTGCCAGGAAACATCGGGAAAGTTATTAAACATCGTCAAGTACCATTTATGATATTTTAAGAAGAATCATAATGCCTCATCTTTAAATACTTTCCACACTTAAAATTCTCTACTTTGCAGTCTTTAAAAAACGGAAGTCTTTTAAATACTTCCATATATACTTTCTTTTTTAAATACAAAATACATTTTAAGATATATATTCCCACCGAACCTAAGCCTAATCTCCCGTGGAGGTCATAAAACCTAATTAACAACAACAAATTCGTAGCTGTCTCGGGCTAATTAGCTGATGTCATTTGAGTGTAACAAATGTTACAAATTTTGAAATATTAGAAGCCAACTGTCAGATACCGGCATGAAAAGGGGTAACATCCGGCAAACTAATATCACACTATAGAAACCAAGGCGAGCAAACCGAAAAAGGAACTTTTATTAATGTCTCAAATTACGCACAAATAAATGTTGGTAATTTTGTGGGTAATCAGTCAATTTCAGGCAAACAAAAGCATATCCAAAACCAAACGGGGTTAACTTCCTCTATTCGAATGGGAAGGGGGTGGTGGTTGACAAGATTCATGGGTTCGGGATTATGCAGGAAGTTTGTTTAACGCACGGTTGCCCTCCACCAGCTCGACAAAGATGGCAAAATGGGTTTTCCCAGTGCATAGTTTAACCCTTTTCCAACTTCCTTTTGGCCATCACTTTTGGGGGTTAGTTAAACGTTCTCAATAAATATTTTAATCCGAAATATATTCATGAAATTATTTGCTTCATGGAGTTTAAGTTTATGGGTTCCACATGTTGCGCAGCCACGAAAACATAGCAAACAATATAGACAAGTGCTAAGCCTAAAAAAATCTGTCACAAAGAGAGTTCAAATTTCTAATTGATGACCTCGTGGGTCAAGTGGTTGGATTTCAACTCTACCAACTAAAGATTTCAGATCCCTCTTTGTCAGCAACTTTTTGATTTATGGAAAATTCATTTCCTGTCGTAAATAAAGTGCAGTAAAATGGTCCTAAAAATAGTTGTCTATTTCTGTATTTCTTTGCATCAATCGGAAATAATAAATAAGGACTTAAAGGTCTAAAAGTCATGTAAGAGTGGAATATATAATAGTCTAAAAAAGTTAACTAAAAAATGGTTTTCAGACTTTTTTTTAGTTAATATCAGCTCATAAGCTAAATTTATTTAGTCTTAGCATACAAATACATTTTTAGGAGAACTACTGTTTATGCAACATCATAAAGTCCATTTGTGCATCTTCCACTTCCAGCTTGCTCCTCTAGAAGAGCGCCAAAGGACCCCATAAATTTCGCTTTTAATAGCATCCGCCTGTCATTGCAATCTAAATAAATTGTTAAATTTATTTACGACGAAATGTCCGCACAGTGGTGGCAGTGGGTGGGTCTGGTGTGTGAGTGCGGCTGGAAAATATGAAAATTAACTGCCGACCAAAGCCAAATCCAGCAGCCACAACAAGGGTGGGGGGCAAAACAATTGCGCTACATTTGCCATATGTGTGTGTATAATTTTCACTTCATGTTCAGCCGCAAAAACGCAGGGACTGCCATAAAATGCACACATACACACATGGGACACTCGCAATATCCTGCAAGCAGGCTCTTTGGGGGTGAGATCGGATGGCCATGGCCCACGGACAATAAGGTGAAAGGGGCCACTAAATGCCACTAAATGAATTTATTTGCTGGACAGAGAGGGCTGCGCACAGGAAGTGGTAGGGCGGACCAGCTCGAAACGTGAACATTTTGTGAGTAAATAAAGCCCAAAATGAGATTTATGCAACATGACCGACAACAGACAAAAGCGAACGGAGACCAAGTGCTGAAGTGCCGAGCCACCCTCCCCCTCAAACCACCCACCGCAATCTCCACATTTTTCCGCCTCCCGGCCAGTGGGTTAGTTTTTAGTGGGCACCCACTTTGTGGGCATTGTGGACTGGCAATCGCCGGAGCCAAGTGCTGGTCAGGACTTGCATCACCCTTCCTTCCTTTCACTGGTTTTCCTCGTTCCTCGGTGTGTGCGTGCCTTTTAACCCAACTAATTTCTAGAAAAGAATGAAAGTAAGAGAAAGAGCAGTTAGAGCAAAAAAGTTTTGGATAATAGGTACCCTACAAATGTTATAGCAATGAAACAGAAATTATTTTATAATATTAAATGACAAAGAATATATATTTACCTATTTTTCGGAAAATAATTGTTTTGTTTCTTTTATTTCTATCCACAAAAAAAATATTTTATATGTCACAAACAATTATTTTGAAAATGAGGTGAATATATAGATATTTTATGAAAAATTAAGAAAAAAAAGATTATTATGAAATTGTATTTAAATTTATATGTAATTAAATCTGGTATTTCCTTGTTTTTTTATATTAACACACAATTAATACACCCCCTTGCTACCCTCTGGCAAACCTGAATGTGCACATACACATATGGCGGCATCTTTCTCCCTCTGGCCAGTTTGCAGTCATTTATTCTGGACAAAATTGTCACATAAATTTTACAGCGTCCAAGGCATGTCGAGCGTACTTCATTTCGTATTTTATGATATTTTTTCCCCCCACTTCCAAACTGGTTAAAAGGAAATTTATGATCGCAGCCGAAGACAACAATGCTGCGAGTTTGTTCTAGGTAAGTGAGGACTACAACTAGATTTGCCGGGCATTGCCATAACGTAGGTGAGTTCCGAACTGATGTAAAAATGTCATAACTGGAGCGATGTACACACACAAGCACACACATTACCAAAGACTCGAAAAAATATTAATAAGAAATACGAAAAGTTCAAAAACAGCAGAGGTTCGGAGGAGGATGACAGCCAAGTAACGAAAACGGCGGCAGCCAACAGCAGTTGACAACTGTCAGATTCAGAAAAGGGACGTGGAGCAGGAGACAACTGCCAGTGCCAGTGCCAGTGCCACTGTCACTGTTGCTTATTGTTTGGCTTTTGTTTTCCCAGCCCTTTTATTCATCTGCCCCCTCCAGTTAACTGGCAATGCAATTTTATATTTCGAAATGCCCTACAGTAGCTGGCGGTAATACAATCTGGGAAAGTCTAATATTGTATTTCGTTAGAATTTGTATCACTTTATTTTTAATACCTACCTTTATTTTTACTGCATAGTTGCCAAACAATTTTACTTTTTTATGTTATTTTATTAGTTTATAGTTTATTATAGTTTGTTGGAATCCAATTATTAGTAGAAACTCCATCATAGAATAAGATTAACATATCGTAAAATTATTTTATAAAGCGAAATTCAATTTGTATAAATCTATACTGTTTTACTCCTATTAAATTAAAGCGTTGTGTAAGTTAAATGAATTTATAAGAAATTTTTGAGCTGTTTAATGTTCTCTTACATTCCTGTCGTTTTTCCTGTGCTTCGTACAATTTGAACTGTTTGCTGTTGACATTAGCAGAAGCTTAGTCCTTGCTGTCTCTGGGCTGTCAGAAGTGTCCTGTCAGTGTTGCCACGTCTCGGGCAGGCAACCAGTCCTGACAACAGCGATGACTTTTGGGGCGACGAGACGCTGCTAAGAGAAAAATGGGAATGAAATGTGAAATATTATTCTGTAATTGTATGCCGTGTGAAGATCTGAGCTTCATTCGTTCCGTGAATGTAAATAACGAGCTGGCCATAAATAAAATTAACCCACATTAAACACAGACAATTAATTACAGGCAAATGGCATCAACTGGTCAACTGGTCAACTGGTAAACTGGTCCACCGGTCACTGGTCAGTCAACATTTCACAGCAAATTAACACCACAAATCTGTGATGTGCTCCGATGTCCATTCCCATCATCCACATCCACAGCCACAGCCACATCCACATCCACCCAAATCGTTAGAGCCGCAGAACAGACTGAATGAGACCCAAACTCCGGCCATGGCTGACAGCTTAACTGACCATTAATTTACATTTAAATGGAAAATGGCTGAGGTGAGGAAGTCGAGCGAGCAGCAGCGTATCTACAAACAGATTTCTCATCTCGAAACTTTTCTCACACACTCACTGGCCGTACAATTTTTCGGATGAAAACTATGAGGGGAGAGGTAAGAAAAAAACTAAGGAAAATTTGCATATTTCCAACATATTTTCCTGCAGATTGTGTAACAAATTTTTACTTTATGACCAGGACCGAAACATTTTCACAGTTGATTTGTTTTCTATGCTTCACTAGGAACATACGTGCCAGTATTAAAATATGGTAAAATATCACAGAACAAATCAGGGAAAAACTGTATAAAACTTCTTTTTTAAAATGGCTTTAAGACCTTTTCGCCTGAATTTATGTCATTTGTTATGTTAAAGTAATGAAACCTAATCAATTTTTTATATTGCGTTAAGCCAAAGAATAAACATTAAATTAATTGTATACCTTATTGAATATTATTTACATACATTTTTTCAACTGTTTCCTTTTTTGTTAAAGAACACTTTGAATCCTTTGCTTTTAGAAATAAAACAAATAGTATAGAGCAATGACATATTTTTCCAACCGCTTAAAATATAATTTCCCTAATCTTTCAGATGTCAGTCCTCAGACTTAGCCTTTCCCAGAAATTATGACAATGGCAAGGATGAAATACGTCTTCCGCTGGGACAAGCGTTTATTATGCAAATAGAATTCCCTCACAAGGATTCCCTCTGCCAGCTATAAATGGCAATAATTGTTATTTCAAAATTTATGACAGCAAAATAAATTTCAACTGTGACATGTGGGGCAGGGATTTCCGACAATGGGCAACGTCAAAAAGGGTTACAATCTGGCGAAAATTTCATAGTTCATTATCGAATTTGTTATGCACACTTTTTCAAGTGTCAGTAGTCGAGGAGGTAGACTGCAACCAACCCTTTTTAGAGGAACAGATCTTGAGTGCTCTGTGGACAGAGTTTGGTACGGGTTCCCATGCCGTTGATAAGTAGGTTTCCCTCATTTGTTGCCTTTTGTTTGCCGTCTCAGCTCGGAACTGGGGGTTCTTGTCATTGTCTTTGGCCCTGGCCAACCCTCCACCCTTTTGTTTGCCACAAGACCACATTTAACTCTTTTTTTGTGCGGCGCATAATTTATGCTGTCATCTTGTGCATATTTAACTCAATTACTTCCGCGCATCGGGACTACCGAGTTGATAGGGGCCGTGGTCCCATCAGCAGCACTACACCGCCGCCATGCCATCATCATCATCTTGTCGGGGTCTAATTCATTTTGTTACTTTATGCGATACTTAATGGCTCTCCCATTCCCAATTTCTTTCGCTGCTTTCTGGCTAGCCCGCGGCTCATTAAAAGAAATTACTTTATTGGCGAAATTTACATACAAAGTATTATGGTGGCCATGTCTGCAGATGTCAAGTCATTAAGTTTCTTCTTGTTCTCCATGCCCGGCTTCCTCACTTCTTCACTTCCTCACTCACCCGTCCATTCATTCATTCATTCATTATGCAAAAGAGTCACTTAGGTGAACAGCGTTATATATACACGCAAGATACTTATCGTTATCGTTATCGGAAGCGGACTTAAGTGAAGATGGAAACACTATAATAGTTCTGCTGGCGTTGAAAATAAATTGGAAGCCTCCATAAATTATATTTAATATGTCTGGGTTTGGCACTAAAGGGTTGAAATGTAAGCTAATTGGGTAAGGTTTGAAATAGCTTTATATGAGAACACCTGAGCTAAAATACTATAAATCTAGTCTATATATATTAAATCGATACCGTATTCAAAGCGACAAACAACCATGTCTCAATAAAAGTAAGATTCACAACCCGTTTAAAACCACATATCACTTTACTAATTTCTTCACACTGCATTTAACCCACTGTCTTCCTTGCGGTACTCTAATTTCCAAGTTGTGTTCACGCATCTTGAATCAAAAACTTGCTGGCCCCAAACACAATTTATCACCATAAACGCGGCAATTTATTTGATTAAAGCAATTTGTAAAATTTTAATGTTCTTCAGAATGAAATAAATCTTCAAACTGTGGGATTCGTTCTGGGTTTCGGTTTGATTCGAGCCAATGGGCGGCAGCTACAGGCAAAATGGGGGCACGTCCACTGAAATAAATTAGGCACAGCTGCTATTTGGGTGAGGTTGGAGTTGGCTGTGGGTGCGGGACGATTGGAGGTCCCATATCGCACAGAACACATCCCATCACATCCCATCCCATCCCACCTCACCCCACACCAATCCCTCAGCGAAGCGGACGTGCGCCTAATTTAGCAGCGCTTAAGAAGAGCACATAAACATAAATAAGTAAGACAAATAAACTCTCCAGACACGAGCATTTAGCAGTTGAACGGAGAAATGCGCCTCCCATGACAAAGTTCAATTGCTGAGTTTGACCCCAAATGTCTTCTAAACGGGAAGAGGAAATACCTTGGATCAGTCCTTTATGTACGGTGAAAAACTGATGTAAGTAACAAAAAAAAATAAATAAAATGTTTAGCTTAAACTCTTATACCATAAAACATATTTCACATAAAGTTTATATTAAATTTCATAAGGATTAAGATTGCATATCGATTAAATTATTATAAATTAATTATTATTTTACATATACCTTTCTTTTTTACAACTGACTATTTTTATTGTTATTGACATCTTCTATTTGGGTTAGAGTTAGAATATGAATTTTATTACTTTCCCTTTTTCAAATATTTGTTCTTTATAACATCCCACATTGACAGTGCCCAATGTATCCCGATTGCTTCTTCTTCGCTTGCTTGTCGCTGTCAATTGCCGTTTATTTGTTGTGATTTGTGTGTGGCAGTACGAATCTTTTGGGGTGGAGCAGGACAAGTGACAGCTTATCAAATACAAATTGACAGTTGACACGTCACCTCCACCCACGCTGAATCAACCTCCATTACAAGGCAATGACAGTTGGTTTTCCGTGGGGGAGTTTCGCCTTGTCCTCCGGCTTACCATAATATTATACCCTGGACCCTTCGACTGCCGAGTGACGTTTCGCCCTTCAGGCTTTCGAGCAGGTGTTGAACTCGCTTCCTGATTTGCATTGCTTTGCCCGGTCATGATTTCACCTTTCACAAACTTTTATGTAGTTGTCGCTGTCGTCATCGCATCAACATTCGCTGTCCGCAAGTGGTTCCTTCCGCAACACGGACACCGCCACCGGCACCTCCATGGAAACCAATTAATTCCTATGAATTGTAAGAGTTCTAACTTTGGACAGCCGACTTTGATATGAGCCAAGGCCTCACTTTTACACCGGTGCGTGTTGTTCTTGTTAAAAGGAAATGTCAGCACAAAAAATAAAAGGTCCTAACGATAAATTTAAAACGTTTAAATAATTAAGGCTAATTAATTTTTGTTTGTTCTGACATTTCAAACATGCATTAAGCAACTGAGCATTTTGTTACAAGAATTCAGAGATCAAGTTTTAAAAATTGCTTTGAAAATATTAAATACATAAAGCTTAGCAAATCTGATTTTTTTTTTTACCGAATTTAATCAAACAAAAACCTAGTAGTACATTACCTTATTTATAATTTTTTTCAACATACCACATTCACAATCAATTCGCTATGCCTGCTGTTCTAGAAGAGTATAAGAATGGGGGGAAAATGTCAGCCACATGAAAATTATGACTTTGTCCCGGCTTTTTTGCATACATATGTCTGTGTATAATTTCACAATTAATTATGAAATATGCCATATAACATTTTTTCGAAAAAAAAAGCCCGGCCGAACCAGTTAACCGAAGCGAGGAAATAAAGTGCAGGGCAGTCGCAAGAAAGGGGACCCACTGTGACTATGACTAAACAAAACGATCCGAAATGACACGCTGTCAACGTGGGGTCTGAGCCAGCAAATTACAATAATAATAACAGTAGGAACAGTAGCAGCCGGACTCAAAGAGGGAGGCGGTCCACGTAGACGACAATGCGACAAAGTGCCGCCTCTCCGTCCCAGTTCCATTCGGCGGAGTTGGGCAACTGAAGTTACTTCTTTCACTGGACAACAGGAAATACAATCACATTTTCAAACCATAGAGAAGTTGTGGGTCTATACACAGTTTTGAAATATTAAAAAAAAAAGAAGAAATTCACTGAAGAAATTTCATTTACGCGCTATGTATAAATTATAATAACCCTAATATTTGATTTTGAAAATATAATTTCGAACATATTATTTTTTTAACATTTAATTTTATTTTTAATTTTTTTTAGTTTGTTGCTTAGTGTAAGCCAAGTTATGCGCATTGTTGGGCCTACGGGCAAAACGAGTCAAACGACGATTAACGCTTGGCTGAATTGACTCGAAAAGTGCCGGTCATAAATAACCCAAGAAAAAATGAAAAGCTTCTAATTTGGCTTAGTTTCGGTTTGGTTCGGTTTGGCTGTGCTTGGCCCGGTCTCGATCTGGGTCTAAGTATCGTATCGTTTGGGTGGCAAAAGGCTACCCTACTCCGCCCCACTGGCCACTTGCATGTCATGCAATGCGTCACGTCATACAGGTTGCCACTTTTTGTCCAAAGCATTATTATTAACTAGTTAGCGACATGCAACTTGTTGGAACCGAGCTGAGCCGCCCAATTCCAAATGTCTGCCTGCTGAGCTTTCAGTAAGGAATAACAAAAACAAAAACAAATACAACGAATAACTGGTTGGCAGTTGGCCGTTGGCAGTTGGCAGTACCTACCATACATCAATTGCTTTTCATATCGGGGGGAAAACGAAGGGGTCTCGCATGTCGCCGGGCATTTATGATTAAGTGAGGTACATATTAATATTATCGTGCGACTCACCTGGTCTCTTTCAATGGCGAATTTTCTGCCAGACAGTTTGTATGCTAATTTGCGAGCTTAGGCCGCCTCACAATGGGCCACACACAACCCCATCCCATATACTTATACACGGCAGTATGGTACTGTAGCACTCCTTTGGACTGTATTACTCCGCACTCAGTGGTTTATTTTACTGTTATTTTAATTTATGGCTATTTTATGCGAGTGCACAGCGTAGTTGGGAAGTTGAAAGCGAACACATAATAATAAAAGCGGAAACTATTGTATTAAGTGTTTGATTTATGACTTAACTCAATTGTTTTATTTATGAGCCATTTCAGGTTCAGAATCCATTGTATGGGTGTTGATTTCAATTTCTATGCCACGGTCAGCAATTCCACAATTGCAATTGGTTCTATTCGGTTTTTATAAAGAGTTAAGTTAATTACATATACTACTGCGTATACGTAATCTACATTCCTGGCCTTTTTAAAATCGCTCAATTATCAACAATAGTCATTCCATTTAGCCAACAACGAAATTAATGGTAACACGCAATTAAAAGCACATTTTATGTGCATTTACTGCTGACACAATCCTAATTGCACCACAAGTATTTGTCGTCATTTTCACATTATTTTCACAGCAATTGAACTAAGTAGGTGTATTATTTTATTAACTTTAGTGTATAGACGAATGGGATTTTAATAAGCTTCTGAAATTTAAAATTATGTTTTTATTGTGGAGAAGCCATTATTTAACTATTGTCATACTTCTTTTTTTTTCTTTTAACTTAAATGTATAAACAAATTCTACCTTGAAATTGAAGAGTCCACACATCATTGAGTCGCACTAATTACTTTTTCTTTTCATTGCGATATGTACCGTCATCATCATTCATCATTGCCAGCAATTTTCTCACACTTTAAATTGACACATCGCCACTGATAGATTAGATCCTGATGACTTTGCACTTATCATATAGACTCCCGTCTTTATGTTTTTCTAGGCTCGTACGTTTTTTCCGAGTAGATAACAGCAAAAGAGCGGGATGGCCACGTCAGTGGTTTTGGTCAAATGGAAAGCAATTATTCAATGTCAAAGCGACACACGCACCAAAATATTTCATCAATTAATTATTCAACTTTATTTGCCGAGCTAAAATATAGAAAACAAGAGAATCATCAAGAAAAGTCTAGAATTTTAAGGAACACATTCCGTTTCCTTGTTTGTATACTCTAACTTTATTAAAATGAAACTTGAAAAAGGAAATTGTAGTTATAATTTTTTATTTTGTTATTATTGTATTCAATATTTTATCAATTTTGAGAACAATAAAGCCAAACTTATTATTCCGAAAAATCTACGAAAAGGGCGATGTTGTCATTGAAATGCATATACACTGTAACTTAAAAAGTTACTTTAAATTGTAGTAATACAATGCATTGAAAAATATAGAATTTTGTTAGTTTAATATATGTTTTTTAATTTTCAAGTAAAACGTTTCCATTAGTTAATATACCCGAGTGTCACTTTCTATTGAAGCGTAAAGTGAGAGTGCACAAAATATTATGAATTTCATTCCTGGGCGTTGGGATGAAGGAGGGAGAACACACAAATATGTGGCAACGTCATCAAAGTAATCAGGCGACGACGACGACTGTCTCTGTCAGAAAAAAGGGGATCGGGGGAGCAGGGGATTTTCGGTGTGTGGGATGGGGGAACGGGAACGGGAACCCCCAAATGATTGCCTCCATGACGTGGCATGAGGCAAGTTGGCGGGGCACAACCCGGACCAACATCAGCGACATCATTTATCATCAACCTGCCTGTCACTCAACGTATTCCCCAACTCCGACGGGGGTAGGAAAAAAATTTACTACCACCGCATGCGAAGGACTCTGATGAGTTGCCTGCGTTATCCTTGGGTGTGCTGTCAAAAAATTATTATGCCTATTAATTTTACCCATGCGGGCGTTGCCTTTCCTCGCCTCTCTTACCCCCCTATCCCCTGCCACGCCCCCTTTCCACCACACTACGCCCCTATCCCATCACTGTTTGGTGGTAAATTACACAACAAAAAAGAGGGAAAACAATTTTTGATGTTTGGCTTTTGGCAGCGCCAAGTGGGCGTGGCTGTCTGCGTGAGTTTGTGTGCGAGTGTGTCGCTTAAGACATATTTTGCCTCATTCATTTGGCAGTAATTTATCCTGTCATGCTGTCATTATGCCAACCGACAAAAAAAAAAGCGCCGAAAAACACCAACCACAAAGAGTGGAAGTTCGGGCCAAAGGAAAAAATTATTTATTGAAAATGATTATGCGCAGGGAATCGAGGAAGGCTCCATAATCGGTGGGGGAGGGCGGAATTGGATGGTTTCCCCGGGAAGTTTCATTTTTGTTAATGATCCGCCGACGTCCTCGGACTGGGACGCATCGATCAAAAATCATTATGACTTATTTGGAAAGACACCAAAGTGATTACACAGAGAGAATTATATTTAGAATTTTTTAAAATATTTATATTTATATTTATTTAGAAAGTAAATGAAATTAACAACACTTGCTACAAATGAAATATTACAAATCTAGTGTTTGCATATAAAATAGTGTATGATTAAAATTAGAAGTCAAAAAAGCGTACACCTAAAATGGTCCTTAATCTGGAAACTGTGTTCGAATTTTAAAATTGATTCAAGAAAAGGGTAAACCTTAAATGGGGTTCCATCTGAGAACTGTCAATGGCAGGGTATCAATTGGTGTTTATTCCTAGTTGCGCAACTCCCCCAGCTGATGTCTTTTCAATAACTAATCAATCTTGGCTTTGGCTTGATGGCAGCTCTGCACGCGATGACTTATTTCGGCTAGTGTTTGGATCCCCTTTTCCGAGGAAAACTGGCCCGAATTGTGGATAGCTGGGCGTTTGGGTGGGTGAGTGGGTGGTTTTGGGGATTCGGGCACAACACACTGCAAAGCAAGTGCCAACTTTTTTGCTGTCGCCCATCAATCAGCCGGATTGCAATGGCAGGGGTACGACGGTAAAAACGTAAGCTCATGTCAGTCACCCAAAAAAAAAGGAGAGTGATTGAACGAGGTGAGGGGTCACGAGAGGGGCTGATCAGCTTGAACTTTTGGCGTTGACAGCCGGAATAAAAAATGCGGTCGAAATACGTCGATACGAATCAGGAGGGCTTGACACATGAAAATATAAATTCAAAAGGCTAGTTAATATAGAATAGTATCATTCAGATATTGATTGTCTTATATATTTTTTTGAGTTCTGTGATCTATGTGAAGCATTCGAAAATAAGTAAGGAAAAGGAGCAGGTAAAAAGAAGACTTAAGTTATCCGTTATTAAATAAAGTTCACGAGATTTTATTTCGATGTTTTGAGAGAATTCTTTATGCTTAAATTAAAATAAATAATTTGTATTTTCTCACTTCGCTTAGTATATTATATTTATGTTAAGGAAGAGATGATATATATTATTAAACAAGTCTTTTGCTGTATAAAAGATAAATATTAATCTGAGTATAGGGTAGCAAAGTATTGCGCCTGTCTGCGGCACTATAAATGCCAGACAATAAATAACCGCAACTTAAGCATATTGTGGTTAAAAGCAAACAGTCCTCACTGAACTGAAGCTACTCCAGCATGGCAGACATATTTCATTTTCATGCTCCCAATTGTTTCGCCCTTGACAAATGAGCGAGAGTGGGGGCGAAGCCAAGTTTGTGTGTGCGCAAGGCAAGTCATCAAAATAACAAATAACGACGACTACGAAAATTGATTGCATGTCATTAATTTTCATTTCAAATTACTTTGCCACTATATCATGGTCTATATGCCAAAGCCCCCCTTCCGGGCAAGTCAGCCAACGGGCCAAAGTCAATGCAAACGATCCAAAGTCGTGCCAAAGTCAGCTTCGTGTTTAAATTTAGTATTTGCCTTGCCAAAATGTTTGTCGTTATATTTTTGTTTGATAGACTTAGCCAAACAAAATAACGATGTTAAAACTTGACATGATATTTATTTAATCGCAAAGCTTCTATTTGTTCCACAGTAAATAGATTTAATTGTTATACAACAAATTCCTAGTTTCAAAAATTATTTTCGTTAAGCAAGCTGCCTTTACCCTTTAACCAGTTCGAAAAAATAGAACCCAATATATTCCTGTTATTAACTCAAATGTCCATTTGACAGGCAAACCCTTTGGTAATGCATTTATTGAGCCGACTCTGCTGTCAATAAATTACACAACTGCTGATGGATGTCACTTATGGCGACATAATAACTGTGCAACCAAACTGAAAAGCAGAAAAGGAATTACCAGCTAATGTACTGAACAAAAAGTTGTAATTTTTATTTAATTTTATTGAATAAAATAAAAAATAAAAAGTTTCTTTTGTGAATGTTTTCACATTGTAACAGGCGTTAAAATCGCATTATACCACATTCAGAACTGTTAACGTATTTTAAATTGAAAAGTTTAAAGTTGTCTTAATAAATAATTATATTCTTTGATGAATTTAAATTTTAAAAATACATTATTTATATTCCACGAAGTATCAAAATCAGCATTTTTTCTCTGCTTGCATCCATGATTGTGGGTATGTCTGGCCATTGTGTATAATTCATAAAGCAATCCTGGGGCCCAAAGCAAATACGAGTCATATGCAAATGCCGCTGACGGACAGTTGCAGTTCAGTTGGCCACACTGAGTGCCCGGGCAACTTATCACGCGCTGCACAGCCCCAAATACCCGACAGTGCCCCCTTGACCGTTCTACGATTACCAGTGCAAGCTCTGAAAGAGCAGCAGGTCCATTTTCGAGTCTCAATTCCAACTGGGATTCCGAATCATCATCCGGGCGGGCACATGCTTGCCATGTCATTCATACATTCTGCAGGCGTTCCATCTGTCTCTCTCCCTCTTCCTCTGCTTGTTCCTGTCTCTTTCTTTCTTCGTTTCCCTGTCTCTTTCTTTCTGGATATCGCAACTCCCTCTCTCATTGCTTTTCAGCCATCCATCAGCCGATGGTCCTGCTGCAGCTTTTGCTTGCCAGTTGCCAGCACGTCAGTCAGTCACTCATTCCAAAAAGCACTGAGAGAAACTGTGAGAAATTCTGCAATTAAATTTATTTTTGAAACAGCAGAAATTATATCAATAAAATTGTCTTCTCCATTAAATAAAAATAATTAATTCATAATCTTACTAATAAAACAGGATTCATTTCTATATATTATTTTAAGGACAGATAACGAAGTTTTTTAATGTATAATGTTATGTTTTTTGGGCTTATCCTTACCAATCGTTCCTGCTGTTGCTCCTGTTGATTCTGTTTCGTGTCAGAAATGAAGGAAAAGGCGCGTAGGAAGTGCAGTGCAAAAGCCCAACCTTGATTACAGTTCAGCCCGAAGACCAGTTGCTACCTTGACTTCCCAGCTTTTGGCCCTCTTTCTTTGCCCAACCCACTTCAGCCCCCTGGCTTCTCTTCCCCCTCTGCCCCCGTCTGTCTGCGCTGTTTTGAAATGCACGCGAGATTAACTCTTGCCTCTGACATTAACGAATGAGAGCCAACAGCATCTGACAGTCAAATGTCAGTTAGCTGCAGCTCCTTACCATTCCCTCCAATTTCCCTCATTTTTCGCTTCGCGGCCTGCATTTGACACTGGGCGGGGAAATCGGAAAATAAGGAAATTAACTTGTGTCTAGTTATACATTTAATACAATAATTTGATACAAAATTTAAAACTATTGTAAAGTCTACCTTAACCCATGTATCATCAGAATGTCATTAACATGAGTCTGATATATAATAATAATATTTAATTAAAAAGCAAATTATTTAAAATGATTTTGAAACATTTTGTTACAGTTTACATGACTATAGAAAGCACAGTTTTACAAAGTCATCACCTGGCTATAAAAACATCAAAAATATCTACCGCTTCTGTTTTGTTTGACAAAGCCGAAAAAAACACCTTTACACCTCAATGGGAAATTCAACTTGTTTATATTTCACTGGAACAAGCCGGCGGCCAGATAAATCCCATTAATATGCCTTTGGGCACGCACAGTGGTCATTATCCATTGTTGACCACATTGTCCTACAAAAGGACGCAAAAAAGAAATCGAGAAAAAAAGTGCCGCAAAAATTATGAAGAAATTTGGGTGAGTGAAAATATTTGCACATTTATGTTTGTCCAATCGCCGTGTGCAGAAATGTGTATATGAATGAATTGGGAACTGGAAACTGGGAACCTGGATTCGGTTCCCTTTTTGGGCTGTCGAAGAAGTCGGTCCTTTGAAGTCGCGTCTCTCGTCTTGGGATTCTGTGAAACCCCGCTGTTTTTTTGACTACCTTGCTGTTGACAAACGGTTGAGGGTCTCAAGGTTCTTTCTAATTTATTGATCTTGGCCAATTCTTAGACACACGAGCGGAGGAGATTTCTAGGAAGTTCAGAGATCAACTCGGAAGTGACAGTTTGAGGCTGTGATCATGGGAACTTCTCACATAGATCAGCGGGAGCGTAAAATCGCAGTTCCCCGTCGCGTTCTAATACGAATTAAATAGCTAACAGTTTTATCGGATAAGTGAGGATATCATCAAGCCCTTCGCAAGGGTTGTTAACCAGCCAGGCATCAAAGTATCTACTGGTTGACACTTGAAGTGCCTTCGGCTCAGTCAGTCAGCTGAAGCATTAAGGGATTTATTACATCACTATAGGGCAGATGGAGAGGGCAAATATTTTCATGTCTAGGGTTTAATTGTTTTCACAGTTGCAATTCAGCGCAGAAGAAAGGTTGTCAGTCATTGAAAACCGAGCTATCCGGATACGTTTTTACCCTTATCAAGCCCGCGCGAGTTTCACGAGAGTGTTTGCATTATCCGTCAAGGGGTGCGCAACCCAAATCGGGTTCTTCAGCTGATTCTGAATGGGCTCTACTCAATGGCTTTGCTTTCTTTGCAATTTTTAAACTTGACACAATGTTGCCTCAAACCAAATAAAGCGTGGTGAGGGGCAAAAAGGGAAATCCCCTTTAGTGCCCAGATAATGGCGCAACCCCTTCCACACACGCACACTCTCACACACACCACTCCTTTTGAAGTGAGTGTATATCATTAACTCAAGGGCTGCAGCCAGGCACTTGCAGATTTTTGATTGCATTTGTTGTTGGCAACTGGAAAAAAATTTGAAAAGAAAATCCCATTTCGAGCCCTTCTGGAGTGCCCTCAAGAGTGTGTGAGTGCGGAAATTGCTTAAAAGCAAAAATGCGCTTTACTTTTTACTTTTCTTTACTCCAAAGATTGAAGGATTTAATTTGAACATTCTTTTATTTCATCTACCAAAAGGTAACCATGTTACAGGAAAACATTCACGAAATACTTGACAAATTCCCTCTTTTTCGCAAATTGATCCAAGTTCTATTGATGTTTAAGTGGATTGTGGTCCGAATTGAGTTATTTAAACATTTTAAAGGCAAATTCTTTTAAAAATGCGTTTTTCTTTGTGTAAAAAGGATTTACGGTGGTAGGAAATCTTACCTACAACCTAAAAATTCGAATTACTTTAGAGGTTTAATAAAAATTTAACTTAACTGATCTAAAAATATCTTTATTATCATTTTACTTTTAAATTTTAATTATATCCAAATAAATGTTATTATTATTATTATGTTATATTTAGTTGTCCTTGAAAGTGAGGTCCCACCCAAAAGTGCTCTTATTCACGTGCTCAAACACAATTAGACTGTTCGACCGTTCAAGTGGGACTCCAATTAGCGATAACTTCGAATTGTGTACACTTCATAACAACCACCAATTTTGGGCTCGAGAAAAGCCTGTGATGTGGAAATGATGTGATTGACGTGACGTGAAATGGCAGCTCGTCGCAAAACGTTGATTACGATGATGATGATGAGGCGGTGGCAGTTGAAATGAATCTTTTAGTCTGGCTTTAAGTTTCAGCTTTCCAAAAAAAAACATGTTTAGTTTTTATGGTTGAGTGAAAAATAGAAAAAGATAGGGCACCTTTAATTGATTGGTCGGTAACGAGGCTCGGTTCACAGGTGATAAATTCCATGATTATCAACACTTTGGACTTCTGTCTGCGGACCCTAATTAAAAATGCATCGGAAAACCTCAGTTCGAGGCCCTAAACAAAACCCGAAAAGTGTCGGGCGAGTTCAAAGCAGCAGACAGTTTACTAATCACAACCCATTGGCATTAGTTTGGCTGTCGGTTGGCTTGGATGCCCTGCAATAATCGTAAACTATTTAAAACACTATGAAAACGTTGGCACTCTTTATGGGGGTCTCGTTTCATTCGAGCTCTTACCGCGTGCATAGAAATAAATGAGGTACCCATTAGCCCCAGAGTGTATTCGGTTTTCGTCGAGCTTGTATGTTCACAAATAATACATATTTTTGGCTTGATAAAGTATTTTAACGCAGTTAAAACAGTCTCCATTATTTAAGGAAATAGATTTGTTTTAAGGTAGACTGCATTTTAATATGCTTTTAGTTAGACCAATAAAAAGTGTGTAAAAAAATAGTTTATACTTTAAAGAGTTTATGTTAAAGAGTATCGCTGCGTCTGAACTCTTTTAAAATATACCTTCATAACGAGCCCGTTTCTTTTTTATGGTCTTTTGATATATGAAATGATCAGCCAGCGACCACTTTGTCGGCACTATTTACCTTTCCTCATGCGTTTCATTTCGTTACTTTCGTTTTGAGTCTTTGTTTATATTTTGCATATAAAATACAAATAAAAGTTCGCTTTGTTTTTGCTTCATACGCGACGAAAATTATTAACCATAATTTTGTTTTAATATTTTGTAATTGTATAAATTTATGGGCATTTGCATTGGCAATGCTGTTTTCCTCTCTCCACTTTTTGGGGTTACCTCTTCAATTGGATGAATTATTCATACGGCGCATGAGTGATATTTGATTGGCCATCCATACATATTCAAATATGTATATACTATGTATATATGAAGAAATGTATAAATTAATTTGTTGGGTGTGGATAGCTTGTTAATGTGGCAAAACAATGCAAGATACGTTTAAAGGTATTTATGAAATTGAAACAGATTCAAAATTGGAAACAAATTTATAAAATATATTTCTTTCTTGTAAATTTCTTCACAAATTTTCCCACAGATATTGCTCATTCCGTCAATCTTTTACGAGCCAGAACTATGAAAGATCATTAAGCCAAAGACAATAAATATTGTCTTAGGAGACCATTTGATTCTGAGAACATCAACAAAACGCCTCAAGGCCAGTGCATTGTTTCAAATTGTGAATTGGCATAGGAGCATTTCTTCGGTGACTCTTGTCTTTTTGGGCTGCCTCCTTTTATTTGGGCTTTGTTTCGTTTGACCAAAAGCCGCACAGACACACGCCTGGCCCAAAGAGACAGTCGGGTCGAGAGTATCCTTTGAAGTATTGCCGTTTTATGCAGCAGGAATGTGTGTCACACATCGTCTAAAATAACCAAAAAGGAAATGAGGCGCGCTGAGTCAGGAGTTGAGGCGCGCTGAATTGAGCCGAGCTGAGATTCAAGCCGAGTTCCGAGACATGACATGACAAAAGCAAAAAGTAAAACGTAAAGACGACCAAATGAAACGAATGATGGGCAAGTCAACTCAGCTCGGCTCAGCTCAACTCAACTCAAGTCAGGCGGACTTCAAAGTCGGTGTGGCTGAGCTCTTCCTTAAAAACCCCCCATCCTTCCTTGTCACGATCCACACACAGTAGCTGTCAAAGATATTTGTATTTCATTTTGACTGACTGTCTGACTGACTTGAGCAGCAGATTCAAACGAAATTGGAGGCCAAAAAACAAACACAGTAGCTGCCTAAATAAACGCCGATGCGGCGAACAACCAATCAGGTAAACCCCCCGCAGCACTGAACAAAAATTGCACTTATAAAAGAAATAAACGCACACAGTTTTAGCAAATCGAAATTTTTGATCATTTTTAGTATCTAAAATCTACAAGTTTAAAGTAAACCCCCATACTGACATCGACTTTATATTTATTATTTGTTAGCATGAACAACTTTTTGACAATAATATGTAAAAAGTAATCAAAACAAATATTTTTTCTAAAAGTTTTAGGCCCAATAAATTATATCAAAATATACATCACTTAATAAAATTTTTCTTTAATAGCTTCAATGGACAATTTTTGCTCAGTGCATAAGCCTGAGAGTTGGTGATTTAAAATAAATATTGGTAGCTGTCACATTGACAGCAGGCCAAATGTGATTGTTCCCTGATTGTTGACATTTTCGTGTGCTACCGTTCTCGGCGGGCAACGCAGCCGAAGTCTCTGCATTCGGTACAAGCTCAAAGGGATTCAAAAGATATTAAATTGTCGGCGATGCTGCGCCGTGGCATCGTTCTTGCCGCATTAATAAGTCTTCGAGTCTTTGAGGTTCGTTCCCCGTTTTTTGCCTTTTTCAATTTCCAAAAGCAAAATAAAAAACCGAAGGCGAGTGGGGCAACTCAACAATGAAAAATTTCAAGCTGTTTTTAAATGTTTTATTGGCTTTTTAATAATGTTTGCACATCAAACGAGGCCGCCCCAATGCTGACTCTGCCTTGCAGCTTAACTTTGGAACCGACTTCGAGTCGGGGTTTGAGGGCTTGGGCTTCTGTTCGATGTTACGCTGGCTCAGCTGAGAGATACAAAAAGGAAGATATAAATCCTCAAGTGACATGGAGTCGAGCTCCTTTTGTGCCAGCGCCCCGTTCAAAAGGATTATAGTCGTCTTGATTTATGTGACAAACGCCCGTTATAAATTATTTTAAATTAGTTGAGAATTATGAGCGCCAGTTTAAACTTGAATTCAGTTGAGATGAGTTGGGCATTTTGGTCATCTCAACTGATAACTCTTTATCTGTCGTGTAACGACTTGTCTTTGGAATATACAGATCGAAATGTTTTTAAAAATATAATTATATTATATTATTATTGCTATGATCTTCCTGTTTAAAAACACTTATCAACACTGTCAAAATTGGAAACACAGGCTGCGGTGTGTTCATTTATTCATGTCTGCGTTAGTGTCCTTATGCTGCGACACTTGGATCGATGGCTTTAACATGACAGAGATAAGTAGAAAATGTTGCCAGAGCCTGCAGTGCCTCCTCCTGCTCCCCTTCTTCGTGCTCCGAGTGCCAAGTGTAATAGAAATAGTTATTAAGAGCAGTCGACGACAGCTGGCTTGGCTCGGTTGGCGTCTATAGGGGAGTTTACGACCAGGACGGGCCCCAGGACATAATATGGTAGATAACTGCTGCTGCGGAGAAAGCTTGCAACAATTTATGGCCAGAGTCACATATGATCCATGAAATGTCATAAAACTGCAATTGCGACCAAAAATTATCGAACATTTAGCAAAAGCGTTGGGGCTTAGCCATGGGTGGTTAGTTTTTACGATCCGAGCCAGCCTGATGGTAGATGATACGCGGAGCGGAGCGGACAGGGACCTTTTGTTTTTTACGACCGACGGCAGGAGACATTCTCTCGTTAAGGCTATTCACACGTACCGCACTAAAGGCACTGATACACATAAGGATACACTCGTTTGTGTACTTTCCATCGGGGGTATGGGTACGGGTATGGGTATGGATATGGGGTACTTTCGACATTGGTCAACCCCCCGGGACAGGGTCACGTTTTGAGGATGGTCGTAAATTTGCTGACTCGTTTTTATTTCAGTTTGCCAAGACGACGAGTCTTTCGTTTTTCGGTTTATTAGTTGACACAAAAGTCTCTGTCACTCTTAAGTAGTTGAATAAACAGGAAACGAATTATGACAGAGCGTTAAATGACCACGAAGTAGGGTATGGTATGGTAGGGTGGTTTCTAGGTTAGGTAGCCATCTAGTTCGAAGGGCGGGCTCGTTTCCAATTCCTTGAAACGGAAGAACAATAAAAATCACTACAATGGATCGACACTTCCGCTCACTTGAATAGGGACAATTACCAGATCAATAGATCGATATGTGAGAGAAAGCATTTTCAAAACAGACTTTCAGTTCTGATTCCCTGGGGATTCTTCCGGTTTATTTGTTCACTCAATTAAATTCAAATAATTAGCCAGCTGAATTTTTGGGCAGAGTATTCAATGTCAGCTAGAAAACTATTGTTAATTTTATTACTTTTGAATCCATTAATTAAATTTAAAAAGCTATTCATCAGAAAATACTCGAATGAAATATTTGCGCTTGATTTATCTATAAGAAAACTATTGGTCATTTTAATGCTTTTGAATACATTGCCTAAAACATTTATAATTTATAGTTTTAAGGAAAAATACTTTCTTTTTTTCCCCTTCAAAAAGAGTAAGCATGTCGATTAGAATAATTATTAAAGTCATTAATAAATTTTGATTCTAAGCAAAGAAAAGGGGTTCATTTATTCATTAAAAACATAATGGGAAAAAGTTTAAGGTTTAATTAAAAAAGATAGTTTATATTTATTGTCTTTCTTATTATAGCTTAAAAATTATTGTAGTTCATAAACGTGCGTGGGGTCGTGGAACCGCTGACCTGGGGTCACTCCTACATGTATGTAAATTACAGAAATGCGAACAGCAAATGTTTAGCGCTGGCCCACGCTAACTATCAGTTAACTAAGTGTAAGCTTCGGTTAACGAGCTGCCAGTCAAAGTCATTCAGTCAGCCAGGCAGCCAGTCATGTGTGAAAAGTCGGTTGTTGCCACCGCAAAAGGCGGATGGGGTAAAGGTGGGCGGGGCACTCTGAGTGAGAGGAACGAACCGGTTCGAGGTTGGCGCCTTTTGCATTGAAATTAATTTAGCTAGCTTTCAATTATGTGCCACAAACATTCATGCAGGCGGCATTTGCCGGCAAAAGAGAGTGGGGAGCAAGTACAGTGCAACATGGCCAAATTGACGGAAATAGCGAGGTTGGCCCAACTGGGAAAATCACAATTGAGATAAGAAAAAAATGAATTTATTAGAAAATAGTTGCTGCACACTCTTACGTACTGTAATATTTGACTTAACTAAACCAGACACATAAATATCTGGAAATATTATTCAAAATTCCTGAATTTATTAATTTTATTAAAATTTGTTTGGGTATGTTCTTCACTGACAGACAGTTAAGAACAACCGAATTCAATGGCCTTAGAACAGGTACGGTAGTATACATTTTTTGGCTGGCCATCATAAGCAGGTAACTCTGTACCATGAAACTGAAACTGAGATACGATTCGGTGGTGCTGCTGCATGACATGACAGGCCTGACAGGCCCGAACAACATATTGACATTTTTGCTATACATTCCACACGGCAGGGGTGCCACAAGAGTCAAGGGGGGCGTGGCCGGAGGGTAGGGGGCGGAGACGGGTATGGGCGCCTCCTCCAGAACCTGGGGCCACGACAACAACATGTGCGAGTGTTTATGTCGGCGTGTCAATTTTCGTTGTTGACGTGTTGCCGCCTTGCAGAAGTCTCCATGTCTCCCATACCCCCACCTATTAACGATCCGCATAACGCCACCCGAACAACAACAACTTTGACTTGGCCGTCGTCGATGTCGTAGTATTATTAAATTTTACTTTCGCCACTCAATATGGGAAATGTCATCTGTTTATGATGGCTTTTTGACATGTCTCGTTATTGAATATGCTGTTGGTTCCGTTCCTTTTGGGTTTGTTCCTTAGCTTGATACTCTTGCGAGAGTTTAAGTGCCAATCAGTTTAAGTGATTGTACAAAAAAAATTAATTTAGTTAAATATTTATTCATATCTTGCCAAGAAAATATATATAAATATATTAAGCCTGATAAAAACAGTTCATCATGAACGAAGAAAGTTTGATGTTTTAAAATTTAAGATTTTAGGGTATTTAAAATTTCGTTTCTAGAATGTGTTTTATTTTAAGTAACGTTCATGCGTTGTTTTTTTTTTTTTTTGTGGTTCCGACAACTTTTGATGTATTTCCAATTTTGCGGTTTCCATTTTTTTATGAGTTGCAGACAAGCTGAATTTGTCTGCTTCTCTTAAGGTGTTGGTAGATTTAATTCTTAAGCTTTATTTTCACAAGTAGATAAGTCACAACTAATTTGGCATTGTATTATTATTTAATTAATACATTTTGTACTGATTAAAAGGACTACATATATCTAACATTTTATATACATTTTCATAATAAATATAATTTAAAATAGTATAAAAATAAAAACAAAGGCAACAAGAAAAAATATACCTTCGTGCTCTATTGTACATCATCAAACATCCATTTATAACTTCCTTTGTGCGCATTGTTTCTATTGAAGCCTTCCCTCGCCAATCGAATTGAGTCGCTATCAATCATGCGGGAAACAAGTTATATCTTTGTGCCCATTCAGGTGGTCGCCGATCCGATCCGCCGGAGACCACGGCATAAGTGGGCGCTTAGCTTGAGATGTACAACGACGAGTCCAATAAAAAAGAATGAAAAAAGGTCAAGTGACTGACAGTAGCCAGGCAGCAGAAACAGCAGCAGCAGCAGCAGCTACTTACTGTCAAGATGTGTCATAAACACATCAAGTTTACTGTCGAAACAAATAAAAATATAAGCTTTGACACACACAGAAGGCGCAGGCGAAGGGCACTCAAATCAAAGCGAATCAGGCAGAGACGAACGGAAGAGGAGATACTACTTTCGGGTTTTATTCTCTAGTCTCAGGGGGTAAGTCATAACGAATACATTTTATTTCCACAAAACTGCACTAAAAATGTCATAAAAAAGAAACAAAAAACTTGAGTGGCTGTGGTGGAGACCCAAATCAATTCTGGTAGCTGACGGTATGCGAGTCATTAAAAATTAGACTAGGAGAATAAAAATAAAAAACAAAGGGAAAGTCAAATGAGTCGCCACTAAAACTTGTTGTGAAGTCATTAAGGTGAAACCATATAAGTCCACTGCCCGTGAATTCCCTTAAGTACCTGATGTCGAAAGGCCGTAAAATTATCTCACTATAAAATTTAAATGACTTAAATGGTGTCCCATTTCCACACACACCCTGTCAATAAATAACAGCTGAACACAATAAAACCTTAAAACTTTTTATTCATTCGAGATTATTTTCGACTTTTTTAGTGGCATTGAAATCAATTTTCGAATCGTTAATCTTGTAAATTATGCATGTCGCCTGTCGGATGCCGTCATTCCGGTGAGATTTTTTTGGAGCTACTAAACCTCTGGCTTCTAGATGGGTGTCTGTTCGTGTGTCATGGAACTTGAGTTGTTTTCGAACTTAACAGTCAAACTTGTAACGATCTTGAAATAAACAAATCCCACGTCTTCTTCATAATTAATGTGGAGCAAATGCGATATGTTGGTAAAGGTTATAATTTATAAGAATAAGAAACGCTACAATTTGGTTTACTTGTAAGTCTTTTAGCTAATTGGCAGGTACACTGAACATAGAAGATTCTTGATACAGAATGCTCTTAAAATATCAAAGGTATATCTAAGCTAATAAAGATACTCGTACATTTATTTATTAAATATACATTTAGAAGTTGATAACAGAAATATTAAATAAAGAAATTTATACCTTTCTTTTTAATAATTCTTTCTCTAAATGCAAAATGACAAATGTCAAAAACTTGAATAGGACAAACAAAACCTCTTAAAAAAATTGCACAATTTTGTGAGACCGCAAAATCTGCACACGTAACCTGGACAAAAGGCTCTGGTCAAAAGGTTTCCAACCCTCCCGGCCAAAAAACCTCGCCTGACACATGTAAATGCGTGCTGACAGGCAGAAGGGAAAAGAATAAGTACGAAACCCGAGTGAAATAAAAGAAAACTGTCAACAAAATTAATGTCATGCGTGTGTGCAAGGCAATGAAAAATTATGGCCCGGCTTTATGTCAATAACAAAAGGGGACAGACATGCAGAAATCCAAGAGTGCAAAAACCGTGTTGAAACCATAGCCTGCCTGAACCAGCAATGATTGATTTGACAGGACAACAACGAGCAGGGAGTTTGGCCTATGCAAAAAGGAAAAAAATAAAATATAACTCGAACCCACAACCCACAACAAGTGCAAATGGTTGTCAATTTGGATGTGGACGCCTCGGGATACATGCCCACTAATGAAGGCAAATAATATTAATACTTCTGGAGAGCGTGTGTTCCCTTTTTGCTTCAGAAATATTATTTTCCAGCCATTTGTCAACATTTGTCAAATTTGACAGCACACGCCCGCCAACATTTTGCCCCTTTGGCGGTGTTTCCAACTCCCCCTGCGGCCATCATCCATCCGTATCCATCCATCTGCCCATCCATCTATCCACCCCAGTGACATTGACAGCTCTCGGGGTGCCTTTTTCCGTTGGGCGGCGGACAAAAACTTCTGGGCCCTTTTACGCGAAATTAATATCATGTACAAACAACAACAACTGAGCCAAAGTACTTATCATCACCCGGCAAGCCAAACGACCAAAAAGAGGCATAACTTCTAAAGTGGGCTGGCGAGGTGTTCAAGGGTTAAGAGGGGTTGACCAGCCCCTTGTGGAAAGGAAGTAAGTTGTACGGATATGCTTATATAACCCAGGAGTATTTCCGACTACCTTTTAACTTGTATTTTACTCAGAGATAAGAACGATTGGTTTTAACATTTCGTTTGAACTTTGTTTATCATTATTGTTCTTTTTAATAATTATTAATATTAATATTTTTAAGCTAAGTGTTAAGAATTTCAGTCTAAAAATTTCGTTATTATACGCTGGAATCGTTTTCACTTATATAAATCTTATTAAAATTATTTCTAAGCTCCCAGAAATGAAAAATGCTTGATTTCAAGATTAAGTATTTTAATATTTAAGGGTATTTTAATATTTCCATAATATCAAATAACATATTTTGGTATTTTGATTAGTTAAATGTAGCTACCAATGCAAACACTGCCCGAAACTATCAACACCTTCGTTAAACTGATTGACCTAACAGGGGGTGTGTTTCCGAGTATTTTATCGAACCGATAATCAGACCAACCTCCTGTCTTCATATTGGTATAAAAGCCACACAGCGGTATCGAATTTCGAACAGATTCCAATTCGATTTTCGTGGCCAGGGGCATGCCACATCCTCATACTCACGCCCCATTCTTGACATATACCATACACACATCCTCCATAATTTCCAGACCCCTCCTCAACCCCTCATCCCCTCGGAATCGAGGTATGGCAAAAGGGGTGGGTCGGAGGGGGTGGTTTTTGCGGCGACCGTGAATAAAGCGATTTGTCTTCTTTGTTGTTTACGTTTGGTGTTATAAATTCTCGTTCCGGGGACTTGGACGTACGTGCTACGGTCGCCGAGCGTATATGGAATTGCCTAAAAATTATTTGTGCATAACAGGGGATAATCATAAATCTGGCTAATTGCACTTTATTGGGGTCGGTTGCTCTGCCCGGCTGCCATGACCAGAGCATTCGAGCCGAGTTGACTGGTGGTGGCTGGGCCGACTTCGTTGTCTCGGCTCTTAAGGGTAAAATTGAATTTGACATGCCGCTCACAGGCGTTAAATCTGAAAAATCTCTGCTGCCCCGGAAATGGCAACATATAAATTTACAGCTTTCTGACGAATTGGTGACATTTGATATGGCTAATGGTGTTATGACACTCACTATTCGCCTTTCATTCTCGATTTGTGATGCATATCTTTTTGGGGAGGGATCAAACTAACTTGTAAATTTTTTAAATGCGGTTTCAAAATGCTTTTTGTTTTATTTGTATAAACTTTTGAAATCTTTTTTTATTACGTTACGATCTAAATGGATTTGATCAGACTTAAACGAATAATTTAATTTTGTTTTCGATCAGTAGTAGTTCTATTTTTCGAACATTATCTCTATTATGGTCTTAATTTAAATTACAATTTTGAAATTTTTAAGAAAATTTATAAATTGAAACTATGACCTTATTTCATTATTTCATTTCATTAATTGCTACTCAATGGGCCATGAGTATCATTATCATTACCCACCGACACATCTGATCATCATCCGCTGAACCAGCAGCGTCTTTATTAATATCGTTATGATGATACACCAGGCATTGAAAGAGAGAATGTATTTTACCCATTAACATGAGAAATGGGAATTGTAGTCGGCACATAATTAGGTGAGTGTGTTCAAAATGAATATGCAACCGGGGCAAGTCAAGGAGAATCTCGTTCTCCAGTTGCAGCCAAGTGGAGAGGCCGCAAGCACCATATTTTGAATAAATTTGAGGGAAATGCCGAGAGATGGACGGCAAAGAAAATCGAAATAAGGCAGGAGAAGCAGCGGCACAGATTTTTTGTGTGTAGGTAACGTGGCTGTGGCTTTTGATCTTTGCTGCGTTTGTTTGTATACAATTTGATGGCTCGTGTTGATGGATCGTAAACGTGGAATGATGTTCGCACTGTTGCTGCTCCTCTCGAGCACCGCTGCCCGATGATGACGATGATCAACGCAACGATGACGGCACAGTGTGTCTTTGATCATTTGCCGCGCCAGTTGGCAGTCAAAATGTTAATTTATATGTTCTGCTCCCGCCTACAATCGAAAAAGGCAGGCGGGGCAGTCAGGCAGGCAAGGCAGGGCACTAACAACTTTACAAACATGTTTGAGATTTTTATTACTGTGTGAAAATGTTCGATTCTTCCGAAAAATCCGGCTAGAAAGGATCAAACAAATTTATGGGTGGGCGCAGCCAAATCTGGCAGGCCAGATCAGTCAGTGGTGCGGGAAAACTTTTCATTGTGATTGATGGATGCCTTTGCCTACCACAAAAACAGCAGCGGTAGCAATAGCAGCCAACAGCCAACAGACAACAACCAACAGCATTCCCAGAGGGATTTTGATTATAGACAAGTTGTCGGTGGATTTTTATTATTGGGGATATCGATCAAACCACTTGACGGCTGATCAAAGACAGCACACAGCGAACATTTTTCGATATCTCTCGTATTTAATTTAATTATTGTGAATTTCGATTTCTTTGTTTGCAATATACAAATGTTTTTAGCTTTTGTGCGCTAAGTTATGAAGATTCGCTTATAATGAAAGTTGATGAGGTTCAATTGAAGATGTGAAATTTAAATTAATGAGTGAATCGATTAACGTTTGTGGAGCGCTTGCTGTCAAGAAAATAATTATGTTTAAATGTAGACATATGGTACATTATTAATTAGATTCGTAAATTAAAAATAAAATGTGTACACAGCAAAATATAATTTATTATTATTTTATAAAATATTCAAGATACTTGGTTTCACTTTTTTATAAGGTTTAGGCCAGAAATAAATATCTTAAGCTACATTTATTGCGTCATTTTGCACATTTTAACTATATTTTGATTTAAACCAACGTTTTTATTAAACAAAGAATTCTGCTGCATGTCGCATTTAATTCTTGATATTTCAGGTGTACATTTTAAACTATATTTTAATTAAATCAAAATTGATATACAAAATTCTACAGCAAATTGCTTTTAATTATTAATTTTCTTTTGTGCAACAGAGGGTTTAGGAAATGCTATTGAACATTTTTCCGCCATAACTTGATTACTCCTTACTTGTTAGCAACAATGTGTAATAAAGCGAAACTTCCGCAGACCAACCGAGATAAATCCGCATCAGGAGGAGGACAAAAGGGAGGGGGTAAGCCCGAGAACTGGTCCGATTGTCTGGCGGTTGTCTTGGTCACATATTCCCCGGCAGAAAGAAACATTTGTCTCGCTTAATTTAAACAGATTTGCGAGATTATTGTCATGCCGACGTTGAGGCAGCAGTTTCAATTCGACCGTAGACAACCCGCAGTGCCAGCTGACAGATGAAAACGCGAGGGGGGTTGTGGGGATCGAATTAAGCGAATCGAGAATCTCGGCGAATCCCTCCGAGCTGAGAAGGGGAGAAAGTTTCCGAGCTGCGCAGACCAGGCCACAAACCAGGGCACAAACCAGGGCAAACCAACCAACCAACCGCGGTGATGCAAGCGAGTGCAAGGCAAATCTCCTGACAGCCGCGAGCCGGCAACTTTTAATGTTTTCTTTGCCCAAAGACCCAGGCGGGATTTCCGAGTGGGATGTTTGGATTGCAGAACAAATTTGCAGAGAACGTTATGCAAGTGACAGGCGACAGATCGGGGGATCTGAAGAATCCAGCTGCTGCTGCTGCTGCTGCTGCTGTGCATGATGATGATTCCTGCACAAGCCATATTTAAAACGCTTTGAAGTTGCACCGCGGCAGCGAGAGGTGTCTGGGGCGCGATTTCAACTCATGTCGAGCTTGACACGATCGGAGCATTCTCTGATCCCAGATTCCAGATCCCAGTTCCCAGATGAAGCCTCCCAGATGAAGCCCGCCAATCTGACGGCCTGACTGATGCAGATCCAGATGTAGATGCTGATGCTGACACTGCCTGCCCACTTTTAATTGTTAATGAACAGTAACGGGTGGGGAAGCTCTAGTCACACACTGAGAAAATAATCTTTAAGAAATAAATATAAATTATATTTTCAACAGCGGTAAGAAATGTTGGTTTTCTTTCAGACCAATTTAGAGCCAACAAAGAAACTAAACAATGTAAAAAGCCCAAAATAAAATTTTTCTTTAACGCTTAAATTTTGGTTGTACCTTAATAGTGATCACAAATTGTAAAAATATTGCTTAATTGCTTAATGTGTTCCAAAGCTTACACTTACATTTTCTTTTAAATTATTCCTTGACATTCCCTACCCTTTTTTCTGAGTGCACCTACTCACTTGACAGCCTGACCGGCTAACTGCCTTGGACAGCTACTCGTTTCCGGAAGTTTATCTCCATCTCCGCTGCCGCGCTGAAGCAGCAGCTGCTTGAAAGTCATTAGACTCCGTCAGCCTTGTCACTCCACTCAGCCAGCGTTTTGCTACGGCTTCGAGCCGAGACTTTGAGGCTCCCTAACGGAGACAGACATTTGATCTGGCCTGTCAGCCGGAGTCATGTCAAACTGTGTTTGGACAGCATGTTGGGATTGTCGGCCAGAGTGGATTTAATTCCATTCGAAATGGGACAGGCTTAACCCTTTGGGAGACTATCTCGCGACGTATCATGACTTAATTGTAAAATTAACTAATTGGGGAAAGCAATCCTTTCCTGGTTTCCTAACAGCACCAGCTTTTAGTAAGAGGTTTTTAGCAAACATAGAAAATGGTAACTAAATGTAGGCACAGATCATTTCACCGAACAAATTTAATAATAATTAAAATAAATATATTAAACATAATAATCTTGAATTTTTTAAAATGTGGATACAATATTTATGATATTATAAACCAGTACGCTTCTTGAAAAGGGGTGGCATTCAGAGTTTAATATTTAATATTTTTTTGCCGAATTATGGATTCAGAAAAAAAAACTGTTTTCTAAAAAAATTGTTAACGTTTTACCCATGAATTTTCAGCCTGTTTTAATCAAAATATCTAAAATTTTTTTACAAACCGGTCAAAAACTGTTAAACCGAAACACTTATTTAAGCGTTGTCAAAAAATTAGTTCCAAAATGCTACGAGCTTTTCGATCAATGAGCTTCCAATGCAGACATCATCTAAAACGAAGATGTCTTTCTACCCTACACAATACTGAAAAAGATTTGAAATCAGAAGAGGTCGAAGAAATACCAGCAAATAGGCAAAGGGTTGTGCTACCAAAACCAGAGGAAAAACTAAGCAAACGCTATCTGGAGTTCCGGGAAAAGCTGCGATCGGAGGCGCCGCTGGAAACCCTGCCCGAGTGCGCACCACATCCGGCCCACGAAAAGGAGCCCCTGAAGCCCTGGCCCAACAGCACCAATCCGCATACGGGGGAAATCGGAGGACAGGCGGGTCCAGAACCCACGCGATATGGCGACTGGGAGCGCAAGGGACGGGTCACGGACTTCTAGAGGAATCGGAATCAAATCTTCACCTCGACACCTTTGTTTGGACAATTCTGATTTATTAGCCGTGTTAACAACAGAAGCACTCACCATTTGTCACACTCCCGATGACGATGGACGAGGAAAACTGTGCGCTACAGTAGCCGTAGCTACCCGGGAAACCAGATCAAGATGGGGAAAATGCTGCTGCTGCTGGTTCTGCGAAGGCATTACATAAATTTCATTGTGTGATTACTTTGTGGTTTCTTTGGAGAGGATTTGTGGATGGCCCTGCCATCAAATATAAATTGATAGCCCTTTCTTTGGCCCGTCCAAAAAGGGGTTCTCAGAATAGAGAGAGAGCTGCGACCGAATCTTCTACTTCTACCTCGATTATTTATGGTTCAGGGGCAGAGAATCGTGCCTAAGTTGAAATTATTTGGAGTGCTTCAGTCGAATCGTTTCGATTCATTTGAAATTAAGGCGACAGCTTACGTGATTTTTATTAGAAAAACTTCTGTTCGTTTGGGTGTATCTGCTTCTAATTTTGTAGCCTGAGTGCGTTTGACGAAGACACATAAAGGGGTTTTTAAATGCCATAAATTTCTCGTCTAAGAAGGCCCTGAAGAACGTTTTTGTGGTTTACAAAATTTGTTGGAAATTTTCGACAAAAGATTTGCAGCTGTTTTGGTTCGCCTCTTAGTCTGTTGACATTTTTGTGGGCTTTACAATAGATTTGTTAATGAACACAAATAGAAATTACTGAAATGCTTATATTAGCTTGTAAATCTTTCAAACTAATTGATTACTAATGGATTATTGAACATTTTTGAGATACAACATTTCTTTAACTCCCCCAATATGAGTGAGTTGCTGAGGAATTTCCAACAACAATCCGTCAGTCCCATCATCTATTTACACCTTCAATCAAATGCCGACGTCGGCAAAACGCCAAATCAAAGATCAATCACAATTCAACAAATTAACCAAGTAAAATGCTTGAAAGAGAGATAGATTCCGCATAAATTCCAGGAAATCCACAGAATGCTTTAATGTATATAAACGAATTACACAGCAGCTGACTCTGGTAATCCACGAAAAAATTCCCCAAATCGACAACTTGCCCAACGCTCAACAGACAGGCAACAGCGAGAAGCGACGACTTCCTCCATAGTCATCCATCAAATGCGATTTTCCGAATTAGTAGGCCTCTGCCACGGCAATTATTTCGTCTATTTTATTTTTAAACGAAATTAACGTGTTGCTTGTTGTTGCTAATGTGTTTTTATTGCGTGAAAAGTAAGGAAAACACACGCATACCGATGTTCCCAAGATCATTTTATAACCCGAACCGAACGGAACCGATCCGTAAACGTAAACGAAACGTAAAACGTAAACCCATCTCCATTTCTCAGCTCCTCTCCTGTTGCGCCGCTTGGTCGCAAAGTAGTAGGCGCTGATTGATAGAACAAAGTGAAAATCAAATAAAAAACAAAACATTAAATCCCCCAACTGAACCACATTGCGGCCCAAGATCAAAGACCGCCCCTCGATCTGTAATGACAGCTTTGATCATTGTTTTGCCTTTGATTTTTTCCGGTTGCGTTTCTCTCTCACATGGGCCTCTTCTCATTTTTTTCGGCTGCGAGCTGGTCCAATATATACCATATATACGATCCGATGCATACGATCATCAGTCTTGGTCTTGTCGGCCCGAGATCTCTCGATCATATCGAAAGTACTTGGAATTGTGGGAACGGATGGCCAGAAGAGCCTGTTTACGATCAGTTTCGCACCCACTTGAGAGATTTCGCCTTTGCCGAATTCATTTACAGCTGGCAAAAACTCGCCACCGACGGCAGAGTGAGGGGCTCTTTCCGGAATTGGGTAATCTACATGTCTCAAACAAACATGTCCCATAAAATGAGCCGAAAACATACATTTTTGCATTTTCTTGGATATTAAACTAAATTTAAGGTCGTTATTAAAATGTCTTAAAAAGCCACCATAACGATTTATGTCCCGATTCTGTTTAATTTCTAGAAATAAATTTCGACTGATTTTAAAAGCTAAACTTAGTGCATTTCAAAGTAAATTTTCAACAATTTAGGTACTTTCATGTTCCATTACCGCTTTAAGCCCTATTTCTTTAACGAGATCCATTTATCAAACTTGGCAAAGTAGAAATACAAGTATTTATCGTGTTAAACCTCAAAGTTACTCGCTGTATAATGTTCAATAATGTCAATTTTGAATCGTATGTCTTTTTAAATATTATTAATGTTTCCATATTCAAATCGTTTTGTACTTTTCCCGGAACTTAATCAGGTAAAAATATTTAATTGGTTTCCTTTAATTACTTTGTAATCATTTAAGCAAATACAAATGATGAACTTTGTAAGACAATTTATAATAACAACTAATAAAATAAATCAAAGTGAGTCAGCAATTATAATTTTAGCCTCAAAATTAATTTAAGGTGCATGCATTTTTATGAACTCGGAAATAAACTTACTGCTAAAATTAAATTGGTGTGATTAACTAACCTTCATGCTCAATAAACTTTGGAAAACGCAAAATATATGCAGTGATTAAGAAAAACATATATATTTTATATTTTAGCAAGAATGTGATTTAAATAAATGGCTAAATAAATAATTAACATTTTGCTCTTAAAGAGCTATTAAAGCTAAGAAAGAAAATTGAAGAAAAATTACAAATGCCAATGGAAGCAGCGGGAGGTGGTGGTAGAAAGTCGGTAAAATATATGACCAACTATTATGTTATTGTGTGAACGTGCACTGATTCCAACAGCCGGGCTTTTGTTCACTAGCAATATTTTGTTGGTCGCCCAGAAACACGGGGTTTTCCCGTTTTTCCTCTTCACACTCACCCAATCCATCGCCCATCCCAGAACCTTCCGCCCACTGAGAGGGCGTCTTATCGGAGCGTATAACATATATCATTGACACTTTGACATTGCCAGTTTGGCGGGGGGTGGGAGGGCGGTAAGATGGGAAGGTGGGAAGGTCCAGGGCCATGACCAACAGGATTTTAGTACTTTTCAAAATGGCACTTAATCATGGCAGCCGCCTGGCGCAGGAAAATGCGGAAACTGGCAACAACAAGGACACACACCAAGACGTAATCGCATGTGTTCACGCTTGAAAGGATAACGACGACATGGTTGGGATTCGGTATTGGAACTCGACTCCCGCTGACTTCCCTGCATCCCGGTCCCCTGGATATCGACCAGAGCGAAACAAGATTAATGACTTGGCAAAAGGAACTCTCAGTGCGAAAATGTGTGTATGGTGTGTGTGTGTGTGCGGCTCCTTTCTGGCATTCGATAAATTGTTTGCTACTTGGACTGTCATTAGTCGAAAAGTTTGTTTGTTATTGTGTTAAGTGTTATTTGTGTGCTCACGTCCAAGTGTCAGGCTCTTTGGCATTCCTCTTCCTCTCCCTTTTGCTCAGTCCCATTTTCACTTTTCCTCTCCATCGTTTATCACTTTCGTTCACGTCCCGCCGAAGGATAATATTCGCCTGTCATAGATGACTCACACCTTCCATCGCGCTAAGCCAGTGATGACCGCAAAAAAGCCGTGGACAAAAAATTAGTGAAGCTGAGAAAATTCCCTAATGATCTCTGGGTGACTTTTGAAATTATGGCGAGATTTATTATTCCCAGAGGAGCGACATTAAGGACATTGGATGTGGCATGGATTATTTTTTTTTAATAAGACAACGAGAGGATTTAAAGCAGTCTTATATTAAATGATAAAGCTAGTAATTTTTGTTGGAATTTCAACTTAAACATATTGCGATCAAAGAAACATTTTTTCTGTACTGCCAATTAAACTTTAAGTATTCATGGGATCTCTGTTTTTTATGCGAACAATAACTATATAATATATAAATAAATTCAAACTTACTTCAACAATTGCACTTTACGCTAAAACTACTTCCCACGCCGTTTACTGCCATAAATTCATTAGCGAAAAATGTTGAAGAGCGAAAGCGGAAAAGGGCGCTGAATTTATAGAGCAAACATAAACAGGAAGCAAAACGCGATGGCCGCAATATACAACAATTTACAACCTAAATCAAATGCAGTTGAATGACCAACACAGACGCCATAAATCACTTGGCCACTGGGTTCCACTGGTTGAGACGCCAGACGATGGCTCGAGTTTCTGGCCAATATTTTAGAGAGGAAACCCACCCAGAATGGCTGGCAAAACACCGGGGGAAAGGACTCGAAATCCGAAATCCGATACCAAACGGAACAGGGAAAGGAAAAAGATTTCGTGAAAAGGGCAAATGCAATATGTTATCAAATAAAAATGTTACAAGCGACGACAGTGGAAGGCGGCGAACGAACGAGCGAACGAACAACAAGCATCGAAAGGAAAGAAATGTGTTGCACAAATTTATTAGAAACCTTAACTAACGAGCAATATCCTTAGTGGATTGGGGTGGACCGATGCTGCTGTTACTGGATGGAATGAAATCCAAGTGATGTGTCAAATGTTAAGACATTACAAAGCACTAAAAGGCACAAGGACATGCCCCAGCGGAGGGGGGTGTGGGGAATTCAGGGGTTCAGCCGTCGAGCAACAGGAAAACAAATCGAACGTGTGCCCAATGCCATCAATCTTTTGTTTTTATTGCCAGCCCAAGGTCCCTGTCAAGCGATTCTCGTGAATCCAGCCAGGATTCGAAGGGGGCAGGGTGCAGGGTGCAGGACATGTGTGCGACAGTCGGGCAGTCGGGACTTGTGTGCCCGACATTAACTCGACAGGATAACAAATCTGTTAAATGTGACAAACGAGCTGAGTGTGTGCTGGTCTGCGTTATGTGTGTGTGAGCCATCTCGAAGGAAAGGCAAAAGGCCATAGTCCGGAGTCCGGAGTTCGCAGCTCGGAGTCAAGTTATGTGGGCGGCAGGAGCAACCTTCGCCTGTCCTGTGGTGTTACCATTGACCTTTTCCCGCTGTGCTTCCCCCGGTTTGACCTGATCTTACCCTGTTTTGATGTGTATGTGGGAGGAGGTGACCCGGCTGGAACTGTCACTGCCTAACGATGATTTCATGGTGGTCAAAATGCAATAAATTTTTATTGGCACCTATTATTGAGCGACATACAGAAGAAGTTGGGCCCAATACAATACAATCCAACCAAAAACGGCGGGCAATTTATGACCATGACTATTGGCCTGCTGCAATTCCTTTCCTTTCAGCCAGCTCATTGTGCATGCATGTCACAAAGGTCCTGTTCTAGGTCCTTTTCGAGGTCCTGGTCTTGACCTGACAAAGACGTCCTGCAGCGTACGAGCTCACACTCATGACAGTTTTATTAACCTGTTTACGAACTTTTGCGACCCTGACTTCGATTTTATGATGGACCTAACAATCCAATAAAGACAAAAAGATTATAGTTTCATGGTGAAACGTTTATTTGCTTACACTGCTCAATTTATTGGTAAAGAGAATGTAATGTAAAAACATGTGCCAGTTTAAAAATAAATTATTGCTAGTCAGACATTCTAGAAGATATAATTAATATTTTACATTTTTACTGATATCATTAACAGTCAATAATTATTTAGTAAACTATATTAAAAACAATGTTTTTTATTTTTAGCCTTGTTATTATTATTAAAAACATGGATTGATTATTTAACAAAGCTAAACCTATATTTTTCACTGTTAGTACTACTAAATTTGGAGAACACTAAATTATTCCACATTATATCCACCCTGTCTAATTTTTACCAAAGTCTTTCCTACCAAAGCTGTGGAAATTAATAACCCAAGAATTTAAGTTTTATTTATGTTATAATTTTCATATCTTTAATCTTATGATACTCTCAAAATCCCAAACCGCCTCTCATGCAGACTAATTTATTTAAGCATTTTTCACACTAAATGCCATAATTTATGTTGGCGGCGGCATTTCCATTTTCATGCCAGTTCAACCTCCTTCACGTCGTTGCACATTTTAATTCTTCTCGCTTTGACTGGGTGATGCCTCATAAACAATATTAAATCTCCTCACAACCTCCGCCCGGCATTCCCCTTTCCAGAAAACCATCGAAGAGCGAGGCATGCGATAAAGGAAATATCCCGAGACGGCCTAAGTCCCATAAAAAGTTATTTTTCGCTTTGTTTCTGGTACCGCCTCCTCATTTTCTAAATGTTCCATGACCTGGCGCTATTTTTGTCTGCTCCATTCGGTGAGGAGGGAAAACTCTTTTGAAAATATGAACAATTTACAGCCGAAACTTAACTCGAGACTGGTGGCACATCGGGTGTCAGCAAATAAACACGACACAGAACATTTCAAAATATGACAGTTTTAATTTTCGACGGAATTTTCGTTTAGTTTTCTTGAGAACATAAGTCAGCTTCTTGGTTATTATTAATAAATTTTGTTCAAAATTAAGTGTTAAAGTTATGTTGAAAATAAATAAATGCAACAAATTAAATACACATGTTAACATTTTAGGGTTAGCAACAGAAAAGTTAAATGAGGAAACTTTTAGTTTATAAGATATATATATTGGAATTTAATAATTTTTGGTTTTTGATAAGGTACAATAAAATTACTGCTTACTGTGGTAAGAATTGTGTAAACTTTTGTTTACCCTGGTAAAAAACTATGAATTATTGTTGAATATCAATTGGGATAGTTATTTTTAAAAATCCTAAAAAATTTCATATCTTAAATATTTAAAAATACTAAGAATTAAAGATTTAATAGTACAATATACCAAACGTTGCTTTTATTGAAATGATATTTCTTGCCGGAAGCTGTTTGTGATTAATTGTTTTACTTTAATTTCCACACCCCTTGGCGGATGTTTCAGGGTAAAACCAGAACAGGCGGTTTGCTTCGTTGATGACGCTGATGATGGGTGGACGTAATTTTGTTTTGTTGATTGCCCTAATATCTTGAACCATTTTCAGTCTGATTTATGTGACATATTTATGGGCGTTCGTTTTGAATATTGTTCAATTTTATGGAACATGCTCATTAAACGTTCGAAATGTTGTACAGCGGCTGAAAATTGCTAGAGAAAAACTGCATCGCCAGAGAGGGACACTCACAATGGACAATGACAATCCGTAACGAAAACTGGAACACACAATATGGAAATTGACTTCTATTGTCATTTTTATTGCCTTCACTAATGGTTTTTGGCTTGTCACGGTGAATTATGGTCGGGCAAACACACACAGATAGTAGGGTAGAGGTGCCATGGACACGCTTTCAATGCGAGGGCGGCGGTCAAGGATAACGGCCATGGAAAAGGACCACAGGACGCACACTCCTTCCCTGGATCTGCCCCGCTGTCAGCAGCCAACAGCCAACAGCCAGCAGGCAGCAGAAGTCAAACGAATTTATAATTTATGGCCCACACATTTGCTTGCAGTTGAGCGTAAAGCAGAAAGATGCACGTAGCCGGCATCTCTAGGATTTGCTCTGGACACCCAATCCATTATTGTTCTCATATGGTTTCCAGTTTGTCAGCAGCCACAGCAAAGGCAATGGCAAAGGCAATGGCAAAGGCAAGGGCTGAGGCAAATGGAACAGCAACGACAGCGACAGATGTATTTTAGTTCAAAACAGGAGGCGGGACGCAAGGACAATTGAGATGGCCTCTCGCCATGCGTCCGTCGAAAATGTCAACAATTTATTTGGATCTCAACATATCAAATGCTCGACTTGATGCATAGAATTGTGTTTCAAAAAAGAAATGTCGTACGAAAAGCCCTGAGCTACAAATGGTTGAATGGATACAAAATCTGTGTTTATTTAAGCATGCAAAAGTATTAGAACAAATATAAAATTATATCCATTTTTTTAGACTCTTCAGTAAAATAGTCACTTTTGAATGAATTAAATAATTTATGGCTGATCATAAGATTTTGTAAAATGTATTATAAAATCAGGTAAATTTATAGGGCTTTATTTTAAGAGTTTAAATATTTTTGTATATATAAAAACTTATTGCGTATATTTTGTTATATTACTAAGTCGCTTTTTAGATATTCCCCAAAGTAAAATTTCCCCGAACTGATAGATCTAGGCCTTGTTGGAGCCCCCTTCATTCTAAGTAACTTAGAGTTGGGGAACACCCACAATCATTCATTAGTATGAACAGCGTGCAATTGTTCATACAATAAACAAAAATATAAAACGAAATCGTGGACAGGAAATCTGGCGCTACACGCGCACACCTTTTAGATTGAATGGGATGGGTTCGGCTGGGATGAGGCCAAACTTATTTATTATTATAATTTTTTCGTTGGCCAGTTCTCTTCGAAATTGCCACATAAACAAATCAAATGTAATAAAACTCAACCCATAAATTATCAAAAGTCTCCGCGCACACACACACTCACACACCCACACCCACTTGACGACACACGACAAAAAAATAATCGTAAGGAGCATAAAAATTGTGTCATAATAATAAATTTAGTTAGAAATTTTGTTTAAGAAACTCCCTCGCGGCTTCCTGCGAGTGAATGCGATGGCGATGGGCATTTTCGGATTTTTATGACACATTTTATGGGTTTTTATTGTAATTACGTACAAATTTGTGTGCGTTTATAAATTTTATGAGTTTTCGCCTTTCCACGAAGCCATAAAAATATGAAATTCATACAAAAGAAATCCGACGGGAAGGAGATAAAGGCAGTCACGTAAAGACAGCCCCTGGCGTTAAAAGGGAGTGTTGGCCCGAAGACAATGTAGCATAACTATGAGGCCTATAACTATAACTGTCCTATCACGTGCATCTGGTTGGCACATTTGCTGTTTGTTGAATTAGCTGAGCTGCAAGTGGCAATTGAAATGGGAGAAAAGGTGAGGGTCTCCAGGAATCGAGTCATTATCGAAGGCAGTGGAGTGACTGGCGCCAAAGCTCCGATGTGTTGCCACACATATACTTATTAAAAATTATACCGCATACACCGAAACGAACGAACGAACCCATACCCATCCATAATTACATGAAATTTTCGTGGAAATTCAGAACACTCGCCGCATCCCCCGCCAATCGACACTCTGCTCGGCTACGTGGCATAATTAAATCGAAAAATGCATTCGGGAGGCACGCTTCCCTGCCTGATTTAATAAATGGTAATGGGCTTAATGTTTTTTTATGACAATTAGTAGTTGTAATTTCTGGAAATCATAACCGTGTGCGAGTGGCTGTGCATGACGCCAGCCATCACCCACAGTAATGACTTAACTTGGTTCGTGAGTGATGTGGTGTGGTGTGGTGTTGGCCAAGAGCGTTTCCATTCCAATGAAATGAGGGAAATGCAGCCGCTGAATAACTTTATAGGGCTTATGTTTATTCAGCGAAGAGTTTTCGGGCAACAATGTAGCCCGATAAGATAACCCGTGCTCAAAGATTTACTATATGCACATATTATTTAATCTTCACGAGTAATTATTGTCTTTAAATGAATACGTTAACTCATGCTTTTAGCCTTTGCCTGGCTTAGGCCTAGAAAATAAGTCATTAAAGCTATTGAATAGAGAAAGAAAATGTATCACGACGAAGCTTTTATACCCTATTCAGTATTAAAATCAAAAGCATAAAACATTTAATTTCTGAGATGACTTCTTGATGATATTGACTTTTTTGAATTTTAAAATAAATGGTCTCGAATTGAATTAGGAATGAGTCCGATTAGAGCAAATTAAAACATTAACAAAATAAAAAATATTGGAATTAATTAAGTTAAAAATTAACTACTCATAAAACCAAAAATCCTGCTTTATTTTTAGCTAAATTTTTTGCCTTATAGGAAATTCTTCTTTTATAAGCATTGTATAGAGCATTAATCTAAACAACTACACCCGATGCACCCATTGGCCTTCTGCAACTGCAGCTGGCATTGACTTGATGCGATCGACATGAAGAGTTAAGCAGGCCCAATCCAGCTCGAGAGTCAGACACCCGAGCCCAGAGCCCAAGAGCCAAGCCGGGTGTAAGCCCGCAGCCCTTTCATTTAACAGAGCCTGTGTGTGTAGCTATTTCCCCTGCTAGCTATTTTGCTGTAGCTACGAGTCGGATAATTACAAAATCCGCTTAACCTCAAACGTTGTGTAATTCAGCGAACCGTCCACATAACTGTAGCAAGTCGGTCGGTAATTGTAGGCAAATGGATGGGGAGCCTAAATGTGTCTGCGCAAAGAAAGCGGCATGTTAAGTACTTAATAAAATATCCCACCATTGCAGCGGCTAAGCCGGCAACAAGGTTCCCCCAACTACAAGCCGTGTCGTCGCCTTTTTGCCTAATGCGTTCATTAGCGGAAAAGCTACCTCAAAGTGTATGCGTTGTTGTGGAAAAATGCTAACCAAGCGATTCTGCCAAGGCAGCTGGGCGTGGAAATGGAAGTGGAAGTGGCAGTGGCAGTGGAAATGAAAATGGAAATGCCCATGTGAGGCAATGCGATACCTCGACGAGTGTGTAATGCTCGGTGCTGAGCGTGTGCTGAGTGCTTAAATACTTAATGCGGTTGACTGAATTTTAGCGCATACTTATTCACTTACTTAACCCGAAAACAGAATTAAACCCAACCAGCCACGGCTGAGAAGCCCGGCAGCTCGGTAAGCTGACAACGACACCAACCCAACTGGTAGTGGTCCTATATGCCAGACGTCTACGCCCTAACGACACAAAAATAAATGGAAAAAAAAATAAGGATGGAAAAAATGTGTTGTGGCATTTCAACAGCTCATCCTACTTTTGTCACATGCGCTTCGCTTCCCGAACCAACCAACTGCTCAACTGCTCAACTGCTGAACTGCTGACCCTGGTCAAGTTCCGTTCCACTCGGTTCCGTTCGGTTTGGCCTGGCCCGGTTCCCATTGGTCACGCCCACCGCTCGGACCTGCTTATTTAGTAGTTACCACTTCCTGTCGCCCGGCATCCTTGTCACTGCCGCCCCGGGTTAACCTCAATGCCCCAGGTCCGGGCAATGAGTTCACACTCTTGTTTTTGAGGTTGTCAGGGTGCCGAAAACTACAAGAGTATATGCGCTAGACAATGGAGTTTGTTCTGTAATGGCAAAAAACATATATAAAATATTATGTTTAAGAAGATATGATAAGCTAGAAGGTAATATGTAATATATTAATATAAATGAATATTTCAATAAAAATTTTTAGCAAAATAGCTATTTTGAATTTTAATATATTAATAAATTACCTAAGCGATATAAGTAATTTTACTATTAACGATTTGCTTCATTCATAAAAGATATTCACAAGCAGTAAGTAGGGTATTCGTAGAACGTCTAAACCACTATTCATTTACCTTTTCACATAATCATCGCTTGACATTGCAAAGGTGCAAAAAGGTTTGTTCATTCTTATTTAATCCTCTGCGGGCTTCGCCCTCTTATGAAGGTACCAATCAAATACAAACTTATACTCATCCATTCGAGTATAGCCGACAATTAGCAACGTGTGGTTTTCGACAGCTGTCCCGAATTGTTTCACATGAGCGGTTAGCCCGTATCCTTCGGATTCTCCCAACTCTTCACAGACCGGACAAAGCTAATTGACTTTTAATTGAAGGTTGTTGCTATTGCCTGGTCTAAGTATCTCCTCCAGAAAGCTGATTAATTGTATGCCTGATGCGAAAGTATTGAGTAAATTATACACTTCAGTCGCAACAGTTTGGAAATCTTTAACTACTTCCCTTGAGGTCCTCCTATGGCTTCCCATCTATTGATCACTTGCGCACCCACGTTGCGCTAATGTGGCTTAAGTGCAGTCTGTGTGTACTTAATATCCGGATGAAATGTAATTAGCGGTAAAACCCTACAAGTACGCAGTAATCCTCGACTTAGGGTACGCAGAATGACCATTACCATTGCTAAGTACTTCATGGAGTTCCAGGGCTAAAATAATAGTGAAAGTAACGTCACTAAAACAGGCGTACTTTAATTTTAACTTACGTATTTGTCATATATAATGAAAACGATTTGTTTAAACGAATAATTTGTACCACAAGTTATAAAAAACTTAATGATAAAAAATATTCATATTGTCATTATTTGGTTTAGTTTCATACTTCTTCATTGGATATTTGATTGTATTTGACTAGTTTGGTATTTATTTTAAAAGCCTAATAAGCGCATCTTCCGCAACAATTTATAATTTATTTATTCATTCGATATCAAAGAGACGCAAAGCACTGTTTCAAACGGCTAGCCACAAAACTAAATCCCCCAGCGTTGTTATTCATAAGCTAATCAAATTGTCTAAACCGAAAGTAAACTGATTGGAACAAAATGCATAATCGATAAGCCTATAATGGACGAGGGGAAAAGCGACTCCCCCAAAAACTCATTTGGCTAACAATAGCAAAGCACATTCCGAAAGTACAAATATGCAGATCGGCTTAATTATCATCAATTTCAAGCAATTAAAATGTCTGCCCCAAACGGTGGGTATGGCAACGGAGTGCCGGAGTGCCGGGTCCGGAGTTGCGAGTCCATAACCCTAAGCCCATCCAGCTTGTAAAACAAGCCGCAGCAACTACAACGACGACGACAGCTGAACAGATAACAACATTGTCGATTGGGAGTGGAGTGGAGTGGAGTGGAGTGGAATGGAGCCTTCCCCAGCAACAGGAAGACAACTCAACGACGCTTAATTAATATAAATACAAATGGTTAGGGCTGCCAATGGGGGGATGAGGATGGGTTGGACCAGAGGAGGCGCCAAAGTACGTTGACAATTACTTATAGGATTTTGGTATGCCAGAGTGCGTGTGGCTGGCTTGATGAGGTGGGGTGAAGTGAGGGAAAGGAGGTCTTTAAGTAGTCAAGACGCTCTGGGCGCCAATAAAATGAAAATTTCCATAGTCTGCTCACAGTGCACAACGATTTCCATAAGTAGCTGGCTGGCAGGTAAAAGACAAAGAGATAGAGGGAGGTGATACATAGATATACCGCCCCCCGCCCCCTTAAAATCCCTTATAATACCGACGATGGCTTCCACACCGGCTGCATATACAATTAGTGTGGCAAAGCTCGACGTTTGGGGACGGGGCGAATTAAGGTGCATAATTACAAGACCCAAAACAACCATTTTGTGGTTAAGCATATTAGATTTTATTAACTGCACAACTACTGCCAAACACCCACCCACCAACCATCATTGGCTTTTAATGGGCTGGGTTATTTTCAGGTTGGTTGGGCTCGTTTGGATTTTACGTGACCATATGCAGCAGATATATTGCCTGCCTGTACTGACGGGAAATTAGCAATAAATCACTGAGACTGAGGCCATAGTTATGATGTCGGTGTGGGACTACAATTTTAATTAATCGAATTTAAACATTGAGTTTCTACAATAGTGCGCAATTTAAAACAAAAATGCTGTCAGCCAAAATAAATTTATTTATAAGTTAAGACAACTTAATTCTCAATTCAGGAAAAATATTAGAGTTCGTACCACAAAAGTGTTTCCATTTGTATTTATTTTTTTAATTATTTCCGGGTGTAAATTTTATATGCTCTAAAAATGTTTGTACAATTTTTTATTTATAAAACATCGATTGTTATTTTTAAGAGTTAGTTATTAAAATGTTTTGTTAGTAAATTATTTGTAATTATTTGTATTATATTCTAGGAATAAGCAATATATCCTCCTCCACGTCTATCATTAAAAGCATCAATTTGTCCCCTCGGTAACCGAAAAGACTGCCATAATAGTGGCTTACCTTCATTTGGAGCTGGCTAGCAAGGCACCCAATTAAGCTGTCCCATTTTGATGAATGTCAGCTAATTGCGAGAAGCGCCCCGAGAGTCCTGTTATTAAAGCGGGCAAAAAGCGGATACCCTTGCCATCCTTGCCTCATCCAGCGCCTTTCACTTTAATCAATTTCAAAGTGCACGCAGCCAAGTCCGTTATGCGAGAGGAACTCCAACCGAAGTGACCCAGACCCAACGACCGGCAGATCCGCCATAAAACCCTAAAAAGGACGCCATTAAAGGCAGCAACAAAAAGTGAATAAAAATCTGCAGCGAGGGTCAGAGACGTGTGCTAAATCGCTGATGACTATGCGGCGCCAATGGGGCAATTTTGATGGCATGGTGTATATAAGCGAACCCACGAATGCTTAATTCCCACTTCCGTAACCATGGCATATGGACTTTCTAGACGCATTCCCCCAACAGACGGCATTAATTCTAAGCCGCTGAAAAACGTTTGCATCGAAATCCAGTGGCATCGTTTCGCCTTTGATGTGGTTCAAGTTCAAGTCGCTTCGCTTCGTTTCGTTTCGTTGTCTGCCAATTTGGCACGTAATTTAATATTAATTTGTTAAACTTCATTCAAGGCGCCTCCCCCAGTCGCCATCAAATGAGCGACCCATTGGAATGGGTGGCTGGGTTTTTTTTTTTATTTCGTATTTTGAAGGGAAAAAGATTCATCGGCGAAGAAGATTACAGCTCACCGTTCGCTCGTTAGTCGGCTTAAACGTTTTCATTGTTATGCGTCTTGGCAACGCCTCCAACCCGAACAGGGATTTCGTTTTGTGGACTGGTTGCTGGAGACTCCAGTCCCGACTGGAGTCTGGAGTCGGGAATCTGGAGTCTCGAGGGGAGTGGACTGGTATGGAGTCTGGGACCCCGGTCGCTCCGATCCTTTTATGTTTGCTCGATATAATTACGTAGCTGTCGGCCTGAAATCATCATCATCGCTATATATATGCCGCACCGGCGGCACAGTTGGCCGATCAGCCCGCCTCAGCCCACTGATTGTTATGTATTTTGATAGGTTTCAACGAAATCAGGGCCCTAATAGCAACGCGCTGCATGCGAAATGCTTCGGTCCGGCCTCCTTTGCCCTCTTATAATTATTGAGCAGCATTCGACAAGTGATTATACGGCATTTGTGTCGTGATTTGGCCAAGGGGATGTGGCGATCCCAGTTGGAGTTGAAAAGGAGAAGATCCCAGCGTTTCTCAAGGGCATCCCATCCATCAGGTAAGACAGCGTTAAGTTATGATGTTGTGATTATGGCTGGGCTAAACGCCAGGCTGAAGCTGAAGCACAGTTTCTGCGAACACATTATGGATAATACAAGCTGCAACCTGGGATTGTGGGTATTTTATATGCCTTTGCCGAGTAGTGAAGTAAGAGATATATTACTGCTTTATGATCCCAGACAAAAAAAGTTTCGGACTTTAGGGTAATTAAAATAACACAGAGTTTCACCAAAATGTTACACTAATAAATTTATATTTTTCTTTGAAGTTTTGGGTTCCTATATAAAAAAATTTAACAGAATAAGCCTGTTATTTTTTTTAAACGCTGACAATGTAGAATATTTTTAAACCTATATTCCAGAAAATAATACTTTTATTATTGAAAAAACATTAACTATAAGCTCTGTAGCCCAATTGATTGTTAGGAAAAAATACTCTGAGATTAACCACTATACAACGGGTGTTTAGAACTAAGGTGTAACATTAAATCCTTCGCCAGAAAACGACCAAATAACCCACAAGAACGGCACACTCACCAGCAGATCTCCTCAAATCGATAGCAAGAACTGATCCTAAGACCTTCTTAAGATCAGGCTGGAGGCGAGGACTTAAGATCGATTTACAGGAGCACACCCATCATCAAAACACAGCACAAGGTTATGTAATTCCGCATAAGTCTATTCAACAAGCAAGCCACCCAACAACTACAGCTACCGTTTGACAGATCTCCCAAGATCTGCAAACTGGGCAAACAAAGCAAAAGACTGCAACAAATTGCATAAGCGAACCAGATCCTTTTCTCCTAGTGGCAAGGACACATGCCCCGCAAACACCCAGGAATAAAGGAAATCCCCTGGAAGCGAGACAATGGAGACAAAGCAACGATGGGCAGAGCCATAAAACGTTTGCGAGGATGAGGGACATAAATTTCGGTTTTCGGGAATCTCTTGTCTGTTTTGTCTTTGGGCTAGGAAATAAAATCCATTTATGGTTACGCTTATGGTTCAATTAACACTTTCAATGGCAGGCACAGATAGCTGGGTATGAGAGGGGGAAATTGATATTTCTAGCTTGCTTGCCAGCTCGCCAGCCGATAGACATCTTCCAGTTCCAAAGACGTGAGTGTCTCGTATTTTTCCCCGGGTTCGGGGTGAAAGTAGAGCTCAGCAGGCAGCGTTCAGCATTCAGCAGGACAAAGGCTAATCGTTAAGACAATGCGTGGCGGGGCAACTGGAACTGGAAAACAGAGGATGTCATAAATTTCAAGTGTAACACCGAAATGTCTTTTTTGGGATTTCTGGTTCTTGAGTGCCTGCGATATGCTTCTCTTTCTTAACCTTAATTTATTTTGGTGTTGTGTAGAAGTCGTAAAAAAAAGGAACCCGCAAGTAATTGAATATAATTCAAGACAAAGGTGAAATTTAAGGTACTTATCTCGATCTATTTTTCCTTTTCGATTTTGGTAGATCCAATGGATGGCAAATTGTTACTCAGCTGTTCGTTCTCAAAAGAAATGTGGCTTGTGATAGGCTACAATCATCACAGATGTTTCCAGAAAGCAGAATATTTTTTATGAGTTTGAAACGACTGAGCTTGCAAACAATTAAAATTTTTGTATATTTACAACATTAAGTTAAAGTTTCACTATACGTTTGCTTCAAGAAAATAAATTGATATCTCTAAAAAAATATTTTCATCTTTAACAGAATTAAACGTGACCTCGATCTTATGTCTAGATAAATGAAAATACAAGAACTACCAGAAATTACTGTCTTCCTCCGATAAAGAAATTTCGCCGAAAGACCCTATTAAAACCATTGAGAGGGCAACTTTTCCGAGCAAGTACGTGCAGTGAGTTAATAATCTACAAAACGAAAAAGTAAATAAACCCAAACTAGAAATTGTGCTACACGTTCTCGAGTTCCTAGAACCGAAATTCAAAAAGAGTTATATTTTCGGTGGTTTTGTGAATGAATTCCAAGTTCGGTTAAGACCTCACTTTATGGCTTCCTGGAAATTCTAGTGATAACTTAATATGAATGGAAAAAGATATTTAAGTCAGAAGAACTTGTTTAGAATTTATAGTTTCCGCTGTGAGTGGACTTTTGGACCACACGGAGATGATGGCAAGAAAACAAAACCGAATCAAATAAACAAAAATTAGAGAAGAGCCCGCTCATTGTTTGTAATGAAAATAAGAAAACCAAAGCGCAAAATGCTCACATATGTGACAGCCTTGTCCGTAACCACAAGGATCGGGGAAATGAAAAATACTTAAATGAATGGATGGATTGGAGATGATAGATTGAAGGATGGTCGAAGGCAAAATAGTCATCCAGCCCACTCAGGCTTTGCACAAAATAAACAATGACAAAACATTCTCACAAAAGTGCTTAAATGCAGAAATAACAACTGCAGCATGTGTTGTGTACAAACAGAGTGTACTTTACTCTGGTTCCGGTTCAAGGGATGATTGCAGTTCCAATTTGTTTCTCTTTGTTTTTTTAGGATGACAACTTGGGCCTGAGCCTGGTCGGCCAGTAATGAAAACACAACAAGAAATTCAAAATAAATAGAAACAGAAACAAAAAAATGTAACTCCAGGTACTATATATGGTGCCAAACTGGTTCCAAAGATTTCAGACGAGGCCAGCAGACAGCCAATTAAATGCTTATAAAGGTTAGATTTATGTGAGCCAGTTGACATGTGTGAGCCGCTGATGAAAAGGTTGTCGGCTGTGCGAATTACCCCCCGGCAAAATCTTCTTATGCAAACAATCCTTATCCCCCGGCTGCCCATCAGCACACATATGCGTATCTCTAAGTAGGATCAATATAATGCCAAGCAAATGCGAAAACAAATCCTTGGCTTAGAACGGCTAAGCAAGAAGTCTTAACAATGGCGGAACGTTTTTCTGTTTGGCTTAAATCCAAAAACTGCCAATCATTTGCCTTTTGTCAGAACTGTCAACAGTTATATTTAAATGTCTGACCTCCTTCAATTCAGTTTTCTCTCTGTCATTTTTCATCGTTTTTTTGGCAATCAATTTGTTCCAAGTAGTACTTCAGCATAAAGGACATTTAAGCTGAGCAGAAATCCTGCTTGCAAAATGTTGCAGGGAAATAGCAATTTATTTATAAAGCTTTGTTTTGTAACAGAGTTGAAACAAGAAAGAAAGCAAACTTCGGCAAGCCGAATTTCATATACCCTTGCAGCTATTGCCAAAATTAAATACTCTTGAAAACATTAAAATTATGATTTACTTGCGTAAAAGTGACCAAAAACCAGGAGTTCCAAATCCATAACTCTTCTTCCACGCATTCGATTTCAAAGTTGTATATCTTCAAAGTATTGTGGCTTAAGCCTCTACAAATTTGCATTTAAATTTTGTTTTGAAAATTTGGGTTAATATTTTTACGACTTAAGGAGTTATCTTAATTAAATTCCGAAAAAAATAAGCCCAAAAAAGGTACCAAAAACGCACAGTTTTAATTCCATAACATTTCTTACAAATATCCGATTTCAAAATGGCATATCGTTAAAGTATTGGGGCTTCAGTCTCTAAAACTCTGCGTTTAAAAATTGGTTTTTAATTTCGGTTCGATTTTTTGTCATTTTTATGATGTAACTAACCCCTTTCTAATTCTCCGAAAAAATCGTCTATTGCAGAAAAATGACGAAAAACCTGCAATTCTAAATCCATAACTTTTCTTCCACGCATTCGATTTCAAAGTTGAATATCTTCAAAGTCTTGTGGTTTAAGCCTCTAAAAATTTGCATTTAAATTTTATTTTGAAAGTTTGTGTTGATTTTTTTACGACATAACTCCTTAATTAAATTCCGAAAAAAATCATTTTAAAAATGGTACGAAAAACCCACAGTTATAATTCCATAACTTTTCTTGCAAACATCCGATTTCAAAATGGCATATCGTTAAAGTATTGGGGCTTCAGTCTCTAAAACTCTGCGTTTAAAAATTGGTTTTTAATTTCGGGTCGATTTTTTGTCATTTTTATGATGTAACCCCTTTCTAATTCTCCGAAAAAATCGTTTATTGCTGAAAAATGACGAAAAACCTGCAGTTCTAAATCCATAACTTTTCTTCCACGCATTCGATTTCAAAGTTGTATATCTTCAAAGTCTTGTGGCTTAAGCCTCTAAAAATTTGCATTTAAATTTTATTTTGAAAGTTTGTGTTGATTTTTTTACGACATAACTCCTTAATTAAATTCCGAAAAAATCATTTTAAAAATGGTACGAAAAACCCACAGTTTTAATTCCATAACTTTTCTTACAAATATCCGATTTCAAAATGGCATATCATTAATGTATTGGGGCTTCAGTCTCTAAAACTTTGCGTTTATAAATTGGTTTTTATTTTCTTGTCGATTTTTTTGTCATTTTTATGATGTAACCCCTTTCTAAATCTACGAAAAAATCGTCTTGGCAGAAAAGTGACAAAAAACCTGCAGCTCTAAATCCATAACTTTTCTTTCACGCATTCGATTTCAAAGTTCACCGCGTTGCAAAATTCTGACTGAAGTTATACTACCCTCTGCAACGGTATAAATTTATGTACATCATATATTGTTTTCCTGGCCGAAAATGAATCTTAGTTTCCATTGACGTTGATATCTAGTTTTTATAAATGCAATATTTAGTTTCGGTTTCCTAAAATCGCACTTTAAAAATATAATAATTAATATAAAAATATAACAAACAGAAAAGAAATATAATTGGAAATGAGACCGGTTTTATTTACATTGCAGCATTTTATACAAGTTTACAGCCATTGATTTTTCAATCAGAAATCGAATTAAAACAATCACGTTGCTATATAACTTTTAACTGTCACCGGATATTGTCGTGTCCACAGCTTTGCCAATTAGCACAGTATTAAACCATTTTATTACGGTCGTAAAAAATCAATTATAGATACGACTTTCCTATATTTTAGACAAAATTGTTGAATCTTTACATGTGCCTTGTCCACACACCCATTATGGATGAAACAAAATTAATAAATTTTTGAATTTTAGTATGCACAACACAAGGCACGATGTTATGGGTCATTAAATGCGGAACTTTTTGAGTTTGCTTGCAGAATGCATATACCATATAAAGTATACGATATCTGTACAATTGAGAAATGATATGGGCAAATAAGTTAAATCGTAAATTGGTTGTAATCGCCGAGGGCAATAAATTGTGTCTTTATCAGATGGCAAATGGAATGTGATTTGAATTTTTCCGCTTCTGGTTTTGCGCTCTCCCCAAACGGAGGTAAGCCCTTTATTTATTATTTTGTATTCATATTTGCGAAAACAAAACCAAAACGATATTTCCCAATCAAATCAAATCAAAATTCAGGCGGCGCCAGTTGGGTGCTCCGCTGGGGCCTTTGTCGGAAAGTTATGTAAATCAGTCTTCCAGGCGATCAAAGACCTGGCGATCTGCTGCGGAGCGAAGACTTATCTTATGCAAACACCGATTGACTGACTGACATATTGACACAAGCATGCTGCTGACTGGATGACTGGCTGACTGGATGACTGGATGACTGGATGACTGGCTGACTGGCCGCCTGACTGATGGTGGTTTCCAGCCAACTAAAATGAAAGTCAAGAACTGTGTCCATGTCAATACAAGCCATATATCAGTCATGCCTAGAAATCAACCAACCCAAACCAAACCAAACCAAACCAAACCAGGCAGTCAGTCCGTCAGTCACTCAATGTCTCTCGTCTTTTTTCTGTTTCCTACTCCGGCTCTGATTCCGATTCCGATTCAGATTCAGAATCCGATTCTGGTTTGTTCTGTCTGCGCAATGCATTTCTGACATTTTATTGATTGAAGAGGCAACATTGACGCAAACACACACAACTCACACACACATTGCCCGGAGAAAATGCAAATATTTAACAGCGTTTTTTCATTTTCATTTTCATTTTCTTTCGGTCGTCCATAAGCAATGTCTTCTATTGGTTTTTGTCGAGCACCCCAGCGGCCGGGTGTGTGTAAACATGGGGCCTTTATTTAAATATAAACTCGCTCGCCCATTGCATTGCATTGAATACATGATTGAATATGACTCCTCCCGTATGACAGATGGATTTTGTCTGTGCTGTGGCCTCCGTCTGCATTTCAGCCAGTTCGATTGTTTCGTTTGTTGTCTTTGGGTGTCTGTCTTTCGCTTTTGGCCTGGTCGAATGCCACACACGATTTCGGATTTCTGATTTCTGGCTGCTTCTGTATTGTTATTTGTCGTGTACAATTGTACATGGGCATGCATAAGTCATTTCTGAATGAGAATGAATTTCCCTTTTTTATTTAGGCCTTCTTGTGCAAACATGTGCATTGCTTGAAAATTTTATGAAGTATGTCGGGAAAAATTAGTAATCCAATATTGGCTGGATCCTAAAATTAAAGGCAGGAAAAGTAATCTTGTGCTGGAGAGCGTTCATTTTGTTATTTCAATTAATTGTAGTTCTGGATTTCGTAGCTAATGACAAGACATTTCACTTCCCTGCTAAAATAAACTGAAAACAATTTATTCCAAAATGACCCTCATGATAAAAACATTAAAATTAACAAAATAATACTAAATTTAATAGTAACAATTTGGATTAAGTTTAAATATCGTTATCTTCTTTCAGGGTGAATATATTTTCATTTAAAATTTTGAGAATTATATTTCATAGCTCAGGCCCATATTGTTTATCAATTCATAGAAGCCTTCTTATCTAAACAAAATTGAATTCTATATTTGTACTGTAGAGATTGGTTAATATATTAACAGTAATTATATACAAAATGATCACATTTTTCGCTCTTAAGTGAATTAATCAGGTATTGATACTTCCGAATATAAGCATTTTTTTTTAAAACTCTCCTTTTGTGAACAAACAACAAATCGATTTGCATTAATCAGCTAAGGACTTAATCGATTCGACTTTGCAGCAACAACAGCTCACTTCCAGGATCATTACTGTTCAACGGCGTGACCAGAAAATTAAATGACATCTGCAGACGTCTGTGATCAATTGACACTTGGTGACCACAAGTCCGACCTCGGTCGATTCGAACCCGTATCCCTATAGGACCCAAACCCAAACCCAAACCGGACCCTCGTCCTGTGCCCTGAATCCAATGATGCAATGGCTCTCACTCCACTCGTTTATTCTGTCCAAAGTGTCAAATTACCCAGAAAGCCGTAAATTTAGGCCTTCTGGCTGCTGTCATTTGACCAAGAGCCATTCTGTCCCATTCCTGCCTGCCTGCCTGGCTGCTGGCTGCCTGGCTGGTACACTAAATTGGTTTCTGTGTCTGCTCGGCTGTTAATCTCTGTTGCAGAGATTAGCGCCCCCATTTAGGTGGGCAAAAAGGTGGCACAGGCCTTCGGAAATTGGTCCCTTTTTTCCAAATACATGCTGCAGCCATTGCCACATATGTGTTATCCGATGCGAAGTCGGGAAAATTGATACCTTGTGCACCAAGCCAAGAGCTAATTAGGTCGGATTTTGGGTGGGAGCAACGCAACTCTTTGCTAATTTACCATGTACATACATCGCCCCTAGAAAGCGTTCGATGATTTTGGCGAAATTCAATACGAATAGGATTCAGCATTGGGCACGGTCTCCCCTTGATAAATGCAGAAAATCTCACACCAGCGAACGTGAATAAATATTTAGGCCTTAGTTTCGGATAAAAAGCTTATTTTAATGTCAGACATCAACAAAGGAATTTAGAGTTATAATATATATTAAAGAATCAAACTGCAGAGCAAGAACCAAATAAGTATTTCATGCGATTCTTTTATGATAAGAAATATCTTAATGTATTCTCTTTGGTTTAACTTTAACATTAAAAAGCAAAAACTTGTTTATTTTACGAAGTATTTGTAAAAAGAAACTATCATCAAAAGACTTAAATTTATTTCAAAGGAAAACCCCTTCTTTGAGTAACAACAAGAACTTCAAAGAAAAGTCTTGATAATCCGTTCAAAAGTTTTCCTATGCTTACTTCAGATTTTACCACCATGTAAAGCAGTTGAGTAGAGATTGTTTCCAACTTGCACTGTTGTTAAGTAATTAAAAAAGAGACAAGAGTAAAGATTCAATTTGAGAAGAACAAATATTTGCGGTTTTTCCTGTTCACTGCACTACACAACTCAGCTCGAAACGCCCTGTGATGGCAAAATCTATTCTCACCTTTGTGCTAATCGCTATGCACAACATAAATCCAGTTTGGAAAAAAGCTGAAGCGACTCACAGCCATCCCGGCTTCAGTTTCCCACTCTTTCGGGCAGCTGTTGTTGGCTCAGAGCCCAGGGGGAATGGGAATTGTTTGCTTTTGTCGACTTTTTGTGAAATCCTGATGGAAGCAATTGTTTATGCATTAAATAAGCCGATGCAGAGCAGAGCAGAGGAGCGTATAGATGAGTACCGGAGATACTCACTTGGTAGACAACTGACAAAATATGTAGCACAATGGTTGATGGGTAAACAACAAGTGAGAAGTGAGAGGCGGGGTGGGGTGCAGAGCAGCTTAGCAAATCTCAAATCTGACAGCCAGTCAAATACAATGGCACTTAGGGGCTAAGGCTACCTAGGGGTGTAGTTCTCGATTTTCAGTGTGATTCTCGGCCCGAAACTCCTCACGGCCATTGCACATTTATGATGGATATCTAGTTCCATGATGGACAGCTCTCAGAAAAAGGAGGAAACTGCTCGGGATTAGGACCCTTGTGCGCAGTCTCAACTACCAGATTGTTATCACACGCAATTTTGTAATTTGATGAAAACAAACGAATTAAGATAAACATCGCCCAAAACCCGGTAGTTCTGCAGCTACACCAAACAATACAAGTGACGACTGAGCCTTTCAGTCCTCCCATTCAGCTAATCCCCTTCAATTGGTATCGCATGCGGTATGGTTTAGTTTTGTCGGTTTATGTTCACACAACTGTGAAATTTGATGCAGGCCCAAGGTGAAGGTAACACGATATGCATCACTATGCACCCATTGTTTTGCAGATCTGGTGGCCACTGATTAGTCCAGGCATCTGTTGGCCCAGAAGCTACCAAATATGGCTCTATAGAAGGTAGGTCTTTGTCAATTCAATCTGATTGGTTACATTTTTGTTCTTCTCAAGGAGTCACACAAAATTAGTTATTAAATGAAGAATACTTTGGGTTTTAATATTGGTGTTTCAAAATAGATAAGCGTGGTTTATGTTACTCGAAAAATTGTAATGCTCAAAGTCGCTCACATCAAATATCTTTCAGATTCCCAGCATACCAGTTGTGTTCATTATAATGGCCCACATATCATTGATAGATCGATCAAATGTGGAACACTGGTAGCTGGCAGCCGATGTAATCGAACGTGATCTCTCACAGGCCCCACAGGCCTCAAATTAATCTATATGAGTCGCTGCCGCCACCTCAGACAAAAGGAAGAAAACAAGAAAAGAAGAAAAGAAGTTGCTTTAATGAAGCACATGTGTCGGCTTTCGGACAAAAGAGCGCGGACCAACGCGAAGCATACAATTTATGATTAATCACAAGATCGATGAGAAAATTATGCTCATGACAAAAGGCCGGGCCAGAAGCGGGCATTAATCTGCATTTTCTAGGCCCCATCGAGAGATGACAAAGCGTTTATGGCGCATATAATTATTGGTTGCCGCCAAAGATCAGATGAGAAACGGAGCCTCAAGTGGCAGGAAATGCTACACAATTTGCCTTTTTCCCCTCGACTCCGGGACTATTCTGCTTCTGCTTCTCCTTCTTGTGAGACCTGAGATAATGTCTTAAGTATCGGCGACCAAAATGTCATTAATGACAAGTGCTTATAATGACTGGTGAGACGTTTTGTGAATAGGTCTTTCAATCCGACATGACTGGAAGCATGCATAATTTGCTTATATCCAGCAATACATTGGATCTCGGTGGCTACCGTTCCGATCGAGCCCATTGAAGGCAATTACCAGTGGTGTGATTACGCGATCCGCTCCATTATTAGGCCGGTATCAAGCTCTATGGAACTTATTTGGCGGCTCAGTTCAAAAATGACTTCACAATCAATTACAGTCACTTTTTATGTTGATTCGCCTAGACTGCTTTTATAAAAGTCTTTCCTGTCTACACACACTCGTAATTCTACTCATTATTTGACTTGATTTATTGGGATTGGGATTGCTTAAATGTTCATATCAATTAAGTGTGCAAAGCAATTTAGTATTTGAAAGGCACGAATGTGTATGTTGCATTTAGTTGTCTGATAGATAAATTTATTATTTTTTTAATTATGGTGAAAACAATTTAAAATTATAATTTTAAAAAAGAAATGTATACAAATTTTATTGAAGTAGGTACCAAATTAGTATAAAAGTATTAAAATATCTCCTTTTACTCGTATTCCAGAACAACAAATTAAATCATTTTTAAGTTGAATAATAACAGTTCTTTTCTTTTCTTTTTCAAAAAAATGTCCTTTTGCATTGTTAGAATTTTTTATTTACATTCCAAATACGTTAGAAATTCCTTGTAAATACTTTACTTGTTTAGCAAATAATTAAGGGACAACAAGAAGACGATCACAAATTGCCAGACGGAGAGGATAAATAAACAACCTGATAAATACCAACATGTGCAGACTTAACCATTAATAACTGGTAAGCTCAACAATGTTGTTGCATTGCCAACTATTTTTGTTCACAGACAGCAGCATCAGCAGCAGTTGAAAAAAACGTTTGTAATTATAACGCAAAAAGACCGCGACAAACTCATTTGTCCATAGTGAAAAATTCACATTACAAAGCCAGCCTCCGGAGATTGTTGACACGGAGAAGAGGTGAAGATTGCAGACCGCAGATTGGGTAGATGCCATTTGAGGCCTGGTCAGGATGGTGGCAAAATTGCCATGACAACAAATCAAGCATCATAATGTGTCAAGCAATGCATCAAGTGGCCCAACTGGAACGTCAAGGCAGCGACGACGGACCAAACGCATTACAACGTAATTGACGAGAATTGTCAACACTCCGGAGTCTTGGCAGGAATTGAGGATGAGGGGCAAGTGCTCCTCCTCCTCCTCCTTCTCCTCCTGATCCCCCAGTTGCTCCTCCCCTGGATGTCCCAACACCTCGGACCCGGCCACTTACTTTATTTATCGCAATTACCGATTACAGCTAACTTTATGGCCTGGCAACCAGTTTTTTGTTCAATTGCAATCGCTGTGAATTGTCTTAACGCATTTTTTGCGTCCACTTGGCCTGGTGATATTTTATTGTCAACTTCGGATGTAGGTATTTCAGGAGAGATTTTATAGAAAGGTATATAAAGTGCTTAAAGATTCCATGTTTTATTTTTTATTAAGTAGTTTTAAGAAAAAATAATTTAAAACATATTTAACTGTAACTCAAGACTAAGTCAGAATATTTTTTTTACTGACTAAAATATATTATAAAACTTGATTACTGTAACGTCTGTAAACTCTTGCTGAATATTTGAATATTTAATAAAAGTAACTAACACAGCGCAGAACCTAATTTTTCCATTATCATTGGTACGCATTTATCTAAAGATAATAAGAAGATTTAAAATACTTCATTTAACTTAAGGCATTTAGTAAATAAATGGTAACTTTGAATTTTAAAGTAATCATATTTATATTATAAATAAATACAATCCAATTATAGGGCATTTATGTTGCTTTTTAAAAATGATTGTTGCGTGTCATCTTCAGTCCCTTCGTTTCCGATTAAATTCAATATTGCTAGTCAGTTGCTGTCCTGTACTTCAGTTTATGTTTCGTTTGGCAGTGACAGTTGATGGGGTCCTGTCAAATGAATATCTGTCGACAAGCCTTCAACATTGTCGTTTTCAATTTTCGGCAGGATGCGAGTGAAGGATATTTATGGTCGCGATGGTGATGGTGCCGAGGGAAAAATTATCGAGGCATTTTGATCGTATTTCTTAAGCTCGTTACAGTGGAAAACAATTTTGTATGCGACCGCATAATGAGTTGCAACGAGTTGAAGTCGATGTTAAAGTTGTCGTTGTCCCTTCGTTGTCTGCGGTTGTTGATCTGCTCCTGCCACTACTGCTACGACTGCCACTACTGCCACAACTGCCACTGCTGCTGCTGTTGATTATCCCTTGACAGGGCATCAAATGCGAAAACGACCGCCCAATTTACATACAATGCACATCAATCGAATGGCCACGGCATCAACGGCAGCAGCAGCAGCAGCAGCAGCAGCAGCAGCAGCAGCAGCAGCAGCAGCAGCAGCAGCAGCAGCAACATCAAGTACTGGCTGCATCTACAGTCCTGTCACTGCCACTGGGCACCTTTGTGGCATCATCGGTTTTCCCCATCGCCCTTTTTTCCTTTTCCTTTTCCATACCCTTTTCCATACCCTTCTACCCGGCCTTTTGGGCCCGGCAATCAAGCGTACTTGTTGTCCGACTACAAATACAGCTCCAACTCCAGCTTGCTACCAGCCGACCAGCCAACAACTTTAGCGGCCATGACACAAAGATTGACAGCATGTCGTCGCTGTTTGGAAGCCTGATTGACATGAGTAATCAAGCAGCCGAAATGTGCCCACAAAACGCAGCCAGCAATGACACTGACAACAACGCAGCCAGCGAGCCAAACAACGCAGCCTTTCGTTTGCCCCTTTGACTGACAACGATGAGTCGACAGCAACGGCAACTTGCAACTTGCAACTCGCAACTCGCAGCAGCCGCATGTTCAGAGCAATACCATAAGGGCAATTTCGTTGATGAAACGAGGGGTTTTTGAGCGGGCTCAAAGGAAGTTCAACTTATAAATGCATAGGTCCAGTTACCATAATCAGAATCAATTAAGCCAAGGTTGCTGTATGATATGATCAATGCCAGCTTTAAAATATGGGTTTTTGTGTGGGAAAATCATAGAGTCAAGCCTAAAAGAATTATATCCATAACAGTAAAGGTATTTTAATTTAAATAATAATTTAACTCAAATTAAATTAAATAGAAAGATAAACTATTTCAATTCAAATATTGTTCTTATGCTTAAGCTGAAGAGCAGGCAAACATAAATAATGACAAGAATAGGTATTAAAATCGACTTAGATGGGATATGAGATACCTAGAATATAAACTTATACATGACTTGTCTCTTCCTTTTAAACATTCCCATCCAATTATCACATTCCCGGCTAATTCACGCATCAAATGCAAATTGCATTCAACAATGTTCGCTGCCCTCCAAGCTCTTCTGTCGGACTTGAGCACTTTCGAAAATCCTTATCCTTTGCGGATTACAAAACAGAACCAATATCCCCATTGTCAACTCGAATGTGGCCTTTGATGAAGGCGACACGACATTGACAGACGGTAGCCGATTGACTGGTGACAGGCGAACTGAAAGCCCCCAGAAAGTAGGGATCGGGATTGTTTCGGGATCGGGATTGGAATCGAGGAGAGGAGAGGAGCCTTTCCGATCTGGCCAAAATGAAGAAGCGACGGAGGGAGAACTGCAAACTGCAAACTGAAAACTGCAATTCTGATGACTTTTTGTCAGGCCTGATTGACGTCAACGACTCAACGACGTTTGTCAGGCATATAAATCTTTTGGCTCGTTTGTTTCTTGGCTGTGCCCACATATCCCAATCCAAATCCGATTCCGAGTCCAAGTCGAGGGGGATTATAATGCCCGACAACGACAGCGATGCGATGCATAAACAATGCCACTTTAAATTGGCAATTGTTGCGACAGTAAATTTTACAATGAATTACTACACTGGCATTCTTTTCTTTCCGAAAGACACACAGCTAAAAAATAAAAGGGTCGGACAACCAGTCGAATATAATTGCACGTCTCTGGGGCGAAAGTACGGCCTGAACTTGAACTGCAAATTGGGGCGTAACTAAAGACCGATTAGGCCATTCTTTTTGAAAGTTCAAACTATTTCGGGCCTAGTATGCCGGACTATAAAAAGGCAGGGTTAAAGTTGTTTTGGCACAGTTCACTTTGGTTTGGTGATCAGACAACAACAGTAGTCCAGCTAAGATCAACTCATCAACTAGCTGCGGTACCATGGCCCAAAAGGTGAGTTCCGTTTAAGGGATAATCATTTACTATATCCTTTGATTCTCCTTAGTTTTTCGTCGCCTTTGCTCTGCTAGCCATTGCGGTCATTCAGGCGGTTCCTTTCCATGGCCACCATGAACATCATGGCCATGGAGGAGCCACCAGTCATGCCTCCGTGCATCTAACATCCCACGGCGGTCATCACGAGGAGGCCCATCACCACGAGCATCACGGGCATGAGGATCACCACGAGGATCACCATGACTCTCATGCCGAATATGACTTCAGCTACGGGGTCAAGGATCACAAGACCGGGGATGTGAAGGCGCAGAGCGAGTCAAGACATGGCCACAAGGTCACCGGACACTATGAGTTGATCGATGCGGACGGTCACAAGCGAACTGTCCACTACACCGCCGACAAGCACAAGGGCTTCGAGGCCCATGTCCATCGCGAGAAGCTCCATGGCCACCAGGAGGAGCACCATGCTCATGGTCACGGACACGGCGGACACGGCGGACACAGCGGCTATGAAGGCGGACACGTTGAGTTCGAGGAGCACTCCTCGCATTCCGGACACGACTACAGCCACGGACACGAAGGACACGGACATGGTCATGGTCATGGTCACGATCACGGCAGCAGCTCCCACAGCTACTCGCTGAAACAAGACCATGGTCATGGTCATGGTCATGGACATAGACACAGCCACGAGTCGGAGCACGGACACGGTTACCATTGATCTGCAGTTTCTCCTTCAAAGTATCTAATTGTTTTTCTATCTCCCATTGAACTTACCAAATACCTATTGTTGTTATACCAAAATAAATCAGGCAAATATTTTCAAAAGTGAAAAGCTAGTTTGAAAGCAAATGAAAATAGTTTGAGGGGGCTGTGATTACTTACAACCATGGACAGATAATTAGCACAAAAAATCTAATCGAAAAATTTGGCTTTACTGTAATTACTAAATTAAAAGAAATAAATTAAATAATTATTGTAAAGAATTTATTTTTTATCGTCTTTACTTATAGTGGAACATTTTTTAAATTAAATCTGAACATTTTATTTTGTTTTATTATTAATCTTTAAAAATATTTTAATAAATGGTTAAAATATTCATATCCGTAAGCAGAAAATCGCATGAAATTTGGGTCAGAATCAATATGCGACGCTAATGGAAATAATATATAGCATATATGTATATTCGAAGATGATAAATCACGTACATGCAGCTTAACCATAAATTAACCAGCATCTATTCGTTTGCTATTTCAGGTGCCTGAAAACTTGTATCATCAATTCAGGCATGCATATTATACATATGCGCGCATATAGCGATTTTTTATGGACGATTTCTTTTCATTTTTAGTGGTGGCAATTGGATTTTCGGAGTTGCAAGTCTTTTATTCATCCTTGCGTCCCCATAAATCAAATATATCTCCCTAACTCTCGTGAGTATGTGTTTGTGTGTGTGTTTTTCGCATCCCCTCTTCCGAGTTGGCTACAATTTGTTTAACAGACAGGCTCGGCACATCCTTGCGTTATCCTGTTGCCCTCGTTTGTTGCTGTATTACAAATGACTGTGGAATATTTATAAGCATCATAAATTTAATTTATGTCGCCGCTGCGCCCGCCGCGTTTATTGTGCGCATAATAAACGCTCCACAAAAATCCCTTCTCGACCCAACACGACCGGGACACAACGCTCCTTCCCTCTCGCCGCGAAGTAATTTATTATTTTTATACGTTCCATGTGTTTGTGCGGCACGCACTTTCTACATTATATAATATACAAGCCATAGTGCGAAAATTGCAGCAGCTATTACTTATATTTATTATGGCGTTTTTTGCTGGATTTTCTGCTTTTATGTTGCAAATAATGATTAATGGACGTGTCTTATATCTGTGACTGAAACTATTGACCAAGTACTATTATTATTCTAGCATGCGATTTCTTAAAATGTAAATAAATTAATTTAACCTAAATAAGAGTAAATTGTTTAGCTTTAAGGTTATAAGGATCATTTATTTTTTAAAAAACATTAATAAGTACTCAAGGAAATTATTTGCTTTGTATTTTAATTTTCTTAAACGCGATTCTTAATCAATGATCAAAAAAATGTGAATGTCCACCTAATGCAATTGAATCATAAATTTGGCTTTGGCAAAATTAAATTGAAATTAATTAAGCCAAGCTTCAAGGGAATGTGAGTCGCTGTTGCCTCAGATCGTAAATTTACTTGATTACGATTTATTTGAAATAAAATCAAAGCAATAAAAAACACAGATACCGAAACGCAAAACGGAATGAATTTTGTTAGAAAAGCGAAAAACTAACCAAACGCGTTGATCAATTTGCATTGCAAATTGCTTTGTCAAGTGAGTTTTGAGCTCTAAAGCGGACCATTCGCGCATAAAAATAAGGTAAATATATATTTTATGTTTCACTTGTCGTCGTTTAATGCCATAAAAATGGGTATGTGTCTTATTAACTGATGAGGCTGTCGTTTCAACAAAAAAGCTCCGAAATATATATTCGGAAACCGGTATGGCACCAGCCAAGTCAAATCCGAGAGGAGGGCGCCCCCAATCCAATGCCCGTTACCTGACTTGGGCTATGGTGTCATTAATTTTGGAATCGTAAAGCCCACAATATGTCAAACGAGACCACACAGCGTCGTAAAATTCAATGTTTATGGCCTGCCTCTGCCTCCGATTCGGTATATATAGTAGTAAGTTTGGCTCGATTTTTTTTTTGAGCTGAACTTGCTTTGATTTCGGTTTTGGTTTTGGTTTTGACTTCGGTTTGGGCTTTGAATTTGTTATCAAAAGTGTCGCGTCGCTTTTAATGGCTTTTGCTTTAGGTGGCTGCCTTGTGGCGTGTTTCGGTTTTTTAAACGCTTGCCAGAAAATTAAGCGTAACTTATTTGTCAAGTTTCCGCTCGTTTTTTGAATTTTTTGTTGGGCAAACGCTTTTTGAGAAACATAAATAAGCTTGATTCGGTAGGAGATTGTGCCAAGTCTAATGAGCACAAAATGCCAAATCAATTATTGCTGTTGTTTTTAGAGCTAATAAAAATGATCCTTAAAATCTAACACTTAAATAATTGGCTTGTACAAAGATTTTGTTTTATTATGTTGTTTGAAAGTGTTACTTCATAGCTACATTTTAAAATAGTAAACATGAATAATATATTATACACCATATAACTTGTTTTCATAGTAAGTCTTTGCAAACAACTTGAGATGTTTTTAAATAACGAATAGCAATAGAAAAACATTAAATTTCACATCACATTTGTCAGTTTCAACAGAAATACTTTTTGTAATATATTTTTATAAAATTCTTTGAATAAATTTCTTTACAACTAAAAGAAAGTTAATTAATGATCAACAATTATATACAAAACATTACATTTAAAGATAGCTAGGTCCATAAAAAAAAGTGGAAATATTTTAACAAATAACTATTAACAGAAACACCCTTTAGTCACATTTACAAATATTTAATTTTGGCCAGTGAAATCCGAAATATGATTTTCCCCCGTGATCAATTGGCACGCCGAAATGCAATTGTGCTTTATCGCCGCTGCAGCATTTGGTCAATTGCATTGCTTATTTTTGTACACACTTTACGAAATATCAATAAATATTTTGCTAATTACACCGCAGAGTGATTATTTAAGCCGACTATATGGGCTGCTGCCGGTGTTTGTTGCCGTTCGGTCCGCCGTCAGATTGTAACAGATGCCCCATGGCATCCATAATAATGTTAAATGGTTTATAATAACCATAAATGTTTGAAATGTATGTGCCAAATGGCTTTTGGTGGCACATCCAACCGCACACAGAAGTCCACTTCAGTCGAGTCGAGTCCAGTCCAGTCGAGTCGCGTCGCATCGCATATAACCAGTTCGAATCCAGCTGGGTTTCTCGACAGCCGGCACAGTGAGAGGTCCCCCGGATGGCTGGGAGTCCGGGTTTTTGCCATGGAAATTGTTTATGGACACTTGTGGGGGGTGAGAGTGTTTCTGAATTTAACTGATTTTTAATGTGCGCGGCGAGACTTGTGGGCGTTGGCGAGATAGAGAGAGGCATAAGTTTGGGGTCGACATATAACGCCATTTGGTATTAGCCAATTTGCGGCAGTTTATTGGTGGAAAATCGTTACGCCATGATTGGCTGCTGGCTACTGTTTAATAAACTCATTGATTTATGGCTAATTAAATTTGTTGCCCGTATTAATTTATGCCAATTTTCGTGGCACATGCGCAATTAAATGAATTCCCCAATGGGTCAATGCTACATTTAAACAGCCAAAATAAGCTGCTTCTACTAACCGAATGAACGGGTTGTGGAGTGTATGTATAGTAGTATATCAATGATTAATGATCAACAAATTGGGTTGACGGGTAAATGGAATTTTTCTTTATTTCGCCGTCGAGCTGACCATGAAAATTGAGAACCCGCAACGCCCCAAACTGTCAGTTATCCATCACGATTGATGGATGTGCAGTCGGGGCTGCGAATGCGAGAGAGTAGAAGCTACCATCCACTCATCGTCATTGTCCGTAATCATTATCCGCAGCTCTAGCCCCGGGTACTCCACCTTATGTACATGCTCGTAAATCGTGCAAAATGATCTTCACTTCCCACCATATAGCCCTCACTTCTCGCCGATCGCCGATCGCCGGGGTGTTACCCACACATAGCACCGCAGTTTTGGGCTGCCTTTGCTTATCCAAAATTGTAATCAACTTAATAATAGGCTCCGCGCGCCTTAATGCTGATTAGGGGTTTTGTTTTTTCGCCTTTTGGATGGAGCAGGGAGATTGAATGTAGCTAGCTTACATACGCACCATAATTATGCAGGCCAGTGTAGAGTTGGCTAATGGGCAAATCGGAAAGGCTGGTTACTTTCCCTTAACTAAGTTTAGACCGTAAGATTGCTCCACTAGCAAAATTGGTTCCATTACACATTTCAGTAAGTTGGCTCAAATAAATCCCACTTAATAGCATATATTTGACTTAACTATCTAACAATATTTGTCAAGACTAAATTATATTATGTCTGAATTTGGCAGTTTGAGAAAAAGAGCGTAAAAAAATAACAATAACAATATTTTAGTCAAGCTTTAATTTAAAACAAAGAACTAAATTATGGACCTTATGATTTTTTTATTGTAGAAATCATTGCTAAAAAAAATATGTTATCAAAAGAATAGAATTGTCACATAATATTTTGAATTTTTGACTTTCTGTATAAAATTAAAAAAATATATATATATTTTAAATTCCAAGCTTGGGTAAAACTATTTATTATTTTTCTAATTCCTAAAGTCCACATATTATCACTTTCTAAGAAATCCATTAAGAATTTATATAAAAAAACTAATTAATTCTGGAAAAATGGCATTTTGTCTATGGTGCAATACTATATTTTGTTTTCGTAGCTGCTTTTTCCTCAATTTTTTATATCACAAGCTTTATGTGGCGATCAAAATTAATTTCCGATATGATTGATATGTTTTGCAGCCATACGAAACCGCTTCCAAAGCAAAAATGACTTTGTCCAGCGGACAACTATAAATCATTGAGACAAAAATGTGAACACGCGGCACACATTAGTCAAAGAGGGCAAAGGCAGCCGAATCGAGCTGTTGGCCAAAACGCATAAACATTTTACAGCGCAAACAATTAACTAAAAATAACATAAAAGAGTAGGCAGCGCTCCGCGAGACATGGGGCCAACTTGAAGATCTTGAAATGAAAAAATGATTAATGAACGTCACAATGGCAGTTTGGGAAAGTTACATAAATTAACACATGTCTTTACCATAATGAGTCAACAGAGATTCGGTCAAGTAAGAGTCGGCTCAGCTCAGCTCGACTCACTCCCAGTCTGGTCATCATACAGACAGCCCCCAGGGCGCTCAAATCGGTTTAGTATAATTAATGTGTCTGCTGATTATTAATTTTTGAGTATGTTTCTACAGCTGCCATTACCAGGCAGAGGCAGTAAGTATCAATTCTAAATCAATTAAGCAAGAGCATGTCAATGGATTGGGTTACATTAAAAAACTATTAGTAAGCATACATATAAATTAAATATTGGTTGGGTCTTGGGCCTACGGCGATTGCTGAAAATTAATTTTTCTTAGTGTTTATTTTTTAAACTTACTTTTTGTTTTATTTAATCATATTTTATGGCATAAAGTTATATATTTAAATTTAAAACATATTTAAATTTAAAATACCTAATTTTCAATTATAAAATCATAATTGTTTCATAGTTTCATTCCAAAGTAAATAAATCAATGCTGACAAAAGCATTGGAAATCACCCACTTATTGAAAATTCAAAGCCAAGTCTGTCAGAATTTGTTTTATTATGTTTTCACATATTTATATATTTTTTTGTCTACTGCGAACTGCGAAATGAACATACGATGAACCAAAAAATAAGGGCAGCTTTCTGGTCATGACAGGTTCCACAGGACATGGCCAGACAGGGCACACACTCATAATTGTTGTATTTGTTGTTAACGGAAAACAAAAGGAGCAGCCAGTCCAAGTTCATTCAAATGGTTCGGTTCGGTAAGGTTGAGGGCCAGCCTGTGCAAAACGGCACAAAATGCGGCAATAAAAAATGTGTGGCTCATGTGGCCCCAGGATAAACAGCCATACACGCGGAAGAGTGAACCTGGGAGGAGGACGAAAACGAGGACGAGGACGAGAGGCCCAGGCAGACACTAATTCGATCTGATAATCATGGAGTCCCGCCAAAGGGCATGAATTGTAATTTCCTCTTTCGCGGAATTAACTTTCGGTCCCTGTCGCTTGGTCGGTTGGCTTTGTTGTTACGATGTTTGCAATTTTTTTCTTTATTTATTTTATTCTGGTTTTGTTTTGCTTTTGAGAATCTGTTGAATTCGGTTATTCTTTTATTTTTGGCAGAGACACACCGGCTAACCATTGTTGGCTGGTATTTATGTGTCATATTTATTCATTTAAGGCATTGCGCTTTTGTTTTTACTTCTGCCGGTCGTGTGTCTCTCTGCATTTCATTCATGGCTGCAGGACGTTTTTTTTTACCCTTAGTTATCCTTTGATGTCTGGCCTTCTTCGGAAATCCACTAATTTGAACCTTTAAATGACAAGCAGTAGGGGAGAAGAATGTTTTTCCTTAAAGTAAACACACAGAATATATTTAAGCTTGTTTATCAATAAATGATAAGTAAGAAATATTTTTTCTACAAATCTTGATCAGTAAAAATTTTAATTAGGAAATAAAATAAAATATCAAAAATTGTATTTTAAGCAAATTTTTTGTTAAATTTTAAACAGATTTAGACATTTAAAGTTCAGCTTTATCTAGGCAAAACTACAGATCGAACAATTTGCAAGCAGAATTTCATTAGAAATAGGCAAAAATCCAGACGGAAACCCGAAAAAATAGAACAAAACTTTGCCTCAAACGATAGATACAAATATACATCCTTGTTTATGTATTCAAATACTCGTGTGTATATATGTATGGTATATGGAGACGGGTCTGACTGAACAACAATTTTGCAAACGGAGGGTAAAAATAAAATCAGCATTTTTAGTAGTTAATTTAATTTATTGCAGCGTTTTTATGGTTGACTTTATTGCATAATAAAACATAATTTACTGCGCCATTGAGACTTTTTGCGTTTGCGTCGATGATTCTAAAGCGCAACCATCGACCATGGCCCACAGAGGAGTGGAGTGGAGAAGTGGAGAAAGGCAGGCAAGCCCACCGAGGGGTATAGAGAAAATATAGAGAAAGAGACTGTGGTTGCTGCGAAATTGGGCGAGACAAAGACGATGCCAACAGGGGGAGGATGGGGCCACAAACAGATACGTTAGGTGGGCGGTGGGAAACTTCAGACAGATTGCGATTTCATTTTTTGTTTACGTGGCCGGAAAAGTGAGGCGAATGCCCCGGAATAATAGGAGGATCGGATCAGATTAAAGCTACAAGCATCAGGCATTTTATTGCACAAATCTATTACGTGTTTTACTGCAACTAAATGAATTTAAATTTTATAAAAACAAGGAAAAAAGTAATAATGTATGTTATAAGAATATGGAACTAAATGAATTCAAATTTTATAAAAGCAAAAAAATGAATATAATTTTATTTAAAATCGAACAATGCTTATATGGAATGATGCATTGTATTAAATACAATAAATACTTCTTCGTTAATTTTTATATATTATATTACAAACGATTTTTAAACTTATTTTCTTTTATTCATTTTTTTGTTACAATTTTTTATACAATATTTTAAAATTTGCTTTAAAAGAGTTACCAAGAATTCGTTTTAGGAAATGCATATTTTTACCAACAAAAAAACCATATATTAGTAATGTGTTACACAGCAAACTAAACACAACTTGCGGTCGTGTCGTTGGATTTAATCACCAATTAACAGAACAGAAAAAACTTAACCAACTAAATATCCACCCGCTGTTCAGGACACAAACATTCCATCAGCCAGTCATTGACATATATCATGGAATCCAATTGAGTTCAGCTTTCGTCCTGATATAAAAGCGCCGGCAAAACGAGCGATTGCAAACAGTTGGGCATTGGGAGTGGGTCAGAATGCATGTCCAGGAATTGCTCTTCGTGGCCGCGGTCCTAGTGCCCCAGTGCCTCAGGGCGTTACGCTACAGCCAGGGTACTGGAGATGAGAACTGTGAAACCCTGAAATCGGAGATCCACTTGATCAAGGAGGAGTTCGACGAGCTGGGAAGAATGCAGAGGACCTGCAATGCCGACGTCATCGTGAACAAATGCGAGGGATTGTGTAATAGTCAGGTGCAGCCATCGGTAATAACGCCAACGGGGTTTCTGAAAGTAAGTACTATTTGGCCTTTCATTCGTCAGGAAAATTGAAGAACCATTTTAAATCTAGGAGTGCTATTGCTGCCGCGAAAGCTTCCTCAAGGAAAAGGTCATCACTTTAACCCATTGCTATGATCCGGATGGCACTCGTCTGAGCTCTCCGGAAATGGGCAGCATGGATATACGTCTTCGTGAGCCAACCGAATGCAAGTGTTTCAAATGCGGCGATTTTACACGTTAATGTCCCCATATGCGATATAAATTTATAAAGAATATAAATCAAGCCATTCAAAAATGTGTCTTTTTTTACGGCAATTTTTTTATAGAGTCTACAATTTTGTCATTGATATGTATTGTATAAGCCAAGCTCTAAAAATTATATATAATTTTTTAAAATTCCAAACAAAACATCAAATGGTATAAATCTGAAATAAAAACTTATAATTTTTAAGTTTTTTGATTTTCTCGCGAAAATAAATTACAAACTATATATTAATCATTTTATTCAAAAATATAAAAACAAATAAATCATAATAAACCCCTATTTTTATTTACCACTTTTTTTTTAATATTAATTTTTGTTATTTGTCTTCTATTCTTATTTGATGCTACTTTTTATTCAAACTCTAGTTTGAGATGCATTTTCAATTTAACTGGACATTATTACATGCAAAAATGTATGCATTTTTTTGGAGATCGTCGATTGCATCGTTATTCGATAACCCAAAGGCTAACATCTGTTGGATTGAAAATACATTCGGTATTTCACTGCGAGGCATTTGCGTTACTGCATCTATGCATGAACTTTGATTTCCCAAAAACATGCAATGCAATCCTGAATTCGAAAATGTTTGACATATCACCGGAGGCCAAAAATTGATTGCAACCAAAATGGAATACATCACTGGTCTTTTGCAAGGCAATTTTGTGTAGGAAATACCAACGTGGGCATTTTGACTTTTTGGCTTAGCCTGCCTACCCTAAATTAACTCATTTAGTTGGGTCCAGCACTCACAATCGCCTTGCTTATGTTGGAATCTGTGCGGGACATGAAGCTTAACCACCCGGAAACTCGTCCCGCAAACATAATAATCAAGCGTAAACTGCACTTAAGATGAAAACCGCTTTCTGGTTGTTAATTTTCATCATTATTTTCCCTATACCGCTCGCTGATTTGTTTTCTCTGTTTTTTTTTCTGTTTTTTCGCCTTCAGACATGCGAGTACTGGGCTGAATTGATTAAAACCCGCAGTGTAGAAGGCAGAACATCGGCTAATTGTAAATTGGAGCGGTTTGGAACGGAACACGCTCGGTTCGGGGCTAAATTATAATTTCATGTTCACAAGCACATTTGCACGCACTGTAATTTACTTAAGCATTTTTCCACCGCTCCCCATATACTTACCCACTCATCTGGATGTGATCTGCGCCGGTCGGTCCTGTTGCCGCCTTTCGTTCGTGTGTGCGAAACTCATAATTTAGTTGACACGCCCATTAACATCGGGCCGGGCGATCTTCCCGAGCTCCAGAGCTCCACATCCCCATCCAAGGTTCGCCGGAGGGGAAAACAGGGGGTACCTGGGTGGCATCGCGCGTCAGTGGCTCCATCAACAGCAACGTGCCGACACAATATAAATTATATATTTATATTTATAACATACATCGAAGCCGCGACTTTAGCCATTCTCGGCCCAAGTTGCATCCCCATCCCGGATGGAGTCACGTATAGCAGAGATCAGTTGATCACTCGAAACTTTTAACATTTCATTAGGGTAATGAAATTATACAGTCTATAAACAAACGGGTTTCCATAGCCAATTACTGGCTTGCTGCAGCTGTTGAATTACTTATTTAGCTTTAATTGAGGATCACATGAAAAATGGATATCGATTAAAAATTTTCTTATGAAAAAATTAAACCCATTTCTGTAATAATATTGTGTGCCATATTATTTTAAAAAGTATTATTTGTTTGACTTAATCATTTTCTGCAATTCATAGTCCTAAATAAAAACTATAAATTTTGTAAATATATTGATTAAATTGAATAATTAGTAAGTTCGATCGCTAAATACCCCCATAAATTTCACTCACAGGCATCAGGCTCACAAATCGAATGCATGCGTCCGTGTTAAATAAATTGCTGCATATTAATAAGTTATAAATTAAACACAAGACACAAAAGGCAGCCAACGTTAAATTTCTATATTCTTCCGAGTCACTTTGATGATAATTAATGAATGTTAATTAATAACAAATTTGAAACTCAGCAAAAAAAAATTAGGGGGACAAAAAATATAAACATTTACTTGAATGCTACTTTATTGTTATTGTTGCCAATGCCGCTGCTGGTTATCGCTTATACAATATCTAACATACTTTTTGTGTTAAAACGCGTTAATATTGGCAATTAATTTTCATCATTTCGGATTCTTTATTTCTTCTTCATTCTCATTTGCATGAATTTGCAATTAATTTGATATGTTTGTCATTTGGTGAAATATATTTCTGTTTGTTTTTAATGAAAGCTCAAGGCGAAATGTAAACAACAAAGTTTTTGTTGAACGGAAAAATGCTTTTAGTGTCAAGACACTGTCGTATTACGGCTCAGCAGCATTCAACACAATCAACCCACATTAATGGCCAAAAACAAGAAGGCGTGACATCATTGATTGGCTTTTTCTTTAAAGTTATTTTTGTGGCTCTTTTTTCCAGATTTCTTTGATTGCCTATAGACATCTCACTTCGCTTTCTGATTGAAATTTATGTTGTGTTATTATAACTATAGTTAAGCCTAATGCCGCTTGACATATCCACATAATACAACAAAAAATTAAGTGATGGATTTAGCTCAATAGATAAATTATATTGAAGAATATAATAGAAGGGACAGGTTTCGAGTTCTTAAAAAATAAATTTATTTCCATATAACCCTAAATATTAATTTTTGAGAGAGAGGATATAAGGACATATTTTAGTTAATTTTTTATAATTAAGTTTAGTACCAAAATGTAAAACTTTAAACATTGTACAACTTTAATAACTTTTTTTTTTAAATACATAGTTTTATTAAAAGGACTTAAGTAAGATCGATTTACTTTCAAAGTCGTACCAAAAAGGATTTTTTCAGTACTGTTTCACTATTTAAAACAAGAACTTTCTGACCCCTCAGTGTGTAACAGATTTTCCCTAATTTTTCCTCAACAAAGAGTATTCAGGAAGCAGCATTGGAACAACTTCCGTTTAAGACTCCGCATATATCATATTTCAGTTAGAAGGGGCAGAAACACAGAGTGCTGTGGGCTGGGTTTGAATGCGAGGTATGAGGGGTCACCTGTCAGAGAGTAAAAGCGCAACGAAGCGCAAAGCGTTTTTGCATTTTGCATTAAATTTATGATTTTTACAGCTGACATTTGTTTTCGGGCGCCTTTCCCTCCTTGCAGCCCCAAAAGCACTTGTGAGTGTGACTGTGCCTTCCTCAGCCGGCAGCCGCATGTGCGTAGGGCATAACATGCAGGACAACAGCAACAGCAACACCAACAATACCTAGCTCGACAGCAACATATTTTTTCCGACCAGCAACTGCAACTGAACAGAATATAAATCGAAAGAACGAATAAATAAATGCCCTCCCACTCAAGTATTTGCCAGTAACTCTTCAAAGATCCTTAAAAAAATGCAAACAAAACATATCACTTTGAAATATATTCAGTATTGAATTGAATTAAATTTTCTTCTTTTGATAAAAAGATCTCTTTGTATTTTTAAATAAATTTAAGCTTTAATGCTAGCAAGCTTATAATAATTTGCCATTATCAACCATACTTACATTTTTAACTCTCGATCAAAAAAGAAATAGCTCCTAATAATATAAGTTCTTAATAATGGTTAATTTAAAAAATCAGAGACACAGATTTAAAATGTACATACAAATTATTTTGTCTTTTAAACTGTATTTGGAAATTAAATTCAAAATAATTTCTGTCTAATTGTAAATTTCGCTTAAGACCAAGCCGTATAGACATTTGTATAGAAATAATGTGAAGTTATCCCAGTGTAGAAGGAACATTTTTAAATTCACAGCTAGTTTGGAAAGCCCTTTGCAAGGGTATTGCGACAAGAGAGGTAGCAGCAGCTGTCATAAGATAAAAATTTGCCCGCGCCTGCATATTGCATATGCAACTGCAACCCGTTGCTAGTTGCTGGTTGCAGGTTGTCGCGAGGGGGGATGAGGGGAATGGGCCGAAAGGGGCAACATGCAACATATTCTAATGCGTTGCGACATCAAGTGACAGCAACGGCGACAGTTGCTGTTGCCGCATGAGAGGCGGCGACAGGCGACAGCAGAAAAGATGAAGAGAGCAGCACCAGCAGCGCCAGCAAAAAAATGCATTTGGAAAGCAAGCTGCATTTTCTCGGGCATGCAAATGAACTGCAATTATGATAAACGCCAACAGTTGACCGGATGTGGGTAACTAAAGGAAAACTGGCCCAAGACCGGGACACTTTTTGTATCTCAAAGATTGTGCAATTATAATAATGGACAATAAACATGAGATGCTAAGAGATTATAAAAAAGGAAATGCACAGACTTGGCAAAAGCGGCAAGAAAATAGGACTTACATACTCCATTACTAAAGAACTTTTATTACGTTTTAGAACACAAAGATATTTGAATAAGTAAAACGGCATATAAAGGAAAAACTAAAACCTTAAAAAAGAAAAAAAAATTTTAAATCGTGTTCAACATTACATATGATCACCATGTGGCCTCTAAAAAAATAATTAAAATTAATAATAATATAAAATTTGTAAAATAAGCATTAAACAATTTAACCAAAGTATTATTCGAAGTACAAATGCTAGTTAATACAAATCCAGCTATTCATTACATAAAAATAGATATGCGGTTTCTATTAATTTTAAGTTGCTTTGTAAACACGACCTTTTGTAAACCAATTTTCAGGAAGGAAGAATATTAAATTGAAGCCAACATATGTTGCCCACTGGCCTTTGACTTTTAGATTTTTCCCATTTTTTCTACCGTTTTTGCAATGTGTGCAACATACACTTATACATACATGAAGAAAGCGAAGCCCCTTTGGCACATTACTCATACGCCCCAGTGGGCAAATTTATGAACTCGCCAGCGCACTTGAGGCCACGACAAACGAGTAGAAAAAAATGGCAAAAACCTACAAACACACACTCCTGACATCCATGTACAAACACACGGGGTAAGTGCGTTTGTATGTTTATTGGAGGGTACCAACATAAGTATGAGGCAAGTAAAGCAGCTTGTAAAATATGCCAAGGGTTAAAAAGTGTGCAGCACATAATTCATACACATACACTCGTACAACACGAAAGTCGCCTGGAAAATATGGCCAAAGGGTAAAAAGATGAAAAGCGTAAGAGAAAGCGTGGCAAAGGGGAATGCTTAACTGCAATCGAGCAACGGGTAAGTAGACGAAGACGAGGACTGCAGCATCTCTTAAGAGGGTGCATACAAATGGTCGCACTGCGGATAATTATATTTCGTTCTGGTTTCTAGTTAATTTTTAAAATGTTTGAATATTTAAATTTATAGGGAGATTACGATAAAAGAAGATTAAAATCGAATTGGTTTATTTATGGCTATAATACCTAAGTAATGTTTATCAATATAAGAAGTAATTTTTAATTTTTAGTAGATTTTAAGAAAAAACAGGATGTTTAGAAAAAACACACTGTCAAAGCTCAAACTCAGCACAAGACATCCTGCAAACTAACAAGCACTCAAACTCAACCACTTTGGTGACCATTTTGTGTTACTAAAGGGCTCTTCCGGTCACATATGCCGCATCCTCATCCTGTGAGCCACATAAATGAACTGCTAAAATGCTAACAAAAGCCCGAAACGGAAACGACCCCCGCACCGTGAAACACGCACCCCTACTTATTTGTCTGTTGGGGAAATTCGCTTGGGCAGACAAAAACACACAAAAAAAAGGATATGGGCAAACCCGGTTCTTTATTATAATTTTTTTCTTCCCCTTTTGCGGTTTGTAATGTGTGTTGTGGCCACAAAATACTGTTAGCCACTTCATTTTGTGGCTTGCCTAGCGAAGAGCGAGAAAGACATATACTTTTTGTGTGGTTAATTGAAACTCGATTGTTTTGTGTTAAACCAGAAATGAGTCTATTAAGTCCAAAAATGAAACTAAAACGATATTGTGAAACAAAGGAAGCTATAAAACGTTTGACTTCGTCCGCCATTAAAATGGCATCTAAATAAACATTTTATGGTTTTTGAAAGGCGAAACTTTCAAAAGCTTCTTAATGAACACGACAAATACCACAATAGACGGGGGGCATTTTATGAGAGCATCACCAAAAATGCTTGAAAAAGGCGTGGGGCAGCAGCAGCAGCTGTCAATATATAGCCAAAATATGTAAATTATCGATTGTTAATTCAAAGCGCCACGATTAGTATAATTGTGTGTTTCTCTTCGAAATCCTAAACATTTTAGTGCCATAAAGCTGGAGCAAGATGTCGTCTTTGGAATATTTAACCAATTGCGTGGATTTGGTTTTGTTTTTACGACCATTTTTTGTTTTTTACGATTCTGCGGCCTCAATAGAGCAATTTAACTAGAGATTATGACTCTTACATATGATTATTTTAAAATGCTTTCAGGTGGGAGTTATGATTCAGATATTAAGCATTTTGCCTACTAATAGAATAATGAAATAAATAAAGTTGAATATTAAAAACTATATTTTTATTTTTTTTTTAGTATTTTTAGTTGGATTTTTTTAGAGGCATTTTAATTCGGTTTTAAAGCAAGAAACGTCTTAAATGTCGATTCTTGTCCTTTTTTTAATATATGTTTAATCTATGTCTTGTTTAATTATGAAACTTAAATCGTAAATTTATATGAACAGTAGCACTAATTTCATTTTACAGTTAAAGAGTGAAAGAAAATCTAAAATTTGATAGTCATAGATTTTTATCAACCTACAAATTGATACCCTTATTTCTTATTAATATTTTTAAATTTAAATAATCGTTGAAAATAAAAATAGCTAGACCTGACCCTTTGTAACACAGTGAAAGTTTTGTGAGAGACAAATTGGGTTTGAAAATTAGTCAAAAGTTGATATCAGACATTTCTCGCTTCATGTCGGAGCCAAGCTAAGTTTTCCGCCAGCTGTTTTCTGTTTACAGTGGAGAAAACTCTCAGTGAAGTGAGGAAAATGTCCCAAAGTCTTGGCCTTGTTCTCTCCTCAAAAATGGCTCTCTGGCCAGGACGTATTTGCTCTCTTTTTGGCTCTTTGTAAATGCACTAAATCATATTTGCTCTGGTTGCAGCTTTTAACACATCCCCCACCCCCTCGCCACACTCACTCACATAAACTAACAAGCGCCCCACGCCCACTCGCCCACCTGCTCGTAAACAATTATGGCCGACGCCGTTGCGCTCTCCGCACGCACACACGCGAAATGGCTGCACACACATGTGTGTGGAAATAAATTCCCCACAAAACACTGCGAAACAGCAGCAACAAAATTACCCAAAATGGCTACACAGAAGCGTCGATCGCCCAATGAGCGTGCTGGTGTCGATGTGGCCAGCTTTGTGTGTGAGTGTGGCCTTTTTTTGGGTTTTTATCATTTTATTTTATAACCAAATTTTTGAAATTGTACACAATGCTGACTATCAGCTTTTATTATTATTTTAAATGCTCCTCACAAAAGATCCCGCGATTCTGTTTTTTAATTAAACAGACATAAATAATTGACAAAAGTATTACAAATAACTGCATAAAATCTACAAATAATCAAAATAGCCAATAAACTGAATGTACTACAAAATTTGGTTATGGTATTAGAGAACTGACAACTGGTCGTATACGTAATTTTTAATAGATAGATTTTTGTGAAAAGCTAGCCCTTGGATTAAGTTAAAAAAAACAATAGACTTAAATGTTTGGAAATTCCCGTTTCTTCCCATTGTCAGGACTACTTTTCTGCCCCAGCATAACCATCTACTACTAAACCATCTCTTCTACTACGCTTTTGTTTTCTCTCCGCTCCCACGCTAAAATTGCTGCCTCAGCAAAAAGCATGCGCACTCAGCAAAGAGTAGCGAACTGAAAACGTATGCTCTCTCTCTCCCTCTATGCTCGGCTCCAACTACCGCTCTATCGCTCTCTGAAAGGGGAGCGCATGGCCTCGCACAACAACAAAAGCACACTTGTTGAAAATGAAAACGGCCCCAAGCCACAAAGAGCGAACTGGTTTTTCGGCGAGCGCGAAAACTAGTGAGCGAAAGAGCGCGAAGAGAGCGAGCGAAGCGTGCATGGCATGTTGTTTATAGATTTTTAGTCGAATTTCGGTTTTTCACGTTTAAAGTTCGAACGTGCGCTGAACGCACGGACTGATGCGACCGGAGTGTTCTGTTGTGAGTGCGAAAGCGTAAATCGGCCTGGCGGAATTTCCACGGATATATATATATTGGATGTACTTCGCCCAAAAATCGCCCATTTTTTGAATCGTTTTCGAGTGATCTTTGTGCTTTATCAAAATTAGACTGAGTTCAAAACAACGTTTATACACATGTGAAACAAAATTAACTAAGTGAGTAGCTAACTTTTGGATAGCCCCACGTTTCCGGAACCATCTAACGTACGTGCCTCATCATAAAACGCGCCCTCAACGAGGCATTCGAGCGAAACCACAAACCAAAAACGGCCAAGCCAAAGAAATATAAAAATTTATATGTATCTAACAAAGGAAACCCATAAATACATAACAAAAACCTATGCGTGAATCAACCACAAAAGTATTTCCAAACAAGAAAAGAAAGTAAAGTGTAAATTCTTTTTATACACATTTTTCGTGTGTATATAAATAATCCAGCCGAGGCGGCAATTATAATACTTAATGAATTTATTGCACAATTAAAGCGAAGCCAACTAATAACAACAACAAATTAATATGCCACTGGCGTGAAAGTCACAACTCGACGCATGAGAGAGAAATCCCCCCTTGCGCCAACAGCACTGAATTATTAATGAAATCGAATTACAAACAAAGCCCAGCAAGCAGCAATAACGATTGCGAATCGGAAAAAATAAAAAAACAAAATAAAAAAAACAAAAATTAAATAAATAATCATCAATAAGTACACACATCAACAAGCGCCGCGGAACGTGGACGGCTTAATCAGCGAAAAGTCAGGCAGCTGGAAAATACTTTGCAAGCAAGGCGCAGGCGCAGGCGCCGCTTTTCACACGAGTTGGCAGCACACGCCACATAAATTGGCATTTACCGTTAAGCGCGCTGCCGTACTTTGCGGTCGGAGCAAGCAATAACAACAACCAGTCAACACCTCCACCGAACCACCAAAGAAAAGCCGTCAAAGTGGATTTAACAAATTATAATAAAATGCTGCAATCCAGCAATCATCATTATTTAAGGCCGGATTATATGACAGCTGCAGCTGCCCCAACAGCGGTAAGCCCCTCATCTCTGCTCATTTTGTCTCCTTTTTTGGGGGGGTATAATTCGCAAGGTGGTAATGCGGCAATCAGAAATTTATTGAATTTATCTGGTCTTATCGCTCAAATCAGGTCAGATTACTTTTTTTAGGCAAACCGGCTTGATCCACTTAAATTAGAAGGGATACAAGGCGAATTGAACTGGGGATTGCCCATCATTTAATACGCTTTTAACTGTATCCTATTAGCTATTTGACAGGTTATTCGTTATTTTCCTAACTTTTTACTTTAGTTTCCTAACAACTGGTTCTTATTTTTGTATAGTTTAATTTTACTTATTATTATTATATTAAATTTGTTCACACTTTTAAAATGTTGTATGTATATTGCACCTAGCTAGAACAATATTTCATGATCAATGCAAATTTTTATTAATAAAAGAAAAAGAATGTTATTAAAGATTTTAAAATAAATGAGGCTCTTATTGGTTCGTATGTTGCTTGAAACTTTTTATAAGGCGTTGCAAATTTCACACTTAATTCTCCACGCATTCCTTCACACAGTCTATCTAGTCAGCCTTAAAAATTGTTTCACCTTGTCAAATTGGTTTACTTTACCTTTGGATTTTTAAGCATGACAAACCTTATAATGGCTTGACATATGGATTTACTAAAAGGAATTCAAAAATCATCATGGTTAAAGGATAGTAATACGAATAGTACAGATATTTGCAATAACACCCAATTCGCTTCACTCGATTATAAAACTTACAGCCATGAATAACAAACTATCGACATTCTGGACATCTGAAATAAATTGTCGAGCAATATTTCATAAATAATAAAAATTTCGACTGTGAAGCACTCGCCACAGGCGAAATATCCTAACCGAACAACCTCCTCCAAACTTCCAGAAGACTTTTGGCCATGTGCTCGCAAACGGAAATGCATTCGGAGTAGGGGTAAAGGAAAATAGCGAGTTCACAATCGTTGAACGATAAATTTTCCAATATCTGCACATAAAACTTATTTATGTTTGTTCACATTAAACTATGTAAATCTGTAGCCGAGTTGCCTCTGTCTGGAAGTGTTTAGAGAGTCGAGTCGAGTGCACCTCTGGAAATTGTATGCAAATTTATGGCGCGCCAAATTTGAATTTATAATGACAGAAAACAAATGCAATTTCACACACACACACACGCACACAGTACCAGTGTTCGAGAAACTATGGCAGTTAATCAGAGTCAAAGTTGTTGTGGTCCCCATTACCCCCCTCTCACCTTATCCAAACTATCTCTCTTCGAACTGCCGTGTGAGAGCCATAAATTTTCATTTTAATTTGTTGAGCGCATTTTGTTCATAAAGAACGGAAGCAGTTTATGGCACCAGCACGATGAGTACATTCATTAACTGGGTAATTTGAAATAGCGTTTTCGGAGCTTACGTGATTTACGGAGATTTCGGTAAAGAGCCCCAGCCCCAGCCAGCCAATCCACCATATTGGTCATGTGAAAGCTTTTCAGCAGCGCAAACGAGCAAAAATCCATAAATCAACGGATCGTATCTCAATACGCAGTCCATGATGAACTGGTTCCGGTGCCAAGTGACTGACAGATTCTATAAATCTCGGATTTATTTATAAGACGGGCTTTAAGTAATGAGTTACTATTTAGATTTACTTTCTTTAACCCTAACTGCATTAAAAATCGTATTAAAAATCATTTAAAAAGCTTTTTGCAGTTGAAAATAGATTGTATTAAGTAAATCAGATAGATGTGTGTTACGAGGGGACTTTAAAATATATATGAATATACTTCTTCCTATACACACCTGAAATATAATTTTAAATTGACGAGCAAAGTGTTAAGTAAATTTAGCTTAACGTGGGCCTCCCGATGACTGACTAACCTTCTTCTTTTGTGCTTTATCTGAGATACTATCTGCGAACGTATAAATTATTCAATGATTAATGGCAGCTGTTTATAATTAATTATAATAAAATCAAATAAACTAAGCCTGACAGCTGTCAGTGTCATCATTTGTATATCTTTTATGTGGCGCCTCAGTCCATAAAAGCGGAGATGTACGTATATTGGATATACTGCGAGCGAAAATGAAAGAGAGATCTCCGAAGTGACTGTTGATAATTTGCTGTCACATGTTGAAAAATTACAAAACTTTTGTGACCGAAAAGGGAAACGGCGTCGCAAAATGGAAATAAATGCGAGACTCCGAGCTATCTGTTGGGCAATAACTCAAAATCTGAACGTGAAAGTCAGTTCAGTTTCAGTTCCAGTTCGGACGGGGCTCATGTCAGAGTCAGAGCTTAACATGAGCTCAAGACCAGTCAGTTAAACTGACAGAGCGGCAGAAAAAGGTAAATAAAGTGCAAATGTCAGCTGACCGCAAACATCATTAATATAATTAAATGTGTCAGTCAAGCGGCCATTTATGCAGTCGGACGTTCATTTCAGTTAACCACACGCTGCCATCAAGTTTGGTTTGGCTGGGTTTGGGCTGGTTTGGGCCACCAAATAACCCAGCAACTTGTCTGGTCGGATGTGGCAGTTAAAGTGTGCGCTTGACATAACGGCTCTGTCTCAGGCTTTTCCCCTGGCGAATTTTCCCCTCAATGGGCCATTCTTTTGGCTTTGTGTTTGCGTGTGGCTCTAATTAAAGTGTCATCAACAGCAGAAATGCCATGCCAGCCAGCCAGTCAGTCATCCAGTCAGTCAGCCAGTCAGCCAAGGCAACAACAAATGAGTCGAGCTGAGTTGTGTATGCTAGTGATAAATTGCCATGTCTAGAGCTGTCATGTTAATTTTTTGTACTCGCACACAAATAATAGTTTTTTGTCCAAAGTGTTAATTAATTCTTGGAACATTTTAAATATGTGAAAAGCGAAACAGACAACTGAAGTACAAGATATACAGCGGAATTGTTATGGCACTCTAATTGGGGTTGGGCTGGGTTAAAAGTCAATTTGCATCAAGCGTTTATATTTTGTGAGTCCATTAAAGGGTTTAGCTCACATAAAAAAGTGTTTTATATTTACATGGTGAGCTTATGGCTTTCAGCTAATTATAAACTAAGGGATTGCCACCTAGTTTTTAGGACTAGCTGTTAAAAATGTTAATAACTCTGTTGATCTACTTGCCAACAAAAAAATATATATTAAATTCGTTTAATTAAAAAAGAACCCTAAACACATATTATATTGAGTTCACTAATGCGGTAGTTTATAAAAACTCTTAGCAGAATTTAAAAATAAACTATTAGTCACCCTTTGAAATCATTAATTAGCTTTCTAATCAAAGCAAAATTCCAAATAAACACACAACAAATCAGTCAATCAACCATTCTGTGAATAACTTTGCTTGTAGAAATTGCATTGAACTAAAATATCATCTTGTTGGATTATAAGCTAAGCACTTGGTGATAAGAAACCGATTAAGAACGGACTTAAAAATAAACCTTCATGGAATCGATATCTACTGCTGTTCATTAAGAAATTTATGGCTTTTTATGGTGGGATCATAAATTTAACGATCCAATTTCGTTAATAAGCGCCTATAAATATAAAGTAAGAAATAGAAAGAGGCAATAAAACTTTAACAGCAGCGTCCAACTCAATGTTACCATCCCATGCCATAATTACTATTATTGCCTTTTGAGAATACAATCAAACGGCATTTATCACTCGAAACTCGACTCAGCCCCATACAATCGTGCCAGCAACACCTCCGATCCCCCCAATCCAAACTATAGTCATAACCATTCATGGCAAATATCATTTTGAAAACTAAATGCTTGCGTATGTACAAATTGAATGGGTGAAACTCAATGAATTCATTTAAATGCACGCGAGGCGGCAACTATGATAATGAATTGCAATAGCCGCTTAAACCGCAAAATAATAACCCGTTTTTTTTTCTCGGTTTGTGTTTTTTTTTCTATAGAGCTAAGTCGCGGCATTACAAATTATGGCCCGAGATAATCGATTTTGTGGAAGGGGACTGAAAAGGGGGCGAATGTGGGTTATAAAACAGTCAAAGTCAATAATCGTAAAATGCTCCAACAAATTAACCAATAAATTCATATAGAAGTAATCAAATTAATGTTCCCGCTGATTACTGTCAATTGCATTATCATCGTCACCATTAACAGCATCATGAGATGTGTCACAAACTCAATTGCTGGCTTAAACGGGTCAGCTTAAAATGTATGCAAATATTAAAAAAATACATACAAAATAATCCAATACAGAGTAAGCAAATGAATTAAAGACAATTTAGAGTTCAATTATGGGAAGAATTGTGACTTACGTTGTAAGATTTAGCTTTGGCTTCAATTATGCCCAAGCAAATGCTTATGCCATCACCATGTGACAAACGCTGTTTATCTTGCCCATTTTCCCAAATTGGTTTTAAAGCCAAGGCACAAAGTGAAAACCCCATAATTCCCCAGTGTCCAACGCAAAACGCTTGACCGTTACCGCGGCATTCTTAATGCCTGGTAATCCGGCGAAAATTAAGTGGGCTTCAAATGGTATCAATCATTAAGTTGCTTACCACACAACACGGGGCGTATGAGTGATTGCCGTAAAATTGTGTATAAATATTAATCAGTTGGCCAGCCCAAAGCCCCTCACCAAACAGATCATTGGGCAAATAGGGCTTTCAGAGCTCAACAAACCATTTGACACTAAATGCACACAAATTGATTTTGAAGCCCGAGCTGAAATTTCAAAAGAAATCACAAAGCATTCAAGAATAAACGTATTTACATATATATTTATAAGTTGCTTTGTATGTAAAAGGGTACTCAAAAATGTCTGACCCAAAGGGGGAAAACACACACACGGGAATGAATATAAAAAGAAATAGGCTAAAAATGTAATGCTGATAAGCTCACAAAGCGGTCAAACTGGCGCCATTTTCGGGGTCCGAGGAGCGGGCGACAAATTCAATCAAATCAACCCACTGAACGGGCGGAAAACAAATAAACAATCAATCTCAATCACATCAATTATGCGCTGAAACAACTTGTGAGCTATCAAAGCCCTCTTATCATCGGGTATTCCGTTTATTTCCGCTGCTTGTTTGGGTGACACTCTTTTTGGCTGTATATTTTTTATTTATTCTATCGCGATGTTAATCACTTTAATTGGCGCCACTTGAACGAGTCGCACTCTGTGTGAGTGTCTGATTGGTGTCCATTAATTTTGTGGCAGTCATTTGAAAGCGTTTCAAATTACTTTTCGTGTTGCAAGCTGGTCTCAATTTACACCAAGCCCCGAAAGTGAAAGTGAACGTTAAAGGCACTTTCAGTCGATTGCGATAAGAAATTATGACCAAGTCGTCACACGAAACAACAAAAGCCAAAAAAAAAAAAAAAACTAAATTGATCATAAATTATCCGTAAGCATTATCAATTTAAATACTGGTGGGCAAGCCTTTCACACAATGAGCTTTGGATTTTCTAACAAGCCAAAACTGGTATGTCAATTGCTATGATTGTTTAGCTAAAATTACAATTAATTAATTTTTTGACAAAAGAACTAAAATATGTAACTTGAGTTTTCAGAAAATCTATCTCCATTTTGTTGGATTTTATTTCTGCGCACAAAAACAATGAAATACGTCCCATCAACAAAAGAGGCGAAAAAGTTCATTTAAATACAAACTGACATGTGTCAAAGTGACACTTTTTGATTGCTACTCGGTTACAAATTTCTAGCTCTTCTTCGCTTTCGTTTTTTCTCCGTTTTGTTGTATTTCGACTGCCGTTGACACTTTCCGAACCTTCCCACCTCCCCACACATTTAGATAGACAGTGCTTGTGACACTTCAAGGCAAAAATGGCAAGGTTGAAATATACAAAACAGAAATAAAAGAAAACGTATAGAGAAAATAAAATAAATTAAAGACACTGTCAGAGTTTTTTCTTTCCGATGACTTGAATGTCATGTCAAATGTCAAGTCAGAATAATATTCGTTTGACTTACGCAGGGAAACGTTGCTGACAGACTCATGAGCATTTGAGAATCGTTTATATAAATGACTAGATATTTTATTTAAATCATCTGCCAAAATGTTAAAATTGAGCAAATTGCTAGTAGCTATGTGTTTGAATTTAAAATTTAAAATTGTTTTTTGGGTTTGAATAGCATATTTTAGTTGAGCTTACACTTAAATGAGTTTACATTACAGAGGTACAAATATATAATTTCTTTTTCGATAGAAAAAAAAACAGTTTCAAACTGTGGTAATCAAAGTATAACCATGCTAAATACTTTCTTATGATCTTTGGAATTAAAATGGGGTAGGAAGTGCATCGAGGTGTTACAGAACAATGCGATGCACAACTCACGCCTTTTTGCAATTTTCCCAGGCTGGCCGTGTGCGTTATCACGTGTCAAATATCTGGCACCGAACAAAGGCTTTCCACACTTTTCGTGTGGGTAGCATCTTTATCGAGGGAATCGAACGGGGGGCCTGCTGCCTCTGCCTATTCAAATTAGCTGAGCGAGTGTTGCGAATAAAATTTACCTACTGCAATTCATTTATTCAGCTGTATCCGCTGTCTTTTTGGCTTGTCGCGCTGTCATTTCGGTGTACTTTTGCACATAAAAAATACAACAAAATGTGCGCTCGTTTTTTTGTTTTCTTCGCTTATCGCAGCGAAAAAATCTAACGAAAGGGGAGATCCCCTGTTTGCCCGCCAACCCCCCTTCCACTGCCACTGCCATATGTTGTTGGTTGCATTGCTCGCGTTATTTGGCTCTATTTGCATATTTTCGCATTTTATTATGCAGACAGGCAGAAGGCTTTAGAGGGACAAGGAAGGAGGGGAAGCGGCGAAGAGGCGTCAGCACGTCATTCAGTCGGATTCGGACTCCTCTTCTGCCCAACTCCCCTCGAAAATCCCACTGCTTTAGTTTCGTTTTTTGGAATAGACAGGCCAAGTGCATTTTTTATTCGCGAATTGTATCTGCACAGAGGGAAAAATTAATGTGATGGTTTTTTTTTCCAGCTGCTACAGGGGTTGACATATAAATAAGCGCTTTGGCACCTTTACTTTATGTGATTGCACAATGAAACGAAACTAAAAAATATTTGAATTTAATTTAATTTTAATTAAAAATAAAAATATATAATTTTCTGTGTACTGGTCAGGGTATAGGGGAAGATGGGCCAACAGCTGTGCAACACAAAACTGTCAGTTTGGCAGATCCGGCGCGAAGTGCTAAAATAGTGTAAGATCCCACTCTCTATCTCTGTCTATCTGTTTCTGCCCCTCTAGTCCCATCTCTTTCTGACTGTCAGAGTTGACTGGCAACGGAAGTGCAACAACAATTTGTTTTCTTTTACCAAGTTTTCAGAATGGCGTTTCTGTACCGCTATCTGGTGGATATGTACAGTGAAGAGTAGCTATAGCTTAGCTTGCTTAAAATAAAATTGCACGGCAATATACAAAATGCATAAAAATTGAAAAAGACCAGATTCTTAAACTCCACAGCATTTTAGATAATTAAATTTATAAAGACGAAATTGATCCCTTCCTTCTTTAGTAAGTTTTATCCAAATTAGACTGTACAATATCCTTTCAATCTATCTGCGGAAATTAAAGAAAATGTCGAGAAACGTTATTAACAATCAAATAAAACATTTAATGGTGTTGTTAAAAAAATGCAAGTCAGGCACCCAAGGGAGGAGGATAAAATGAATTATGCCAAAACGAAGAGGCTACAAGTGCAGCAGAAAACATAATCAGAAAAGGGCGTGGGCAAAAGAGGCGTGGCAGGCAGGAGGGGCGGGATGCTGACAACACTTGTCAACGCAAACGTAGAGCGGCATAATTATAAATAACACGTAATTAACGCGATGCCAAATGCGAATGACACCTCCGAGCGAACATTTTGTGGGTCTGGGCGGGTCTGATCCGCATCTTCTGGCTCATCGTCAGGCGACACACACTCAGAGAAATTAAGTATGATTAATGTTCCTTTGCACTTAACAGTAGTGCAAGTCGGACTAGGCGTTTACAAAATAAATAAAGAAAAAAAGGAATGGTATTCCAATTTCAAATTTAATAAGCCAAATTTGTTTCATCCGAAAGAACCGAGTTCAAGTCCAATATTTTTTGTTAAGTCGCCTGATAAATTATCCAAATGTTATATTTTTTAGTCGGGACTATTCGAAATGTGTATACCCCGCCGCACCGCACTACTTGTCGGTGGTTTTGGCATTTTGACAGGCGAGCCAAGGCAACAGCCAGCTGACAGGCAACAATGCCAGCGAGACACCAATAATACTGCATTTGCAGTGGACTAAAATAATAAAGTGTCGTTGGTTTCATTATGCGATCGCGATGGAGACGAACGCATCAGGTGCGAGGGGGGAAATTTCATTAACGCTGACAACTTGAAATGCTAATTATTGTCAAATTAATTTAGTCAGCTGTCAGCTTAAAGATTTTTCTTAATAAAAATAAAATCTGAAAAAAAATGAGCGACAAACACGGCGCGGATCAGTCGGAAAGTAGGAATTAATGAATGCCGCATGTGGGCACAGGCATTCAATTCACTTGACAGCAATGACAGACACCTTTTGCTTGGCTTTATGCTAATTTGCCAGGCCAACAGCTGCCGCCGCACAGGCACGTATATACGAATTCCGCTAAATGGGGGGAATAAAGTATCGAAATTATTGTTCTTGATGAACAACAAAGATTTGTGGTGAAATAATCGGGTGTGAGTGTTTGGTCGAGGGAAAGGAAGAGGGAATGCTACATTTAAATTCTGTGAACTTCTCATGATCCAGTTTGAGGTGCTAAACCGTATACACACAGTTTAGTGAACAGTCTTTATATATTAAACGAGATGACAGCTAATGGGTTTCTCAGAAGCAAAACAATATTTCTTTTCAGTATTTTCTTAAGTACTTGTAAGCATAAGCAAATCTAAACAAATCAAAATAAATCAGTTGTGTTAAATAAGTTACTCAAAATTCTAAATTGATATATATATGTTAATTTAAATAGCATTATTTTTTGAGGCATAATCTCAAAAAAGAGAGATAATAGCCAAATAAATGAGATAAAATAAGTGCTCACTTATCCGGTTCAGTCATTCACAAAGAATTCAAAAAATAAATAATTATGTATGTCAAAACAACAATGAACCGCGTTTGCATAACCCTCACAACTGTTAATATCTTTATTTATTTACGCATATGTATTTATATATATTTATATATATTATTTTTCGTACACCATATTTAGGCTGTGTTTTTGTTGCGGGAGGAAGTACAGCCCGTCATAAAGTAACGCCCACGTTGACGCATTCCATCACAATGCTGGACAGAGGCTGGCAGGTGACAGGCGCACGTTGCGTATGATTGATAAGCACGTTGTCCAAATTATAGATACAGAGGATACAGAGCTACACAGATAGAGATGGCGAGAATTGAAAAAATAAACACCATTAAGCTGAGGCAACTGCGGCAAACTTAGAGCAACCTTGAAAGGCCTCATCTTCGAGTCGCATTTTATTTGTGTGTTTGGTGTTTTGCTCTGCTGCCACATGAGTGATGAGCGAAATAATGGAATATGCCAATTGGTGTTGACATCAATAACACGAAAAAAACACATTAGACAGACAGAGGGAAGTGAGATTAAGTGATAGATCTGCAAAAGAGCATTGGCTTGTTGAATTTTTCTCTCGTTCTGTGGCAATTAATTTGGCTTAAGGCTATGGGGTTAATTGTATTGTGTATACGCACTGTGTTACCCACAGACATTGATGTAGCACCTAGAAAAATAAGAAAACCAAAATTAAGGGTTGGTTATTAAAAAGGCTATTGAACCCATTATTCAACAGTATTTTTTGTGCAATAGCTTTAGAAGGAATTCTGTTCTGATCTACTCAAACAGTTTTTAAAATTCTCAACCCCAAAATGTCAACGGACTACACATTTTGCTCTATTTTAAGCCCCAAATATTTATTCTCATCCCCCTAATTACCCAAATCGCTTTTGTTTCCCAATTTGACTCACCCACCTGGGCAACTAAATAAACCCCACCTGACAAAAGATAAACAAAATATTCGCCATGCAAATAGAAAAACTAACAACAACCAAGTAATTTGCAGAGAAACACCGAAAAACAAAAACAAAAAAATGACAAAGATAAGTAAACAAAACAAAAAAGCGAGGAATGCGGCGACGAAAAACAAATGTTTGCATACACAGTTCTGGAAGCCAAAACGACCAAAAAAAACTTAAAAAAAAGGCCAACTGTAGAAAATGCAGCAACAGCAGCGAAGCTATAACAACTGCCAACTGACAACTAAATAGACACGTAATGTTGACAAAAGTCTGACATGAAATCTAACAGAGAAACAAGACACGACCCCAGCGAAGTTTTCCGAGAGGCCCCATAGATTGTTGGTAGGGGGTTAAGGGGGGGCACTACGGCTCCAAATGAAAGAAAGAGTGACACATGAAAATGGCATTAATGTGTCACTCAAAGTGCACCCAACAACTGCAGCAGCAGCAGCAGCAGCAGCAAGCCACTGTGACAATTGCAATGATATGGCTGACAGTCGGGGACTCATGCAACGTCTAAAATTGCAACATTGTCTAACGCCAAGTGCTCTTCACCGACGGTGGCAACTCTATGCATTGCATTGCATTGCATTGCATTGCCACATGCCATATAGTCGGGTAGTCAGATAGTGAGATAGTCAGATTGCCAGAGTAGTCGAGTGCCAGGGATGGCCTCGTCGGATCTCGGCTTTATTTGCTATTTGCTATTTGCTATTTGCTATCTGCTATTTGTTCGCCTCGTCCTCTCTGCTGTGCTGCTCTGTTGGCCCGCGTTTGACAGTCAAATGACGCTGTCGGTTGTCAATATGACAAGTGTCAGTTGTGCGGCAGTTGACAGTTAATGTGACAGCGTTTTGTGTTTCTCTTATTGCCATGCCGGCTGAAAATAAACCAACAGGCATATTGAATTGCAGTTGCGGCCGGGACTGTCTGGGGAGGTTTTATGGGGTAAGACCAATGAAATGGGGTTACAATTGACTGAAGGGGCTAACAATTGTGACCTTTGTCGTGTGCTTCGATTCCTTAAGAGGCAAAGCCATTCTGGAAACCAAAAATGTTGACAACTCAATTCTTGTTATAAAAATAAATGTTTTGGTATGGATGTTAAGCATTATTATTATTATTTTAGGGCTCAGTTTTGTATTTAGGAAACAGCTAATTTTCACATAACTCCCAATTTCAACTGCCCTCCCTACAATATCACAGCTCTAGATGAATCATTTAATTCAACTTGGGCCCAAAGCCCTTAATATTTTTATAGCCATTTATGCAAATTTTTCTTATACATTTATATTTGTTCTTCTTTTACCCAGGCAAGCAAAATTTATTATCACCCAAACGAAAAAAAAATGTATATAAGTAAGCGTATACAAAAAGGTGTTAACAGGCTGAATGATATAATATACATGCATAATATGTATAACGACAGAGTGCCCACTCCCAATGTTATAAACGGAATGGGATAGAAAGAGAAGGGGCCGTAAGAAAAGAAAGAGAGGAAAATACAAAGTCTGCATAAAGTTTTATACCATTTTTATCGCTTATTTTATAATTCCCCAGCAAAACTGCAAGGGCGTCTTAAAAAACTGAGTCAGGGGTTGGGTTGGGCTTGGATTTGGGAATGGGGATGGGAATGGGTTTGGGTTTGGGGGAAAGGTCTGCTAAAGACGTTGCCTTTGGCTTATGCAAAGCGTCGTCGACGATGGCGGCGGCACACAATTTCCGCTTTTTATGCTTATCCTGTAATTCATATTTATAGCAGCTATTTCTGTATCGTAATGTGTGCGAGGGAAAGAAATTTCCTGAGCCGCTGAATCTTGAAAATTGCATTTTACAAAATATTGCCAGCAAAATGTGGTCCAACGAAAAAAAGAAGTGGCGACTGAATAGATCTCAAAGTCCATTATAGATAACTTTTATTGCTGTTGACTAGCAATAAATCAAATATCTTGCAAGTAACATAATATTAAAGCTACTTTACTTTATTTTTCCCCGAAAATAAACCTCTTAAATAATGATTGAAGAGTACTCTCTTTCAATCAAATCACAATACCCTACAAAAAGCAACACCTTTCGGCAAAGCTTCAAAAGTGAATCGATCAAAAGTTTCAATTTGAGAAGCAACAAGCCAAAGTCAACAATTCAACTTGTCTGTTACCAACTTACGTTGTATGACCCTCCTCGTTCCAACCCGAATTAAACTTGGCTGTCATGTCATTGTTTCACGAACAACAAAAAAAAACGATGCATACAAAGTTTCAACATTTTGTTTGTCATATTAACATAAAGTATGATTTTTCAAGGGCCTTCGAGTGCGTGAGCCACACGCTTTTCCCTTCGACCTCTTCCCTTGCTCAACCCAAAAGCTTCGCGTGCCGCTTTTATTTGTTTATAATTTACTTTACTTTTATTTACCAAAGACTCTTTTATTGTTTCAAGTCTACGTGCGATGATGACTTAAGTATGTCGATGTGTCACACTTCTCAAATGTTGAGTGTATTCAAGGGGTTGGCGGGGAAGTAGCTTAGGGCACTATAAAATAGTTTGACACATTTAGCTTTTCTTGTTAATTTGTATAATACTTGAGGCATTTGTTTGTGACACTTGTGTGAAATGTTAAGCAAATAACTTTAGCAGCGTGATGATAAATGGTTGCTATGGTTAGGATCATAGCGGACCAATTTGAGAACCATTTTAAATGGTAGGTTTTAAAAGCTCTTTATATAAAGAAGTTAGTCTACAAATGCATAATTTAATTAATAATTTTTATTATATCAGTAGTGTGGTAAACCATTTTCCAACTCAAATCCAGGTCTAGGTGTCACAGGCCATTCCTTTTCTCACATACCCAACTCTACACACCTTTAAAATAAAATTAGCATTAAAAATATGTGCACAAACGATAATAAATCAAATCAAATCATGACAGCTGAGTGTGTTTAGTTCAAAGTGTCTAATTAAATTATACGCATTTAACAAGCGGCTGTGACTTGATTGTGCAAAGGCATAACTAAATGCATTTCAGTTGAGGTTTCATTTCCAACTTGCTCAGCCATGACTACTGTTGTTGTCGTAGTCACTTGTTTTTATTGCCGTACTCAGGTTGTTGTTTGCTTACCTTGTTAGTGTCGATGTTTTGTATACACATTTTTCACAAGGTGTAACATTTTAATTATCACAATACTTATAATTTATACGTATTACGTTTTTTCGTCTTTTTTGTATTTTTCATTTGCTTTTAGGAGCTAATTAAGTGTTAAAAATAAGTATTTTTCATAGTTATATAGTCTCAAATTTTAGCATGTTCATAAAAAAAAAACGTTCAATACCATTTAATAACAATTTTCGATAGGCTAAGTCACACTACAGTGGAAGTTGATTTGTATAATTACCCACAACTTGGCCTCAATTATTATACGAACAGGTCAGAGACAGAGTAATACTTCCATTTCGCTCCGCACAAGTCAATTGACGTTCACATATATGTATAAATTAAATATATCTACGGTTTATGAAGCTATTGTCCAATCGTAAATTAAACAAGCCCCATATGGCTCATTCTATCTGCACAAAAGTACATACGTTCATGCGGCTGGGGCTGGGAAATATTTATAAACTAAATCACAAACAAAACACAAAATGTGCGACACGAATATGCGTAATACCGAAAATCAATACGGAAACTTTATCAACATGATAATAAATTATGACTAATTGTGCTAAAAACGAGACGAATGGGGTGAGTTCTGTCCGCCCCTCTGTTTGCGCCAATAATTAATAAACTGTTGATGAGGAGTGGGATTTGAGGGGTGGTCTTTGGGTATATCCACACAAATTCAAATCGAATAAATATAAAGAGGCCATTCTATTGGTTGACTAAGGTTATACACTGTATTTTTTAGTTCAAAGTATAAATGGTTTATTAGTAAGTAATACAAAAAAAGGTGGAATTACAAAAAATAATATTTAAATTTAATAATTCAGAAGTCATATTTTATCTTATTAAAAGATCATTTTAATCTCAGCTCATATAGAACCTAATAAATTTTCAAATTACCATTTACCAAAAAAAAAAAGGAAAATTCCATTATAGTGCAATCAAAATATAAAAGAAAATGTAATAGCAGATGTACATTTATCTTAACCAAACCTAAATTATTATTAGTAAATAAAAACAAGAGTTTTAAAGTAAATACCTTTCTTATTAAGACCAAACAGTCTTTTCATTCTTTCCATTTAACATAATAATCCCCTGAAACAAAAAATGATTGTTACTTCTTTCATGTGCACACACAAGCACTCTGATTACAGGGCATCCAAAGTACTCTTAAGTACCGATAAGAAATTTTGCCATTTTTACAATAGTATCATAATAATTTATGGCGGCCCATTGAGTGTTATAAAAGCTTCAATATTTTGTAGTTTACGACTTGCGCCAGTTGGGCATAAGCGTAATTACGCTCGCATACATACATACTATACACACAGTGAGTGTACGTCATTATTTTCGATGTGGCCCTGTGTGTTTGTGTGTGTATGGATTGTAGTTGGGCGATGAGTTATGAACGTTCAACTCTCGCCTCAGTTTTGGGTTTTCCCTTTCCGCTTTTCCTCCTTCCTCTTCTTCTTCTTCTGGCCATAATTTATGGCATGCGGCGAAATGGATTTTATTGCAAAAACCGTGTTTCGTGTTTATGGCACAAACTGTGAGTGGGCAATATTCATTTCATTTATGTGTACTTATAAGTTATAACTACGATCGCCTGCAATTGCAGCTTGTGTGTCGGCACTCGTTCGATCCCGCTTTGTACTACTCAATCGGTAATATTCACTCCCATGGCTCTAAATGCTGATATATACGATCGTTTTATAAGCCTACTAAATATATAGAATGGTTGAAATTACCCAATAATCATAATTCGAAAAACTCAATTGATAAGCAATAAGCATAAAGTCATCCACAATTATGGGTCACAATTATGGGTTTTTTTTCCAAAAATTTTCCATTGCTCTTTAAATTTTATAATTTTTTGTAATTATAATATAATAAGCAATATTTGTAGTCGGATTCAAGATATCAAAAGCTCATATTTCCTCCGATTAAATACCAAAATTAAATTGATCACATAAAACTATTATTTAATTAATAAAAGCCTTTGCCCTTTAATTAAATGCCTTAAATTTCTATAGTATTTTATTAAGCCTTCCAAACTCAACCCCATTTGTAGAACACCACCACTATCTCAGACATAACTTTGGCACTTGTTTATTGCTCAATATATCACAAATGGCTAATAATTTCATTAGCCTAATTGCTCAATTGGAAATGGTCATAAAACCCGATGAACGCTGATTACATTTTATTGATATGAGCTGTGCATATAATTATAGAAAACGCGTGAGATGGATTAAGTTTGGTAAAGGAAGCAATTTGATTAAACAAAGAAATTATTTAATGATTTACAGAAGTTTGCAATGGAATTTAAAGTCGTTTATTTCGTTTGGAAATTTTTTTTAAAGTTGTTTTTACTTCAAAAAAATAAAAGTCAAACCACAAAATATGTCAACTTCACGATACGCCCTTTATTATTTGTTTGTGCCCTCGAACCAAATAAACAAACACTCCCAAGGGTGTAGTTCGAATTTTTCCAGCACTACATTGACATCATTAAATTAATGTGTTTCTATATCTTGCCGTTCAACTTTTTTTTGGCAAACATTTTAATAGCCTCATAATTCCCTTTATTTTGTTGTGGGATTATAAATATTTATGGCCGCAGGCCTGTTATTTATGTCGCCCAAAAAAGGGCAAGAAATGGCGTTGCACGAGTGTTTCCAGATCGCACCAGTTTTGTGGCGAAAGATAAAGATCTGGGGCAGAGTTAACCAAAGAAGTGTTTGCCGAACAAAGTAGAGGAGAAGACAATAAGGCGGAGATCTTATCGGCGATGCACAAAACGCACGATATCTGAGACAAACGCAGTGTACTGATAGACCCTCTTTTTCGTTTCTTTTCTCCTTTCGTTTTGCCCAGCAGCTGGACAACAAAAGCAGTCCGTTGGCGCTATTGGCCCAAACATGCAGCGCCATCGGAGCGGATACCACAAACCCCAAGCTGCTGGCGGCCAACATCGAGAAGTCCACAAAGCAACTGCAGCACCAGCCCAAGGGATCCAATGGCGGTGGAGGTGGCGGCGGGGGTGGCGGATCCTTTGGCCTGGGCCAGCAGATATCAACGGATGGCAGTGCACGCGATAAATCCTCACCCGTTAGCAGTCATTCATCCAGCGTCAGCACCGGCTCCGTGGAGCAACAGCAGCTGCCCCCCGCCCACGGCAGCAAGCCGACCCCCACAACCTTTAAGCCCTACGAGCCGAACAACAACATCAGCATTAGCAACAGCATCGGCATCGGCAACATAACCACAGCCGCCGATTGCGGCGCCACAAATCTCAGTAGCAGCAGTAGTAGTGCCGGCGGTCAGAGGGTGCGGACCCCCAAATCGACTTCGAATGGAGGTGGTCATGGCCAGCGCTGCGACTCGAACCAAAGTGCAAGCTCGCATCGAGAATCGCCCACAGCTGCTGGCAGTCTCAGGAGGACCCCCACCACGGGCAGTGCCGCCCAGCTGAACGGCAGTCCTGGCCTTCAGCCCACCGCCTCGTCATCCTCCACGACGCCCGGTCGCAGCAATTCCAAAGAGTCGGCCACGATGCACAGTCCCAGTGCAGCGGCAGCGGCGGCGGCGGCAGCGGCCCAAATAGCCAGCTCAAATCGCCTGCAGGAGGCCGCTCTGGCCGCCGCAAAGGAGGCCAGCTATGTGAAGGCCCTGCACGCGGCCAGCCAACAGGGATCCGCATCTGCAGGCTATTATCCGCCCGGTGAGTGCAACCAATTGCGTAATGCAAATGCATTTTGGGAACGGCAGGGATTACTATACACACACTGATAAAAGAAATGACATCTAATCAATTTAAATATTTATCCCGCAATGGGTTTTTGATTTTATAAAAAAATATTTTTTCCATATTTAATTTCACTATTTTTGCAATAGATTTTATTATCTCAAAGCATATTAAACTTAAATATATTGCGGCTAAAACAAATAGTAATCATAATTAAACATTTGCATTCCTAATTAATTAAAAAGTGTTGTATATTAGGAATTTGTACTAAAATAAAATTTAAAATTTTAGTTTTAATAGCCAGATATTTATTTCTGATATTCCAGTTTTTATCAGTGTATATACACATCGAGTTATAAGCCTCTTACAAATTTTGGTTGTACTACAAAATATTTGAAGTTCTGAAATAACAATGCAAGACCTAAGCTCTTCTATAGCTTGCAGATATAAATTATCTGCTCTATATAGAAGCCTTAACTTTTCAGTCAAAAAATTATTTTAACATTCGTTTGCTTGAAACTTTTTATGATCTAACCAAATATGAAAACACGCGAATCCACACCAAACCCCTATGTATTGTTTTAATTAGCCTCAATGAAATTTATAATGGTGAACATCATAGAAGAGATCCGTAAAGGTTGATCCTTAAATAACTTTAAACATAATAAACATAACATAAAAAGAATGTTCTTTATGAAGGGACTTATCTTTTTTTTAATTTCTAGTCACTATAAGCAAATATACAAGATTGCTTGCTAACCAATTCCAATACAATTGCCTTTCAGGTTACGGTAGCCCCTATTCCATGGACCTGATGACAGCCAGTTCTCTGATGTCGCCGCACCACGCCATGTTCAAGGCGTCGGCGATGAATCCGTATCTGAACTACGCCCGGATGAAGGGCCTCACGGAGCAGTCGATGATGGCGGCCACGCCCAACGTGTGCCGCGATCCCTACTGCACGGGATGTCCGGCCAGTCCGCACTACATCAACAAGGCGGCGGGTCAGCCGTGTCCGGCGGGCTGTCCGCAGTGCGAGGCGGGCAACGGTGGTCGCGACGGCAGTGCTGGCAAGTCCGGCGGATCGCAGGGTCAGTCCGGATCCTCGAGTGCGGCGGCAGCGGCGGCGGCGGCGGCTGCCTCCTCGTACCACGCCCAGCTGGCCGCCCTGGCCGCCGCCACCCAGATGCCGTACGTGTGCTCGTGGATCGGCAGCGATGCCGCCTACTGCGGCAAGCGGTTCGGCACCTCCGACGACCTGTTCCAGCATCTGCGCACCCACACGGCCTCCGTGCCGGATGCGGTACTGAGTGCAGCGGCCGCCGGCGGCATACCGCCCAACCATCCGCTGTTCCAGCGCACCTACCCCACCCCGCCGCTGAGTCCGCTGTCGGCGGCCCGCTATCATCCGTACGGGAAGCCATCGATGCTGCCGCCCTCGTTGGCGCCGCCCGGTATGCCCGGCCTGCCCCCGCATCCGGCCCTGGCACAGTACTTTGCGCCCTACTCGTTATACGGGCCCAGGATGGGGTCGTCGCATCCATAGTAGACCGATCCTGATCCTGCTCGTGATTCAGTCCTTCAGGCCCTCAGTCAAAACCATAATTTCTGTTGAGTCGTCGTCGTCGTCTCTCTGTGTGTTTTTGATTTTCGGTGTATATGACTCACTCGTGAAACGAAAAGCTAGTGATCTAATGTACTATAGTTACATACAAATGTGTTTACAACTTAGCTTAAGGAGTCTAGCGTCTAGATATTAATATATATATATACTTATATCTGAATATCGATGATATATAGTGCAGCACATCAGATATCGCTCGTCCTTTGTGTGTCTGTGTGTTTTGTGGTTGCTACCTAAACGCATATGGTAGTCTTAATATTATTTATTATATTCAAGCGAAACAGAATTACAGAATTAACGAAATGAAAAGATTGTCCAAAAACTTAAAGTTGTAAAATTCTTGTAAAATATATATATACGAGTAACTGCTTATAATTAATTCTATACATACCTATACATAAATGTGTAATTATGAACAATATTTTAATGTTCAATTAAGTCACTACAAAGAAATCAATAAATCAAAGAAAATTAAATACCAAAACAGTTTTCTCTTTTATACTTTTGCAATGGGGATTGTGTAATAAATAAAATAATCTGATGGTTAGTGATCCAAATAACATGGTATGGTATTTATGGTGCATACGATTCCGTATTTAAGTCCCCAAATTTAAACAAATCCACCAATCAGCTCAACATCCTACAATTATCTCGTTTTAAAAGTTCAATCTGCTCTTTTCCTTGACTTCCTGTTCATTATTCAGGGAAAACTGTCACAAACAGTTGGCTGCAGACCAAACCAGATGCCTAAAACCGTATCGGAAAAGCTTTAAGTCATGGCCAAAAGGCAAACAAGACCAAGACCGAACCAAATATATATGTAAACGTATCCATTGGCTCACAAATCATAACATTTCGGTTACGTTTGCCGCTAAATTATACCAGCCGAGCTACTGGAATAGCTACTGCTACACACACACACACACACGAAATGGCAGTAAATCAAATTTTATATTTCCCCAAAAAGAAGTGGAAAGTGGGCAGTGGGTAGTGGGTGGAACTCAAGGGGCACAGTTGACTGGCAATAGTTCCTCTGCTCACTGCCCACATATGGCGTCGATAAATTAAAATTTTCGTTTTTGCCATAGATGGCGGGGAGGGTTTTGTAGAGAGTTATGCCCCTGCATTTTGACAGCTAGCCGCCCCACCTGACAATTTATTGTATTATACGGCGATGGAGGGGGGCCAGAGAACCCCCCTTTTGACCTGGCCAGGCCATGGTTCAGACTCTGACTCTGGTCACCATCTCTGTCCCTCTGTGGGAGTCATAAAAAATATGCCATAAACCTCCCACACACACACACACACACACACACAGACACACACACATATTGGCGTTGGCATCAATAATTCTTTCATAAATGTCCATTTCGCCACATATAGTCGAGAATCGTTCTGGGTTGAAAGGGAAGAGGGCACCTGGAAATGGGGGTGTGGTACGGGCCATGGAAGCTTATATATAAGTGATGTTCACGTTCAGTGCTTTTGACAAGCCGAGGATGAAGATCTCTTTTGCCCTTGCCCTCCTCTGCAATACTCTCCTCCGATTCTTGTTTTATTTTGTTTCATACCACATCGCAGGTGAAAGCCACCGCCATCGCACTGGCCATTATAGTTCCCTCTAGCCGCGACCATTTATCATTGGAGGCAGATGCCCCCACCACCCACCTCCCACCGAAACCCACCAGAAACCCATTCGACCAGGCTGGACTTGTCACCCAAACTCGCGGAGAAAGAAAGGAAAACGGCACCAGGGAATGGGTGTGGATGTGGGTGGTGGAAATTTATTGGTTGGGGATTTTGTGAAAATATTTCTTCTACCGTTTGCAAATTTATTTTTCCTGCAAAATAATGGAGATGAAAAATCGCCAAAAGATACAAAAATATTACAAGGCAAAGGCAACAATAAAACCATAAAATAAAAAACCGACAACGAAGAGAAGGTCGTATAAAATATGACTGTCCTTTTGGATAGTTGGGGGGCAGCATGTGAATTGTTAAGGTAGCCAATTGGAAAAGAAAGCCCCGTGCCAGATATATGAATATATAGGTATGATGTACGTTTCGATGCGAGTGTTCACTGTACTTGGGGTCGTGTGATCCTACTTAGTCACCATCACCATCACCACCATCTTGGCGACCATTAAAATCGTCGACTTGTTGGACTATACTTCGCTCGTGATAAGTGTTGACTGCATATTTAAAATGCAGACATGCTGGCACTCTGCGAAAGCAGGTAAAATCGTAATTCACTGAAATTTACGATTGCAGCAGCAGCATGGCAGCCAGACAAATGAAAGAAAAAACAACAGAATGCTAAACACTTGGGCGAAAGATAGTCAAAACGAATATGGGATACAGGATTTTGTGCCATTGTACATAATACAGAATTACAATAGTAATTTAGGGTTCATTTTAAGCTACTTACTTTCAAGAAGACGAAAAATTATTTTAATAATAATGGGGCGAAAAAAGAGTATAAAAACTGACATTAAATTTTAAATTTTAGATTCCAACTTATGTAAACTATTTCATTTTTTTCCATTTTAAGAAAGAGTTATCACCTGTTTTAATCACCTTACTGTTTATATCTACAATCAAAGCAGTTGCAATAGTGCAGTGGCTTATACCCACAGCCCGCAAAGAGTATGAACAAAAGACACCCAAACCCAAAGTGCAGGCCACAACAATAATTTTCAAAACCAAATGACAGCCGACAAAACCATATATCATTGTGCATGGAGGCAACGCCACCGTCTTGTCTGACTCTGCCACCCACGATCTGAACTTTTGTCACTTCAGAGGCGTCGCTGGCTGCCTTAACCAGTGTCTGTCGTCACCTCAGACCGAATCCCGCTCAAAAATTTTAATTTCTCCAACAAAATAATGGAGCGGGAGAAATGGAGTCGCACGAGTTTAATAAATTGCCATCCAAGTGCTGCTTGAAATTGTCGCATGTGTCGAGGCATTGCAAGCAAATGGCGCGCACTAAATGCATGTATTTTTCCATTTCGGCGACGAAGACCTCACAGGCAACTATCAACGTCTGATGACATTTCCATAATTAGTCGAGCGTGTCTCTGTTGGTCTGACTTTGGCCGGGGCTCCCTTTGCTCATGTTGCATGTTGGATGTTTGGACGCTTGTCTTGATTTGATTTGATGCCAGGAGTGAGCTGCACTTTGGAATCAACATCGACTGGGGTCGACTGGGGTTTTGGTTCTGAGCAGTTGGGTGTGATGTGATGTGATGTGCGATCATGATGAAGGCCTTTCATATTTATTTATTATGCACACAATTTTGCAGACATCGTTGTGCATGTCCCTGTCACGTCGTCTCCTTCAGCCACCTCCATCTCTCATGTGCGAATTGACGCCGCATTTATGGTGTTGAAATATTAATGCCGAGAGTTGGTCATGTCACTTTGATTTATGAGCCCCTGGAACACTTTCCTATATACAACTCGCATGGGGGGTTGTACGGGTCTGCGCGTTTTAGTTTCGAGCATTGAGATGTTGCTGGTACAAGTCGCTGTGTCGCAAATGTGAAAAAGCAAGCGAAATTCAACAGACATTCAATGTGGTGAATTTTTAATCCACATTTTATATTTCGTATAAACTATATAATACAAGTAGTTATTTAAATATTGTACCCATCGTTTAATTTTTTGCCCATTGTTTTTAATCTTGAATCCGATTTAATTTACCAATCTATACAATAAAGCATTTACTTGATAGTAGTGAATACACTATATAAAGTTAAATGTTAGGAAAAACATTATAAATACAAAATGAGGAGAAAATAAATTAAATATTTTAAAATATTATCACATTATGGTAATTTCACTCAAAAATACGTTTTACTAATCCTCTTTTACACTGACTAAGCAGTAAGTACTTGCAAACCAGCCAAATCAGAACCAGCAATCGATGTTCACCAAGTTGATGGCTGACAACCGCTACACGAGGAGAACAAGGCGAAAACAGCTAACCGTTCTGGCCAGCAAACCAGAAGCCCAAATGCAGATACCAGAGGAGCAAACAGCAGCTACTTATTTGTTGGAGATGCTACTACCGGTGGAGATGCGGATCCCGGGGTTGAGGTCGCCAAGCCAACGGCAACTGCATTTTATCTTTTACTCCTCGGGTTCCTCTACTCCGCGAATAAGTGGAAAATGCGTGGACATTAAATATGCATGAGCGAGAACATTACATATAAATAAATTTAGCAAACTGTTTGTATGCAATGCGCTTGCAAATGCATTTTATCGATGATGATGGTAATGATGATGCCCCTTTTCGAAGGTGTTGAAGTTGCAGCCACGGTGCTCACGCAATGTCTGCGACCGGGACTTCGACTGCGACTTTGGGGACCGCCATGAAACCGATGCATTTGACAGGCCTCCTGGGAGCCCACGCACTGAAAACTAAATTTTCTTTAAAAAAAAAAACTACGAATTTTTCCTAAATGCTTAAAACCTTTGCCCCAATTGATTTTAAATCATTTGTTTACCTAAACAGAGGCTAAAAACCTTTCTTAACATAAGCAAAATATGTCCAAATTCAAAAATGGTTTTAAGAAATCTCTTCTAATTCCACCTTACTTGTGCTATTATTTCTTCTGAAGAATTCGCGTCTTTCTTTTTTTAATGTATAGATTTGTTTTTTAATACTTTAGTACGGCGTACAAAGCATTTTACTTACATTCGGAATCCCATTTTCCATTTATGGATTATTTTCACAGTGTAGGATGACTGTGGATCCACAAAGCACGAAATACTTTATATCTGGAGGTCTGACATCGATGGCCAATTGCCATCCCAGCAGAGCCCATTGTGGCGTTGGCCATTTTAAATATGAGCACAATGCTGCTGTTGTGCAATCTTGTCGGGAATTTTCGCTGGCAGCTTGACACTCCACGTACTCCGTCGCAGATCCTACTCCGGCCATCCCATATAGCCCCATTCCTGCCCCTCTCCTTGCCCCTGCCTCATCCTTTCTGTCAGCGGCTGCTGTCGTGTTGCATGTTAATTTCTGTCCGCGTTTTCCGCGAATATATGCCACGATTTTATAGCCACCACTTAGCACGCGCGAATGTCAAAATAAATTCAAATAATATTTTTTCGATCGTGCCGTATTTTTAAGCTATAATTGTCAGTCCATCAAATCGAATTATTCTCTAATTAATTTTGTGTTGTACTCTGAAGGCTTTAAATAATTTTTAAATGCGAATCATATACTTATACTTATTTTAGCAATGCAAATTTATAAAGTTTTCATTAAATGAAAACAATTACGAGCACATGGACCTTTTAAGGTTCCACAGCAGCGAAATTTGTATCCCCTAAAATAATTACTTTATGTAAGTTTGAGCTATAAAATTATAGTGCAAATATGCAAATAAGCTTAGAATCTCCGCCTTGTGGGATTTAAAAAGCCAAGCCCATATATTTACGGTTAAAGACTAGGTCAAAACAAGCGGAAGGCCATTGTCCATTATCGAGCGATAAATGTAGATTTTTTGCACGACCGACTATCATTGTTGATAAATAGTTGCAAAGGTGGTCGCACTTGTTAACGATCGTATGTCATCTACACCGATCACTGGCGGATATATGGCTCCATATGTGAGACATGTTATACGACAGACTCTCAACCTTTTAATAATGTGTCGCCACATATTCATATGTAGATAATTTCCTTACTGTCCGATACTCGACCGCGGCTGCTGCTGCTGCTGCTGTGGGCTATAAATTATGGGCTATATGGCAGCCTGACTGCTGTTGATTTTTATCAACGTCATCAGCTTAATTGCCTCACTGTGCGAAGTGGCCTGTTACGAGCCGAGTTCACTCGACTTGGCCTTTGCAAATTTATCTTTAAAATACCCACTACAACTATACGTTGGACAGAGAAAGAGAGATAGTGAGTGTGTTGTACCTGCAATTACTAATGAAATATGGCTGTCAGTAATTATTTGTTATAAATTTGCATAGAAATTGCAAATTGTGCACCGCACTCCTCCACCGAATCACAATTCTCTCGCCCAAGTTGGCGGCATTATTAATGACAATGTAAGCCCATGATAAATATCGTTGACACAGTCATTTTAAGCCATATACTTATGCACTTGTTTATACGCTCTGACATCGCATCTAGCCAAGCACATCTAGTTGAATGTTAATTCCCATATTCCGACCTGTGCGCCGGTCATAAAAGTCATGCCAATGACTTAGGGTTGGTCGCTTTATAAATTACTCTCAGTTGCTCTGAATATGGGCTACTGTCGTTACCTGCTAGAAAGCATAACATTGTTTAAAATCACCTAGTTTGTCGTAAAGCTTACATTTTTATAGCCTTTTGTAATAATTAATGTTATAATTTCAGCAAATGTGTGATGTTTAGTAAAGCATATTGTGCCATGAAAAATATTTGTAAATATTTTATTTTATTTGAGGGCTCTTTTAAAAATGAAATACATTTGAAAGCTTTTAATTACATCCAAAAATGTATGGTTGGGTTTGAATTATGGATATATTACATTTTCCAACTTATAACATTAAGGATAATTTTATTTTTCCCACAAGAGATTCAAAAACAATATAATAACTATCTTTTTGCTTTCATTAATATTTTTATTATGGTAATAATCTAAAACAAAATGAAAACAAATTTTATTTAAACATTTAATATTCCTCTTATATTATGTTGAAGTTGTTTATTTACATAACTTTTATTTAAAGTAAATATGTAAACTTCAATAACACAACAATGTTTAACGACTCGTCAACATTAAAGTAAAACTTATCGAGGTAAAACAAAACATCTAAAAATAATCAAATGTGCTAAAGCCAAATATGTTTGCATGAAAATGTTCATATATCTATATAAATATATACATGGGAAAATGAGCAGATGCGTTGGAAAATTACGCTTTTAATTAGGATAATCATGAACGAAAATCTGTGGCAACTAATGTGAGCAACAATTTACACTAAATGTGGACCATTTGTAAACAATTTGTTGTGGCTGCGGCTTGGGGATAGAATCGTTCACTAAATTATACATTTAATTATTTTCCATGATTTTTGTTGCTGGAGAAATTTATCGTACAAACCATTCCCGAAGGGACAATAGAAATAAATGTCTTGTTTGGCCAATTTTCATAATTGAAATTTTGTTTAATCGAGCCCAAGTTATAATACATTTGATTAGGATTTGCGTTTGTATATCAGCATAATTTGCATGCATTTGGCAACAGTAGAATGCGGAATGGGTGAAAACTTGTAATTTCGGCAACTGACACATGGATACCAAACAACAGCCATCCACTGACCATTTAGCCTTGGGTCGGCTAATCGTCTGGAGTAATTCCACAACAAAAACTCCAACTCAACATGCATAATTTAGGTAACAAATGATAACTCGAAGAAATGTGAAGCCATGCATAAATTTGCACACACTGCAACTGGAACTCTGGTACTGTGCAACTGTGGAAATGTGCAACTGCATACACAAGACAGGTAGACATCAAGCAGACAGACTCCAGGCCAAGACAGAGGATTTGCTGGCGAAACTGCTTTTGATTTATTACACAAAGCGGACGACCGAAGGTGCAGGAGGTTGAAGCAGGAGCAGCCTTTCCTGGCAGCCGAAGCCAACTCAACTCATCAGCAGCTGCAGTCAGCTTTGTCTCTGTCTCATAATTTATAAACAAATGCGAATCGGCCGAGTTGGGATGGGAAGGTGAGCCGGCAAAGGAAGGACGACTGAATGTACGCCACAAGGGAATAAATGTCGTCCATTTGGGTGGCTGAGGGGGCCATCGGGCGGAACTGGGAGCCTCGCAGGTTATGAATGTACGTAGTTATGCCCTCGATGGCTGGCAGCCTGAATTGATGAGATCATAACGTGTGCTATGATGCCATATATAATTCCTAGCTTTCGCCATTCAACTGACAAAACTGGAATTGAAAAAGTCAAAGCATTAACATGTGTATGGCTTGCAAATTATAGATTATGATTTACAAGACCACTTGGGGAAATAAGTACCAATAAAATGTCAATTTTTTGACTGATTAAAAATATAAATTCTTAAGCGTTGAAGTTCTCTTTTTCCTTTAAATATATTTGAATTGTAAGATATGGAAAATCTCTTAAAAATCTCTCAAAAATATTACCTAAAATAATTTCAATTTTTTTTGTATTTTAGATAATACAATTTTATTTTAAAAACACTTTTGATTAAAACACCGTTATAACATTAGCTATTTACTTTAAAAACAAAACAAGACTTAGAACGGATATTGTCGAATATTATAATAAAAATGTTTCCATTTCCCCGATGAAAATAGCTGGGAGAAACAAACCAATCTCACAAACTAAATTCTATTGCCAAATTAAATACAAAATTGCAACTGAGTTTGTCAGAGCTCTGTTTTCCAATATTTATTCTATTTTCTTTTATTATTTTATTTCATCTGCCCATTTTAAATAATTAATGAACATCTCTGCTGGGGAAAACTAGTTGGCAAATTTACCATCTCTTCAACAGCTTTATATTGGACCTTCAAAGGGTAATTCCGACAGTATTCAGCCCACCCACAAACGAAACGTCAATTATTCAAATAGAATTGCTAAAATATGTAGACTGTCGTGACGTTTCGAAGCACTCGCCAATTTAATTACAGTTCCATCAAATGCACACACTCAAGGCAAAAGCAAAAAATATTTAAAAATGCAGACAGGCCATTCAGTTTGTGTGTCGTTTTTTTTGCCAGCTATGAGATTTTGTGAGTACGGCAATTGTGGGAACACATTAAAATATGAATAATGTATAATGAATTACTGGAGACCTCTCAAAAGGGCTCTTTGTGAAGTTGTAGGTTTTTAAAACAATTTTGAAGTTAAGCTTTTGATATATGTACCTCCGTCCAAAGTTAAGTTAAACTCATTTTATTTTCTAAAATAACCAAACGTCACAGAAAAAAGCCACCTGTCCCAGTTTTGTATTTACGTAAGCTCAAAAAATTGCCAAGTAATTTGTGTTCAGTTAAGATTCGTGATTCCATAAGTACCGCTCATTAAGTCCATTTATCAATTCAGTTAAGGGCATGTTAAGCCCACTACTTACCAGTAATAATTATCTCTATAAGCCTAATGACTAATAACCATATTCGAGGCGCACAAAAACAGAATCTGACGCCCCAATGCGAAAACAATTTGCGTGCAAACAAAAAAGCTCTGTTACTTACAAATGACGCCCACTGTAGGCGTTGTTGCCTGGGCATTGCAATACTTATCTACATAATAATTTAGTGTTGCTTTAAATGGCCTTTAGCCAATTGATCTGATACTGAGATCTTGTTAAACAGTAGGCACTCTCTTCCCGGCGAACAAGGCGTTGTTCCCTGTCGGCTGGTCACAAAACAAACAATAAAATTAAATAATTACAAGTCGTGAGTGAATTTCACGCGAAACCAAATGCTGATGCACACACTCTGATAGTGGGCCAAAAAAAGAGGCTAAACTGCAGAGTCGCAAAGCCACACAGAGCTGGTTGAATATTCGAAAAATGCGCAACGGATGCCTCTTGACCAGTGGACATTGCAAAAAGCCCGTTTTATATCGATGACAATGTCCCCAAATAAGTGCCAACAACTGAGCCAGATCCAAAAGTTGCCCGAACGAAGGAGGGTGCATCGCTACGCAGACAAAATCAAACCACGCACGAATGCCGCCAGACGATACCAAACTCCATACTCCATGTCATACCATGCCATACCCAAAACAAACCATACCAGTCCTGCATAAAAGGAGAGTATCCCACTAAATTCCTGGAACATGTTTAAACGATGTCGAGCATTCGGAAAAAAGAGTAATGTTCGCCGGCATCCCGACCATGGTGACAATCTTTTTAGCATAAAATCAAAGTAAGTACTCGATGGATACTTCCAAAATCGGTGACTCGCGGCCGAGATGATTTGATAAGTGGTCCAGCTATACAAATGCTGGCATTCCTTCATATTCTCGGGGGATGAAGAAGAATGTATAAAGTTGTAAAAATATATCCAAGCTATGCATTAAAACATTGCCTTTTTAATAATAACTTAGTTAAAGTTACAATTTCATGTAGGGAAATGCCATAATTATCTGCTAAATATGTTTAGGATCTGGTTAATCAATTATTATCTACAAAATTTGAAGTCGATATAAAAAATTTTAAGAATTTTATTATTTAAAATATATATAAATTAATTTTTGGATTTAAGAACGATCTACAAAGTAAAAGAATTTAATATAGAATAATATTGTCTTTGATAAAAATGCACATTATACCTTCTATCATGTTCAATTCAAGGAAAGTTTAAACTTACTGTTTACGACACCGCATGATTGCACTATGCAAATTAAGCATTAAAAGCAAGTATATACAATAAACACAGGTAGCATCAACAAAAATGGCAAGCCATGAGGGTCTGTAATTAAGCTTAAGTAGATGAATGCGTCGCTGGTGCGTGCGAATTGAAGTCCCCGAGCAAGGACCCACTGGAACCGGAGAACGCACCCACTTTTCAGGTGTTTTCGTGGGGGTCAGCTATAAAAGGACACTCCGCATGGCTGGCGCAGCTTAGTCGCCTTTTAAGCGTCCTGTTTCGTGGACAATGGCTGAAACCAGGGAGGACGAGGAGAAGAAGCCGGGCATCAGCATTCTGCCCGGTCCGGAGCTTTTAACCCTTCCCGGATTCGATACCCGGGCCAGCATCGCCTCGGCTGCTTTGAGTGATGTGCCCAGCGATGTGATCATCAAGTCTCGCATTCGATATGGCAGTACACTATCCGCCTGCAAGGGCTTACTTCTGGAGTACGCCAAGAGTACGACCATTCACGGCATACGATATATCTTCGAGGTCCACAGACCCATCTATGAAAAGTGTGTTCTTAATACGAGCAATTACTTTGAAATAACTTTTGTGTCTTTCAGACTTTATTGGCTATTCTTCACTTGCATTTCCGTTTACTTTGCCATCTCCCTAATCTGGGATACCTATCTGAAATGGCAGGACTCACCGGTCATTCTAGGCTTCGATGAGACCCTGGTGCCAGTGCATAAGATACCCTTTCCCACCATTACCATTTGTCCGGAGATCAAAATGGAAAGGAATGTCTTTGACTACACGAACGTATCGCGACTGCTTTGGAATGAGTACAAGCAGAATGGCAACGTCAGCGATTTGGAGGATGAAGAGTTGAGTATTTGGGGCTAAAATTAAACAGGAGCTAATTTAAGATATAAGATAGTGTCAAGAACTTTTTATTTGACTTTGTAATTTGTAACTTGTAATATAGAAGCAACCCCATACCCTTTTAACTTATATATTCCCTGTAAATTTCCCCTTTAAACGACTACGAATTTTCTAATTTTGTTAATGATAACTTTCAGAATAGTCAATTTTTTGTGTTAAGTAAATGTTCGCACCCAATTTGGTTGTTATAATTTTGGAATTTATTTATTAGCTAAATATGTATCCTTTTTTTAAACTCCCCAGCTTGGCCCGAATGGCAGCTGCAATGCATCTTTGTGATCCGGATGTGGTGGAGCGATTCACGCCATTGCTATCGCAGTTAAATCCTCCGTACGTGGACGTAACCCAGACACTGATTGATTTGAGTATATCGAAGAACGAAACGGGGCCATTTTGCAAGTGGAATGGACGGTTCTACTTCTGCGATAAGATATTCGACTTTGTGGCCACGGACGAGGGCATATGCTATCAATTTAACGGCCTGCGACCGAAGGACATTTATCGCGACGAGAAGTTCATCAGCTATATCGACCCGGATGTGGTGAACTTCAACAACTACTTCGACGTGGAGTTGCCGCCGTGGAACAACATAACCGGGAATTGGTCACTGGACACGGGATTCGTGGACCAAGGCCAGAATGCGTATCCCCAGAGGACAGTGTTCTCATCGGTGAAGAACGGCTTTTTCGCCTTTCTGCAGGGTTTGCAGCACAACTTTGACTACGATTGTCGCAGTTTCAAACAGGGCTATAAGGTGTGTTAACACAAAAATGGGTGTGGATCTGTGCACAGCTAATGGGTAATTTGACAGGTCTTTCTCAACTCCCCGGAGAGTGTGCCGCTGACGTCGGGCAATTATATCCTGGTGCCCCATGGCGATGAGGTCCTGGTCAGTGTGCTGCCCGCTTATGTCGTGTCCACCGACAATTTGCACGAAATTACTTCAGATAAGTGAGTTGTGAGGTGTTACAACAAAATGGCAAATTTTCAATCGAAATATTTTTTTATAGACGTCAGTGTCTGTTCGATGATGAGCGCTCGCTGCGCTTCTTCCGGTCATATTCGCAGAGCAATTGCCAAACCGAATGCCTGGCCAACTACACGGTTGCCAAGTGCGGTTGCGCCAAGTTCTGGATGCCCAGTGAGTGATCTTAAAATTGGCCTTTAAGGCCATTATATCAATTGAATTTTGCCCTAGAACCCGTGGGAACTCCCGTCTGTGGGCTGAATGACATCACCTGCTACACAACTGCCCAGGATGAGCTCTATGCCTTGCTGCAAAATCAAACAATGGCCAAAAGTATTGATGACAGTGCCGATATTACCTGCAACTGCATGCCTGCTTGTACTTCACTTGAGTATAATTTCGAGATATCCCGGGCCAAATACGACATCGCCAAAACCATTCGAGCCTTTCGCGAAGTATACGAGCATACAGAGTGAGTAACTAATATTCTGGTTGAATATAAAAACAAATACTTTATAATCACACGATATTAAAAATCTACTAAATTATCATATGTAAACCATTTAAATTCAAAGTATTCAGGCCATTTAACATGTATAACGTTACAATCGTTTAGTGCCATTGGATCTCGACTCTCCGTTTACTTCAAGGAGCATCAGTTTACGGCCATCAAACGCACAATTCTTTTCGGAGTCTCCACTTTGATTTCCAACTGCGGTGGCATCTGCGGCTTGTTTATGGGAATCTCGTGTCTCAGCTTCCTGGAGCTAATCTATTTCTTCTGCATGAGAATCTGCGGCAGTTGCCGCGACCGGCGTAAGCATAAAAACCAACAGCAATGTTCAGTGGATTTACCGGATGATGAATCTGAGAAATAGTTGTTGGGCTAAAAGATCATAAAATACGATTTTGAAGTGCCCATAAAGTTGTGTATGTAAAACGTGCACATTTGGAAATAAATCGATTTCAATGCAAATTATAGCCTACTGTTTTACTTAAGTCAACTAAACAGCAACATAAAGTTGTCTAACATAAAGATATTTCGCACTTTCAATGACAAATTCCGGTAGTAAGGTTACATATAAATGCATTTACTTAAAGCTCCAGCAACAAATCGATTACAAATTTAAAATGCATTTGATTAGCACACGGTTAGGGTAATTGATTTGATCCAATTAATTGATTGCAACACTCTAGCAAAACACTCAAATTAATTAAATATCCGAGATCGAAAACAATAACATAAAGTATTTAACCTGTTTTCATAGAAATTCCTTCGCTTTTCGTTTTACCCTTTCCGCCATATTTCATAAATGTCGAGAGGTCGAAACGTATATATTTAAATTTAATCTGTTCGCACCAAATGTCAGATCTAATGGATTTTGTCACTGGCCACAAATCATAAAAGAATATTAAAAACTTCAGCATTTTCAGCATTATTAATAAGGCACGACAATAAAAAATGTGTTCGCTATTTCGCTTTGATCTTTTCGTTAGGTCGTGTGGCTGTCAAAAAAAATGAAGGGGAGACGATGGAAATTTATCGCAGACAAATATTTGCCTTCAAGAAAGACACTCGAGAATCTGCAGTATGCGTATAGGTTAAGCCTCTAAATTCACATTTTTGTCACCGTTTTTTTACTCTTCTTCATTTTCGGATATTTTATGATAATTGTAAGAAGATTTCATATGTTATTTAATTTGTAAAGCAAACTTATATGTGTTTTTGGTTGACAAATTGTTGGCACAGCTGTTTGTGTTTTAAATAAGTCTATGGATTTTAGTTAATGACCCTCAAACCAATTCGCTTAAATTGTTTACGACTCTGGTGACGAAAATAAATTCCTATTGAAAGTCGCCAAGGAAATACGACCATTAGTACATATAAGAATATTATGCTAACATAAATCAAATGCAGTCTTAAATAATAAATTACCTTGATTTTCGCAACATCCCTAGAAATTTTTTAACAATATATTTCTTAAGACTTAAATAATACCGTGGAAAGGGAGATTATTTTAAGCTAAATAGATTAAAGCTATATAGTATAGACCAAGGGATTATTTTAAAGATTTGACATAGGCTTTAAACATCACACAGACATTTGGAAAATAATTTCACACAAGGAACCATAAATCAAGTACAATAAACACATTGTGTTTCATCAAGCAAACAGATCGTTAGGATACTGAAAAAATATAGTCTTATAGACTAAGAAACAATAACACACAATACCACCGTAAAGCTCATAAATAAATCGCACAAACTACAACGTACTCAGAACGTAGAAAAATGAATGTGAAACGAAAATACAAATTAGAAAAACAAATAAATAAAAATCTTAAGCTATGCCCGCCAGCCAGCCAGCCATCCAAGTCGAAGGCATTTTAAAAAGTATTTTCAAATTAATTTTTATTAGCAGGCGGCTAATAAACAAAAATAAAACCAACTCAAGCGTACCATCGCTGCGCACAGGAGAAAATATATAAATCTAGCTGGGAGAGCAGGGAAAACAAATATTTTTATTAGCATGTCGCGACATATTTCAAGGCACATGCTTAGAATAATGCAGCTAGTCGTCAGTGTTTAACAATTTCATTTGGAAAATTTGTATTTCTCGCCTTCTCACACTTTGTGTGTCTTTCAATTTAATTTATTAATCGTGCGTGTTCATCCGCACTACATTTGTGGGCGGCTAATGGCTATGGCATCGTCTTGGCTCGTTTCAGATCTGTCGTCTTGAAATAAGAAATGGTTTAGAAATTCTCTTGCCTCTTTTTTGTGGATTACTCAATGGACAGATAAATTGAGGTGCATATCCATTAAGGTTGTGGGTCATAACATATTTTAAGTTTCCATTAAAAATCAAGTATTTCCATTCAGTCTTTACTTAGCTTTATTTTTAATTTAAGGAACCAATCAGTTTAGAATACACGTAAAGCATTTATCATGAAAATGTTCTGCTTTCAATTAATTATTTAAATTTGTAAATTTAATCGCTGTAATTAAAACAGGATTTGCTCCCAATTTACAACTCAAATGTACCCCGAACAAGCTTTTGCCATATTAATCGTATTAATTTACATTTTCAAATTAACCAAATATATGGCTGAGCCTTCAAATTCATTTTATTTATGAATGCAATCAGTTGCAAACCAAATCAACTGCCAATAAAAAACGGGGTATATAAAATAACATAAAATTATTAAACAATTTTCATTAATCGATGGCAGTAATGTAATTACGATATACACAAAGGCCACGACCAAACCAAAACAATAATAAAAAAAAGATAATTAATTGTGACACAATTTTTTATGGCATTGCGTGCTGACAGATTTATGTTCATTTGCAAAAGAATATTTGTACGTTGGAATTTTTTGCATCGTTTGCCTCACAAATGTTTGTTATACGCACAAAAAGGTGTATGCTGATATTTATAGTTTACATAATGCTCAATTACGTCACGAAAAAGCACAATACGTTTTTAAGAAAAGAAAGGCAATTAAAGGCAACGTTCAACTACAGCGTGAACACAAACATATTAATAAAGATAAAAGACATTTTAAAACCAATTTATAAACGCGATTAAATTCAATTAAACAATTCCTCATTAACAACTATGAAAAGGCTCTCCAAATTAGCCATTGTGTTTAAGTATTTGCATATTTAAAATTAACAAAAAAAAAAAACATTCAAATAAAATAAGCTTCATATTTTAATAATTTAATGCGCATTTATTTTACACCGCCGCCCATTAATATATGTCAAACTCGTGCATAAATCAGTTTGACAGTTAAACGCTGCCGTTGAGAGGCAGAGAAGCCGATATAAAGACAGCTAAGGAAAGAGGGTAAAATATAAGTAGATTGAAACAAAGGTAAAGAAAATTATGTTAAAATTAAAAATACTCTTCGATATATAAACATGATGTTACATTTATTTTTTGTATTGCTTTTAAAATTGCTTAGAACTTTGAAATGACTGCACTTAACTGGGGTAGAATATGGAGTTGTAGGCGTATACGTAATAATTTTTTTTCAAATAAGTAAAGTATAATGACATCAAGAGAGTGTATCCGAACACCATTTTTGTTGTGTCCATACCTTTAACGATTTTGAAAATAAAATTGGTCTGGTAAAGGGTATCACTTGTGTTACTATGTATATTCATTACTTCCTTACCTACTTTGCAAACAAAGTCCACACAACGTAACCGTCTGTCATTTATACCCTCGACTGCCGCGGCACTCGAGACTGTCTGTCAGATGTAGAAATTGATTGATTTATGCATGCATTTAACTTTGTTTTGTGATTTTTTATTTTGCTCCCAACAGATAACCAATTAATGTACTAATGTAGCTAAACAAATGTTCAAAAATATCTTGGAGATAATTGATGAACAACATTTTGCAATCAACTTCCGTTTCTCTCAACTTGAGAAAAGTCTTAAAGAAACAACAATTAATCAATCAATTAACTTTAAACTACTTGGCCGTTTAAAGCAATTTATTTATATAAAAAAAACTTGAATAAAGCTAAATTTATTTAAGATTTAAAATTACGACAGCTAATTTCTTTAAATTGGTTGTATTTTTACACAGGGAGAATCACAGGTAACTTACATAATTTCTTTTGTACTGGCCTTAATAAAGAAGAAAGTAATGCTATACTAACCAATCGCCTTTTTAACATTTATAAATTGTTCATGTTGAGCTAAAAAATTGATTTTATTAAAAGTAAAAAAACAGAAACTTTAATTCTTTTCCCTAAACTTTATAAAAGCTCAATGAATTTAGTAATCAAAAGACTTAGAATTAACGATTTTAATAGTCGTTTTTTCTAAGTGCATTGCAAAAGAGTATTTAAAGTGTATGGCTTGGGGCTGAGCACTTAATCATAATCAACTGTCGCGAAACTTCCAAGCCTACCAATCTGGCGACCTACCTACCAACCCACATTACTAACTGTTATTTCCAGCGGGCCAGGCCAGCCTGCTGTTCGACTCCATCGTACTCCCATGAGCCGAAAAGATGAAAACAAAAAATACAAAATAGAAAAAAAAAGAATGAAAAATAAAAAATAAAGACAAAACCCAAAATGGAGAACTGTGCACATAAATCAAAAACGTTGACGCTATGATTATGGCAGCATTGCGAGCGATAGGTTTTTAGAGGCCTCCGAGACCAGAAAGAAAAATCGTGCGCAGAGGTGTTACAGCTCTGACAGTTATTCTATAAATTATGACAACTGACAGCTACATTTATAAGCCACAACTCTTGCATTCGTGCATAAATAAAACCGTTGACACATGGCAACAACTGAAACCGCATTAGCCGACTATAATAAGAACAAATGTCTGCTGATTGAGGTCCCAGCAGCTAATTAATTTGACCGCATTAAAAATTTATGCAAAGCAATTAATTTAAATATGGCGATGGT